>NC_091981.1:47225613-47825613 GCF_044704955.1 Pristiophorus japonicus
TGTACACGCGCGCAGCTGCCGGCACTGTTTTCGGCGCAGAGCTGTAGCTCCGCCTCCAGCAGCTCCTGCTGCGCAGCGCTGAGGTGGAAATGGGCCTACAGCTATCTGAGAATCGCGAGGTAAGTATTTGGCGCAATTTTTGTTCTATAAATTAGGCGGGCCTCTCCGATGTACGCCGATCTAGCGGGCGGCTGAAACGTGACCCCTGTGATGCTGCTGATAAAACAGTGTTGATTTCTACAGACCAATCGAGATACCTAATTTCCCCCTCACCCCAACTAAGATACATGGGTTAAAGGGAAAGAGCAGGGGAGTGGGACTCATTGGCTAGCTCTTTCAAAGAGCCAGCACAGGAACGATGGGCCTCTGTTCTCTATGATTCTATGAAATTCTCAGGGGGGGGGAATTGAAGGAGTTGTAGTCATTGTGTGCTTTGGTTACTCCCTCCATCCAATACCTATTTAGTTTATAATTTGCTATGCAGTTTTATTCACTTATCAGATGGTATTGAACTCATCAAGAATTCTACATAAAATACAATTTTTGTAGATTGTTAAAATTGTACAATTCATGATTATTCAGGCTGCAATTCTGTAATCTGAAAGCAAAAAAAAATTCCCCAATTATGATTTAAATATTTAGGTGAATGCGATGGCTGGAGATAGAAGGGAAATCGTGATTTTCAATTCCCATGCACTGAGTGGAAACATCTACACAATGTATGTTGGTGAAATGATTCTGCAATATGTATTGGAATCCAATGCACTGGAATCTGCCATATTTACATTGCAGGGAGGAATTCTGAGCAGCATCACCAACCCAAAAATAGCTGCATGTATGTTTGTTTCCAAGGTACGATTGTGAGCTTTAAGTTTGCAGCAGAGGTTCGGCAAAGGAAAGAGTGCATTGCTGCCTATTTGGAATAAAAACTGAACATGATTAAATGATAAAAAAAAGTTTGATGGTGCAAGGCAAAAAGGGGTGGTAATGGAACAAATAAAGAACCAACAGATGGATCTAGAGGAAATTGTAAATGGTTACAGCAGAACAGCCAAGGGGGAGGAAAGCATGGAAAACCTGGCAAAGCGGAGAAGGGTCCCATGGCCCAGGAGTGTGGCATAGAAAGGTGGTAGACCCCAGGAGTGCTGACTGTGTACTAATATGGGATCCTCACCCCAAGCACAAGCTCACACCACCTCCGCTCCCAGTGATTCTGGTGCAGCCATCCTCCATATCTCAGCTGCCTGAGAGAAAATGGGAGTGGTGGTTAAGATCTAAAGTTATTAAAGTTACTATACAGTGCCTAATAGAAAGCCCCTGTTTGTGGGATCTTGCTGTGCACAATATGGCTGCTGCATTTCCTATATTACAACAGTGACGACACTTCACATGTACTTCATTGCCTGTAAAGTGCTTTGGGATGTCCTCAGGTGGTGACAGGCGATATATAAATGCAAGTCTTTTTTTTATCCGAAGAGGTATTTTTTGTCGGTGGCTAATGTAATCACTACAGTCCGAGGTAGAGGGTGCCATCGTTTATGGTTTTGTGTGTGTGTGTGCTGAGTATTGAGCCAGTTCCCCCAGGCCCTGCCTGCAGCTCCCTGGCTTGCCTGTATGGACTCTTGCCCAGCCTCTGCGGAAGGACCAGTGGCAGTGATCAGTAGAAGTAGACGTGGGCCGAAGCCTGTTTTCTTGCCGAGATTTTTTAGTTCCATAGTCTTCGTGTGGGAAGTACCTAGAACCATGCTAAATATGTTGAACATATGCTGAAGCAAACCGCAAGTCTGACAATTGTTACTGAGAAATGGCCAAAAACAAAGACAAACATAAAAATGGTTGCTATGGACTTTCTTTTACCTAGCAACGTTGACATATCAGTGCTAGTGCTAAATTTTAAGCATGGATAGTGTAAGAATTGGTAAAAAGAAGCATCACTGAGGACATCTGAGGTCTGGCCGCATCATATCTAAGAAAGCAATAAAGAAAAGAAAGATAGATTACGAAAGTAAACTTGCACAAAACATAAAAACAGATAGTAAAAGCTTTTACCGATATATAAAACGGAAAAGAGTGATTAAAGTAAATGTTGGTCCCTTAGAAGATGAGAAGGGGGATTTAATAATGGGAAATGTGGAAATGGCTGAGACCTTAAACAATTATTTTGCTTCGGTCTTCACAGTGGAAGACACAAAAACCATGCCAAAAATTGCTGGTCACGGGAATGTGGGAAGGGAGGACCTTGAGACAATCACTATCACTAGGGGGGTAGTGCTGGACAGGCTAATGGATCTCAAGGTAGACAAGTCCCCTGGTCCTGATGAAATGCATCCCAGGGTATTAAAAGAGATGGCGGAAGTTATAGCAGATGCATTCGTTATAATCTACCAAAATTCTCTGGACTCTGGGGAGGTACCAGTGGATTGGAAAGCAGCTAATGTAACGCCTCTGTTTAAAAAAGAGGGCAGACAAAAGGCAGGTAACTAAGCCGGTTAGTTTAACATCTGTAGTGGGGAAAATGCTTGAAGCTATCATTAAGGAAGAAATAGCAGGACATCTAGATAGGAATAGTGCAATCAAGCAGACGCAACATGGATTCATGAAGGGGAAATCATGTTTAACTAATTTATTGGAATTCTTTGAGGATATAACGAGCATGGTGGATAGAGGTGTACCGATGGATGTGATGTATTTATATTTCCAAAAGGCATACGATAAGGTGCCACACAAAAGGTTACTGCAGAAGAAAAAGGTACGCGGAGTCAGAGGAAATGTATTAGCATGGATCGAGAATTGGCTGGCTAACAGAAAGCAGAGAGTCGGGATAAATGGGTCCTTTTCGGGTTGGAAATCGGTGGTTAGTGGTGTGCCACAGGGATCGGTGCTGGGACCACAACTGTTTACAATATACATAGATGACCTGAAAGAGGGGACAGAGTGTAGTGTAACAAAATTTGCAGATGACACAAAGATTAGTGGGAAAGCTGTGTAGAGGAGACAGAAAGGCTGCAAAGAGATTTAGATAGATTAAGCGAATGGGCTAAGGTTTGGTAGATGGAATACAATGTTGGAAAATGTGAGGTCATCCACCTTGGGGGAAAAAAAGGCAATATTATTTGAATGGAGAGAAATTACAACATGCTGCGGTGCAGAGGGACCTGGGGGTCCTTGTGCATGAATCCCAAAAAGTTAGTTTGCAGATGCAGCAGGTAATCAGGAAGGCGAATGGAATGTTGGCCTTCATTGCGAGAGGGATGGAATACAAAAGCAGAGAGGTCCTGCTGCAACTGTACAGGGTATTGGTGAGGCCGCACCTGGTGTACTGCGTGCAGTTTTGGTCACCTTAAGGAAGGATATACTAGCTTTGGAGGGGGTACAGAGACGATTCACTAGGCTGATTCCGGAGATGAGGGAGTTACCTTATGATGATAGATTGAGTAGACTGGGTCTTTACTTGTTGGAGTTCAGAAGGATGAGGGGTGATCTTATAGAAACATTTAAAATAATGAAAGGGCTTGACAAGATAGAAGCAGAGAGGTTGTTTCCACTGATCGGGGAGACTAGAACTAGGGGGCACAGCCTCAAAATACTGGGGAGCCAATTTAAAACCGAGTTGAGAAGGAATTTCTTCTCCCAGAGGGTTGTGAATCTGTGTAATTCTCTGCCCAGGGAAGCAGTTGAGGCTAGCTCATTGAATGTATTCAAATCACAGATAGATAGATTTTTAACCAATAAGGGAATTAAGGGTTATGGGGAGCGGGCGGGTAAGTGGAGCTGAATCCACGGCCAGATCAGCCATGATCTTGTTGAGTTGCGGAGCAGGCTCGAGGGGCTAGATGGCCTACTCCTGTTCCTAATTCTTATGTTCTTAAATGGTGCAGTTATACATAAATCTAAGTTTTGTTTTCCTCTCTGTTGCTAATAAAGATACATACTTATTGACATTTCAGACGGACACCTGCACTCATTTGTCAACCATATAATTATAATAATAAAAGTAATGGTATTGACTTTTTTTTTAAAGATAGAAGTACTGAAAAAACAATAGATCTGAAAAAAAGTTAGAGGTTGAAAAAGAATGCTTATCTATGAATTTATGAAGGGAAATCATGCTTGATAAATCTTTTAGAATTTTTTGAGGATGTAACTAGTAGAGTGGAAAAGTGAGAACCAGTGAATGTCGTGTATTTGGAATTCAAAAGGCTTTTGACAAGGTCCCACACAAGAGATTGATGTGCAAAATTAAAGCACATGGTATTGGGGGTAATGTACTGATGTGGATAGAGAACTGGTTGACAGACAGGAAGCAGAGAGTCGGGATAAGCGGGTCCTTTTCAGAATGGCAGGCAGTGACTAGTGGGATGCCGCAGGGCTCAGTGCTGGGAACCCAGCTCTTTACAATATAATACATCAATGATTTAGATGAAGGAATTGAGTGTAATATCTCCCAAGTTTGCAGATGACACTAAGCTGGGTGGCGGTGTGAGCTGTGAGGAGGATGCCAAGAGGCTGCAGGGTGACTTGGACAGGTTAGGTGAGTGGGCAAATGCATGGCAGATGCAGTATAATGTGGATAAATGTGAGGTTATCCATTTTGGTGGCAAAAGCACGAAGGCAGAATATTATCTGAATGGTGGCAGATTAGGAAAAGGGGAGGTGCAACGAGACCTGGGTGTCATGGTACATCAGTCATTGAAAGTTAGCATGCAGGTACAGCAGGCGGTGAAGAAGGCAAATGGCATGTTGGCCTTCATAGCTAGGGGATTTGAGTATAGGAGCAGGGAGGTCTTACTGCAGTTGTACAGGTCCTTGGTGAGGCCTCACCTGGAATATTGTGTACAGTTTTGGTCTCCTAATCTGAGGAAGGACGTTCTTGCTATTGAGGGAGTGCAGCAAAGGTTCACCAGACTGATTCCCGGGATGGCAGGACTGACATATGAGGAGAGACTGGATCGACTGGGCCTGTATTCACTGGCGTTTAGAAGGATGAGAGGGGATCTCATAGAAACATATAAAATTCTGACGGGACTGGACAGGTTAGATGCAGGAATAATGTTCCTGATGTTGGGGAAGTGCAGAACCAGGGGACATAGTCTAAGGATAAGGGGTAAACCATTTAGGACTGAGATGAGGAGAAACTTCTTCAGTCAGAGAATTGTTAACCTGTGGAATTCTCTACCGCAGAGAGTTGTTGTTGCCAGTTCGTTAGATATATTCAAGAGGGAGTTAGATATGGCCCTTACGGCTAAAGGGATCAAGGGGTATGGAGAGAGAGCAGGAAAGGGGTACTGAAGTAAATGATCAGCCATGATCTTATTGAATGGTGGTGCAGGCTCGAAGGGCCGAATGGCCTACTCCTGCACCTATTTTCTATGTTTTCATGGACCTTCCTTATCCGTCACCACCCCTCGTCCGGCATGATTCTGGTGGCCGGGGGTATATGTGCAGAACGCAGCCGATCTCCATCTCGACTTTGGGGCCCGCCAACACTCGTCCCGCCGCCAGAGGCCGCGCTGACACTCGGCCTGACGACACTCGGCCCCCCGAGGGCCTCACCGACACTCGGCCCGCCGACACTCAGTCCGCCAAGGTCTGCGCCGACACTTGACCCGCCAGGGGCCCACCAACACTCAGCTCTCCCGAGGACCCCACCGACACTCTGCCCGCCTGGGGCACCGCCAACCCCCACCCCCCCCCTCCCCCTCCCCCTCCCCCTCCCCCCGAGGCTGTCCTCTCTTTATCCGGCAAAATCCCTCATTCGGCACAGGCCGGGTACCGAGGGTGCCAGATAAGGGAGGTTCAACCTGTAATAACTTTTATTTATATAGCGCTATTAACGTAGTAAAACATCCCAAGGCGCATCACAACGTAGTGTTACAAGACAAAACATGAATTTGACACCGAGCCACAAAAGAAGAAATTAAGGCAGATGACCAAAAGCTTGTTTAAGGAGGATAGAGAGGCGGAGAGGTTTCGGGAGGGCGTTCCAGAGCTTAGGGCCCAGGCAGCTGAAGGCACGTTCACCGATGTTTGAGCAGTTATAATGAGGGATGTTCAAGAGGCCAGAATTTGAGGAGCGCAGACATCTTGTGGGATTGTGAGGCTGAGAAAGATTACAAAGATAGGGAGGGGCAAGGCCATGGAGGGATTTGTAAACAAGGATGAGAATTTTGAAATCGAAGCGTTGTTTAACTGGGAGCCAATGTAGGTCAGAAAGCACAGGGGTGATGGGTAATTGTGACTTGGTGCGAGTTAGTACACGGGCTGCTGAGTTTTGGATGACTTCATGTTTACGTTGTATGGAATGTGGGAAGCAAGCCAGGAGTGAGTTGGAGTAGTCAAGTCTAGAGATAACAAAGGCATGAATGAGGGTTTCAGCAGCAGAAGAGGTGTGAAGGCAGGCAATGTTATGGAGGTGGAAATAGGCAGTATTAGTTATGCCGCGGATATGTGGCTGGAAACTCATTTCAGGGTCAAATATGGCACCTAGGTTGTGAACAGTCTTGTTCACCCTCAGATTGATGCTAGGGAGAGGGATGGAATCAGTGGTTAGGGAAAGCAGTTTGTGGTGGGGACCAAAGAGAATGGCTTTGGTCTTCCCAATATTTAATTGGAAAAGATTTCTGCTCATCCAGTAATGGATGTCCAACAAGGAATCTGGCAATTTAGATACCAAGCAGAGGTCGAGAGAAGTGGTGGAGAGGTAGAGCTATTTTTATAGGAAGTACTGTAAAATCACAAGTACTCGCATTCATAGTTCTGATTTTCCAATTTCTTGCTTCTTCTTGGCTCTATGGATCTTGGATTTATCAGTGAAACGCATGTAGCGCTGCCGATGATATCCAATCGAATGTGGGATTATTGCGAGTCATGGTGCAATAACTAGCTCTAGATCTAAACTTTCGCTAGCATTCTCTGCAATTTTAGCTTCTCTAGTTCTAGTAAATTTCTACTGATGAACACTCGTGAAAAATTTTATCTAGCTAGAGTCTGAAAAAGAAATGGTGTTGCCTTTGGCTCCCGCAACTATGTGCATGCAGCACGCCATTTTTTCGGTGCATGCAGTCACTGACTAACCGATCTAGTACAGAGATCATGATTGGCTGATTTTGCTGTACTAACAAATACAGCAGTTATGATTAGTCATTTAAGTAACTTGCAATTACATCAGCTGGGTTTTGACGAGATTTCTGCCTATTTTCTAATGAAAATTTCTGCAAAATGCTCACTTTTTGAAGATGGGAACACTGATTTTTGTGATAAGTGGTCCCTAAACTAATATTGGTTTGAATATGAAGTACTTCCACAGAAGGCACCACGGAAAAGCATTTTTTGAGACTCTGCCCACGATCTAAAGTGTGAGATGTGCAGTTGCTTGCCTGTTGTTCAGCAGTACATCCCAGCAAGTAAAAGGGGCAGTGTTACAGCATTGGGTTGCATTGCAGAAAAGCTAAGGTATAAAGAGGGCATTTGTCTTGATAGCTGGTCTTTTAAGTAGGTAGACTAAATCACATCAACATTAGTGAAAATACACTGCTTTGCTCAAGTCAGAAACATTCAAACTGTTTTGACAGTTATATATATTTGTGTGTATTATCTGTATATAAATATATTTATGTTTTAACTAATTCATTGAATGTTCTGAATCCTTGAAGTACACAACTAATGGAAATCTTATAAACGATCTTGACTTCTCTCAGGATTTGATTTTGTTGACAATCATTCTAGAAAGCAAGAATAATGCACACACAGATTCATCCGACGAAAATGCTGAAATGCTCAGTTTAAATCAGGATTGAAGTTAATCTATGTTACTCAATATTACAGGTCCACAAAGTGAGCTTCTGAATTTGCCAGTAACTGCACTGCGACTGGTCAGGTGGACTGCAATGATCTTTCTCCAGTCCTATACATTCCTTTGCTCCAATACATAGCAGTTTAGGTTAACATTTCATGTACAGGCTCAGTGTTCGTCATGTGGCAACTTATGGGTGTTAAAACTTTACTCATCCAGGGACCATGTGACTCGTATTGTCAGTTTCTTGGTCTACTATCTGTGTTACTAGTTTACCTGGGTTACTAGTTTGCCAGTGTATAGGTCTTCTACCTATTAATTTATAGTTCTGCTATCAGTATTACTAGTTTATCAGTTTGCAGGTCTGGTATTGTTGCGATAGTTGACTGTCTCCATTGGGATTACCACCTGGTTTTCAAGTGATTATTTGGGTGAAACTGGTCACCAAGAACCAGTTCTTTTTAAACATAAAGTCTTCTGATCCACTTACATCAACAACATCAGTTTGCATTTAGATAGCGTGTTTAACATAGAAAAACATACCAGGGTGCTTCATAGAAGCATAATCAGACAAAATTGGATGGTGAGCCAAAGAAGGAGATATTGGGAAGGGTGTCCAAAAGCTTGGTCAAAGAGGTATGTTTTAAGAAGGGTCTTAAAGGAGGAGAGCGAGGCAGAGAGTCCCGGAGGTTTATGTCTATTCTGTGATGTGGAGACAATAGATATTAAAGTTATTAATGTTAGCAGTGAATTTTTATTGTTGACAAAGGAAATATTAGAACCTAAACCATGATCCTTGGCAAAAGGTGGCATCTGTACTTGGTGTTCTCTAGGGTTTTATTGTGCTTGATCAATAACCAAAACGCAATGAATTCATTTAGCCAAATATATACATTTATTCCATCTCAATTCACTCTTGTGCGTTTTACTTTAGGGTTGGGTGATATTCGGGTCACGTGTGCACTCAGGCGACTTACCGTGCTTTCTCCAGCGAGCGTATAAACCGTTAAGATGCCACCTCCGTCAGACATTGTGAAGGTGGCCATCGAATGGCCTGGGGCCTTCCCCAAGTTGATGGAAATTGATCAGGTAAGAGGTTCCGTGTGCCAAAAATGGATGGGAAAGAACTTGCATTTATATAGCGCCTTTCACAACCTCAGGATGTCCAAAAGTGCTTCACAGCCAATTAAGTACTGTTGAAGTGTAGTTACTGTTGTAATGTAGTAACGAGATGTTGACCAGATAATCTTTTTTTTTGTGATGTTGGTTGAGGAATAAATATTGGCCAGGACACTGGATGGAATTCCCTAGCGCCTCTTTGAAATAGTGCCATTCGATCTTTTACATCCAGGGCCATGTCTCATCTGAAAGACGGCACCTCCCAACATTGCAACACTCCCTCAGTACTGCACTGCAGCGTCAGCTTCGGGTTTGTGCTCCAATCTGTGGAGTGGCAGTTAAGCTCAAGTGAGTGTGCTACCACTGAGTCACAGCTAACATCTAAAAACTGGTGGCACTTGGCAGGCTACCAAAGAACTTCCAATTTACTTGATTCCTCAGTTCATTCTGTTGCGAGTGAAGTGGTCAGAACTTTAAATTGCACCCTTATTCCTTGTATTTAAAAGAAAAGTAACAGAGTAGAATAGACAAGTGTAATGACTGTTGAATGATGGGTGTGCATTGAAACATAGAAACATAGAAACATAGAAAATAGGTGCAGGAGTAGGCCATTCAGCCCTTCTAGCCTGCACTGCCATTCAATGAGTTCATGGCTGAACATTCAACTTCAGTACCCCATTCCTGCTTTCTCGCCATACCCCTTGATCCCCCTAGTAGTAAGGACCTCATCTAACTCCTTTTTGAATATATTTAGTGAATTGGCCTCAACAACTTTCTGTGGTAGAGAATTCCACAGGTTCACCACTCTCTGGGTGAAGAAGTTCCTCCGCATCTCGGTCCTAAATGGCTTACCCCTTATCCTTAGACTGTGACCTCTGGTTCTGGACTTCCCCAACATTGGGAACATTCTTCCTGCATCTAACCTGTCTAACCCTGTCAGAATTTTAAATGTTTCTATGAGATCCCCTCTCATTCTTCTGAACTCCAGTGAATACAAGCCCAGTTGATCCAGTCTTTCTTGATAGGTCAGTCCCGCCATCCCGGGAATCAGTCTGGTGAACCTTCGCTGCACTCCCTCAATAGCAAGAATGTCCTTCCTCAGGTTAGGAGACCAAAACTGTACACAATACTCCAGGTGTGGCCTCACCAAGGCCCTGTACAACTGTAGCAACACCTCCCTGCCCCTGTACTCAAATCCCCTTGCTATGAAGGCCAACATGCCATTTGCTTTCTTAACCGCCTGCTGCACCTGCATGCCAACCTTCAATGACTGATGTACCATGACACCCAGGTCTCTTTGCACCTCCCCTTTTCCTAATCTGTCACCATTCAGATAATAGTCTGTCTCTCTGTTTTTACCACCAAAATGGATAACCTCACATTTATCCACATTATACTTCATCTGCCATGCATTTGCCCACTCACCTAACCTATCCAAGTCGCTCTGCAGCCTCACAGCATCCTCCTCGCAGCTCACACTGCCACCCAACTTAGTGTCATCCGCAAATTTGGAGATACTACATTTAATCCCCTCATCTAAATAATTAATGTACAGTGTAAACAGCTGGGGCCCCAGCACAGAACCTTGCGGTACCCCACTAGTCACTGCCTGCCATTCTGAAAAGTACCCATTTACTCCTACTCTTTGCTTCCTGTCTGACAACCAGTTCTCAATCCATGTCAGTACACTACCCCCAATCCCATGTGCTCTAACTTTGCACATCAATCTCTTGTGTGGTACCTTGTCAAACGCCTTCTGAAAGTCCAAATATACCACATCAACTGGTTCTCCCTTGTCCACTCTACTGGAAACATTGGGAGGAATGCTGCATCGTTTGGCAAGTTAGAGAATCAATCCCTCTTTTTCCTTCTGCCAGCCACAGAGGTTGACAGCTCCTTCCCTTTTTGCACACACATGCCTTTTTCCAAATATGAACGTGCTGTGGAATTCATCTTTCCATATAATTGGGGCAAATTCCACAGCACAGGGAGATTAGGGTAATGTTTTGGAACTGCTTTTCAAAGTAGTTTTTCAATAGCCGTATCCCTTGGGATTCAATGCATGTCATAGTTGTGGTAAATGTCACTGTTTTACAGTTAACATTTGAGAGAACAACACTGAGTTCTAGTTACGTCCTGACACCTGGAGAGTGTGAAAGCACACTGAGGGTGTGACTTACAGACTAATTAATTTAAAAGTAACATTCCAGCTCTGAACTCCTGTGGTCCAAGCTCCTCTGAGTACTAAGGTGTGACAATGGGGTCAAATTTGCGGTCGGAGGCTTCCTACCTACAAAAAATCTACGGACCTGGTGGTTCGGGAGGTTCGGCTACTTGTGGTCCTGGGCCTCTACATGTAGGCCTGCGTAGAGGCCCACATATCACAGGAGTGTGTGCGGTTTGCAAACTCCCCTGTGATCACGTGGGCCGACCCAACCAATGAAAGTATTCCCATTCATACTTATGAGTTCCGATTCTACGGAGCTGCCATAAATATGAATGGGAATACCCCCAAAAATAAATTTGAAAAACACATTACATATTTAAAATTAATTTAAATGACATTTAATTAAATATTTTTGTAAATAGTTATTTTAAAATATTTTTAATGTTTTAACAGGGCTAAAAATAAAACTTACCTTAATGGACAGGGTTTTTAATATATAACTGATTGAAAAAAAATTATTTTTCTTTTTTTTTAAAAAACTCTTGCGCTGGTAAAAGCAGGTCTTATGCCTGGGTAAGAATTTCAAGGGCATTCGCTGGTCAGAAGATAGCCCAACTCTCCGCTAGCGAATGCCCATTTCTGTCAGATTCGTATGATCTGTCAAGAGGATTCTTGACAGTACGCAAGTTCTGGGTTTTGGCGCAAGTGCAGTGCAAGCCTAACCTCGTAACTTGCGGGGCTCCTATGGGCACGTGCGCACCTCGTACGTGTCCATTTCTATCAGATTCTTGACCGGATTTTTGACAGATCGCAAGTTCCGGGTTTTGGCACATGCGCAGTGCATGCCTAAACTTGCGGGGCCTGTACTGGCGCATGCGCACCTCGTCCGTAGGGGCCCCAAATTCAGCCCCATTGTGTAGTAATGCTGTTTATTGGTGTTTTGCATGGTAAATGATTGTCTGAGGCAGTGTAATGAAACTTCATGCCATGCCATGCTACGAATGTCTGGGTGCCTGAGTTACCACATGCTGTTGCCGATCTCTGCTGTGCCAGTTTTGTGGAAGTGACGGCCGGTGTGGGGGTGGGAAGAGGGAGGTGGTGGTGCATTTTGCTACTGAGCACAGAGCGAGTTGCCCTGGTTTGCCTCCTGAAATTCCATGGCTACCTGGGTTGTAGATTGGCTCCCTTAGCCCTTGCCAAGGGGAAATGGAGTGCAGTAAAGAGAGCTCTAGGAAAGGAGTCCAGGTCGAGTCGATTGCAGCCTTGTGCAGGACTGCTGGGAATTTTTTATATTCGTGTTTGTTCTTGAAATGTTGGCAACACTGCATTTATTGTTCATCCCAAGTTGCCTTGAGAGAATTAAGAGTGAACCATATAGTGTGGAACTGGAGTCACGTGTAGGCTTATACAAATGATGATCTTCCTTCCCTGAAGGACATTAATGTGCGTTGGGCTTTAAGGAAGACTTCACTTCCTCGAGGTGGACTCCCTGATATAAGGAATCGACACCCGCCCTTTCGTATAGTGACCACGGAATCATTCTGACGAAAACTTTGGTTCAACCAGTTTTATTCGAGTATGCTAGGGAAGGTTCCGATGAACACATCCCAGAACAACAGTTTGTAATGACAGTTATATATTTTCTGAGGTATGCGACCCTCTTACAAAACCATCGATTGGCTTACTGCTATCAGAGAAGTTACATTAATTTGTTGACTCTGAGTGGTTCTTCCCCACCTGTCCATTTCCCATCACATGTCACCCTTCTGGAATGTGTTATTCAGTGGTGTCAACTTTGCCTCAGTTCCTCATGACGTGTTGATTACCATTGTTTTTCAGGGTGGTGCCTCCTTATCCCTCTCCCAAGAACTCTAGTCAAAACTACCAGTCAATACCATCCTGGTCCCATGCTGCTATAATCTATGTTCCTAAACATTTTACTGTCCTTGTTCTGTACTGAATATGTACGCTTCCATGAGTCTGTACTAAGGTTAATACAACGGATGGTTCATTAACCATCAGGTCCTGTTGCTTACCTCTTCTTAACCCAATGTAAGCAAGTATATAAGCGTGCTTTACATACATAAACTGTTTTACATATAATCGGCCAATCACAATCCCTACTGGAATACAGAGGAACTCCTGATCCCTCAGAACCTCCTAATACTGATAAGCCCTACAATCTAGGCCATTCACTACCCTCAGTATCCACTTTATTGACCGCATTTTGTCCCCTTACAATGCGGAAGCTTTCATGTTTATTTTATTTGGTGCTGGCCTAGAAATTGCCAGTTTCACAGTTTGCCACAGTGGAATTTGAACTCATGACCTCTGTGTTAGTTCAGTACCATGACCCTAAGCTGCCATACCCTGAATAATTTAGTAATTTGATCATTTTTGTTTGCGTCAGATTTGGCAATTTAAAGCTTAGGCCAGCCTAAGAAGCACAGAATATTGGGCCTACTCATTGATGCCAATTTGAATAGACAGAGATGAATAGATACACACATGAAATTGACAGGCAGGAAAAGACCAGCTGGTCCATCAAGTTTGTCCCACATCTCATGATAGCTGGAGCATCATGACTAGAATCTTCCCAACCCATCCTGCAGCCATATCTCCTGGGAGAGGCAAAAAACAGGAAAAAAAAAGCCAGGGCCAACAAGGGAAAAAAATACCCCTAAGGCGATTGAAACCAGTTCAGGAGATCATCTGATTGGCCTGCCATGTGACCAGTTGGTCTGGGCGTGGTATACTCGCCCAATGTTGTCCTTAGGACCCTTACTCTAGAAGTCTGCTGACTTTGTAGTGAAATAGAAGCAGTGGAATATACATTCAGCCCTTAGTTTATAATCTTGGCAGCCTAGTTTCGTACAGGGTGAAAGTGCAATTTGAACCAGCTGGTGGTGATGTGGCAGGTTGCTGATGCGTTACAGCATGGAATGTGTTACCAACATACCTTGCCCTATAAAAACTTATGCAACATGTTGGAGGGAAAAAAACATTGACATCAACATTTCCACATGAGGTTTTATTTTTTTAAGTTATTTTCTCCCTTTGTTCTGTCCTGAATTCCTCTCCTCTCCCATAGGAGCTACACGGGAGAGCCTTGGGAATATGTCTAGAAGCTGCTCTGGAATATCACCGCCACAGTATAGAAAATTGGAAACTATTTAGAACTTTGATTCTCTGATTCTATTTGTGTTCTGACTTTCCTGAAACTCGGAGAGTATAATCAGCAAGGATAATCTGCTGGCATCTGATGCTAGTTAGATCTAATTTACATATGCAGCTAAGGCGGTGGCCTGTAAATCAAGTATGGTAAAAGCCATTTATATTCAAGTCCTTTGCGATGGCTTACTTTGTGTGAATATTGATTTATAATAAAATAAAGAATAAAAGGTTCGAATGATACAGATTTGGTGCCAACATTCGTGCCTGGCAAGGAACAAATGTTGACATTGACTTGAATTCAGCTCATCTACTGTTGACTAGGCCAAATCTGAAGCATAAAAACAAGGACAAGTAGAGGGAATTGGTCACATGGCCATGACCACGTACTCAAGGTTGGCTGCTACCCAAGTCTGTGACTCTGTCAAAAGAACAGGGTGAACATCTCATCTAATGGTGACATCTCAAACTAGATCAGTGCCACTGTCTGATGCATTTGATGATAGCCTCTGACCTCCCCATTCCCCAGTCCCAGCCTGGCTGACTGAAACGGTGAGTAAGTATTTGTGTAGTATACCCAATGCTAACTGTTTGAGAGGCTTAAACAACCGCAAGAGTCATTGGCTTTGGATGCCAGGTTGGGAAAAATGACTGCTAGAAATACTTAGAGACAGACAGTTTAGTATACTGGTGAAGCTCAGTATACTGGGGATCAGTACTTCAGAAATTACAATTTTTTTAATAAAGAAACTTTTTTTTCCCTCCATTATTTCAGAAAAAGCCTTTGGCCTCTATCATACGGGAAGTCTGCGATGGGTAAGTGTCTCCGCGGCCTGAATTTCAATGTTTGTAGGCTAAAGCCCATTCCTCACTCGTAGAAAAAAGCTTGGCTGTGATGAGAGAGATGGCCTGTTATAACTTGATAGGCTACACGCACAGCATTAATCCAGAGATGTGCTGGCCAAGTTGATTGGTTGAACATACTCTTCAATTTGACATAGAGTGGCTTAGGAGTCACACTTGTGATTCCCTCACCTGATTATCTTGGCTATGACAAGGAGGTGGGGAGGGAGGAGTCCACAGGGAGTGACTAGATGCCTACCATGGCGAGGGAGGCAGAATAAGACTCGATGCTCTTGTGAGCTTCATTGTGTCCTTAGCAGAGGCCTGGGAACAGATTGTTGGCCTTGTCTAGGAGAAAGATGTACATCTTGGGAGCGGGAGAAAAAAAATATTTTTAAATGGAGGGAAGGTGAGAAGCCAAGGATGCTGGGTTATAATGGAGATGGTTTTGACAGAGGAGCCTATGAATTATAGAATTCACGTTAATTAACTTTCTTTTAGTAATGCAGTTTAACGCTGTAGGAAAGTGGATCATAGAAATTGGGACAAGCTAATTATCGATACAAGAACTCTTCTTGATTGTAGTTTCTTGACAGAGGTCGAGCTAAAGTCAGACAAGGGGATGTATGTTTACAACTGGAGAAGTTTCTTTAAGTTAAATGTTCAAACTATAGCAATGCACCTCTACTTTGGTTAATGGCAGGTTCAGTTTTGGAAGTAATTTACTGGCAAGACATCGTTAAAGGCCATTTTGAGCCAAACTTTTTGCCAGGTCTCAGTGATGCAGTTTTTTAATGTTCCAGTGCTGCAGTTTATAGGTGATAATGCAGTAGTCATGATGTGTTTTTTGTACTGTGATTAGACACATGACCACAGATGTTATATAATTAGATTGAAGTTTAAGTTGGCCCAATGAGATGAGGTGAAAGAAAGACTTGCATTTATATAGCGCCTTTCACGACTTCAAGATGTCCCAATGTGCTTTACAACCAATGAAGTACTTTTGAAGTGTAGTCACAGCAGTCAATTTGCACACAGGAAACTCCCACAGACAGCAATGTGATAATGACCAGATAATCTGTTTTTGTAATGTTTGTTGAGGGATACATATTGGCCAGGACACCGGGGATAGCACCCCTGCTCTGCTTCGAAATAATGCCATGGGATTTTTTACTTCCACTTGAGAGAGCAATCGGGGCCTCGGTTTAACGTCTCATCCGAAAGATGGCACCGCAAACAGTGCAGCACCCCCTTAGTACTGCACTGGAGTGTCGACCTGGATTGCGTACTCGGGTCCCTTGAAATCTGAAGCATGGATTGGGTCAACATCCTTTGGACTGATTATGTATTAAAAGGCCATTTTCTGTAGGCTCATTTGAGCTGTGCAGAGCTGCGTGGCCTCGGAAGGTCCTGGGTCCTATCTCCAATCTGTGCTGAGGCAGCTGATTGTCGTCAGGGCAACGGTCAAGGTGCTGCAGCTGGCCTTGGTGTTTCAGCTCCGGGGAGGAGGGCTGGGGTTGGTGGGCGGGAGGGAGGGGAATTCAGATGGAGTTCCTGCTCCTGATCCCTGATTGCATGGATGTTGGGCGACGACCCACTTGGCCTGCTATGTGATGCCCTCTGGAGTTGAATTGCCTGGTGAGGCTCACCGTCTGACACATGAAGAATGCCCATTTGGATGATGTACTTGCTGCATGTTCGAGTGTTTGAATGTTAGACATGGCGAATGGTCATGTCTCATGGGTGGGGTGGGGGTGAATGGGGTCAATTGAGGAGGGGGTGGCAGGCCAAGTTTTATGTGTTTGAGGCCTACATGTTTTGAGTAAATAATAGCTGTATGATTGTAACACTAATTTGTACTACTGTTGTAATATAACAGGAAATTATTATTTTTTTCTTTTTAAATCAAGTTGGTCTCTACCAATTCCTGAAAACTATGCTCTGCAGTATGCTGATAGCACAAACTTTTATATCACAGAGAAGGTAAGTGCGTGCATGTAAAATGCTTCTTGTGTATTTGTGTGAATTTCTGCAAAAGGATTCTTAACCATTAGAATTTAAAGAATTGATGTGAGAGCTAATAGGCAGTTGTAGGGTTTAAAAAATATATATATATATATTGTACCAGTCAGTGCAACAGCACAACACGCGGGGAGAGTGCAAGATCCCTGAGGTGCGTGGCGGGGGTGAGAGAGAGAGGGAGAGGTGAGACCAACCGAAAGAGAGCAGAGGGAGAGGTGAGACCGACCGAGAGAGAGCAGAGGGAGAGGTGAGACCGACCGAGAGAGAGCAGAGGGAGAGGTGAGACCGAGAGGGAGAGGTGAGACCGAGAGGGAGAGGTGAGACCGAGAGAGAGCAGAGGGAGAGGTGAGACCGACCGAGAGAGCGCACAGGGAGAGGTGTGACCGAGAGCGCGCACAGGGAGAGGTGAGACCGAGAGAGAGCAGAGGGAGAGGTGAGACCGAGAGAGAGCGCATAGGGAGAGATGAGACTGACCGAGAGAGCGCACAGGGAGAAGTGAGACCGAGAGAGCGCGCACAGGGAGAGGTGAGACCGACCGAGAGCGCGCACAGGGAGAGGGAGACCGAGAGAGAGCAGAGGGAGAGGCGAGACCGAGAGAGAGCAGAGGGAGAGGCGAGACCGAGAGAGAGCAGAGGGAGAGGCGAGACCGAGAGAGAGCAGAGGGAGAGGCGAGACCGAGAGAGAGCAGAGGGAGAGGCGAGACCGAGAGAGAGCAGAGGGAGAGGCGAGACCGAGAGAGAGCAGAGGGAGAGGCGAGACCGAGAGAGAGCAGAGGGAGAGGCGAGACCGAGAGAGAGCAGAGGGAGAGGCGAGACCGAGAGAGAGCAGAGGGAGAGGCGAGACCGAGAGAGAGCAGAGGGAGAGGCGAGACCGAGAGAGAGCAGAGGGAGAGGCGAGACCGAGAGAGAGCAGAGGGAGAGGCGAGAGAGAGCAGAGGGAGAGGCGAGACCGAGAGACCAAGAGAGAGCAGAGGGAGAGAGCGCAGTGAGACCGAGGTCAGACAGACAGAAGAAAGACACACACAAGGGGACAATATAGATTTTAAGCTTGTGGTTTGCAGATCTGAGTTCTGGTATTGTGACAAGGCACTAAATCAGGCGATCCAGCATGGGGTAGGAGACGGATGAGGAGGAATTGGGGGGGTCTGGGTGAGATTTGTCACCCATTTACTTTGAATGGTTGGTAATTCTAGCCCTCCGAGCACACTTAACAGCAACGTTGGCAGAGATCTGGGAATGTGACTCATCTGCACTCTTTTTCATGGAGCGATGAAGGTCTGAGAGAGCAGGAAAATTAAAATATATTGTTAAATGTTGGCTGACTCTGTAATGATCACACATTGTGCAGTGTCTGGCTCTCTCTCAGTGCACTCTGTTATTTAGCTGCCTCGTCGACTCAGATCCATTTATTGCACATTTACACCACTCGTCTTTCACTGACACCTGGTTTGGCTGTTGGCTGCTCTCGGTGATACTTTGGCACCATGGTTGGGGTGGAACTGGTTCCTCTCCCTCCATTCCCTGTATTAACAACAACAACTTGCATTTATATAATGCCCTTAACATAGCAAAATGTCCCAAAGCGCTTCACTGGAGTGTTATCAGACATTATTTGACACTGAGCCACATGAGATATTAGGACAGCTTGGTCAAAGATGAGTGTCTTAAAGGAGTAGCGAGGTTTAGGGAGGGAATTCGAGTTTGTGGCCAAGACAGCTGAAGTCACCGGCTGTCAATGGTGGGGTAAAGGGGAGTGAGGAATGTGCAAGAGGCCAAACTTGGAGATATGCAGATCTTGGAGGGTTGCGGGGCTGGTGGAATTTACCGAGATAGAGAGGGGCGAGGCCATTAGGGGATTGACTGGGAGCCAATGTAGGACAGTGAGCACAGGGTGATGGGTGAACTAGCTTGGGCCTCTTCCTCACTCTCTCACTAACAACAGCGTCATCCTGTCCACCATCAACAGCCTCAATGTCGGGCAGCAATCCAGATACCAGGACTTTTCTCAGGTGCGTCAATGCTCATGCGTCTCTTGGCATTTTGCATCAGAGAACATGCGCTCAAAGAGGCTTGTTGTATCCCAGTATGTAGCCTCTGGTCCTCTACATGTGCCCACTCCTTCCTCTCTGCTCCAGCCTTCAGCCCCACTCTCTGCAACTCAACCCTCTACTATCTCTCTTCCATTGCTCTTAGAGGCCTCTTTTTAAAATCTGCCCTACTCTATTCATGCATCCACTCTTCTGCGAAACACATTGGGATGTTTTACTCATCAGAAGCCCGTGTGTAAATGCAAATTGCTGACTCACTGAGGAACTGGTGAGAGATGTATATCTGGTGAGCTCAGCTGTGACTTAATCTGATCGGTCTTGGGATTAAAGTTTAAATATCTCGCAGTTACCCATTAAAAATCCTCTAACTTTTATGTGGAAGCCTCTGAATACAGTTTATACTTTGAAGGTACAGGATATAATCTAGCTGCAGCTGCCCTCAGATGGTGAAAAGGGGAACTTCAAGAAATGTACTGATAAAAATTTGCGTTAAATAATTAACAAAATTCTTACTGAAGAGGGCCAGTAAAATAATTATTCATATGAAGATATGTATTGTAAAATAGGGAAACGATATTGTTTAGAAATTCAAAATTTAAAACAAGACACACAGGCTGCTTGGTGTCCTAATTAGATGCTTCCATCGATATTTTTTTCTCAAGACTTCCAACAACACTGAGGAGTTACATACATACATAGAATTACATGGAATTTACAGCACAGAAACAGACTTTCATCCCAACAGGTCTTTGCTGGTTTTTATGCTCCACACGAGCCTTCTCGCACCTTACTTCATCTAACCTTATCAGCATATCCTTCTATTCCTTTCTCTCTCATGTACTTATCTAGCTTCCCTTTAAATGCATCTATGCTAATGGTAGCGAGTTCTATATTCTCATCATTCTCCAGTTAAAGCAGTTTCTCCTGAATTCCCTATTGGATTTATTAGTAATATTTATGGTCCCCATTTTTACAAAAGTTATTTTCGGGTAAATAATTACTTTTCTGGCCCTGTTCATTAAGTATTTTGTTCATCATTTAACGTAAATTCATATCTTGCTTCTTCACCAATAACAACAACTTCCATTTGTTGCCTTTAACAGAAAAATAGTCACCGAGCCAAGAGAAGAGGTTAGGAGAGGACAACCCAAAGCTTGGTCATAGAGATGGTTGTTGAGGTTTTTAAAGGAAAAGAGAGCGGTAGAGAGGTTTAGGAAGGAATTCTGGTGGAGTTGAAGGCTTGGCCATCCGTGTTGGGGCAAAGGGAGATAGGGGTGTCCAAAAAGGCCAGAGTCAGAGGACCAGAGTTTTATGCTTGGTTGGGGTAAAGGGTCAGAGGAGATTGCAGAGGTGGGGTGAGGAAGAAGCCACGGAGAGATGTAAAGATGAGGACAAGGATTTTAAATTGATTGCATTCGGGGGAAGCTGTGGGTCAGCAAGGGCAGGGATGATGGGCGAGTGGGACAGGATATGTGCAGCAGAGTTTTAGAATTCTTGGAGTTTATGAAGGGAGGCGGTTGGAAGCTGGTGAGGAGCTCTTGGAGTAGGTGAGTCTGGAGGTGACGAAGGGGTCTGAACTATTGCAGGCAGTATTGCAGAAGTGGAAGTAAGTGGTATTTTGTGAGTGCAAGGGAACTTGGTGTGAAACTTAGCCCAGGGTTACAACAGGATGCCAAGGCTGAAAACAGCCTGCGGCAGTGGCTTTGTGGGAAGCAAGGGTGGAATCAGAGTCAGGGCCAAAGACACCTCCTTCCATCTTCCCACTGTGGAACTGAAAGAATTATAAACACAAATATGAGTGGTAAGATAACGTTAATATTATATATATGATGGGAGTTTACATTCGCTTTTTTTTCATTATGGTGCAGCTTAAAATCTCGTTTTATTGAAGAAACTGCACCAACCTCTCATCATATAAAGGCTGAAGCTTGCCACCTGGTGGTGGTGGTGCTGGTAGCACTTTACACACGTTTTGTTTATTTTATGTATTTATATATATATTGGCGCTGAAATTATGGTGTCTTCAACGGCATATGCTTAGCGTATGCCGTTGTGATCCTTCTTAAAGGCTCCGCATCTTCCAGGTTTCCACATGAGCTTGCGATTTGTCAAGGTATGTCATGAAATCAGTTTCGCTTGTGCCGGGCAAATAGCCCACAAAATTTTTATGGCTGATAAAAACAGGCATGGAGCCTGTTTTCATCAGCGCAAAGGTTATTATAAATCTTAAACATTTGAAAACAAAAAATGATGCACTTAAAATTAGTTTGTGCAAAATTGTCCGGGATTAAAGTGTTTAAAATTATTTTTCAAAAAATTATTATTTTATTTTATTTGATGTAATGAAGGAATTTTTAATTAAATTTGAAAATCAGAACATTTATATTTATTAGAATTGTGTAAATCCTTTAATTATTTGGGGATTCCATTGCATTTAATTAGGGGATTCCGTTCAGAAATGACTGCAGTGGAATCCTCCTTTATGATTGGAGGACCTGGCCCACATGATCCCAGGGACACTTCTAAACCGCCTGCATCCCTGGGATGCGTGAGCCTTTATGCAGGCGTATGCCTGGAGGCCTGAGACCCGAACTCTCCGCAGCCTGGGAGCCTAGAGGCAAGTTCGGAAATGTTTTGTGGGTCGGAGGCGTATTCCGGAAGTACATCTCCGACCGCAATTTCAGGGCCACTTTTTTTTTTTAAGGGTCTATTGTAGATTCTTCACTCAACCATACCTACATAGATGCCTTTTATTTTCTTTGTCTCTACTTCAAAGTGAAAAGTCTAGACTGAGTCTTAATAACTATTAACGCACTATTGTGTTAATTAGATTATTTCCTTTTTAATAACACTCATTCTTCCCTTCACCTTCAATGCTACTGATGTAAGATGGTTTTAAATACCCACTGTGTATGCATGGTTTAGATTTAAACTGATGCAGAGACCCAGTTTCTTAAGGGCATGTTTTTGTGTTGATTCATGGGTGGTCTGAAGCCATTGACTTCAGCGTCCCTCACAAACTCGATTACTTAGCGGCTGATTCCAACCCACTCCTTGGCCTCTGCCTCGAGATAAACCAGATAGTTTGCAACCTCGCAGTGCTTCCAACCCCCATATCTTCTCTATCTCTCCATAATAATGTGGAAATAAAAATCGGGTTTGTTTCTATAACGGGCATTTACTGTATCCCTCTGTGAGGCATTTTGTTAATTAGCACAGTATCTCAGTTTGATGCCTTTGAAGTACAAATTCATGTGGTTTTTGATTCTTCAATGTTTGCTCCTGATTCCAGATGACTACAATTATCAGTTGTTAAGCTGGGCTGCTTCTATTCTTGAGTGAAGGGCGTATCTCTGATTGACAATGTAAATGACTGTTTCCGTTATTAGTCTCTGTGGCACAGCATGTTTGTGTGTACTGATGCTCTGGGCTATTGACTGCAAGCACTTTCCCCACATGGTGAGAAACTGCCAAGGGACGGATAGCTACAAAATTCATGAACATATAGGAATTGCCAGATGGAAAAAGACAATCTAATTCACCACCTACCAATCCTGGTAGTTGTGTGATACAAGTGCAGCGTCCAAAATCCGCAGTTTTGGAATCTGGACTTGAGCCTCAGGATTCATCAGTGCGATCTCTGGACTCGCTTGGATTTCTGATCAATTACAATTGTGATGGAGAAAAGACTGGTGACTGATTATGATCACCAACCAGCAAGGACACAAACAAACTGAACAACATTTGATGAGTGAGGTACTTGTGATGTAAAATAAACCCAATTCTATATAACTGGTTGGATTTTTTCCCCCTTCTAGAACCGTAATGAAATAAAAAATGGGGCAATCCTTCGATTGGCAGCATCTCCAGTAAGTAGTTTATGTGACGTTCACACTTCTTTATGACCCTAGTCATTTATTATAATGCAGTTTTTACATTCAATAGTGTGACACTTTCAGTCTATTTAGCCTTTGGATGCTCTGGGTTTTGATAAGTAAGTTACCCGTTAGCCTTCCAAAAACTGAGTGCGACTATTGAGCTGGTTCTGCAGACTTTCACTATCTTGTGATAAAGGCACATGTGGTTCGGTTGGTAGGTAGCGCACTCTAAAAGCCAATGGCGCTAGAAATTCCATTTTTGGTCATAGCGTTTTTTTTCTGCCAAAAATACTGCTATGACTCCGCTATGATTTCGAGGCCTAACATTTGGGATAAAATGTGCCCAGTGGTAAAAATTGGCGTTGCATGAGGATTCGTGGCACAAACCGTGAATTTTCTGCAACTTTTCTCCGAGGCCAATACCGCTGCGAGTTGGGGGAAAACACCCCCAAAAAATTACAAAAATAAAAAATCACTTAACTATCGAATTGCTGTAAAAGAATCAAAAAAATTAAAACTTTAACTTTTTTGCAGCTCTTCATACCAAGGGCTGCAACACAGATTTTTCCCGGGCATTTTTTTTTGTCCTATCTATGGGTGTGCTGCGAGCCAAATTTTAGGCGAAAGTGCTTTTTCACGTCTTGCACGCCGGTGGTCCGTTCCCCAGTGATATTTTAAAAAATGCCGGTGCAAGACTTCTACGAATTTCCTGGCAAAAAACGGCGAAATATCGCCGACAAACTGGGCGCAAGATTGGGGAATTTCCAGCCCCATGAGTTCAAATCCCACTCCAGAGACTTGAGCACATAATCCAGGCTGACAATCCAGTGCAGTACTGAGGGAGTGCTACTCTGTTGGAGGTGCCATCTTTCTGATGAGACGTTAAACCATGGTCCCATCTGCTTTCTCAGGTCGACGCAAAAGATCCCACGGCACTATTTCGAAGAATAGCAGTGAATTATCCCCGGTGTCCAGGCCAATATTTATCCCTCTACCAGCATCACTAAAACAGATTTATCTGGTTATTATCACATTCTGTTTGTGGGAGCTTGCTGTGCACAAATTGGTTGCTGCATTACCTCATTACAACAGAGACTACACTTCAAAAGTACTTTGTTATCTGTAACGAGCTTTGGGACATCCTGGGGTTGTGAATGGCACTATATAAATACAAGTCTTTCTTCATCTGACAATGATGGGGTGAATTTGGAAGAAAGGAGAACTTAATTGGGGTGTCTGTCACATTTGAAGGGTTGTGCTTTTGAAGAGAGAGAAAAAAGAAAAACTTAAATTTATATAGTGCCTTTCACGACAAATGACGTCCCAAAATTCAATGAAGTACTTTCTGAAGTGCAGTCACTGGTGTAATGCAGGAAACACGGCAGCCAATTTGTGCACAGCAAGCTGCCACAAACAGCAATGTGACAATGACTAGATCCTCTGTTTTAGTGATAATGCTGAAGGATAAATATTAGCCAGGGCACTGGGGATAACTCCCCTGCTCTTCGAAATAGTGCCATGGGATCTTTTACGTCCACCTGAGAGAACAGACGGGCCCTCGGTTCAACGTCTCATCCAGAAGACAGCATCTCCTGCAGTGCAGCACTCCCTCAGTACTGCATTGGAGTGTCAGCCTAGATTTCTGTGCTCAAGTGTTTGGAGCGGACCTTGAACCCACAATCTTTTGACTCAGAGGCGAGAGTGCTACCAACTGATCCACAGCTGACACAGAGATGCAAGAACAATCTTTAAGGAAGGGAAAACCAGTCATTTTCTGTTGGGATTTTTTTCTCCTCTGAGGATGGGTCAGGATTTTGTGAAACCACCTGCCAACTTTCACTGAAACAACGACCCTCCGATCGATCTCGGGGTCTGCCTATTTACAGCAATTGGAACTTGTGGCCATAAAAGAAGAGAGCCCTAACTTAGCAGCAGAATAATACTCTGTGTCACATGACATTACAGTCTTGTAATAAAGCAACACACACTTTCCCATTTGCGAAGCCACAGGGAATCCACTAGTTATTAAATCTTTTAGATGATAAACTCACATCTCTTGTAAAATTTGTTGTTTTAATGCAAGCCTGTAACTTATTACTCAATATCATGATTGATTTATTATATTTTAAACAATTACATAAATTCTTTCTCTCTCATCCCTATGACTCAGTGATTTAATACACCACATGGTTTACACTGAGCCAGGTTTAATGTCTGTGCCAAGTTAGCTGAAAGATAGAAAGAGCTTAGATATATATAGAGCTTCAGGGCACCTCAAAGCACGAGGTAGCCAATGAATAACTTTTGAAGTGTAGTCATTATTGTACAGACAATTTGCACACAAGATCCCACAAACAGCAATTGAGATAAATGACAAGTTACATCTGTTTTTAGTGAAGTTGGTTGAGGAAAAATATTGACCAGCGCATCAAAAGAACTCCCCTCCTCTTCAAATAGTGCCATGGAGTCTTTTACCCCATGAGATAGTGGAGTTGAGGTCGAAGATCAGCCATGATCTTATTGAATGGCGGAGCAGACTCAAGTGGCTGTATGGGCTACTCCTGTTCCTAATTCTTATGTTCTTTACGTCCACTTAGAGGGCAGACGAGGCCTCAGTTTAACATCTCATCCAGAAGATGACACCTCTAACAGTGCAGCACTCCCTCAGTACTGCACAGGGAGTGTCACCCTAGATTTTGTTCTCAAGTTTCGAGAGTGGGGCTTGAACTCCGAGGCGAGAGTGCTGCCAACTGAGCCAAGCTCACACTGAGGACAATGGGGGGGGGGGGGGTACTACATCGGCCGTTTCCCATTGCTGACCACACAGGCCCGTTTCCCATTCCTTTTTCTACTGCTTGTTTCCCATTCCTTCCCCCACTGCCTATTTTCCATCCCCCCCATGCGTCATTGTACACTCCCTCACATGTGAAGACTTTCTTTTAAATGCCAATCTCGCATTGCATTTTCCGTTGGACAGTCAGTAGAGTTCGGCTGCAATGCCCCTCGCTGTCAAATAAGCTTCTGACCCTCTATGCCTGCGGCTTAGTCGTAAATAATGGCCACTCGATTTGGGTACTGGGAGGCTGCTGATTTCCATGGAACTGTGTCCCATTTTGGATCCAGTTCACTCTGGAGAGAAGGAGCAACAAAATAGCATTTTCGTTTAGAGTACATTTTCTGCCATGTTCTTTTTGTTTTTTGGCATGTGTCTTTTATCTAGACTCAGACTGCGCAGGGGCTCCATGAAAGAATCCAGTCTTCCAGCATGGATGCCAAGTTAGAAGCACTGAAAGACTTGGCTAGTCATTCCCGTGACATCACTTTTGCCCAGGAGTTCATTAATCTCGATGGTATCTCTCTCCTAACTCAGATGGTGGAAAGTGGCTCTGAGTAAGTATCCGTACACCTTGATGTAGTCTGAGTTTAATTATAATAAGCAGCTGGATGGGAAGACTGAAGTCCAGTGGATAAGCAAAGATGTGTCGTGATGATTGGGGAGCCAGTGTTTAGATGGGGGACAGGGGCAGGAGTTCTGTAACATCTGTGATGCACTGAGAATTAAGTTATTAAACCATAGGGAGGCAATAATGCAAGCGCTTGGACTTCAGTTTGCAATTTAGTTTTGCAGGCCGAAATAACCTTAAAATGCGTTTTTTATTCATTCTTGGGATGTGGGCATCGCTGGCAAGGCCAGCATTTATTACCCACTCCGAGTTGCCCTGGCTTGCTCAGCCACTTGAGAGGGCACTTAAGAGTCAAATCGCGTTGGTGTGTCTGGAGTCACATCTAGCTCAGCCAGGCAGGTTTCCTTTCTTAAAGGACATCAGTGTTGAGGTTTTTAACCACAATCCGACAGCCTGAGTTTCCAGATTTTTAAACTGAATTCAAATTCTCAAACTGCCACGGTGGGATTTGAACTCTCGCTCTCTGGATTATTGGTCCAGTAACATAATCACTACACTACCGGGTTGGTCTGGTGTTCTTTCTCCAATAGCAGCAGCTGCTGAATTGCTCTTGCTACAGAGGATAGGTTACCGATCCCCTGGAACCTGTCCGAGCAGTCAGCCAGTGGTTGGGCATCACTGTCGCCCAGTGTTAAATCCACAGTCCAGCTACTGGCGGCACTTCTGGTTTAAATAACCTGCACAAGGGTCCGATTCTAGCCACGTGAAAGCTGTAAAAAGACGTTAACATGCCCAGGCCTCCAGAGTAAGGAAAACTTGCAAAAGAAACTGCACAGAAAATAAGATCAAAATAATCAAGACAAAATTGGAAATCAAACAATCAACCAGCAAGAGTGGAGAGACAATGTTCGCCAAAATCACCGCTAGCTTCAAACAAAAAAATGATTGACTAATGAATAATAGCACTAATTTAGAGACTTTCATTTTTTGAAAATTGAAATTATTAATTTAAAACATCCGACTATAAAGAAGGACCGAATGTGTTAACTCCTTGAACGGGCTTTTTGCTTTTTTGTGCGGGCGGGGAGGGAGGTGGCGGAGGAATACTCAAATGCTTATTGTGCTGTATGTGAAAGTCGCAGGTGCCTCACTTTTATTGCAGGATAAATTCACTGATCCCTCACTCTCAATGGGAAGCGGCATTGGAAGTGAATGCAAGTCGGAGACTCAACCTTCCACTGTTGTAGCACTGTCTCCCATCCATGCTCCTTGCAGGCTCCCCAGTGTTGTAGCTATGTCCCTGACGCACGCTCGCTTTGGATGCAGCTTTCTGACCCCACACTTTCTGCAATCAGATATCCCTGTTAGCCTAATGCTGCGCAACAACACGGCACTCTAATGCAGCCATTTCCGGCAAGGGTTTATGCACCTGTTTACCAGTTTGGTGTTAACTTTATGCCAGCATTGGTGTGACCTTGCAATGGCATTGCTAAGGGCCACAGCAGTTGTTTCCCGGTGTTGGCTACAGCATTAAAACCAGTGTCGCACAAGCTAATGGCCCGCCCTCCGGCCAGAAGCTAATGGGCGCCCCCCCCTCTTGGCCAGAGGCTAATGGAGACCCTCCCAAGCCCCCGGCCAGAGGCTAATAGCCCCCAGCCTGGGGCTTAATGGAGTCCCCCCCCCCCCCGGTCAGAAGCTAATGGGCCCCCCTCCCCCCCAATGTGCGCTGTTTACTAGTTTTGAGCGTTTTCCTGGAGCCCTGAAACGCTGACCTATGCGAACAGCAGCTCTCTGAATTTCAGAGGAGCCTCTACTACCACAGACTGCGGCTGGGTATAACCCCTACAGGTTGAGGCAGAAAGCTTCCTCAATGTGGCTTCTTGATGCTAGTGCTTGTTGTGAAAGCAATGTTCAAATTCTGCACTGGAACTGCCGGTGAGTCCATGGAAAGGTGAGCCCACAGGCGTTGGCCATCTAAACATGACCTTCGCCTCCTGTGGGACAGAACTACACCACACAGCAGCGAAAGCCCTTTATGATTTGTGTATATTTTTGTAAAAAGAGTAACACTTACACTTTTGTTTGGAGATGACTTGATTCTTGCTGCTAATCGGTTCCAAACTTCAATTTTGTGTGCTGAACTCGGGAGGCTGCGGGTAGTTTCTGTGCAATAGGGTTGCATCTTTTGACCAAGCAGGTGAAATATGTAAATCTTTTTCGGTCCAGAGATTCTAGTATTGGGCCCACTAACTTCTATGTAAATAAGCCGGCACTGAGTTAAAGTAATGCCAAGAACTGTTGGAGTCCTTAAACACCATCAGCATTGGAGAGTTGGAGAGATACTGAGTACTGACCTATATTCTAGGGAACGTGTGTCTGCTTCTCCCCATCACCTCAGTGTAATATCCAACCAGCGCACATTTTTCCTCCTTGGCATTTAGTTCCAAGCTAATAGCCCCTGTTTTGTTTTATATTTCTTTGTGATATCCAGATGAGGGTATGCTCTCTGCCGTGTCAGGTCTGGGGCAGGTTTGGCAGATCAATATTCCTGGTTATAGGATTTTTAGACAAGATAGAGAGTGGGGTAAAAAAGGGGAGAGGGGTGTTGCAGTACTAATTAAAGAAACTATTACAGCGGTGAGGAGGGATGATATGTTAGAGGGATCATCAAATGAGGCCATATGGGTCGAATTGAAAAATAAAAAAGGGGCGATCACACTGCTGGGTGTGTATTATAGACCCCCAAACGGTGGGAGGGAGATAGAGAAGCAAATATGTAGGCAAATTGCTGCGAAGTCCAAAAACCATAGGGTAGTAATAGTAGGGGATTTTAACTATCTAAATATTGATTGGGACAAATATAGTGTAAAGGGTACAGAGGGTGCGGAATTCTTGAAATGCATTCAAGAGAACTTTTTTAGTCAGTATGTAGCTAGCCCAACACGAGGGGGCGGTCTTGGATTTAGTTTTGGGGAATGAAGCTGGGCAGTTTGAAGGGGTATTAGTGGGAGAGCACTTGGGTGCCAGTGACCATAATTCAGTCAGATTCAAGTTGGTTATGGATAGGGACCAGGATAGGCCTGGAATAAAAGTCCCGAATTGGGGAAAAGCTAATTTTGCTAAGTTAAGGAGTGATTTGGCCATAGTGGACTGGAAACAGCTACTTGTGGGTAAATCAGTGTCGGAACAGTGGAAGGCATTCGAGGAGGAGATCCGGAAGGCGCAGGCCAAACATGTGCCCTTAAAGAAAAAGGGTGGGAATAATAATTCTAGAGCCCCCTGGATGTCTAGGGACTTGCAGCGGAGGATAAAGAAAAAAAAGGGAAGCGTATGTCATATCCCAACAGCTAAATACAATAGAATCTTTAGAGGAATATAGAAAGTTAAGAGGCAAAATTAAAAAGGAAATTAGGGATGTTAAGAGAGAGCATGAGAAATTCTTGGCTAGTAAAATTAAGGAAAATCCTAAGATGTTCTATTATTAAGAATATTAAGAATAAGAGGGTAACTAAAGAAAGGATAGGTCCTGTTAGAGACCATGAGGGTAATCTTTGTGTGGAGGCGGAGGATGTTGGTAAGGTTCTTAACGAATACTTTGCATCTGTTTTCACAAAGGAAAGGGACAATGCAGATATTGCTATCGAGGAGGAGTGTGATGATATGGATAAAATAAATATAGTGAGAGAGGAAGTATTAAGGGGTTTAGCAGCTTTGAAAATAGATAAGTCCCCAGGCCCAGATGAAATGCATCCCAGGCTGTTGAGCGAAGTAAAAGAGGAAATAGCAGAGGCCTTGACCATCATTTTCCATTCTTCTTTGGATCTGGGCATGGTGTCAGAGGATTGGAGGACTGCTAATATAGTACCCTTGTTTAAGAAGGGAGAAAGGGAAAGGCCGAGTAATTACAGGCCTGTCAGCCTAACCTCAGTGGTGGGAAAATTATTGGAAAAAATCCTGAAAGACAGGATAAATCTACATTTGGAAAGGCAAGGATTCATTAGGAACAGTCAGCATGGATTTGTTATGGGAAGATCATGTTTGACGAACCTGATTGAATTTTTTGAAGAGGTAACCAAGAGGGTCGATGAGGGTAGTGCGTACGATGTAGTATATATGGACTTTAGCAAAGCTTTTGATAAGGTCCCACATGGTAGACTGGTCATGAAGGTCACCTGGGCAGGACCGGAACCATTGCGGCCCTGGAGCTGCGGGTGGATTCACTCTGGAGCATGCACGATGCTGAGAATGATGTGAATAGCACGTTTAGCGAATTGGTCTCACCGCAGGTAAAGGGTACACAGCCGGATAGTAAATGGGTGACCAACAGGAAGAGCAGTGCAAGGAAGGTAGTGCAGGGGTCCCCTGCGGTCATCCCCCTGCAAAACAGATACACTGCTTTGGGTACTGTTGAGGGGGATGACTCATCAGGGGAGGGCAGCAGCAGCCAAGTTCATGGCACCATGGGTGGCTCTGCTGCACAGGAGGGCAGGAAAAAGAGTGGGAGAGCTATAGTGATAGGGGATTCGATTGTAAGGGGAATAGATAGGCGTTTCTGCGGCCGCAACCGAGACTCCAGGATGGTATGTTGCCTCCCTGGTGCAAGGGTCAAGGATATCTCGGAGCGGGTGCAGGACATTCTGAAAAGGGAGGGTGAACAGCCAGTTGTCGTGATGCACATAGGTACCAATGATATAGGTATAAAATGGGATGAGGTCCTACGAGACGAATTTAGGGAGCTAGGAGCTAAATTAAAAAGTAGGACCTCAAAAATAGTAATCTCAGGATTGCTACCAGTGCCACGTGCTCGTCAGAGTAGGAATCGCAGGATAGCGCAGATGAATACATGGCTTGAGGAGTGGTGCAGAAGGGAGGGATTCAAATTCCTGGGGCATTGGAACCGGTTCTGGGGGAGGTGGGACCAGTACAAACCGGACGGTCTGCACCTGGGCAGGACCGGAACCAATGTCCTGGGGGGAGTGTTTGCTAGTGCTTTTGGGGAGGAGTTAAACTAATATGGCAGGGGGATAGGAACCTATGCAGGGAGGCAGAGGGAAATAAACGAGTAAAAGGGAGACAGAGGCAAAAGATAGAAAGGAGAATAGTAAAAGTGAAGGGCAGAGAATCCCAAAGCAAAAAACAAAAAGGACCACATTACAGCAAAATTCTAAAGGGGCAAAGTGTGTTAAAAAGACAACCCTGAAGGCTTTGTGCCTCAACGCGAGGAGTATTTGGAATAAGGTGGACGAATTAACTGCGCAGATAGCAGTTAATGGATACGATGTAATTGGCATCACAGAGACATGGCTCCAGGGTGACCAAAGCTGGGAACTCAACATCCAGGGGTATTCAACATTTAGCAAGGATAGACAGAGAGGAAAAGGAGGCAGGGTGGCGTTGCTGGTTAAAGAGGAAATTAATGCAATAGTAAGGAAGGACATTGGCTTGGATGATGTGGAATCTGTATGGGTGGAGCTGCGGAATACCAAAGGGCAGAAAACGCTGGTGGGAGTTGTGTACAGGCCACCAAACAATAGTAGTGAGGTTGGGGACAGCATCAAACAAGAAATAAGGGATGTGAGCAATAAAGGTACAGCAGTTATCATGGGCGACTTTAATTTACATATAGATTGGGCTAACCAAACTGGCAGCAATGCGGTAGAGGAGGATTTCCTGGAGTGTATTAGGGATGGTTTTCTTGACCAATATGTCGAAGAACCAACTAGAGCGCTGGCCATCCTAGACTGGGTGATGTGTAATGAGAAGGGACTAATTAGCAATCTTGTTGTGCAAGGCCTCTTGGGGAAGAGTGACCATAATATGGTAGAATTCTTTATTAAGATTGAGAATGACACAGTTAATTCAGAAACTAGGGTCCTAAACTTAAGGAAAGCTAACTTCGACGGCATGAGGCGTGAATTGGCAAGAATAGACTGGCAAACGATACTTAAAGGGTTGACGGTGGATAAGCAATGGCAAACATTTATAGATCACATGGATGAACTTCAACAGTTGTACATCCCTGTCTGGAGTAAAAATAAAACAGGGAAGGTGGCTCAACCGTGGCTAACGAGGGAAATTAAGGGTAGTGTTAGATCCAAGGAAGAGGCATATAAACTGGCCAGAAAAAGCAGCAAACCTGAGGACTGGGAGAAATTTAGAATTCAGCAGAGGGGGAAAATAGAGTGCGAGAGGAAGCTTGCTGGGAACATAAAAACTGACTGCAAAAGCTTCTATAGATAAGTGAAGAGAAAAAGATTAGTGAAGACAAACGTAGGTCCCTTGCAGTTGGACTCGGGTGAATTAATCATGGGGAACAAAGAAATGGCAGACCAATTGAACAAATACTTTGGTTCTGTCTTCACGAAGGAAGACACAAATGACCTTCCGGATGTGCTTGGGGACCGAGGGTCTAGTGAGAAGGAGGAACTGAAGGATATCCTTATTAGGCGGGAAATTGTGTTGGGGAAATTGATGGGATTGAAGGCCGATAAATCCTCGGGGCCTGATTGTCTGCATCCCAGAGTACTTAAGGAGGTGGCTCTATAAATAGTGGATGCATTGGTGATCATTTTCCAACAGTCTATCAACTCTGGATCAGTTCCTATGGACTGGAGGGTAGCTATTGTAACAACACTTTTTAAAAAAGGAGGGAGAGAGAAAACGGGTAATTATAGACCGGTTAGCCTGACATCAGTAGTAGGGAAAATGTTGGAATCAATTATTAAAGATTGAAATAGCAGCACATTTGGAAAGCGGTGACAGGATCGGTCCAAGTCAGCATGGATTTATGAAATCTTCTGGAATTTTTTGAAGATATAGTGGACAAGGGAGAACCAATGGATGTGGTGTATTTGGACTTTCAAAAGGCCTTTGACAAGGTCCCACATAAGAGATTGGTGTGCAAGATCAAGGCACATGGTATTGGGGGTAATGTACTGGCGTGGATAGAGAATTGGTTGGCAGTCAGGAAGCAGAGAGTCGGGATAAACAGGTCCTTTTCGGAATGAGAGGCAGTGACTAGTGGAGTGCCGCAGGGCTCAGTGCTGGGACCCCAGCTATTTACAATATACATTAATGATTTGGATGAAGGAATTGAGTGTAATATCTCCAAGTTTGGAGATGACACTAAACTGGGTGGCGGTGTGAGCTGTGAGGAGGATGCTAAGAGGCCTCAGGGTGATTTGGACAGGTTAGGTGAGTGGGCAAATGCATGGCAGATGCAGTATAATGTGGATAAATGTGAGGTTATCCACTTTGGTGGCAAAAACAGGAAGGCAGAATATTATTTGAATGGTGGCAGATTAGGAAAAGGGGAGGTGCAACGAGACCTGGGTGTCATGATTCATCAGTCATTGAAAGTTGGCATGCAGGTACAGCAGGCGGTGAAGAAGGCAAATGGCATGTTGGCCTTCATAGCTAGGGGATTTGAGTATAGGAGCAGGAAGGTCTTACTGCAATTGTACAGGGCCTTGTTGAGGCCTCACCAGGAATATTGTGTCCAGTTTTGGTCTCCTAATCTGAGGAAGGACATTCTTGCTGTTGAGGGAGTGCAGCGAAGGTTTACCAGACTGATTCCAGGGATGGCTGGACTGACATATGGATCAACTGGGCCTTTATACACTGGAGTTTAGAAGGATGAGAGGGGATCTCATAGAAACGTATGAGATTCTGACGGGACGGGACAGGTTAGATGCGGGAAGAATGTTCCCGATGTTGGGGAAGTCCAGAACCAGGGGACACAGTCTTAGGATAAGGGGTAGGCCATTTAGGACTGAGATGAGGAGAAACTTTTTCACTCAGAGAGTTGTTAACCTGTGGAATTCCCTGCCGCAGAGAGTCGTTGATGCCAGTTCATTGGATATATTCAAGAGGGAGTTAGATATGGCCCTTACGGCTAAAGGGATCAAGGGGTATGGAGAGAAAGTGGGAAAGGGGTACTGAGGTGAATGATCAGCCATGATTATATTGAATGGTGGTGCAGGCTCAAAGGGCTGAATGGCCTACTCCTGTACCTATTTTCTATATTTTCTATGTTAAGGCACATGGGATCCATGGCAAAGTGGCAAGTTGGATCCAAAATTGGCTTAGGGGTAGGAAGCAAAAGAGTAATGATTGATGGATGTTTTTGTGACTGGAAGGATGTTTCCAGTGGGGTTCCGCAGGACTCAGTACTGGGTCCCTTGCTTTTTGTGGTATATATCAACGATTTAGATTTGAATATAGGGAGTATGATTAAGAAGTTTGCAGGCGACACTAAAATTGGCTGTGTGGTTGATAATGAAGAGGAACGTCATGGGCTACAGGAGGATATCAATCTACTGGTCAGGTGGGCAGAGCAGTAACAAATGGAATTTAATTCCGAAAGTGTGAGGTGATGCACTTTGGGAGGGTTAATAAGGAAAAGGTATACACATTAAACGGTAGGCCACTTAATAGTGTAGATGAACAAAGGGACCTTGGAGTGCTTGTCCACAGATTCCTGAAAGTAGCAGACCAGGTGGTTAAGAAGTCATACGGAATGCTTGCCTTTATTGGCCGAGGTATAGATTATAAGAGCAGGGAGGTTATGCTTATATTGTATAATACTTTTGTTCGGCCACAGCTGGAGTACTGCATGCAGTTCTGGTCGCCGTATTATAGGAAGGACATGATTGCACTAAAGAGGGTGCAGAGGAGATTTACTAGGATGCTGCCTGGAATGGAGAATCTTAGTTATGAGGACAGGTTGGATAGGCTGGGTTTGTTCTCATTGGAACATAGGAGGTTGAGAGGAGACTTCATTGAAGTGTACAAAATATTGAGGGGCCTGGACAGTAAGGGCCTATTTCCATTGGTGGAGTGGTCTATTATGATGGGACATAGTTTTACGATGGTTGTTGGAAGGTTTAGAGGGGATTTGAGGGGGGGCTTCTTTACGCAGAGGGTTGTGGGGATCTGGAACTCGCTGCCTGGAAGAGTGGTGGATGCAGAAACCCTCACCACTTTTAAGAGATGATTGGATGGGCACCTGCAAGGTTACGGACCTAGAGCTGGTAATTGGGATTAGACTGGATGACCTTTTGTTGGATGGCGCAGATATAATGGTAAGTACTGTAGGGAATCGAATAAGGCCAGGATGATTTCCTCGATCGCCTGGATGGGTCAGAGACGAATTTTCCAAGATTTTTTCTCCCTAAATTGGCCTGGGTTTTTTAATCTGGTTTTTGCCTCTCCCAGGAGATTACATGGCTCCGGTTGGGGTAGAGTGTAGAATGTTTCAGTATAAGGGATGTCGCAGTTGTGTGAGGCGGACTGGTTGGGCTGGGTGCTCTTTGCCTTTCCGTCATTGTTCATAGGTTTATATGTAACCTTTAGGGCTGCTGACCGAGGGCCGTGCGGCTCTTTGTCGGCTGGCGTGGACACGATGGACCGAAATGGCCGCCTTCTGCGCTGTAAATTTCTATGTTTCTTTGTGTCGCATGAGGGTGAATGTCAAGGTGTGCATTTAGAAGCTGTTTCAGAAGCAAAATAATAAAAACATGCCTCTGCAGCACAAGGAGACAGCATGTTGGAGGTCCTTGTTCTTTATTCAGTTGTGTTGCCATAGTCTCCTGAATGTGTAGATACTTGTCTTTGGAGGAGTGGTGAAAATCTGCTGAGGGTTTTAAAGAGTTTTTTTTTCTTACGCCCATTTAAAAAATGCATTTTATTCTCTTTCCTTGTTACCTCCTGGTTGAGAGGGTGAGCAGGCATCTGTCGCCAGGTGATCTCCCACCACAACCCTATTGCAAACTTTAGATATGTTCCGTCCATTAGTCTTTTCCTCTGATCGAACTTTCTCTTAATCTCCCAGCACAAACACAGACCCATATAAAGAGGTGGGAAGGGGATAGCAGCAATTTCGGGGCTTGTAATGGGAGTGGATATCGAGAGCAATCTCAGGACTTGTCATAAGAATGGGTAATTGGGACCAATATTAGAACTTGAAGCAGAGAGAGACATACCCATCCTACCTCTGTTTGATGCTTCCCTGATCTAGGGTTGGCGGGATTGCAATGTGCGGGATTCACAGATGAAGCAGAACTCTTGGGGACTTGAGAGGTGTCAGTGAGTCTGCAAGGGAGTTCCCATGTGCTCAGTTCTGCGTTGTGATTTTTTTTGTGGGGGGGGGGGTGCGGAAGCGCTAACTGTGAACAAAAGGGATATAACTCTTTCAAATAAAAATACAGATTTCCTCTTGTGTAATAGAAGTGCAAGCCTGCTCTTTGTAATGAATTTCTGCCCAGATCAATGAAATAAAACTGGGTTATTTTAGGTTTATTTGTAAGCTATCCAAGTCGAGTCTGGGTGGAGTGCTTGTAGCTGTTTTCCATTGTGAAGGTGCAGTATGCAGAACTCCATTACTGTAGTCCGCTGTCACTGTAATTTATTTCCCACAACCTTTGTTCAGCTGTTTGTAGGTCTCACTAGAATAGCAATGCGCTCATTTCTAACCCAACACTGAGCAGTGAATAAGCAATTGTTCTACTCCAGGGCCTCAAGTGAAAGAACCTCATCCAGTCACAGGTGGAAATGAGGTCATATGACTTAATGTGACTTCCTCAAGACCATGCATTGCTCAGAGCGAGAAGTAACATTTACAAGATACACCAGAGTAATTTCCTTCCCGTTTGTCTGAATAAAGCAGAAGTAAAACCATTTGTATTTGGGTGTGGAGGTGAAGGTGGTTAAGGCTAATTTTAATTGTAGGTTTAGATGCTGGCAGCTGAAGCCACATTCTCCTGTTTTAAATACACTGCACCATCATAAATTAGTTCCCTTTTGGTGATTTCCATTTCTTAACCTACAAGAGTATTTGCTAACTGTCTAACTGATGGGTAATGTGCACAGGCTGAGACGCACTAAGTGGTGCAGCTTTGCAGTTTTGGAAACTCAAGTGTGCAGAAGGAGAATATTCCCGTGTGGCGAGTGAGTTAAATCGTCGAGGTCCTGGAGACCGAGGGATCCACACTACAGGAATTTTTAAAAAAACACTTCCTGTCCCACTTTAACACTTACTATTGTGCTTTCCTGTTCTTTTCCTGCGTGTTAAGAGAAATGGTAGGCGGCTAGTGGAGATTTACATCTTCATTACTAGATTTAATTAACAATTAGCATTTTTTAATAAACGACTCAGTCGTTTAGTCCCTGTCCTGATCTCCCCAAATCTGACACATGTACTGTTTGTAAAAATGAATCATTTGTACCTTAGCGTGCACAATTCACAATTGCACTAGTTTCCAGAAACTGTAACGGAGAGAATAGACGAGCAACAAGAATAGGGAAATACTGATGGGTTTCTGATTTGGGCATGTCAAGTTATGTGTAACCTGATCAACCATATCAATCAGGAGTGACAGAATGTGGCGCATTGTTCAATATCCTGGGAGTTCATAAATGCATAGAAATGGGACAAGAGCAGACAGCTCCAGTTGAAGAACTAGTGTGATGGACCCAATGGCCTCCTTATGCGCTGTAATTTCTGCGATACAACTGGACAGGAACTGCAGGTCTAGAAGTACAGTTGTTAAAAACAATCACACCATAATCTCCCTGTGAGCCACAGAAACAAGTTACCTAATAACATTTAAATATCTAGAGATTTGCACAGAATATTCAAGTAGAAGATTGACAGATTGTGGAGTGTTGATGGAAGTTTGATCTTAGGCTTGACCATTGGCGCGGACGCGATGGGCCGACATGGCCTCCTTCCATGCTGTGGATTTCTATGCCCGATTCAGTCATGACCTGACGTGCACATATGTGCACTGTCCAGCAGGGAGCAGTGGCTAGCAAGCAAGAGCGAAAAATAAGGTTGTTTTGTCTTATTCTTAGTTCAAGGGTCTTGAGGCATATTGTATTGCCTTGATTGCTGCGCCTGACTGAGACCATATCACATTAGTTTGAGTGGAAATACTAACTCTCTCCAGTTGAATTTAAATAATTTTATGTTTATTTTTTTCTTCCGACTTTGGTTTAAAATGTAACTATAAAAAATGTTCCATATTTTCTTCTTAGTAGCTTATCGAATGACACAACCTTGACATAGGTAGAGAACAGATTGGTGATGTGGGTTTTCTGGTAATTCCCAGGAATGCTGCTGTGTGTTAGCTGGCAGGGTGGGTGGGGTGAGTGTCCTGGAGAATCACCCAAAGTGAACCCTTGCCAATGTTCTCTCTCCCTTCAGCGAGGCACTTCCCATCTGCTTGATGCAGTGCCCGAGAACCAGGACATGTTCAGCAACTCGCTCTCTGAGATAGAGCCTGAATGCGGCCTCCAATCTGGGCCAGGATTTGAAGCAGGTCCTTCCAGATGCAAGGCCATTCAGTGATTGATTGATTTTAATAAAGTCATAATGATTCTGTAGATGCAGCATCAGTAAATTGAGGTGTTTACTTGTTGAGTGGAGCAGGTCTATATCTTGGTGTGCAAAGATACGTTGTGTTTTATTAAGTTATTTTCCTCATTCCTCCTTTGAAAACACTGGTTCATGATGGGTCTGGTTTCATGACTGCTGACTGCTCACCCGCGTGTCCCTCCTACATATGCAAACCCTAGACAGCGGGCATTGGCGGTCTAGTCAACCATAGGGGCCATGGGTGTCCCTGTCCCTCCCCTGAAGCCCACACGCTGGCACTTTTCAACAGGAACAGCTGGGAGCTGAAATCTGGCCGATTTCTCCCCTCTGTAGACATGAGGCGCTGCGTCCCAGTGCCAAGACTCAGCATAGACTAGGGATGGAATTTGGGACCTTCCTGATCTGTGTCGTGTAGAAATCATAACAAGTGGACACATTTACAACAGGGCCAGTGGGGAAGGGGTATGTTACAATGTGTATTTTAGGATTGATTTTGCAATGTTAGAAATAATCTGAATAAACAGCATTCAGGACACATTATTATTAATAATGTAAATATAAGCACATAAATATTGAGGTTGAGTAATTAATGTTTGTTTTGAATTTTTAGTTTATATATAACTACCTGTGATTCGGTGTTGTGGATAAGACTGTAGATATGATTTAAGGGTATAAGAATGTGGAACATGCTGCCAGATAAGTAGTTGAGGTGAATCATATAGATGCCTTTAAGGAGAAGCTAGATAAACACATGAGGGAGAAAGGAATAGCAGGTTATGCTGATAGGTTGAGATAAAGTAGGGTGGTAGGCTGCTCATGTGGAGCATAAACACCATCATAGACAAGTTGAACCGAATGGCCTATTTTTGTGCCGTAAATTCTTTGTAATTCTATGTAAGGTACATTTAACAGCTGACATGGCGGGTGCAACCTTCCAATGCCTCAGCACACCAGCAGCTCCTCGCACGGAGCGAGCAACCTTTCAGAAATCAGGAAACCATCGGCTGCAATTCCACATCCCGTCCAACGCATGTGCTGCGATTCTACCCGACACGCCGCCAGCAGCACTTAAGGTTCCCTGGAAAATTTTCCCCCTGCCCGGTTACTTCGCTCCTTCACACAGGAAGAGGGAAAATGCAATCAAAGGTCTACTACATTAACCTGTCTGACAATAACTTACCTGGTGAGGTGTGCTGAGGATGGTGTCAGAACAAAACATTGTGCTGGTAGAGTTTATGAAGGGTTTGAATAGAGTAAATCTGGAGAAAATGTTTCCACTGGCAAGAGGGTCGGTAACCAGCCAATTTAAGATAATTGGCAAAAGAAACCAGAGAGGAGATGAGAAGAATTTTTTTTAATGCAGTGAGTTAAGATGACCTGGAATACACTGTCAACGTATGGTGGAAGCAGAATCATTGTAACTTTCAAAAGGAAATTGGATAAATACTTGAAGGGGAAAGAATTGCAGGACTATGGGGAAAGAGCAGGGAAGCACGAAGGGCCAAATAGCCTCTTTCTGTGCTGTATGATTCGAGTTTACAACACTCCCATTTATTCTAATGTGGATGAGTACAATGGGATTATGAGCACAATAATTGCTCATTTGGGTTTATATTTTATTTCCTCTCCCCATTTCCCCCCCCCCCCCCCTTTTTTGCTGTGGGTGAAGGAGTAGAGCGTGGCTGTGATTTATCAAATAATGTTTACACACACCCCGTTCAGACCTGTGGCTCCTTTGGTTGCTATATTTTGGAGGCCCGTTATGTTGCCCCAACCGCTGCCTCTGTCTAAGATCATATGAGATTAGTTTGAGTGGGGATATTACCTTGGCCCCAGTTGGATGGAAGTAATTTTGCCTTCAAAAACCTTTTTTGTCTTGTGTTTAAAATGTAACTTCAACTTGTGAGCCTTTCTGAAACAGACATGAGAAAAATTGAAGTTACGAACAGGTCTAGAGCCAGTCTAATTAAGTTGTTTTTTTTTGGAGACCTGTGTAATAAAGTTTTTAAATTTTTGCAGACGGTATCAGAAACTACAGAAGATTATGAAGCCCTGGTAAGAATCCAATCGGACCGTCACTTTGTGTACTCTCTCACTGCATGGTCGGAAATCAAGCCCTCACACTTTCAAATAACGCTTCCCTCTCTGATCTGTGTTGCCTCTCGCTCTGCGCAGTGCTTCGTGTGTTGCATGTGGTAATGGGCAGTTCGGTGATTTCTCTCTTCACTAAAAAGCACCTTTTTTTTGTTGCACTCCTTTTTCCAGCCAGTTTGCATTCCTGATGCAAGACTCCAGAATCGATGAAGCTTGACCCAAAACATACCGACTAAACTATTCAGTAAATGCCACTTGATTCGTGAAATCATTGAGCTGTAAATCCTTGCCAGAAACAGTAAACGCTTTTTTATATATAAAATGTAACATTCTGAATTACTAACCTGCACAAAAAAAACTACACTCCATTGATTAAATTATAAGTGTGATTCTGGGCAAAAGATTGAAACGTGAAGAACTTTGCTATTCTACTTGTCTCCGGGTAAGCGTCAACCCTGCTTTGACTACATTTCATGAGTCTTTCTGGAATAGAGAACCAAGGGGACAAGCTGGTCCAGTGCCAGTGTCGCAATGAGGCTCATCTGGTCATTGATGTGAGGAACTTCTGTTCTTGTAAAGCCAAAATGTTTATTTCCTCTTTCACAATTGCATGGTAAAGGTCCTATTGCAAAAGTTGCTGAGGTTGTTGCTTTTAACACAGCACTGGCCTTAACACCATAAGTCTGCCATAAAAGCACGTAGAGGAAGCGTCATGGGTGATAACTGAGTTATGGTCATTCTTTTAGTAAACCTTAAGGTGCCGAGCGGGTGGCAGTGAGTTACGGCAATCTTCACCTTAAGTGAAAGGACTCCTGGAATGGTTATTGAGGAGGGGAAAATTGTGTGGCTACATTCTGCCTTCAAGAGCCTTAATCATGTCTTGAATGAATTGAAGAACAGTGCAGATTGTTGCCACTTCACATAAGAAACGATCAATCACACCTTTAGGATGATTTATAATGGATGTGTGTCCAGTAACTCACTGTGAAATGCTGTGACTGCCAGGGTTATTACTGCCTAAAAGAGTGTCACTATAAATTCACAGGACAATCTAATAACACTATTTAAAATCCTCTGCTTTAATTGAGGAATTAAATTGATACAGCTGCTCTCTGCCCACACTCGAACGTGCCACTCCATGCAGTCATGGGGCCACGGTCTGAGCTTGGTAAGATGTAGAGGCAAAATGTCTTTTACAATACAAATTACTAATTGTTTAGAACTGGTGCTTAAATCCAATATAGGGGCTGTCTCTCTCCAGTGTAATAGAACTAAAGCCACCGAGCTTAAACCCCTCACCGGAGAGCATAGTCTGTACTTTGGGCTGCTACAGCTACAGTCAGAATTTGTTATTCTCCTGAGAGGCTTTTTTTTTTAGCATAGTTACCAATTGTGAAGAGAGGTGAAAGGCAGCTCACATGGCGATTTGGAGTTAGTCATCTCTCCCTGTACTAGTTACAATTTTAGTTTAAAAAAACATCTTTTGTAGAAATAGAATGCAAAACATATTTCACAAATGATGATCTTAATAACATTAATAGCTGTCAATGAGTGCTGCATTCATTTTGAGTATCTGAATTCTCAGAAATAAGTTTTATTGCTCCCTCCCCCCACCCTCCTTGAATCATAATTTCACTGAATGTTTTTGTAGTTGAATTATTGGTATTTATTTAGGAGAAAGTGAGCGGTGTGACAGGAAATCTTTACAATACACACCGCAGACTGCTTTACCCGTGGAACTGAAAGTTGGGGTGTTGTTCCTTCACCTCTTGCATTTGGTTTATAAGCTAAGTGTATATGTAAAATGTAACAGCAGAACCTGTGACTCAGCTGCAGGAACTCCATCATGACCCATGACAGTCTTCAGAGTTCAGTGTGAATGTTTCATGGACATTCACTTGCTGTTGTGAGTCTGATTCATTTCACCCATCCCTGAGCCAATCAGTGAGGACATGTAACATAATTGCTGCCGGAACGTTCTGGTTACTTCAGAAACTAGAGCTCATGGTGTAAACTCGAGATATATGACACAGCGCCAATCTACTTTTGGAAGGAAAAGGAGAGAGCTGCCATTGGGGTCCGTACACTGACTGGCACCAGTGAGGTAGTATTATTTGATACATTTTACTTGCATTGGCCAGGCGACACCATTAGGAAGTTGGTTTGAATTGCTTTCACGCTTTGAGAGGGATCAACAATATGCTGTATGTACCTAGAGGCCAAAATCTCTGTTGATTTTGGCAGTGGTTGGCAATTTTTATCCCTCTACCCACCTATTATGGAGCCATTGCTAGGATATGGTTCCATGTGCAATGGTATACCTCACCCTCAGGTGTGAGTCTGGACAATGAGTCAAAAGACTATTCAACCTTGGAGGTTTTGCAGTTGAGCTCATTTCATGATCTCATCCGGTGTCCAAACAAGCACACTTCCAGCAGGGGTCACTGTATTGACATCTCCTTAACCCAGGGGTGATGAGGCCAATTGTAGTAGCATTAATAACAGCAAGAGGGCAGCAAGTGAAGAACCCTACAATGTACAAACGGGGCTGAAACCGAAGATGAGTGTAAGCTAACCTGAACAATTGCTTCCTCTAACTATTCATTAAGAAAGACTTGTGCAACATTCCCTTCCCAAGTAGGAATAAACCAAGCAGAATTAACAACTTTGATATAAATGAGATGGAAGTCCTGGGCAGGCTAAAATGGCTCATAACCAGTTTATCCCAGAGTACTGAGATTTGTGAAGCATCAATGATCGTTTGGAAGAGTCAATGAACACTGAGGAGGTAGCAGTAAATTGGAAATAGGTTACTGTGATCATTTTTGCTGAACTGATAAAGCAGACACTGGCAGGTACAGATTCATTGCACCTACTTCAGCATCAGGTAAAATAATGGAATCGATTATCGGGAATAAACTTAAGGATTTATACAATAACCTGGTAAGCAGTCAGCATGGTTTCAGAAGGGGAAGATTCAGTCTCACCAACCTCCTTGATTTCTTGATGAAATGACCGTGGAATATCATAGTAAGATTTCTAAATCTCTGGCATTAAATTGACAGTGCGACTGATTCTTTTAAAACAATTCGGAACAGTTTATTAAAACACACATACATGCACATTTATCAGTAGTCATTGGCTATCCTACGGATCTTACTTAGTTACAACAGATACAGTGTTACAACTATGATTTATAAAAAGGTATATGTCACTTTCCTCTGGCTGGCTGGTTGAACACTTGGCCTGCTGTTTCGGCTGGTCTTTGAGCGGGCGTTTTGCCGTGTGCCCAGGAGAGGAGAAATAGAGCAGTCTATGCTTGGGTTTTTATATCTCTTAAATCCATTGTTCCTCCGAAAGCCTCAGGATTGGACCTTGGTTCCAGGGCAGTTCCTTATTGGCTTTCCTCACTCATTTGTCTACTGGACTGGCCCAGCCATCCCTTGATTAAATTAATGGCTTTCCAATTAAGACAATACACAAACATCTTGCTGGAGGTCTGTGAGCTTCCATTTTGAATCATTCAAAAATTTATTTTTGTATAGTTTACACTTTAAACATTTCATCATTGTTATCATCATCATCATCATCGGCAGTCCCTCAAAGCGAGGATGACTTGCTTCCATGCCAAAAAGGGATGAGTTCACAGGTGTTTCAGTGAAGGACCTCATGTTCCAGGTCCCGAACTACATCCTGAAGGGTGGAAGATGCCTGTGCGCGGATTTGTTTAACGTGAGGTGACTGTTGCACACCAGCCACCACGCGGACTGGACAGAGATAGGTCTTGGTCCAGTGGCAAGGGTTATCCAGGACGACTGGAGACCTGCTCTGCTGCATGGACCTAGTGCGCACACACATCGCAGTGAGGGCTGGCCCATGCTGCCCCTGGGTCCCTGGCCCCGAACTCAGGCCTCTCCTGGGGCCCGATCACATCCCTCCACAGTCTCTCGCCGCTCCTGCTGTATCTGCCTACGCTCCAATCGCCGACCTGGACCTTGATGACGTCACTCTTCGCTGCCGTCGACCTCCTGCACCAGCTCACGCTCCCTGAAGTGGGTCCACGCTGCTCCTAAGCCACCGCACCTCTACTCCTTTTATGGCCCTGACCTCAGTTTCAACATTTATACATACACAGAATCAATTTTATTACTGAACACTTATTCTTACAAGCTCCCCACCTTGAGGGGGAAATATCCTTATTGACTCCTCATATGGTTTATCTCCTCAGGGCTCACATATCAAACATTGAGAGGGTTCTGATAGCTCTGCTGTTTATGGGTTTTAAACTTGGAGAGAGAGAAAAGTGGATGGCCTGACTTATAAGAACATAAGAATTAGGAACAGGAGTAGGCCATCTAGCCCCTCGAGCCTGCTCCGCCATTCAATAAGATCATGGCTGATCTGGCCGTGGACTCAGCTCCACTTACCCGCCCGCTCCCCATAACCCTTAATTCCCTTATTGGTTAAAAATCTATCTATATGTGATTTGAATACATTCAATGAGCTATCCTCAACTGCTTCCTTGGGCAGAGAATTCCACAGATTCACAACCCTCTGGGAGAAGAAATTCAACTCTTTTAAATTGGCTCCCCCGTATTTTGAGGCTGTGCCCCCTAGTTCTAGTCTCCCCGACCAGTGGAAACAACCTCTCTGCCTCTATCTTGTCTATCCCTTTCATTATTTTAAATGTTTCTGTAAGATCACCCCTCAACCTTCTGAACTCCAACGAGTAAAGACCCAGTCTACTCAATCTATCATCATAAGGTAACCCCCTCATCTCCAGAATCAGCCTAGTGAATCGTCTCTGTACCCCCTCCAAAGCCAGTATATCCTTCCTTAAGTAAGGTGACCAAAACTGCACGCAGTACTCCAGGTGCGGCCTCACCAATACCCTGTACAGTTGCAGCAGGACCTCCCTGCTTTTGTACTCCATCCCTCTCGCAATGAAGGCCAACATTCCATTCGCCTTCCTGATTACCTGCTGCACCTGCAAATTAACTTTTTGGGATTCATGCACAAGGACCCCCAGGTCCCTCTGCACCTCAGCATGTTGTAATTTCTCCCCATTCAAATAATATTCCCTTTTACTGTTTTTTTTTGATCCCCATCTCATAAGGTGTAGGCCACGTAGGGGATTTACTATAGTACAATAACATCTCCAGCGGAGACTCTCCCCTTCCTGTGTCTTCAGTGCACCGTCGCTTCTGAAAGCTCATTGATGATTGATGATGTTCGTGAGTCATGCTGCAGCTCCCGCTTTTCCATCTTCCCTCGGCTTCGGTCGTGACCAATCATGAGGATCCGTAACATGGTCTGTGGGAAAAGATCAGTGCAGTATTTACTCTTTGGCAGTTATTAACTGATTAATGTGAAACCACTTTTAGTACTTAACACCCTTTTTCCCCGGTAACTGAATCAAATAAACCGCGGAGTTCAATCGGTCTATAATCTTATGTGGTCCCCACCACCTGGGCTCAAAGGCAGATTCTTTTTCCCATAATTTGGAATCATTACTGAGTCTCTCACCTCGTATTCAAAGGGACGTACTTTCTTGCCAAAGTACCTTTTAATTTGTCTTTTTGACTTCCCCAATTTGGTGGCCACAAATCGATTGATCTAATCTACCACTTATTCCAGCCACTTGTTTTCATTGTCAGGAGACTCATCCCTGTTAATGTTAGTTGGCCTGGTGTTCTCATGAGCCTCCCCGTCATGGCCTGATATGGGGAGACCCCTGTTGTTCTATGAGGTGTGGACCTCATTGCCATTAAGCACATTGGCAGCATGTTAGCCCATTGAGTGGGGTGGTCCGTGCACAATTTTTTTAACATTAACTTGAGGGTCCTGTTCCCCCTTTTGACCCCTCTGGACGACTGGGGGTGGTGAGCAATATGTATTTGTGTTTTATCCCCAACATTTCCTGCAGGTGGGTAAAAATTTTACAGATAAAGTGTGAACCTTGATCGCTCCCCACCTACAAAACACATGATTCAATAGTGTTTTGGTTGCTGTGATTGCGATGTTGGAGCGGCAGGGGAATGCTTCGATCCATTTAGCGAATTGATCCACCACACTAGGGCATGCTGAATATTGCCTTGCGTCTGTGGAAGTGGCCCAATGAATTCTGGAGGTGAGTCCATGGCCCTTGAAGTGGGGGTGCGCTTTGAAGCAAGGCTCGGTTAGTGCATGCGGGAGGATTGTGTTGCAGGCGCGGTAGGCATTGTGCCACGTATTGGTTGATTGTTTCTCTCATGGAAGGCCACCAAGCTGTGGATGTTACCTTATAGAAGGTTACCAGGGCCGAATAGTGCCCTGCTGTGGCATGGGAGTAAAAGAGGCAAAGCAGTTCCTAACCCACCTGTGGTGGAACACACACTACCGGGCAGGCGTTTGGCTTTCTTTTGAACATCAGCAACTGCTCATCTGAGTCAGGGGCAGTGGCTAGTATGGTATTGGGATCCCAGACTGTCGGTTGAGGAAGGGGTCTGCCTTCCCCGTGCCAGGCGCTTACAACAGCATATGACCAGTATTGCTGCTGCAGGGATTTCAAATCTAGGTGATCTGTTGGGGAGACCTTGCTAAAGCATTGCAGGTTCAACAACTATATCCTCTATCTCCCCATCAATCACAGCATCCTTGTCTGCTCTGGAATTTCCCTCACTATGGGGACCCCCTTTTCTATGGGCTGCTACCTTTCCTATGAAGCAGGGCTGGGATCGCTGTTTAAGGTATGACCAGAGGAGGCGTAACCAGAGCCTTACCGTCTATCGTACAAAAGTCATTTTCGTGGTATTGGGGCAAGGAGAGCATGGTGTTTATAGCATAGGCACTATCGGACCAGATATTCACGGGTCTATCTGAGGTTTCCTTTACAGCAGTTAGAAGTACGGCAATTTCTGCATATTGTGAAGACTGTTGATTCTTCGCTGGATGGTTCTTTCTGGCAATACCACAGCATACCCAGTGTGAGGGGATCCTTCATTGTGATATGAGGACCCATCGATGTAGACATCTGGGGCACCCTGTATGGGCTCTTTCTGCACAGGATAGGTTTCAAAGTTAATCAGGGGTAACGGACATTCATGCGGGTCCCCCTCATAGATGAGACATTGTGGCAGCAATGTGGTGGGTTTGGAAATGGTATCAATGTTTCCTTCCATAAATTCCAATGTCCATTTGCTGAGGTCCTGCGAGGAAACTAGCGAATCTCCAGGTTTCATCAGTAGTTTCAAAATGTGTGTCCGCTGTGCAGGATTGTAGCCTGTAACCCAGTAATAAAGGTAAAGTGATGTACTGACCAGAAGGCAGCCAGTAGGTGGCGCTCGCATGTGATATACGTCTTTTCTGCCCCCTGCAGGATTCGTGACGCATATGCAAGGGGCTGTAGTAGATCAGCTCACATTTGGCACAGAACTGCAGTGAGGCTTTGTTCTGTGGCCCTGACCTCCAAATGGAAGGGCTGCGTGGGATCAGACATGCGTCTCGTTTCACTGCAGTTTTTAATTTATCCACGGACTGGGTGTGGGCATCAGTCCATGCCGGGTGTATGTCATGACCCTGCAGTTTTATTAAGTCATACAGGGGCTTTGCACATTCTGCAAAGCCTGGGATAAAGTTCCTTTGGTACCCCACCAAACCCAAGAATGATCGTAGGGCTGTTTTGGAAGTGGGTAATGGCAGTCGCTGTATTACTACCTTGTGAGATGGTGATCCCTCTGGAGAAATGGACACTCCTAGAAAAGTGACCCGTTCTTTTACTAATTGAGCCTTACAGAGATTCACCTTTAGCCCTGCCTGAGCCAACAATGTCAAAAGTTCGTGCAAAAGGGACAGATGCTCCTCCATGCTGTTGGTTGCCAGCAGTAGGTCGTCTACGTACTGCAGCAAGCAGGTAGGGCGGGGAAAGTCTTTTAAAATTGCAGCCATTCTTTTGTGGAATATCATGAGGGCATTGTGGAACCCCTGAGGCAGACATGTCCAGGTGTAGCTCTGGTCCTCAAATGTGAACGCAAATTTGTACTGGTCTTCCCTCTTAACAGGGATACTCCAGAATCCATTGGCAATGTTGAGGGTCGAGAAGTACTTGGAACCAGCAGGAATTTGAGATAATATGGTGGGAGTTTCTCTTACTACCGATGAACAGGCTGGTGTTAACAGAATTTAATCAATTTCTGTAATCAATAGTCAGTCGCAGCTGCTATCAGGCTTTTTAACTGGCCATGCGGGTGAATTGGTCGTGAAAGTACCTGTCCTAAGAATACCCTGCTCGACCAGGGATTTTATAGTGCTTCGGATGTAAGGGTGACTCTCCCTTGGGATTCGGTACTGTTTAGTGAATGAGTGAGGGAGTCCCTCAATAGATTCATCGCCTGCCATTTTTCCACAGTCATGTGGCAAACACCGCTAGGTGTTCTTGAATTCGTTTTGCCACAGCTTCATTTTCGTTCCCTGGACCGTCATACCCAGATGGCTTTTTAATAGCAAAAGCTGAGTGAGCATCTGAAATTTCTATCACTCTTGCCTTATCTCTCAATCCCATCCAAACACAGTCCTGATTATAATCTATCACCGCGCCATACTGATCCAACACATCAGTCCCTAAAATTCCCCTTCCTTCGGGGATGGTCATCAGCATTGGTGCTGCGACCTTACAGATGTGGCCTCCCAACTGAAGTTCAGTGGCCTTCCCTGTATACGCGGTGGTTGTATCACCGTTAAACCCTTTAAGGGTTATACAACCCTTGCCCGCCGCCGCTATGGTGTTCAGGGTATGTGGTGTGGATGATGGTAACGGCTGAGCCAGTATCGATAAGCATAATCTGCTGCCTGCCCCTTTTTAAGACAACAAGGACTACTGGTCTCCCACTACCATCACATCGGAACTCTACTTCCGACCAATCTTTGGGGGCTCAACCCTGACATAGGGTCGATCCTGGAATGGGTCTCTCTAATGAATGTGCATCGGCGATTGCGTGCACCGGTAAATGATTTTACATCCTCCCTGAGGCAATTTGGGTTTGTATGAGGGTTATCAATTGATCCAATCACTGATCTGTCCCAGAGGGCTTGGATTCGTCCCTTGGCGAGGTATCTATGCGTTGCAACATGGTTCGGTGTTGGTCTGGGTCTGCTGCAGTCTTTTGCTAGGTGGCCTACCTTCTTACAATTAAAGCACTGTCCCTTAAAGGGATAGTTTCGAGATGCCTCCACCATTGACACTGGTTTATTTGCAGTGGGTGGTGACTTCACCTTTAACTGGTCTTTTACCATCTCCCGAGCTATTTGAGCGCTAGTCTCTATATCTGTCCACTGATTGGTGGGCCTCATGGCTATGCCCAGGGGGAGTTGGGTCAGGAACATCGATTTAAATTGTTCCTGATTCTTTCCTACTGTAGCATTTGCGGGTGCCTGGTTCTGCGTACGTTGATAGATATGGTACAGGCGATTACTGAAGGCTTAAGGGGTATCTTCTGGGCGCTGCTTTGTCTGATTAAGCAGAGCCACTAAGTTCAAGTTTTGGATCTCTAAATGGTTTAGGATGTCGGTCATGAGTGCATCGGCCGCTGCGCCAGGCTGGAGGACTGCATATGGCAGATTATCTTTTAGGGAAGTGGAACAGGCCAAGAAGAAGACTTGTGTTAAGTCTCTCTCTTCCAACTCGGGATGACCCCTTCCTGAAATTTTCCCACTTCATTTTAACTTCCAGTGGGTCATCCCCATCATTAATGGGCCCCAACTCATGGCTACACGCCTTGGCATCAGCACCAGATATGGGCCGTGAGTCGGTATGGTTACTGGTGATGTGGCTGTGCACATTACGTCATGAAGAAGTGGTTACTACGGCTACGATTGGCTCTTGTGTCTCCAAGGTATCCCATCCTATAGCACCCTCCTGGGGATTATACTGACTTCCTTCCTCTTCCCAATCGGTCTCCCCCTTGTCCCCTTCTGCTGTCTCTGTTATGGCTCCCCATGTTACTGCGGATACCAGGGCCTGCTGCTCCCCTAACTTACTTTTTAGCCTCGCTATTTCTAGTTGGCACTGGGAGTGATCTGCCTCCCTATGTGGCTCCTTAATTACTTCTCTTAATGCTCCCCTAGCATCTTCTATCTCTTGCTGGAGCCTCAAGTTTTCCAATTTATATTTTTTTAACTCTTAATTTGTTTTCATTTGCTTCAACAACGGCTGCTGTGGCATTTAAATTTGAGAGGCTTTGTTGTTGTAGCAATGAAGCTACCTGTTCGGCCTCTCTTTCTAATTGCATAATACTGTGGTTTAATTGACCAATTTCTTGTCATAAATGCTGTATTTCTCCCTCTTTTAACTGCTTCACAAGTTGGAGGCCGCCTTCCTTTTGTTGTTTTATACCTTCAATCTCATTCTTTTAGTTGAATCTCTTTTACTTGCAATTCTTTCAAATCTTGTATCACTTTGACCTTCTGCCTCATTAATTCCTCATCACTCCGGGCACAATAAAAAGCCCTGAATGCCACGAGACTGTTTGCTCGTTTTGGCCTTAGCTCTCCTTTATCTACTCTCTTCTGGATAAGTGCCTTGAAGGACACAGGTTGACCCTTGTGGAGGTACCGTGCCTGTGCCTTTAACTCTTCTATGTCTTGTATCTGGAACTTTTTGGACAACTTCTCCTGATAAACTAGCTCAACATTTCTTTTTATTGTTGGCTTTCTGTTCACGACCAATCCCTTCAACCTGTGTCTTTTGAATATAACTACTGGTGAGTCCCCACTTAAACAGTTACAACTATCGAGACGACTGTTCCTTAAGACGCACCTTCTCCCAATCCATTTATTTGCTTATAATTATACTTCGCAACATAGGTTAGAATCGCAACTCCCGAAATTTCCAATTGTTCAAAAGAATCATCAAAAAGATGTCTCACCAGATGCCCGCATTCTCTACCAATTGTAAGATTTCTAAATCTCTTGGCATTAAATTGACAGCGAGACTGATTCTTTTAAAACAATTTGGAACAGTTTATTAAAACACACATGCGTGCACATTTATCAGCAGTCGTCGGCTATCCTACAGATCTTACTTAGTTACAACAGATATAATGTTACAATAATGATTTATAAAAAGGTATATGTCATTTCCTCTGGCTGGTTGGTTGAACACATGGCCTGCTGTTTTGGCTGGTCTTTGAGTGGGCGTTTTGCCGTGTGCCCAGGAGAGGAGAAATAGAGCAGTCTGTGCTTGGGTTTTTATATCCCTTAAATCCATTGTTCCTCCGAAAGCCTCAGGATTGGACCTTGGTTCCAGGGCAGATCCTTATTGGCTTTCCTCACTCGTGTGTCTGCTGGACTGGCCCAGCCATCCCTTGATTAAGTTAATGGCTTTCCAATTAAGACAATACACAAACACCTTGCTGGAGGTCTGTGAGCTTCCATTTTGAATCTTTCAAAACTGTCTCTTCGTATAGTCTACATTTTCAACATTTATACGTACACAGAATCAATTTGATTACAGAACACTTTTATTCTTGCACCTAGAATTTTAAAACTTTTTTGACGCAGTTCTACATTGTGTGTGTGTGTGTGTGTGTGTATGTATGTGTGCAGTGGGTGCGGGTGCTGAATTGGTGCCCCAGAGGTGTTGAAACCACTACTTTGTAATTAATATCAGTGACTTGGATTTAGAAACTCAATGCAAATGGGATTAGATTTGCAGATATCATCAAATTTGATGGGCCAACTGATTTTGGGGAAGAATTTGAGGAACCACAAAATGAGTTGGATAAAATAGGAAAGTGGGCAGAAGAATGGCTGATGAATTTTATATGGGTGAGCGTAAAGTGCTGCACATAGGACAACAAAATGTATGGGGTAAGTACCTATGGAAAGTTTTGAAATAGTTAAGGATGAAGTTGAGTGACCTGGGGGGGATGGGGTGGTTTCTTGGCACACTTGATGCTCAAAATGTCCAATCACTACAAAGCAATAATTCACAACACAAATGGAACGATATGTAGCTAAAACAGTTGAACAGTCGGAGGAACTGATGATCAAACTGCACAGTAGTCTGGTAAAATTGCACGTCAAGTTGGCCAGTGAGCTGCAAGGAGACAATTCAGAGAAGAGCCCAAGGCTGATCCTGAACATCAAAGCGATTGAGTTATGAGCTAAGACTGGAGAAGCTTGGGTCTTTTTGGTTTTAAGAGGAGATAACTGAGAGGTGACTCTAGAGATTTGGAACAGGTAAATCCAGCAAATTATTGTAGAGTAAATCCAGATAACAGCATTAAGGGACAAAGGTTCATACTAGTAAAAGGCAAACTTATGACTGATCATGAATTGCTTTTTCACACAAGGTGATCAATGAGTGGAATGAATTTCTGGGTTGTGGAGGAGAAAACCCCAGAATAATTTGCAACAATGTTGCAATGGGTAGACTGCAGGGTCTTTCTGGATGGATGAGCTAAGATGGGTTAAATTACCTTTCTCATCCATGTTTATCTTGTGTTGTGTGTTCTGTGAACCACTGCCCCAGCTAAGATCAGCTAACTTGGGCGATTGAAGCTAGTATCTTCCTCTGGCTCAGAAATAAGACTTTTCCTCTGAATCATTGAGATGGTTACTTTGCCAGTTTTTACAACTCCCTTGCGCTGGGTAGTGTTTGATTCTCTGCTGCCATCTGAGGGACAGGTGAAACTTCTACCAAACATGTTTGAAATCTAAGAAAGGTGCGGAAACTTGCTTCGCTGTGACTCCACCCCTTTTATGTTGTCCCTAGATTGCCGGGACTTTCCTGGAGGAGGTGGAGCTGGATCTGTACCTGGATTGGTGCAAGCGCCCATTACAGTGATGCTAATGAAATGGGAGGAGGCAGGACTATCAGACTGGAATGTGAATTCTGGGTATTCTGAGAGTTTGCTGCTTTTCCAGTCCAGATGTACCATTATGTTCAGCATCACTGCGGTGTCACTGTAAAATGACTGCGGTGTATTTTTATGCAATAGTGTGCTATTTAGTACTAATGAAATTCCGCACCGCCTTTATTCCAAATGCTCTTTCAAATCTTCTGCCTGTTTGCACATGTAAAATATTTATCTTTAAAATGTGAAAAATATGAATTTGAACATCGATTATTTTTCATATCCTGAAATCTGTATGTGAATATCTGATATGAATGTAAATCTTTTTCAGATCTGTGCTGTGTCTTTAACTAATTTATCTTGAATCATGTTGCAAAAATGTACTACTTAATGCTGACGATGGCATCGATTTCCCAGATTTTCATGGCTTTGCTCGTCACTGTTGTGCTAATTTATCCAGCACAAAGCTTGCCTCCTACACTGATTCCCTCATGTGCTGCTAGCACATTTGTTATGCATTAGGTCAGCTGCACTGTGCAGAGTGTGCAGGTCTTTCTTACAGGCAGAGTAAACAAGTGTATCTATATCGTTCGACGGTCTTCACCACAGTGACCTTTTTTTCCCTACCGTTCACTACGCCTACTCCAAAAAAATATGGTTACCAGCCTTGCTGAGTTTCTTTTAACATGCAAATCAGTCTTAGGCACACTAAGATTATAAATACTCCCTTGCTTCATGTATGGATGTAAAATTCTCATCCTTGTTTTCAAATCCCTCCACGACCTCTCAATCTCTCTAACCTTCTCCAGCCCCACAACCCTTCGAGATATCTGCACTCCTCCAATTCTGGCCTCTGGTGCATCCCCAATTTTTCATCGCCCCACCATTGGCGGCCATGCCTTTATCTGTCTAGGCCCCAAGCTCTGGAATTCCCTCCCTAAATTTCTATCTGCTCTCCTCCTTTTAAGGTGCACCTTAAAACCTACCTCTTTGACCAAACTTTTGGTCATCTGTCCTAATATCTCCTTCTATGGCTTGGTGTCAAATTTTGTTAACGCTACTGTGAAGTGCCTTAGTATGTTTTACTATGTTAAAGGCACTATATAAAATGCAAGTTGTTATTGTATTTGTTTCAGGTAGGACCGACAATGTGTCTGGTTTTATCTCATGCTGAGGCTCTCTGCTCTTGTTGAGTGCCCCTGCTGGAATGCACTGATACAACTTGACACATGAGGATGGATTTAGTGGGTCACGCAGAGATGGGACTCAAATCCGCATCTGCTGCTGTGAAACAATATTCTTGACTGCTCTGTCGACAGATAGCGTAAATAAAATGACAGTTGTAATTTGAGGTTGAATGGGTCTCCGCAGAGCAAGACTTATGCATCTAACGCTTGATGCTGATCCTTGGGAAGCATGCTTGCGAGGTTCCTGCATTTCACAGGAACAGGAGTAGGCCAATCACCCGTGCTCCACCATTCAATTAGATCATGGATGATCTGTAACTCGACTCCAGCAGTCTATCCTGTTACGCGTTCAATGTCATTGATAATTTTAAGACTTTTATTATTGAATACTGTTTACAGTCTGAGGTTACATTAGAATCCCATAGTCAATATACCAGGATAACAGTATGATTGTTAAATACCTTGACTAGAGTATTCAGCAATATTAATTCGATATAAGCATATACTGAGAGTGGATTTTCATGTTTAATGAACTGTGTTCACTCAGCTGGAAGCAATGTTAATCTGCAGTACCCTTTTATAATCTGACTGCAAGGTTGACTGTGCTGCTGTCATGTTAATGAAGGTGTTTTTTGCACTCGCCCTAAAATAGTGCCTTTCAGATTCGGTACATAGTGCTTTCCCTTGTATATGGTTAGCCTTGTTTACAGTGTCACCTTGGACAACTTTTACAATGCCATCTCAGGTAACCTTTGCAGTGTCATTTAGACAACCACGTGAGTGTCAGGTTGAGGAGCATTATTCATAGAATAGAATCATACAGCACAGAAGGAGGCCATTTGGCCCATTGTGCCGTGCTATCCAATTAGTCTCACTCCACTGCTCTTTCTGCGCTGCACTGCAAATTTTCCCCTTCAAGTAGATATCCAATGCCCCATTGCATGTTAGAATTGAATCTGCTTCCTCCACCCTTTCAGGCAGTGCATTCCAGATCATCATAACTCACTGAGTAAAATAATCCCTCCTTATTCCCTCCCCCTGGTTCTTTTGTCAATTATCTTGAATCTGTGTCCTTTGGGTACTGACCCTCCTGCCCAGTTTTTCCTTATCAAAACCCCTCAGAATTTTGCACACCTCTTTTAAATCTCTCCTTAACCTTCTCTGTTCTAAGAGGGGCTAAGAGATTTTTTTGGTTTGTTTTTTTTTGCACTGCTTATTTGCATGAAACATCCTCTAACATTGGGGAAAGTCCGCAGCCGGTTACTTTGTCATTATTACGATCTGTTGTGGCTACTATTCAGAGTCTGCCCTGCAATGTTAGTGGGGGGACGGTGTAGGTAGGGAAACGGCAGAACCCACTCGCACGTTGGGGCTGCTGGCACTGAGGGAACGGGTTCTTGAATAAGGGCTTTCCAAGTTTGGATTGTTTTAGGAATGTAAATTGGGGCGAGGGAGGGGAGAGCAGAGAGACCTATAGAATGTGGCATAGTCTATGTACGGTCACCACTGTGATAGGTGCATAGAACACCCCTCTCCAAATGTGTAAAGAAATATGTAACCGTGTAAACGCAAAGATGACCATGTCATGGTCTCTGAATTGAAATTAGCCAACCTCCTGGAAAATAAATAGTATATCTGCATTTAAAAAAAATATACTTCATGACCAAGGTTTTTTTTTTGTAAGTTGTGTTGGTGAATTTAAACGCCTTTTTAATTTTGGTAAGGAATATAATGCTCTGCTGTCAGGAGGTTGTGGGTTTGAGCCCCAAGTCTTAGTTCGAGCACTTGACACCAGGCTGCTGGGCAAGTGCATTGTCGAGGGAGTGCTGGAGGTGTTCTCCTTAGGATGTTAAACCAAGACCGCTTGCCTGTTTCAGGTGGATTCTGAAGATCCCATGGCGTTATTTGAAAAAGGGCAGAGAGTTCTCCCAGTATACTGGCCAAGTTTTGCACCTTGACAGATTCCCTAGTTTTATTCTTAAAAAAGATGAACAAGTCTTTCATCTCTTTGCTCTTTGTGGATTGTTGCAGAATGCTCGCTGCCTGTGTCTAACAGTCATTGCACTTCGAAATAAGATAAGATGCTATCAAAATGTGAGTACTATTTATCATGTTATTACTGTGTTCAGTGAGTTTCACTCATTAGAATGCTACACTGGAATCAGGAATATATTTAAACCAGACTCCATTGTACTGACGGCAATGTGGAGAGAATCAAAGCAGATATATGAAGATCCAGAGTTACACCATTTTTAGTGCCTTTCGAGTGTAGAATCTGTATCAACGACGTCCAAGTATCCTGTGCCAACTTGGGCTGGTATGGGACAGTCCGCATTCTCTCCCAACCACATGTAGAAACCATGTGTGAAATGGGAGGGCAATGTGCCATTAGTTACAGAAATGGAGACAAAGCGAGCCTGATGCTCAAATTCCATCGTTCCAAAAAAGGTAACGTGTAAACCCAGGACAGAGTTGCGCGAACAAATCACTATCAAACTCCGATTCGACTCGCAAAGGTATTCTTTGTGGCTCAGAAAAGAAAATTCTGTTGCGTGAGCTTAATCTATTTTTTTAAAAAATCACAATCCCTACCCTAACAGCCTACTAATAAAGAGATGATTGGTTAGTGACTGAGCTGTAATTTCTGGCTGATAACTCTCCTGCTGACAATAAAGCTATGTATGTGGATGAAGCTGGTTACTGACCTAATCTGAGAGCTCTTGTAATCCAGCGCATGGGAATTGCATGACGCTCTCTTGGCTGCACTGTACTATTTCTACTAATACTTCTTCCTTTCAGATTGCAGTGTTGCTGTCTACTGAGTTATCGGCATAATTTAATTAGTTGATTTTCTTTCCCAGCTGCTCTTCATGCTTTCTGACAACTACGGTACCCTGTAGGGCTTTCTTCTGTTTTATTCCCTCCCTCAGTTTGCTGCTGTGCAAAAACAACATCAGAGAAAATTCTTGTGTTGCCCAAGTTCATATAGTTGGAACTGACTTGTGCGTTGTTTGTCCTTTCAGCTTCGGGGACATGTTGTCGTTCACCCTGACTGCGTTTGTTGAGCTCATGGATCACGGGATTGTCTCCTGGGATACATTCTCTGTGGCTTTCATCAAAAAGGTACTGAGTTGGCTGGAGTGATTTGTACCAGGGGGGTGGGGGGGTAGGTTTGGTAAGGCAATGGGTCCCCTGTGCAGCGTTTCGGAACAAGAGTAGTTCTTTCAGCCCTTTGAGCCTGTCCACCATTCAATTAGATCGTGGCTGATCTGTATCGCAATTCCATCTATCCGCCTTGATTCCATAAAATCACCTAAAAGTTAGTGGATAAATACAAAAAAGAATTTAAAAGGCTAATGGTATGGTGATCTTTATGTCAAGAGGGTTGGAATACAAAGGGGTGGAAGCTATGTTACAATTATATAAAGCTGTGGCTAGACCCCATTTAGAGTACTACATTCAGTTCAGGGCACCACCCCTCAGGAAGGATATATTGGCCTTGGACGGTCTGCAGCACAGATTCACCAGAACAATACTGGGGCTAAAAAGGCTGAATTATGAGGATAGATTGCTTTGAATGTTAGAAGGTTCAGGGGTTATCTGATTGAGGTCTTTAAGTTGATCAAAGAGAGAAACTATTTCCTTTTGGTAGGGGAAGTCCAGAACAAGGGGGCCTAACCAATGTTCCCAGAAAATTTTGGGGCCGCGTGCTTTTTCTATTTAAAAGATGGTGAGCCGGCTGCACTGGACCTCCAGCCGCGCAGCTTAAAGGGAACATTGGACGTAGCCTTAAAATTAGAGCTTGACCATTCAGCAGTGATGTCAGGTAGCACTTCTTCACACAAAAGGTAGTGCAAATCTGGAACTCTCTTTCCCCAAAAAGCTGTTGTGGCTGGAGGTCAATTGAAAATTTCAAAATTGAGATTGATAGATTTTTGTTAGGTAGGGTATTAAGAGTTATGGAACCAAGGCGGATAAATGGAGTTAAGATACAGATCAGTCATGATCTAATTGAATGGTGGAAGCGGCTCAAGAGGCTGTATGGTCTTACCCTGTTCCTCTTTATCTGACCTGTCTACTCCTATTGGCTGAAAAACCTCAATTAGGTCTCTTTCTGATGCTGTATCACCAGCCGCAACAGAGTGAGGGTAATTGGCTCTGCCGGCGTACAGTACCACTTTAAGGCACAGTTGCATGCCTCCATAATGTGACTGACGTGCGCAGAGTTGGAGCAGCAATGTATTTTTCACCTTTAGGTGCATAGGGTTGCCAACTCTGGTTGGATGTATTCCTGGAGGTTTCGTCAGCTGACCTCCCGTCTCCAACCTTTCCACCCGTCAAAAGGCCTTTGTTCTCAACTCCAATATTTTTATAACTAATAAACAAATGTGTTCAAAGAAAATGGGCGGAAGAAAACACACTTTTTTTTAATGCCCCTATAATATCCTCCTGAATTGCTCACAGCAGTGTCCAGGAGATTCATCTTTAATTCCTAGAGACTCCAGGACAACCCTGAAGGGTTGGCAACCCAAGCAGGCGGGCTGACTGCTCTTGGCCTCTCCCCACCCACCCTCAGTGCAGTTTTTGTAAAGACTTTCCCCAACCATTGGCAAAGGAGTGTGGTCAGAGGGTAAAGGTTGCGCCTGATGCTCTGGGAATTTTTTTTAAAGACTTGCATTTATATAGCACCTTTCATGACCTCAGGATGTCCCAAAGGACTTTACAGCCAATGCAGCACTTTTAAAATGCTGTCACTGTTGCAATGTAGGAAATGTAGCAGCTAATTTACCCACAGCAAGGTCCCACAAACAGATAGTGGATTAATAATCTGTTGGTTGAGGGATAAATATTGGCCAGGACACCGGGGAGAACTCCTCTACTCTTCTTCGAAATAGTGCCAGGAAATCTTTTACGTCCACCTGAGAGGGCAGACATCTCATCCGAAAGACGGCACCTCCGACAATGCAGCATTCTGCACATTCTGCAGAACCACTTCCGGCTGAAGTGCTTCTACTTGTCTTGGTTCCCAGTGCCCTAAATCCCTTGCATTTATGCTGAGGTTGGATTCCCTCAGCTTTGGCTCAGTGCATATAGCACTCTCGCCTCGGAGTCGGAAGGTTGTGGGCTCAAGCCCCGCTCCAGAAACTTGAGCGCATAATCTCGGCCAACAGTCCAGTGCAGTCCTGAGGGAGTGCTGTACTGTCGGAGGTGCCGACTTTCGGATGAGGCGTTAAACCGAGGCCCCGTCTGCCCTCTCGGGTGAACATAAAAGATCCTGTGGAACTATTCGGAAGAAAATCAGGGGAATTCTCTCTGGTGTCCTGGCCAACATTTATCCCCTCAACCAACATGATTAAAAACATATCTGGTCATTATCACAATGCTGTTTATGGAACTGGAACCTTGTGTGTAAATTGGCTGCCAAGTTTGCTGACATAACAGTCCTTGCAGTTCAAAGCCATGTGGTAGAAATTGGTAATTGATGCAGTTGGTAATGGCTACAACCCAACTTCCCATCACGCTTTGGTGCTCCAAGCATGTTGTGCCATGTTACACTTCACAAGATGCATTTCCTTGTTGAATGACATTTTTGAATGTCTATTATTAACAATTAATATTCTGTTGTCTTCTTCCAGCCCCTCCCACCAAAGAAAAACTTGCACTGAATAAAATGAAAGAAAAGTACCGATCAGGTTAAGTCGGCAGTTGAACACCTTTTATCTTGTTCTGTGCTGTAGCCTGTACGGTGCAGAGCGCACTAAAGGAAATAGTGTTTAACTTGTTTTATTGACTTCAGAATTTAAAACACTGCCTGCTGATTTGTCTTGGTGAACAATTGCTTCAAAAAGAATCTGTAAACCTCTCCGATGGATACCACCAAAAGTCTCGCAAAGTCTTAGATTAAGACCCCCCGCCCACAAAAGAAAATAGATTGGCACAGTCTCTGCACATTTGTAGTTCAGCCAGTACCAGCTTCACACAAGGTGGAGGTGCAGAAATGGCAGACCTGAGAAGGGGCAAAAATTATATCCGTGTATGGCAGCAATGTTCTTGCAGAAACTTTAAATTTAAAATTTACTGTTTCTTTTATGTACTTATCAGATAGCAAGTTATGTGAACAAATCTGCTACAGATGTGTCTGTGTTACAACGGTCGCTGGCAATCTTGGAGTCTATGGTGTTAAACAGCTATGATCTCTACCAGAAGGTGGCACAAGAGATCACAATTGGCCAGCTAATGCCACATCTGCACGGGTAAGTTCTCATAACAGCCCTTACCTGGAAGAAAGCAAATAAAATGTTGAGTCAGACTGGTGAGGGTGTGCCTTGACTAATATTACAAAAAGGATATAAAGGCACAAAGATGGTGAAAAAATGATTTACAAGAATGATACCAGAACTGAGAGGTTATAACTATCAGGAAAGATTGAAGAGACTGGGCTCTTTGCTCTAGAAAAAAGAAGGCAGAAGGGTGACCTAATGGAGGTCTTCAAAATTATGAAGGGATTTGATAGAGTAGGCGTAAACTGGATGTTTTCACTTGTGGGGGAAGTCCAAAAATAACAGTCATAAATGTAAGATAGACACGAATAAATCCAATAGGGAAATCAGGAGAAACTTCTTTACTGAGAGAGTGGTTAGAATGCAGAACTCACTATCACAGGGAGTAGTTGAGGCATAGCATAGATGCATTTAAGGGTAGACTAGATAAATACATGAAAGAGAAAGGAATAGAAGGATATGCTGATAGCATTAGATGAAATAGGGTGGGAGAAGGCTTCGTGTGAAGCATAAAACATCGGCATAGACCTGTGAGGCTGAGTGGCCTGTTTCTGTGCTGTAAATTCTATGCAAAATAGGTGATCCCGAAGTTGTATTTGTTGTTGATGAGATGACTCCTGGGATACTGTGTTCACTTTTGTTCTCTATTTTGTGGAAACCAGCATCCTGAATCCTTTTAGGACACTGCTTTGTCCTAGGTTTTCTAGGCTGATAGTTGGTCAAAAAAATGTTCCATGCTGTTTGTGCTAAAACTGAGCAGTTTGAATCTCATGAGTGAATTGTGCAGAGCCGTTTAAGGGGAGATTTAAGAGAGGTGTTCAAAATTCTGAGGGGTTTTGATAGAGTAGATAGAGAGAAACTGTTTCTACTGATAGGAAGGTTGCAAACCAGAGGACACCGATTTAAGATAATTGGCAAAAAAGCCAGCGGGAAGATGAGCAGAAATGTCTTTACTCAGCGAGTTGGTGTGATCTGGAATGCACTGACTGAAAGAGTAGTGGAAGCAGATTCAGAAGTAACTTTCAAAAGGAAATTGGATTTACAGGTGTACATGAAAAGGAGAAATGTGCAGGGTTGGGGGGAAAGAGCAGAGGAATAGGACAAATTAGATCACTTCTTTCTGTGTTCTATGATTCATGCACTAGTTGCGGTTGGGAGGGTGAATAAGCAGCCTGCTCCCAGCCCCTGTGCCAGTGCTGCCACCTTGTGATCTCCAGGAGGTACATATTTGACTCTTCCTCCAATCAATCATTCGTTCTCCATGGGAAAACTGCTGGCCTCTTCACAGCTTGTCTCCACGGTGACGTGCCTTGCTTGTGTCAGAGCATGTATTAGAATATAAAATAGAAAAACCCTTTACATGAACAAGAAGTAGAAATTGATGAAAACTGGGTTTGAAATGCAGTGACCTGTTTTCCAAACCAAGTCTGGGGCTCATGGAACACTATTTGTTGAAAATAAGATTCCTTCTTTCTAAATTACAGTTCTTGGTCTCTGTGGTTGAGGGACTGGGCTTCTCTGGTTATTCCCTCCCTGTAGAAAGTGGCATGAGTGAGATTGGGAACATGTGGGGAATCATGGGCAGAAACCTACTTCTTTGAACAAGAAATTAACATTCCTGGGCAGTATCCAGGGGAAGAAAGCTTAGTAATCAGAATTATTTCCAATGGAGCTGTTCACTAAAGGTCCTACAGCTGATGCTAGATGAGAAACTTTGTGTTTCAGTGTTGAGACACAAAATAGCCAGAAAATATTAAATATCAAAGTAGAAAAGTCACCCAGTCCAGATGGGATGCATCCTAGGTTTCTGAGGAAAGTAAGTGTGGAAATAGCGGAAGCTCTGTCCACAATCTTTCAATCCTTCTTGGCTATGAGTGGTGCCAGAGGACTGAAGGGATGCAATTATTAATATCCCTGTTCAAAAAATGGAGTGAGGGATAAACAACAAGAACAACTTTTATTTATATAGCTCCTTAACGTAGTAAAATGTCCCAAGGCGCTTCGCAGCAGTGTTATAAGATGGCAATTACAGGCCCGTCAACTTAACATCGGTGGTGAGGAAACTTTTGGAGACAATAATCGGGGACAAAATTAATTGGTACTTGGAAAATTATGGATAGATAAATGAAAGCCAGCATGGGTTTGTTAAAGGCAAATCGTGTTTGACTAACTTCATTTCTAACTTGATGATTAACTAGTTCTTTGATGAAATAACGGAGAGGGTTGATGAGGATGTGTATATATGGACTTTCAAAAGGCATTTAAGAAAGGACCACATAATAAATTTGTTAGTAGAATTGAAGCTCATGGGATTAAAGGGGCAGTGGCTGTGTGAATACAACATTGGCTACGGGACAGAAAGCAGAGAGTAGTGGTGAATTGTTGCTTTTAAGATTTAAAGGGAAGTATTGGGACCAAAGCTCCCTTTAAGCTGATCGGACGTGCAGCAATCTGCAGGCCCTGCCAGCTCAAAGGTATTCTAATGGCAAAAATCGCGCATGTGCAGTAATTTGAATGGAATGCGTGTAACCCCTTAAAGGGACCGCGCACCCAAAAAATAGTTAATGGGAATATTGATTGGGACCACTGCTTTTTTATAATCTATATTAAGGACGTGCTTATTTGTACTGCCAAAATGGCAGCCATGCTCTACTCTTTGACTATGATTGGTCCCCTTGGAGGATAAGCCACACCCTGAAGTTTCACTGGAATGTGTAACTGGAACTGCCCATCCCAAGGTCTCACCGACTTTGCAAATTGTAACTCGAGCCACTTTGACTTCCTGAAGTGACAGAGAACAGAGCTCCCCAAAAGACAGCAAGGGCCAGCCAAAGTGCCTTACCCCAGTCCAAGTGCATGCCTCCCCCAGTCCAAGTACCTGCCTGCCCCAGCCGAAGTGCTTTACCCAGCGTAAGTGCATCCTTCCCCCAGCCAAAGTGCCTTACTCCAGATCAAATGCATGCCTCCTCCAGCTGAAGTGCCTTACTCCAGCGCAAATGCATGCCTCCCCCAGCTGGTGTCTTACCCCTGTGCAAGTGCATCCCTCCCCCAGCCTTAAACCAGCACAAGTGCATGACATTAACGCCCCCACCCCACCATAGATGGGGCATTGTGCGCGGATTGTTAACAGATTAATAGGCTTATTGGGTATGAAGAGAATAGTGACAGTGTCATGACTTCTGGATTTCATCCACTCCAACGATGTCCCTTGTAGAGAGTTGGAAGAATGTGATCCGTCTTCCCTGAGTTCCCTCTCTCCTCTCCGATCCCCCCCTGGCCCCCAGGTCTCTCTCTCTCTCTCTCTCTCTCCCCACCCCCCCCCCTCCCCCCAGTTTCTCTCTCTCTCTCTCTCTCTCTCTCTCTCTCTCTCTCTCTCTCTTTCCCCCCCCCCCCCAGTCTCTCTCTCTTCCCCCCCCCCTCCCAGTCTCTCTCTCTTTCCCCCCCAGTCTCTCTCTCTCTTCCCCCCCCCCCCAGTCTCTCTCTCTTTCCCCCCCCCAGTCTCTCTCTCTTCCCCCCCCCCCCCCAGTCTCTCTCTCTTTCCCCTCCACCAGTCTCTCTCTCTCTTCCCCTCCATCAGTCTCTCTCTCTTCCCCTCCACCAGTCTCTCTCTCCCCCCCTCCCCCCAGTCTCTCTCTCGCTCTCTGTGTAATTCTGGGCACCACACTTTAGGAATGATGTCAAGGCCTTGGAGAAGATTTACTAAAATGGTATCAGGGTCACTAGTTTTGTGGAGAGACTAGAGAAACTCCAATTGTTCTCCTTAGACTAGAGAAGGTGAAGGAATGATTTAATAGAGGTTCAGAACTCTCAGAGGTTTTGAATACAGTAAGTAGGGAGAAACTGTGTTTCCAGTAGCTGGAGGGGTCGGTAACCACAGGATACAGATTTAAGGTATTGTCAAAGAAACCAGAGTGGAGATGAGAATTTATTTTAATGATCGGGAATGCACTGCCTAAAAGGATGGTGGAAGCAGATATAATAGTGATTTTCAAAAGAGAATTGGACATATACTTGAAGGGGAAAAAATGCAGGGCTATGGTGAATAGGCAGGGGAGTGGGACTAATTGGATAGCTTTTAGAAAGAGCTGACACAGGCATGATGGGCCGAGAATGGCCTCCTGTGTTCTATGATTCTATGATCTTCTAACCGGGTAAGAGATAATAATTTTCCAAAATTACATAAATAAGGAAATACTTTATATTCCTTAGTATACTTTTAAAATCATAGTGAGAGATGGTTGGGTTATAATATCGAGACAGAACTAAATTATAATGCATCAAATTTCAGGCTTTATATTATCTTTAAAGAGTTTTTTGTGTATTATATTTATATACACATACATACACAGTAATATGTTCAAGTATATTGTTTAGTACTGCAGTATTGTCCTTCCACTAGCAACTCATAGGTTATTACATTGAGAATCCTATTTTAAGGGGAAAAGTCTTACTATGGAGACCTAGATGCAAAGTTTTTGAGATCATTAAATGTTCCTTCAAGAAGCACTTCCTACTTATAGGCCAAACAGATTGTGTTTACTGTGGCCACAATAGAGTGCTGTTAGAAGCAATAAGTCACAACCGACAAGACAGTTGCATACAGCAGCACTGATTTATGTGCAAGAAGCAGACCGGGTGTCTCACTTAAAATTGGCTCACAGCCAGCAATTTGCTTTTTATCGAGAGTGCGTGGATGTAAATCTGATTGCAGTGATTTAATTTTGTTGGTAGAATTGATGGCATTGGTCTTGTTTAAAATATACAAAAAAACCAGTGTGTTTCCATGCTAATATGTTTTTGGTGTTCTTTTGGTCACAAAAGGTCGGATCCTGACATTCAGACTTACACGATTGCTGTGATAAATGCACTCTTCCTTAAAGCCCCTGACGACAGGAGACAGGTATTTATACAGATATCCTTCAATCTGATATCCACCAATTCATCAGTTGTCAAGCTCAATACAATTATGATGCATGTCAAACACAGACACGTGTGTGTGCGTGAAGGTTTTCCCCGCCTCAAAACTGGTCATTGTCTTTTTCATTATCAGCTGTTTGTTCTGCTTAAAAGGTATGACATGCACTGCTGTAATTATCTGCTTTACGTTTTCAAAGTGAGGTCGCACTATACATTTCTTGTTGGAATTTACTAGAGGATTTTTGGGAATTCTGGTTGTTTGACATCCGTTGCACCTTCACCTCACCTTTTTTTTTGTCATCTGCTAAAATTGTTATAAAATCCTGCGTGGCCATTTTACTTTGATATCTGGGTTTGATTTGCAGTAAATGTCGGGAAATGGCATTGATAGATTTTTGTTAGGAAACAGTAGTAAGGGTTATGGAACCAAAGCGGGTAGCTGGATTTCAGATACAGGTCAGCCATGATCTAATGAATGGTAGAACAGGCTCGAGGGCCTGAATGGCCTACTCCTGTTCCTATGCACTTGTATCCCACTTGGTCTGAGCAGATGTGCAATGCCTAAGTGCTGTTGGTGCTGCCTGGTTCAGTTTCACGTGTGTGCCCCACTGATACAGGAGGTTATGAAGGGATGCTTGTGCCTGCTTTCTTTACACTGCTCCGAGGACATCTCATTTAGGGCTCGGCATTGCTCTGGTTTTGAAGCTCTACAACAAATAAATGTGCATAAATAATGACAGGAGACAGCCGCAATGGATTTCTGTGCCTGGTATTAGGTTGTTATTGGACTAGTAATGCGCAGGCCTGGACTAATAATCCAAAGAGCATGAGTTCAGATCCTACCAGGGCAGTTTCAGAATTTGATTTCAGTTTAAAAAAAATCTGGGAATAAAAAGCTGGTTATTAGTAAAAGTGATCATAAAGCTGTTGGATTTTTTTTTTTTAAAACCAACTGGCTCACTCATGTCCTTTAGGGAAGGAAACATAAGAACATGAGAAATAGGAGCATGAGTAGACCATACGGCCACTCGAACCTGCTTCGCCATTTAATACGATCATGGCTGATTCGATCATGGACTCAGGTCCACTTTCCTGCCCACTCCCCATAACCCAAAGATGGAGTATAATGTTGGAAAGTGTGAGGTCAGACACTTTGGCAGAAAAAAATCAAAGAGCAAGTTATTATTTAAATGGAGAAAAATTGCAAAGTGCCTGGGACTTTGGGAGTACTTGTGCATGAAACACAAAAGGTTAGTATGCAGGTACAGCAAGTGATCAGGAAGGCTAATGGCATCTTGGCCTTTATTGCAAAGAGGATGGAGTATAAAAGCAGGGAAGTCTTGCTAAAGTTATACAGGGTATTGGTGAGGCCACACCTGGAATACTGCATGCAGTTTTGGTTTCCAGATTTACGAAAGGATATACTTGCTTTGGAGGCAGTTCAGAGAAGGTTCACTAGGTTGATTCCGGAGATGAGGGGGTTGACTTATGAGGAAAGGTTGAGAAGGTTGGGCCTCTACTCATTGGAATTCAGAAGAATGAGAGGTGATATTATCGAAACATTTAAGATTATGAGAGGGCTTGACAAGGTGGATGCAGAAAGAATGTTTCCACTGGTTCCACTCGAACTAGAGGGCATAATAAAATAAGGGGCCGCCCATTTAATACTGACATGAGGAGAAATTTCTTCTCTGAGGGTTGTAAATCTGTGGAATTTGCTGCCTCAGAGAGCTGTGGAAGCTGGGACATTGAATAAATTTAAGACAGAAATAGACAGTTTCTTAAACGATAAGGGGTTATGGGGAGTGGGCAGGGAAGTGGACCTGAGTCCATGATCGGATCAGCCATGATCGTATTAAATGGCGGAACAGGTTCGAGGGGCTGTATGGCCTTCTCCTGCTCCTATTTCTTATGTTCTTATGTAATCCCTTATTCCTTTATCGGTTAAGAAACTGTTTATCTCTGTCTAAATTTATTTAATGAAGCAGCTTCCACAGCTCTCTGAGGCAGTGAATTCCACAGATTTACAACCCTCTGAGAGAAGAAATATCTCCTTATCTCAGTTTTAAATGGGAAGCTCCTTATTCTAAGATTATGCCCCCGAGTTCTAGTCTCCTCTCTGCATCCACCTTGTCAAGCCCCCTCGTAATCCTATACATTTTAATAAGATCACCTCATTCTTCTGAATTCCAATGAGTAGAGGCCCAACCTACTCAATGTTTCCTCATAAGTCAACCCCCATATCTCCGGAATCAACTTAGTGAACCTTCTCTGAACTGCCTTCAAAGCAAGTATATCCTTTCTTAAATATGGAAACCAAAACCATACGTAGTATTCCAGGTGTGGCCTCACCAATACCTTGTATAACTGTAGCAAGACTTACCTGCTTTTATACTCCATCCCCTTTGCAATAAAGGTCAAGATTCCATTGGCCTTCCTGATCACTTGCTGTACCTGCATACTAATCTTTTGTGTTTCATGCACCAGTACCCCCAGGTCCTGCTGTACTGCAGCACTTTGCAATTTTTTTCCATTTAAATAATAACTAGCTCTTCGATTTTTTTTTCTGCCAAAGTGCATAACCTCACACTTTCCAACATTATACTCCATCTGCCAATGAATTGAGAAACCTAGCATCCTTAACCTGGTATGGCCTATATGTGACTCCAGTTTCAAGCCAAAGTGGTTGACTCTTATCTGCCTTCTGAAATAGCTTAACAAACCATTCCGTTGTATCAAACCTCTCCCAGTGGTTCAAAAAGGCGGCTCACCATCACGTCAGTGTAACTGGGGATGGGCAATAAATGCCAGCCTTCCCAGCGAAGCCCTCATCCTGAGAATTTTTTTTTTAAATCAGGAGGCTGCGGTTACCAAACAAAGATGCTTCTGTCTATTCATAAATATTTTCATCAATACTCGCAGAGCCTCCTCACTGAAGCTGGCTTTGAGCTGCTGCTGTTGAGCTATTTTTCACTGCTGTTGCACGGCACAGCTGGATTCATTGGCCTTTTCTAAGCTGCCTAGGAAGCATGGCTCATTGTAATTGACTGCTACTTTTTCATCGCTGCTCACAAATTTGTGTTTCTTCCAATCACTTGGAAATATTTTGTTAGTTGATCTGTTTGAAGTTTGGAGAAACTAGCTTTTTACCTGTGCTTTGTATGAACTGAGGCTAGTGAGAATTTCCAAAGTTTGGCAACTGAAACGGCAGCCTCCGAAATAAGAAGCACACCATTGGTACTTCTACTGTGCTGCTCCCCACTAGACCACTGGCAAATTGACTCATGGGATGGGCTTCCTCTATCTCGGTTTGATGTTCAAAAATGCATCAGAATTAGACCTAGATGTGACCGTGTCAGTCATCCTGCTTTTAATGGACTAAAAACTTGCCTTATTGAGCTGGTTTTTATATGATTGAAATCTGCTTATTGAAAAGTTGCCCCCAGCTCTTACATGGGAGCAAAAAAAGAAAGTGGTTAAAAGTTTTTTTTTAAAAAGCACAAGTAGGGTAGAGAGAAGGTAGATGCGAGATGAGGATAATTTTTTTTAATGCAGCAACCAGAAATGCACTTCCTGAAAGGGTGGTGGAAGCGGATTCAGTATCGAGGGGAATTCGATAAATATTTGAAGGGGAAAATTTGCAGGGCTGTGGGGAATTAACGGCGGAGTGAGACTAATTGGAAAACTCTAAGAGGCCAAATGGTCTCCTCCTGTGCTGTACGATTCTGTGAATTAAAATGTTGAGCTGTTTTTAATTCCAGTTTTTAAGTGCGTATTGTGGTACTTTAAGCCCAATAAATTAGGGTTAAAAAAAAAATTCCTGATAATTCAGTAGCCTTTATTGCTATAATAATGTTTGTTTCACCATCAAATTGAAGAAACTGAAAACTTACAAAATATAGTTGACCGGGGGAGGTGACCATTTTCCTGGTCCTGTGTTGACCTGCAGAGGACTGAATGTTTGGGTGTAAGTGTCAGCCAACTAGAGGGGGAGAGTGAGAAGATTTTTTTTTAATCCAGTTTTTGCACAGTATTTTGAATCTGGTGATCAAAAGCTAATCAGAGATGAACAATGTTGTTGACCAGTGCTGTCTTTGTGATGTTTATTCCGTAAAAGATGCTGAAGTGAAAAGAATTGGATGAGAATAACTAAAGTGAGTTTCAGTGGGGGTTTTAAAGATAACATTATATTGGTGCTGCTTAGATTAATCAGTTATGATTGAAGTCAATGCACATTTTAATAAAGAGCAAATGGAATTGATTTTTGTGGTGAGCCTAGATGAATGAGCTGCCACGATACAGGACTAAATGAATTTGATTGTACAGCTGGCTGCTGATGTTCTTTTAATAAGACAAACCATGAAATGTGTTTCCAGACTTGGGTTCATTAGCTACGCAGTTGACACGTAAAATATGGTTCAAGTAAGAATTTTCTTAGTATGAAGGAATTGTTCAGCTTGATATTAACCTATTAATGTGCAAGTTGGTCTAGCAGTAGTTATATATTTTTTTTTAATCTCCTTATTTAATTTTCTTTTGTTAATGAAAGAATACTGGCATAAAAAATGGTTGGGACCACGATTCACATAAAACCAGCTGAGCCCTTTCTCCTTTTTCTGCTTTTGCAGATTTATGAACCTTTGTATTTAAAAGCCTTACATATAGAACTTTATCTAGTGCCTTTCGGAAATCTAACTTGCTGTATAATTTTTATCAACTAAGCGAGTTGATACCTTCCAAAAATTCTAGCAGGCGCGTCCTAATTTTTTCTAAATCCCCACATGGCTACTCTTTAACGTGACACTACAATTGATGAAGATTGATAGTATTGTGTCAAGTGCCTTGGAACATTTTCCCACTTACTGTTTTTTTTATTTCTCTTTTTTTCCCTTTTGAGAGCTGGCCTTGAATGCAGCTGACTCATGAGATAAAATTTCCCTTTGTCCGCTGGCTGTGAAAATTCTGTGCAAAATAGGTGGGACAGCCTGAATCCAGGTCAAAACATCACACACCCCAAAATTCAGCATGAATTGGCATTAAATTGTCAATCCTTCTTGGTTCATAAAGACCGATTAGTGGAATGGCAGACAGGTGGCAGACTGCACCTAAACTGGACAAAGAGCAGTGCTAAACAGTCAACCGATGTGCACTGCTCTAAGGCATGTACAAGTGTAGGCACCATTATCAAACCAGTGCCCATTGTATAATGGAGCACTTGGATAATATGACCTTTGAGCTTTGCCTACAGCAGACTAATGTGGTGAGCCCATTTTAGGCTGTTTGCTGCAGCTACATGGATGGTCTTCCCACCTGATTGCCAGTGCGAGTTAACACAGATAGTATAGGACTTGTTCTTGGGTAAGAGGAGGGGAGTGAAGATCAATACCTCTTTGGTTTTTATTTGGTTGACTTTCATCCTATTCCTAGTCTAAACATACAAGATCATCTTGGGCAAGAATATGAGCATTTATATAAAAAATGCTTCAATCTATTTAAGGTTTAGTGCATTTTTTAGAGGGAATAAGTATTCATGTGTAGCCTCACGAGCTGAGGCCTCGATGTTGACACTGTAAATTTGAAGCAGTGAATATCTACACTGACGATCCATGGGATTCGTTTTACCAACATTTGTGAGTGCAGGTCATTACAGCAGTGCTAATGATGCATGACTAAAGGCAACATTACTCTTACAAAAGCAAAATACTACGGATGCTGGAATCTGGAGTAAAACAGAAAATGCTGTAAATCTCAGCAGGTCAGGCAGCATCTGTGGAGAGGAAACATGGAAAATAGGTGCAGGAGTAGGCCATTGGAGCCTGCACCACCGTTCAATATGATCATGGCTGATCATGCAACTTCAGTACCCTATTCTTGCTTTCTCTCCATAACCCTTGATCCCTTTAGCTGTAAGGGTCACATCTAACTCCCTTTTGAATATATCTAATGAACTGGCCTCAACAACTTTCTGTGGTAGAGAATTCCACAGGTTCACAATTCTCTGAGTGAAGAAGTTTCTCCTCATAAGAACATAAGAATTAGGAACAGGAGTAGGCCATCTAGCCCCTCGAGCCTGCTCTGCCATTCAATAAGATCATGGCTGATCTGGCCGTGGACTCAGCTCCACTTACCCGCCCGCTCCCCATAACCCTTAATTCCCTTATTGGTTAAAAATCTATCTGTCTGTGATTTGAATACATTCAATGAGCTAGCCTCAACTGCTTCCTTGGGCAGAGAATTCCACAGATTCACAACCCTCTGGGAGAAGAAATTCCTTCTCAACTCGGTTTTAAATTGGCTAAACCCGTATTTTGATGCTGTGCCCCCTAGTTCTAGTCTCCCAGCGGAAACAACCTCTCTGCCTCTATCTTGTCTATCCCTTACATTATTTTAAATGTTTCTATAAGATCACCCCTCATCCTTCTGAACTCCAATGAGTAAAGACCCAGTCTACTCAATCTATCATCATAAGGTAACCCCCTCATCTCCGGAATCAGCCTAGTGAATCGTCTCTGTACCCCCTCCAAAGCCAGTATATCCTTTCTTAAGTAAGGTGACCAAAACTGCACGCAGTACTCCAGGTGCAGCCTCACCAATCCCCTATACAGTTGCAGCAGGACCTCCCTGCTTTTGTACTCCATCCCTCTCGCAATGAAGGCCAACATTCCATTCGCCTTCCTGATTACCTGCTGCACCTGCAAACTAACTTTTTGGGATTCATGCACAAGGACCCCCAGGTCCCTCTGCACCGCAGCATGTTGTAATTTCTCCCCATTCAAATAATATTCCCTTTCACTGTTTTTTTCCAAGGTGGATGACCTCACATTTTCCAACATTGTATTCCATCTGCCAAACCTTAGCCCATTCGCTTAACCTATCTAAATCTCTTTGCAGCCTCTCTGTGTCCTCTACACAACCCGCTTCCCCACTAATCTTTGTGTCATCTGCAAATTTTGTTACACTACACTCTGTCCCCTCTTCCAGGTCATCTATGTATATTGTAAACAGTTGTGGTCCCAGCACCGATCCCTGTGGCACACCACTAACCACCGATTTCCAACCTGAAAAGGACCTCATTTATCCCGACTCTCTGCTTTCTGTTAGCCAGCCAATTCTCGATCCATGCTAATACATTTCCTCTGACTCCGCATATCTTTATCTTCTGCAGTAACCTTTTGTGTGGCACCTTATCGAATATCTTTTGGAAATCTAAATACACCACATCCATCGGTACACCTCTATCCACCATGCTCGTTATATCCTCAAAGAATTCCAGTAAATTAGTTAAACATGATTTCCCCTTCATGAATCCATGTTGTGTCTGCTTGATTGCATTATTCCTATCTAGATGTCCCGCTATTTCTTCCTTAATGATAGCTTCAAGCATTTTCCCCACTACAGATGTTAAACTAACCGGCCTATAGTTACCTGTCTTTTGTCTGCCCCCTTTTCTAAACAGAGGCATTACATTAGCTGCTTTCCAATCCACTGGTACCTCCCCAGAGTCCAGAGAATTTTGGTAGATTATAACGAATGCATCTGCTATAATTTCCGCCATCTCTTTTAATACCCTGGGATGCATTTCATCAGGACCAGGGGACTTGTCTACCTTGAGTCCCATTAGCCTGTCCAGCACTACCTCCATAGTGATAGTGATTGTCTCAAGGTCCTCCCTTCCCACATTCCCGTGACCAGCACTTTTTGTCATGGTTTTTGTGTCTTCCACTGTGAAGACCGAAGCAAAATAATTGTTTAAAGTCTCAGCCATTTCCACGTTTCCCATTACTAAATCCCCCTTCTCATCTTCTAAAGGACCAACATTTACTTTAGTCACTCTCTTCCGTTTTATATATCAGTAAAAGCTTTTACTATCTGTTTTTATGTTTTGTGCAAGTTTACTTTCGTAATCTATCTTTCCTTTCTTTATTGCTTTCTTAGTCATCCTTTGCTGTCGTTTAAAATTTTCCCAATCTTCTAGTTTCCCACTAACCTTGGCCACCTTATACGCATTGGTTTTTAATTTGATACTCTCCTTTATTTCCTTGGTTATCCACGGCTAGTTATCCCTTCTCTTACCACCCTTTTTCACTGGAATATATTTTTGTTGAGCACTATGAAAGAGCTCCTTAAAAGTCCTCCACAGTTCCTCAATTGTGCCACCGTTTAGTCTGTGTTCCCAGTCTACTTTAGCCAACTCTGCCCTCATCCCACTGTAGTCCCCTTTGTTTAAGCATAGTATGCTCGTTTGAGACACAACTTCCTCACCCTCAATCTGTATTACAAATTTAACCATACTGTGATCACTCATTCCGAGAGGATCTTTTACTCGGAGATCGTTTATTATTCCTGTCTCATTACACAGGACCAGATCTAAGATAGCTTGCTCCCTTGTAGGTTCTGTTACATACTGTTCTAAGAAACAATCCCGTATGCATTCTATGAATTCCTCCTCCAGGCTACCCCATGCGATTTGATTTGACCAGTCAGTATGTAGGTTATCTCGGTCCTAAATGGCTTACCCCTTATCCTTAGACTGTGACCCCTGGTTCTGGACTTCCCTAACATCAGGAACATTCTTCCTGCATCTAACCTGTCCAATCCCATCAGAATTTTATATGTTTCTATGAGATCCCCTCTCATTCTTCTAAATTCCAGTGAATATAAGCCTAGTCGATCCAGTCTTTCTTCATATGTCAGTCCTGCCATCCCACCATGGGGACCAGCACAGTGGAGCCAAATCGTGTACTCACCCAATGTCCTCACATGTGTATCTTCCAGTAGGGTAACTGAGGAGTAGGACCTGAGCTGATACCTTGCCCTCCTTGTACTAGGGGTCAGAGAAAACGTTACAAGAACACCCTCAAAGCCTCCCTGATAAAGTGCAACATCCCCACCGACACCTGGGAGTCCCTGGCCAAAGATCGCCCTAAGTGGAGGAAGTGCATCCGGGAGGGCACTGAGCGCCTCGAGTCTCATCGCCGAGAGCATGCACAAATCAAGCGCAGGCAGCAGAAAGAGCATGCGGCAAACCTGTCCCACCCTCCCTTACCCTCAACGACTGTCTGTCCCACCTGTGGCAGGGACTGTGGCTCTCATATTGGACTGTTCAACCACCTAAAGACTCATTCTAAGAGTGGAAGCAAGTCTTCCTCGATTCCAAAAGGACTGCCTATGATGTCAATCAACTGTAGCACCCAGTGACCACTGCAGCCTTGACCAGTTTACTCAGTACAGACCTAGAAACATAGAAAATAGGTGCAGAAGTAGGCCATTCAGCCCCTCGAGCCTTCACCACCATTCAATAAGATCATGGCTGATCATTAACCTCAGTACCCTTTCTGCTTTCTCTCCATACCCCTTGATCCCTTTAGCCATAAGGGCCATATCTAAGAGCCATAGAGCTCTGACAAAGGGTCATCGACCCGAAACGTTAACTCTGCTTCCTCTCCGCAGATGCTGCCTGGACTGCTGAAATTTACAGCATTTTCTGTTTTTATGCAACATTACGCTGCTCTGCAGGGCATCTTGCACATGCAGCAATGCTTTTAATGAATTTAACATGGCTGAACAATGCCGGCCCATTCTGCGTTGAAAACGCTCGCTCAGCTTGCTACCTAATATTGCAAAATACGTGCAACTTCTCTACCAGAAAATTCCCAACCAATTTTTTTTTAAACTTGTTTTTGGGATGTGGTTGACATTGACAAGGCCAGCATATATTGCCCATCACTCATCAACCAGATAGTATAAGATTGGACCCACTTGGAGGCCAGACCAGGTAGGGGTGGCAGTTTCCCATTCGCTGAAAGATATTTTTGAACCAGGTAGATTGTGAAACCAATCAGGGCAGTATTTATGGTCAGTTTCTCTGGTGCCAGCCCACAAATTACCAGATTTTTTTGACGTCTGTTTCACAATTTGTCATGGTGGGATCTGAACTCACTGGGTTGTTAGTGCTACTAGAGAGTGTCTGCAAACATTTTGGGGTGAGTCATTTAATTTCAAAATGTTACCCGTTTTTAAACAAAATCAACTTGTATTGATATAGTGCCTTTAACATAGTAAAATGTCTCAAGTTGCTTCACAGGAGCATTATCAGACAAAATTTGACACCGAGCTAAAGAAGGAGACATTGAGATAGCTGGCTAAAGGTTTGGTTAAAGAGATTGATTTTCAGGAGCATCTTAAAGGAGGAGAGAGCCGTGGAGGTTTAGGGAGAGAATTCCAGAGCTTGGGGCCTAGCCAGCTGAAGACACAGTCGCCAATAGTGGGGCAAAGGATATTCGGGATGGGCAAGAGGCCAGAATTGGAGGAGCGCAGAGACCACTGAGGGTTTTAGGGCTGGACAACGTTAGAGATGGGGATGTGTGAGGCCATGGAGGGATTTGAAAATTAGGATGAGAATTTTAAAATTGCGATGCTGCCAGACCAATGTAGGTCAGCGAGCACAGGGTTAAAGGGTGAACAGGACTTGGTACAAGTTAGGATAAGGGCAGCAGAGTTTTGGATGAGATCAAGTTAACAGAGAGCGCAAGGTAGTTGGCTGGCCAGGAGAGCATTGGAATAGTCGCCTCAGCTTCCACCCATGGCTGGGGTATCCTCGCGATTGTTCGCTCAAACCGCCCATCGCGCCTTCTTAGGCACACCAGTACGTGACATTTGCCTGAAGGTGTTTTACTCTGAGCTATGGGGTGGGCAACATTCAGGCTTGAGTTCATGGGTGAGGAAGGAACGTACCCCATCAAAGTTTAACCAGAAACACACATCTCCATAAGCGATGAAGATTTCGACCTGCAACCTGAGAGAGAAAGAGAGATTTGTATTTATACAGTGCATTTCATGATCTGAGGACGTCTCAAAGAGCTTTACAGCAAATGTACTTTTGAAGTGTAGTCACTGTTTTAATGTTGTGTGACTGAGGGAAAGCAAAAATAAATTACTCTGCCATATTAAAATGAACTGTTTCTATGAATAGCTACAACCATAACCAGCAATTACCTGGAGACATTCCTGATGATTCAAAGGAGCACAGACCAAGACTTTCTCTACAGATTAATGGCGCCATTATCTGTATTTGTAAACGCGCACAGAAGACTGATTTAGCTTCACACTCTGTCTTTCCTCCGTCTCTTCCCCGCCCCCCCACCATCTTGCTAGTATGAATGAGATGAGTGCTCATTTCCTTAATGCCTTTCATTGAGGCATGAAATAGCTTTCGTCAGACTTTTACACCCCAAGTGCAAAGTCCTTCAGAACTGCAACCAGGAATTGTCTTGCATCACTTACAGAAACATAGAATCTTACAGCACAGAAGAAGGCTATCCAGCCCATCAAGCCTGTGTTAGTTCTATGAAAGAGCTATCCAGTTAGACCCACTCCAATGCTCTTTCCATAGAGCCCTTCAAATGTTTTCCTTTTCAAGTATATATCCAATTCTCTTTTGAAAATTATTAATGAATCTGCTTCCACCACCTTTGCAAGCAGTGCATTCCAGATCATCATAACTCGCTGTGCAAAAGAAAATTCTGCTCAACGCACCTCTGGTTACCAATCCCCCTGCCAGTGGAATCTGTTTCTCCCTATCTGCTCTATCAAAACCCCTCAGGTGTTTCTTGGGTGCAGCATATTTGTGCCACATACCAAAGGATAGGCTTTTAATTTGTTTTCCCTGATGGCTCAATTGGTGAGTTAAATGTCTGCTATGAGTGTCAGCCAAACAAACCCAGGATCTTCTTGGTCCCACCACCCTTTCTGTCCATAGATAGTGGCCTTGGCAGCAGTGCTTCTAGGTGGGCAGGGCTTGGGGCTAACCAGTCTCATTTTCCGCTGCTAATCACTATCAATTAACAACTCCTGGGATATGTTGGATAGGGCTCAACAACAATACTCTTCCAGGACTGGAATAGTCTATCAACAACAACCTCTTGGGCAAGGTATCAGTGGGCTGATGCCTTAGAACCCTATTTCAGCACAGAAAGACTTGTATTATATAGCATCTTTCATTGACCTCAGGGCATCCAAAGTGCTTTACAGTCAATTAAGTACTTTTGAAATGTAGTCACTGTTGTAATTTAGGAAACATGGCAGCCAATTTGTACACAGCAAGCTTCCATGAACAGCAACCTGATAATGACCAAATAATCTGTTTTAGTTGAGAGATAATTATTGGCCAGAAAACTGTGAGGGTCCCCCTGCTTTTGTTAAACATAGTGCCTTGCGTTTTTTTTTTACATCCACTTGTGAGATCAGACCTTGCTTTAACTTCTCATCCGAAAGACGGCACCTCCAACTGTGCAGGACTCCTTCAGTACTGCACTGGGAGTGTCGGCCTAGATTTTGTACTCGGGTCTCTATAGTGGGACTTGAACCCACAACCTTTTGATTCTGAGGTGGGAGTGCTACCATTGAGCCACGGTTAACACACTATCCCATACAACTAGACTCTGCTGTGCATGTCACTATCTAAAGAGAGCAAACAAAGCATTTTTCTTCTTGTAGCCAGAACCTGAGTAAGCTGCTGATGGTCATTTCTGACGTCAACACCATTATTTAGTTGGACTGAAAGCAGAGACAGAAGTGATTCGAGCGGTAAATACCATGGCTTCATCGCCACATCTAATCAAAGTGTTGTCCAAAATATCGCTCCAGCTATGGGAGGCCAGAGGTGTTGAATAACAGGAGAGATATTCCTGGGTCTATTTGCAGGTGCAGCAAATAGAGAAATTGGGCAGGTTGGAGTGAATGAAACTCTAAACGAAACCTACCTGATTTTCCTTCCATTTAAAATAGTGGAGGTAATTCGGGCAGATTTCTTTACCCGCCTGGTTTTACCGGTAATCAGTAGTTGCAGACACTGGAAAATCACTCCTAATATTAACCCCTCTGAACTAAGGAGGAAATGTTTGCATGGATGAAAGACTATAACAAGGCTGTAGCTAATTAGATTTAAATTGAATACTGTAAAATGGATTTTTATTATATAGTTGTGTCGACGTTATAATTCTGCTTCATAATAGTTAAGATTACCTATACAAAGTCAGCTACTTTTTGGGGAGGGCAAGACTTTTTTTTTTAAATCGGTGTTTTTTCTCTTTCCCCTTTTCTTGTCCTGTCTTCTACATCTCAAGCCATCCATGGGCAGGCAAGAATCCCCCATTCCTCAGCTAATGCCTCTCTGACACAATATGTGAGGAGGTGTGAGACAGTGGCTTACGGGCAACTTCCCAAGTCACACACAATCCCAACTTAACCAAATATCACCGTTCCTTCATGGTTGCTGGGTCAAAATCCTGGCACTCCCTATCTAACAGCACTGTGGGAGCACCTTTACCACACAGTTCAAGAAGGCGGCCGACCACCATCTTTTCAAGGGCAACTAGGGATGGGCAATAAATACTGGCCTTGTCAGCAACACCCTCATCTCGAGAATAATAAAAGATATATATATTTTGTTCTAAATGTTTTACCACAAAAATGACACTTTAAAAGAAACCACCCAACCCATGGCAGGCCTTTCAGTTAGAGCTGCTATTTTCCACTCAATGTTTTCAGTTTCTAGCAGAATTAAATATGATGCCAGCATAAACACTGCATCCATATAGTTGACCATCATTATCGACGAGATTTATCCACCCACAGTAGTTAACGCTTCTTTCACTAATTGTGCCAATTTGAAACACTTCATCTTTTCTTTCTCCTTTTTTCAGCAAACATTGAATTGAGAAATGTTCCTTGATTGCCTAAGTTTTTGCGGCTCCTTGTAATTAGGATTGGCACCATGCAAACATGCCTTTTAACACCAGTATCTTGACTGTCAAAGTGTGTATCTTGGACATAATCAATGGCAACCAGTATTCAAAGTGTTAAATATTCTTAACTTGAAAAGTACCATTGATCCCAGTCAGATCACACAGCAACACCTTTATTGACATTCATTTATCCCTGTCATGTATGTTTAGGATCTGGCACTGCTTCACCTGAATTGCTACCCACATCTCATCTTCCTTCACTCATCAGCTCCTTTTTCTCCCACAAGCTCCCATCTAAAGCTTGTAGTTGACATAAAAGTACTTCAAATGATCAGCTTTTATTGACCTCAATTGGTGGATATTGCAGTTCGCTTTCTACTGAACTATAATCTTCCCTTGTACCTGAACAAATGTCCACAAAACAATTGTGGATGTTAATATCGAAAACTAGTGAATTGCCTGATGCACGGTGCCATGCCTCTCTCTTACCTGTCTGTTGCTTGCATGTTGCTGTATTTCTCTCTCTTCTTTTTCTGTGTCTAGCTTTCTTTTTCTTGCTTATTCCTGGGATTCATTTCAAATTTCTCTTTTTTTCCTTTCTCTCTCTCTCATTCTTTCTCACTTTCTATCTCTCATTCTTCTCGCACGTTCTCGTTCTCTCCCTCTCTCCCTCTCTCCCTCTCTCTCACATTCTGCTTCTTTGAGTGAGGGGTGCTGAGGTTCCATTTTCTGGTAGGGGAAGAAGGGACAGGCAGCTTGTAGGTTTCTGCAGCTTCCTTCACATTCCCTGCCACTTCACCCTGTTGCTTCACCAGCCGCTCCCCATTACGTGTGTACTACCTTCTCTTCCCACCAGCCCCAATACTCTCATGATAGCGCTCTACTCTACGGTGTTGTACTCTATATAAAGTGCTACACTCTTATGGTAAAGAAGGACAAATTTGCATTTTTATAGCCTCTTTCACAACCTCAGGATGCCCCAAAGTGATGCAATGTAGGAAATTGAGGTAGCCCGTTTCTGAAGAACAAGGGACCACAAACAGCAATCAGATAAATGACCAATTTTAGTGGTGGTGATTGAGTAATAAATATTCATCAGCACTCCCCTCCTTTTCTCTGAATAGTGCCATGGGATCTTTTATGCCCACCTGAGAGAGCAGATGGGACCTCGGTTTAACGTCTCATCTGAAACTGCACTGGAGTGTGAGCGTAGATTCTGTTCTGAAATCTCAATTGGGCTTGAACCCATGACCTTCTGATTCAGAGGCAAGAGTGCTACCACTGAGCCACGGCTGGCATATATTTATGGTACTATACTCTTTTTATAGCGCTCTACTCTATTTATATCACTAAGTGTGATTAAAAAAATAAGTTGCTGGTTTTCTGCTGCTAGGATGCTGGTGAAAGAAAGAACACACTTGTAGATATATTAACACCTTTCAAGTCCTCCGTGCGTCTGAAATTGTTTCACAACAAATTAGTTACTTTTTTGAGGTCAGTTGAATATTGGGAAGACCAAAGCCATTGTTTTCGGTCCCCGCCACAAACTCCATTCCATAGCCACTGACTCCATCCCTCTCCCCAACTTCTGTCTGAGGCTGAACCAGGCTGTTCGCAACCTTGGTGTCATATTTGACCCTGAAATGAGCTTTCAACCACATATCCGCAGCATAACTAAGACCGCCTATTTCCACCTCCATAATATCGTCCGTCTCTGCCCTTGCCTTGGCTCATCCGCTGCTAAAACCCTCATCCATGCCTTTGTTACATCTAGACTTGACAATTCCAACGCACTCCTGGATGGCCTCCCACATACTACCCTATGTAAACTAGAGGTGATCCAAAACTCGGTTGTCCATGTCCTAACTCGCACCAAGTCCCACTCACCCATCGCCCCTGTGCTCGCTGACCTACATTGGCTCCTGGTTAAGCAACGACTTGATTTAAAAATTCTCATCCTTGTTTTTAAATCCCTCCATGGCCTCGCCCCTCCCTATCTCTCTCATCTCTTCCAACCCCCCCCCCCCCGAGATGTCTGCACTCCTCTAATTCTGCCCTCTTGAGCATCCCTGATTATAATCGCTCAACCATTGATGGCCTTGCCTTCCGTTGCCTAAGCCCCAAGCTTTGGAACTCTCTGACTATGCCTCTCTGCCTCTCTTTCCTCCTTCAAGACGCTCCTTAAAACCTACCTCTTTGACCAAGCTTTAGGTCACCTGCACTAATTTATACTTGTGTGTCACGGTTTCAAATATTTTATCTCGTAATACTCCTGTGAAGAGCCTTGGGACATTTCACTACGTTAAAGGCGCTATATAAATACACGTTGTTGTTGTGTAATTGCCTCCAGCTCCTGACAGACCGCATTGCGGCACTGGAGCTGCGGGTGGATTCACTTTGAAGCATGCATGATGCTGAGAATGACGTGAATAGCATGTTTAGCGAGTTGGTCTTACCGCAGGTTAAAGGTACACAGCCAGATAGGGGATGGGTGACCAACAGGAAGAGCTGTGCAAGGAAGGTAGTGCAGGGGATCCCCTATGGTCATCCCCCTGTGAAACAGATACACCGCTTTGGGTACTGTTGAGGGAGATGACTCATTAGGGGAGAGCAGCAGCAGCCAAGTTCATGGCACCGTGGGTGGCTCTGCTGCACAGGAGGGCAGGAAAAAGAGTGGGAGAGCTATAGTGATAGGGGATTCGATTGTAAGGGGAATGGATAGACGTTTCTGCGGCCGCAACAGAAACTCCAGGATGATATGTTGCCTCCCTGGTGCAAGGGTCAAGGATATCTCGGAGCGGGTGCAGGACATTCTGAAAAGGAGGGTGAACAGCCAGTTGTCCTGGTGCACATAGGTACCAACGATATAGGTAAAAAACGTGATGAGGTCCTACGAGATGAATTTAGGGAGCTAGGAGCTAAATTAAAAAGTAGGACCTCAAAAGTATAATCGCAGGATTTCTACCAGTGCTAGTCAGAGTAGGAATTGCAGGATAGCGCAGATAAATACGTGGCTTGAGGAGTAATGCAGAAGGGAGGAATTCAAATTCCTGGGACATTGGAACGGTTCGGGGGGAGGTGGGACCAGTACAAACCGGACAGTCTGCACCTGGGCAGGACCGGAACCAATGTCCTGAGGGGAGTGTTTGCTGGTGCTGTTGGGGAGGAGTTAAACTAACATGCAGGGGGATGGGAACCTATGCAGGGAGACAGAGGGAAATAAAATGGAGGCAGAAGCAAAAGATAGAAAGGAGAATAGTAAAAGTGGAGGGCAGAGAAACCCAAGGCAAAAAACAAAAAGGGCCACATTACAGCAAAATTCTAAAGGGGCAAAGTGTGTTTAAAAAGTCAAGCCTGAAGGCTCTGTGCCTCAATGCGAGGAGTATTCGTAATAAGGTGGACGAATTAACTGCGCAGATAGCAGTTAACGGATATGATGTAATTGGCATTACGGAGACATGGCTCCAGGGTGACCAAGGCTGGGAACTCAACAATCAGGGGTATTCAACATGTAGGAAGGATAGACAGAGAGGAAAAGGAGGCGGGTTGGTGTTGCTGGTTAAAGAGGAAATTAATGCAATAGTAAGGAGAGACATTAGCCTGGATGATGTGGAATCGGTATGGGTGGAGCTGCGGAATACCAAAGGGCAGAAAACGCTAGTGGGAGTTGTGTACAGACCACCAAACAGTAGTAGTGAATTTGGGGACAGCATCAAACAAGAAATAAGGGATGTGTGCAATAAAGGTACAGCAGTTATCATGGGCGACTTTAATCTACATATTGATTGGGATAACCAAACTGGTAGCAATGCGGTGGAGGAGGATTTCCTGGAGTGTATTAGGGATGGTTTGCTAGACCAATATGTCAAGGAACCAACTAGAGAGCTGGCCATCCTAGACTGGGTGATGTATAATGAGAAGGGACTAATTAGCAATGTTGTGCGAGGTGCCTTGGGGTAGAGTGACCATAATATGGTAGAATCCAGAACCAGGGGACATAGTCTTAGGATAAGGGATAGGCCATTTAGGACTGAGATGAGGAGAAACTTCTTCACTCAGAGAGTTGTTAACCTGTAGAATTCCCTGCCGCAGAGAGTTGTTGATGCCAGTTCATTGGATATATTCAAGAGGGAGTTAGATATGGCCCTTACAGCTAAAGAGATCAAGGGGTATGGAGAGAAAGCAGGAAAGGGGTACTGAGGGAATGATCAGCCATGATCATATTGAATGGTGGAGCAGGCTCGAGTGGCCGTATGGCCTACTCCTGTTCCTATTTCTTATGTTCTTATATTTAGGTACAGTCGTCCGTTTCTTAGTAAATTAAAAATAAATAACTTCAAATGCTTTTAAAATGTGCCTATTAGTGTCCTTGCGTCCAAAAGAACCAGCTTAATTTTTAGAGCCTCCATGAAGGCCTACAAATGAGCACCATTAGCAGAAACTTGCCATTATCTAGGATGTAATCCTATATAATGGAGAATTTCTGCTAATTGCACCGACAAAACTGAATTAATCACCATGGTGAGTTTCTGCAAACGAGCACAATTAGCAGATACTCGTCATGGTGATTAATTGACCCTGAGGGCATGGTCAGTTTTGTCGGTGGCAATGCTTCAAGTGCGTGTTTTTAAAACTAGAGCAAAAGGTCGTAGAAATTCGATTTGTGCTGAACGTAATTTGTGCTTAACATTCCACGAAGAAAGATTAATTAATACTTTCAATATAATCCATAAAATAAAGCTTACCAACTGGAAAATAACTTAAGTTTAATAAGTTTTAATATAAAAGCATACAGAGAAATGGATCTGGGAACTGTTTCACATGGGCTGTTTATTTCTGAATCATCAGAAAGTCACAGGAGATTGCAAAACTGTTGATGGCTCTGCTGCTCATTTCTTGCACTGCTGTACTTTTGTGTTACTAACAAAGCTTCTGCATCCTGCTTTCTTGCTGCACGCTGGCATAGCTTGATGTGGAGGGCAATGTTGGCATCTTCGATTGTCCTCTGACAGTAAGTAATGCCTGTTCTCCTCTTTGGCTCCATCTTAAACATAAGCTCCAACTGCATTGATATTTTACACCTGTCCCCATTTGTATGTCCTGTGTTTGTCTCCTGTTTGTTTTTTAAGGTCACACGGTTTTGAAAGATACCAACTGCATCTGGATATGAATAGAGAAGGAATCTTGTGATTTGATTGTACGGATTGTAGAAATCGGTGTTGTAGAAATCGGTGTAACGTTGGGCTTCTCTGTCCAACATTAGTTGGCCGGTTCACACACTGACAGATGTCAAGGAGCAGGTCACATTCCGCTCTCTCATCTGACCCCGGATGGCCAGCAATAAGAAAAATAACACAAATGAATGGGTATTCCAGGACAGTGCAGTGATGCTACATGGTGACGCACCAACACTTGATGCCATAGAGCAAGGATGGATACAGGTTTGAACTTTTGTTCTGTTAGATTCCTATCCTGAGCCACGTTAAAGGGGAAGGTGCTGAATGGAAACATTTGGGATCTACCAGCAGCAGGTTATTATGAGCTTTGAACTGGGCACAACACCAATTACACACTCATTGGACCAAGGGCATGGAAAACCAGTCTCGGCCTGTACTGTTAACTTTGTACACTCCTGTTTTGTGATAAAGTATTGTTCATGCAACTTTGGACTTGCAGATATATTCAGAAATAATTGTTGTTTCTTTTTACAGTAATCATCACATGTTAAATTACATTAAGATTTTTAACCATGGATATCTTTTCTTTCTCTTTCTTTTTGCTCTGCACAGGAAATAGCGAATATCTTGGCCCAGAAACAGTTGCGTTCCATTATTTTAAGTGTAAGTCTGGGGAAAGGTATTGGACAAAGGCCATCATTTGTACTTGTACTATTACTGCATATTTTATTAGAAAACAACAACTTGCATTTATATAGAGCCTTTAACATAGTAGAACGTCCCAAGGCGCTTCACAGAAGTGTAACCTGACAAAAATAGAAGCCAAGCCAAAGAAGGAGCTTGGTCAAAGATGTAGGTTTTAAGGAGGGTCTTAAAAGAGAAGAGAGAGGCGGACAGGTTTATGGAGGGAATTAGAGCTTGGAGCCTAGATGGCTGATGGTACGGCTGCCAATGGTGGGGGATGCACAAGAGACCAGAGTTGGAGGAGGGAAGGGAGCGGGATGAAGTCCATTGGCTCAGACAACAAGGCAAAATGTTATCCTTTGGGAAGGGGTGCAATTATGAGGGCTCCTCCTAGCTCCACAAACATTCTAAAAACAAAAGCATAGCTTTTTCTGAGCGACCTGTGCAGGCCCTTTAAACACTGCTGATCAGGCCACTTGACACCTGGCATCAATGCGCGGAGAGTGCGCGGTGCCAATTGGTATCTCAAAATTAACTTAGTTCTATGAACATACGAAAATGACGGGCAGGAAAAGACCAACTGGTCCATCAGTCTGGAATACCATGACTAGATAGTTTCCCTCCCCACCTCTCCCAGCAATCATATAATATCCTGGGATAGACAAGAGACCAGAAAAAGGAACCCAAGGACAGAAAGGGGGGGGGGGGAAATATATGGGAAATTTTTCTCCGACCCTCTCGGGCGATTAAAACCAGGGATTATATTGATCATGCGGTTAACTGTTAAATCACTTGCCTACGTCATAAGGTCAGAATTAGCACATTACAAGTAGTTTCCCACCAGATATAGACTCTGCCCACGCCACCCACTAAGAGACCCCACCCAAAATGGCGGGAACAGGGCAGTGCCCCTCCGTTCCTGCCTGACTGAGGCACGCAAAATCGGTTCAAAACCCAGCTGAAATTAGAATCGTGTTCTCAGCCTATCTCAATACAAATTTTGTGACAGTTTAGTCAGCTGTCTACAGAAAACTTACCGATATGAACTAAGCTGCATTCAAACAAAAAGATAGAGATTTTTTTTCAATCATGTGCACCTCCTTTGAAATTGAGCTGACAGTTATTTGAATCCAGAAAGACCTGGGAATTCAAATAGATTGAAGTGTTCAAATCATTTTGAGTTGATTGGAAGCTACATAGAGATAGGTTAGGACAGTTTAGTCCCTGTAAATATGAAGACTACAATAAGAAAAGAATATTGCATTTACAAAAAAAAAAATCTTACAATATAGATTGTGATCATTTATTAATTTTGTTAGAGGAGCTGCTTAGTGTATCTATTGTAAATATATCGATGCATTCTATTACTGTTATTCTAGTCTCTTGTGCATCCCTGATTTTCATCACTCTACCATTGGCAGTCATGCCTTCAGCTACCTAGGCCCTAACCTCTGGAGTTCCCTTCCTAAACTTCTCCACCTCTCTCCTCCTTTAAAATACACATTTTGATCACTATTCCTAATATCTCCATTTGTGGCTCGGTGTCAAATTTTATTTTATAATACGCCTGGGACATTTAACTATGCTAAAGTTATTGTTGTATACACTCGTTCACATATTGTTCAATACATTTGTATGTTATAGTCTAAAACAAGGTCTCGGGTTTGATGCTCGACCACTTTTCAAAGAAAATGGAAGTTTGTATGTCGGCATGGAATAGCAAAAGCAATTTACAGAAAGGTTTTCTCTTTGTTATCTGGGCTCATGATCAGAAAGTCTTTGAGACCATACGAAGTTAAGGATGTAAAATTCAATTTTGGTGTGAGTGTAAAATGTGCAATTCCAAATAGGCCGCCTGTTCCAAACATCCCGCCTGGTTTTCCTTTCCAGTGACAACATTTTAGGGTGGGGTGGTGGCGATAGAATCTTGAAGTTAAAAATGCTATTGAATGCAGTTTAACATCCCTACTTGGTAGAGAGTGAAGAGAAAGAGAAATGGGTGGAGTTGTATCAGTCTGAAAAAAGACCAGATTGACACAAGTGATAAGACGCTGACACACTCTGAAAGGGATTCTGATTTAGAATTGACAGACACACTGCATCACAATGGGTCGAGAAAGTGAGATTATTTTGAAAGCATGTGAATAATAAAGCAACAATCTTTCCTAGATTGAGGGGCTAATACATTTCAATTATAGTCCTTTTCATTTATAGTCCTTGGCCCTACAGTGAACATCTCTTATGAGAATGGAGGTTTTTTTTGTCCTTTTAAAGAAAAAATATAGATTATTTTTCTATTTTCACCCCTGAAGTTAGCTCCCGTATCCACACCAGCTTCTTTAGTCAGAAGTGCAACCTACACAAAGTCCTGTAGATATATAATGAACATCCTGCCAGGAAGCAAGTTAAGAGTTAGTGTGAAGCAGGATCCCAGGCTTTTGACTGGTTTTATTCTCTTAACAATGGAAAGAAAATGCAAGCTACAGTCAAATTAATTTGTAGCACATGGCTGAGTTATGCCGCTATAGCCCTATCTGTCCTTGTAATCTCATTGAGCCCTACAACCCTCTGAGATCTCTGCACTCTTCCCATTTTGGCCTCTTGTGTATACCTGATTTTCATCGCTCCACCATTGGCGACTGTGCCTTCAAATGCCTAGGCCCTCAGCTCTGGAATTCCCTCCCTAAACCACTCTGCCTCTCTACCTCTCTGTCCTCTTTTAAGATATACCTTAAAACCTATCTCTAATCCTGTGCTAATACCTCCTCATGTGGCTTGATGTCAAATTTTGTTTGATAATGCTCCTGTGAAGCAACTTGGGATGTTTTACTGCACTAAAGGTGCTATATAAATATAAGTTGTTGTTCTGAACTTCAAAAGGCCCACACAAATGCAATGACCATAATAAACTGGTCCTGGCCATTCTCAATTGGGCTGCATTTCATATTCAGCAAATGTGTGACAGAAAATATGTGTTCAGCCTTTCTTACTGCTGCACATGTTGTGATACCATTCAAATTGCAATCCCTTGGGTAAAAGAATGCATTAGTCTTTTAGATCTGCCTATTCTGTCAGGGAATCTGAGTATACCATGACCGTGACAGTGTTGAAGGGCGAATGACACTGCAAGCAAGCTGAATTGTACACTATGATAGACCACGCACTGCAATGCTTTTTACAAAGTTTAAAAGATGACCGGTAATGTCAAATCGCCTCTAGATTTATTTGAGAAAGAAAATTCCTTACTAAAGTAGAAAAGTTGATCACAAAGAAGATGCATTATGGCCATTTGAGGTAATGGGACAGAATCCATCTGCCATTAGTTAGACTTGCCCCTGCACCCTTCAGCTCAAAATATTTTTGCCCACAAAGTTGCTGAAAGTGCAAGTTGCTAACGACGCAGAGAGGGAAACAGAGCATCCAGGACCTGAGAGAATAGAGCAACCAACAGAATATCTCCTTAACCCAAGAGATTTAAGGATTGGAAAATAAACAGTGGAAGCACTAAGAAGGGGGGAAGGGGGGGGTGATGAATTCAATGTTAAATCTGGTACCGAAAGGGAAGTAGAGAGAAAGAAAGATTGGATTATGAGAGAGAAAAGAGACAAAGGGAAATGAGAAAAAAATGTAATTTAAAATTTGATATTTAAAATTCAAAACGTGAAGGAATGGGACTCCACACTTGTAATCGTTAATTCTCAGAGCCAGAGAGGTTGGTTGGCAATAATTAACGCTTACCATGTCATTAAAAGGGTACTTGCACTTGTAATTACTAGCCCTAAATATCTATGGCAGGATTAGTTCGCGAAAACAGGAAATTCACAACGGTCAATGCATGTTAATGGTGTGGCAGACAGCAAGATGTTGTTTTTTGCGAAGCTAACAATCGAGTAAGAACATAAGAAATAGGAGCAGGAGTAGGCCATTTGGTCCCTCGAGCCTACTCCACCATTCACTAAGATCTGATTCTGGCCTCAACTCCATTTTCCCGCCTGCTCCCCATAGTAGAGAATTCCAAAGATTCACGACCCTCTGAGAGAAGAAATTCCTCCTCATTTCTGTTTTAAATGGGCGACCCCTTATTCTGAAACCATGCCCCCTAGTTCTAGATTCTCCCATGAGGGGAAACATCCTCTCTGCATCTACCCTGTTAAGCCCCCTCAGAATTTTATATGTTTCAATAAAATCATCTCTCATTCTTCTAAACTCCAATGAGTATAGGCCCAACCTGCTCAACCTTTCTTCATATGACAACCCCTTCATCTTAGGAATCAACCCCGTGAACATTCGCTGAACTGCCTCCAATGTCAGTATATCCTTCCTTAATTAAGGAGACCAAAACTGCACGCAGTACTCTAGGTGTGGTCTTACCAGTACCCTGTACAGTTGGAGCAGGACTTCCCTACTTTTTACTCCATTCCTCTTGCTATAAAGGCCAACATTCTGTTTGCCTTCCTGATTAATTGCTGTACCTGCATGCTAACTTTTTGCATTTCATGTACAAGAACCCCCAGATCCCTCTGTACTACAGCATTTTGTAATCGCTCTCCATTTAAATAATAATTTGCTTTTTTATTTTTCTTACCAAAGTGGATAACGTCACATTTTCCCACATTATAGTCCATCTGCCAAATCTTTGCCCACCACTGAGCCTATCTATATCCCTTTGTAGATTCTTTGCGTCCTCCTCACAACTTGCTTTCCCACCTATCTTTGTATCATCAGCAAATTTGGTTACGTTACATTCGGTCCCTTCATCCAAGTCATTGATTGAAATTGTAAATAGTTGAGGCCCAAGCACTGATCCTTGTGGCACCCCACTAGTAACAGTTTGCCAACCTGAAAATGACCCATTTATTCCGACTCTCTGTTTTCTGTTAGTTCGCCAATCCTCTATCCACACTAATATATTACCCCCAACTCCGTGAACTCTTATCTTGTGCAGCAACCTTATCGATTGCTTTCTGGAAATCCAAATACACGACATCAACTGGTTCCCCTTTATCCACCCTACTCATTACATCCTCAAAGAACTCCCGCAAATTTGTCAAACATGATTTCCCTTTCATAAAACCATGCTGACTCTGCGTGACAGAATTATGCTTTTCTAAATGTCCTGGTACCACTTCCTTAATCATGGCCCCTCCAACCTGTGAGAGAACACCTCCACAGGTCGGGGATATAAAAGAGCTGGAGCGGCGGGCCTTGAACATCGTGGGCCACCCTGACCTGCGAGAGGACACCACCGCAGGTCGGGAGTATAAGAACCGGAGCATACCACTACAACCTCCTGCGCGAGCTGCTACAAGTGTTCGACGATTTCGAGGTGGGCGACTGGGTGACGTCATCAAAACCCAGGTCGGCTTTTGGAGCGTGGGCGGGAACATCGGCGAAGCCCTGGTACAGTGGAGGAGCGGGAAGGCCGGGGCGGATGAGCAGCGCGAGATCGTGGCAGAGCTGCGGCGAGTGATTGAGGTGGAGGAGCGATGAGAGATCGTGGCTGAGATTCGGCGCGTGATCCTGGCGCAGGTTCGGCGCAAGATCATGGCGGAGGAGCGGCAGGAGATTGTGGCAAAGGAACGGAGAGAGATCGTGGCGGAGGTGTGGCGATTGTTTTTGTAGTGGAGGAGCGGCGAGAGATTGTAGCGGAGGAATGGTGAGAGCTCATGGTGGAGGTGCGGCGAATGTGGCGGAGGAGCAACGAGAGATCGTGGCGGAACTACGGCAAACGAGGGTACGGGGCCCAGAAGAGCCGAGGACCTAGGGGCAGCATGAGCCAGCCCACACTGCGATATGTGTGCATACTAGGTCCATGCAGCAGAGCAGGTCTCCAGTTGTCCTGGTTAACCCTTGCCACTGGATAAAGGCCTAGCTCTGTCAAGCCCGTGTGGTGGCTGATGTGCAATGGGCACCACACGTTAAAAAAAAATCCACGCACAGGCATCTTCCACCCCTTCAATTGGAGTTCAGGACTGGAATATCAGGTCCTTCATTGAAACATAAAAATTTACAGCACAGAAGGAGGCCATTTCGGCCCATCGTGCCCATCTGTGAACTCATGTGGAAGCAAGTCATCCTTGTTCGAGGGACCGCCTATGATGATGATGAATAATGGACTGCAGTATTTTCCCAATGACAGATGTTAGGCGAACTGATCTATAGTTTCCTGCTTTCTGTCTCCCTCCTTTCTTAAATAGGGGTGTTACATTTGCGGTTTTCCAGTCCGCAGGGATCGCTCCAGAATTCAGGGAATTTTGGTAGATTACAACCAATGCATCCACTGTCTGCCGCTACTTCTCTTAAGATCCTAGGATGCAGGCCATCAGGTTCAGGGGACTTGTCCACCTTTAGTCCCATTAGTTTGCCTAGTACTTCATCTCTAGTGATAGTGATTGTTGCAAATTCGCCCCCCCCCCGCCTCCAAATAGCTCCTTGATTATCAATTATTGGGATGTTTTTAGTGTCCCTACCGTGAAGACTGATACAAAATATTTGTTCAAAGTTTCTGCCATTTCCCTGTTTCTCAACTTTTGGATATTCGCATTTGAAGGAGCATCTGCCCTCGCATGGAGTTGTACCGTTTACGCATAAATAACGGTGAGCACTGTTAGACTCACCATTACTTTGACATCAAATTCTGGCCCATAATAAGAATTTTCAGCCAACTGACCAACTCATCTCACATTTATCCACCAATCTTTCTGTTTAAAAATGTCTTCAAGTAAATTGTTAGAATGTTGGTGATCAAGAAACCGACACTGGAAAATTAAAATGAGGTCAATTATAATCTTTCAAAGTCTCTTGCTTTCACAGAAGGTTTACTCCTAAATTGTCCAATTTAATGCACAGTTTACTCAGCAACCTCTGGAGTTGAAAATTTCAAAATGCTCGTTGTTGGTCTCTCATCATCTGGCCCCTATCACTTGTCAAGCTTGTGCGCTTCACTTCCTTTGAGTATTCAAAAGGAGAGAAAAAAAATCTTTTACTCCTATTCTGAAGGCAAAGGCCTCCCCCTGAGCCGAGACAATGAGTTTTGGAAAGGAAAGGACTTGCATTTATATAGCATCTTTCATGACCTCCAAACACCCCTAAGTGCTTTACAGCCAATGAAGTGCTCTTCCTGGGAATGTACCAGGTTTGATTTGTTCTGTGCCGAGTTAGCCAGAGCAGCAGTTGACTTTAGTGCTCTGGGACTAGGCTAGGGAAAAATCACTGGGTTTCTGCTCCGGTTCCTGATCACTCTTGAATGGCCTCTGCTGGAAGGCTCTTGTTTGTCATTGTTGGGCTGGGTGATGATGCTATCTACAGTTGAACAGCCTGCCAACACTCAATGTCTAGACTCGCACATGGAGAATGTCCACTTGATTGAAATGCCAGAGGGCAGATGGAGCCTATTGAACCATAATCAATGAATCAGTGCACACAGGAGAAAAGGGAAGACGTGTATTGAGAAATAACTACCGGTATTTAAAAAAAAACACAGTAGGACTACAAATACTGTATATACACAAATCTTGCATGGGAGAAGGTGCTGTTTCTTGCCCACATGCGTTGCTCATCAGTGGTAGTCTAGATGAGGATGGGGATGAATGGACTGCTGCTATTTTTTTGAATGGAAATTCTTTCTGTGCAACAGCATGTTATTCGTGGAAACCGAACCATTCAGACTGAAATGGCCCACCAGCTGTATGTCCTCCAAGTACTGACTTTTAATCTTCTGGAAGACCGGATGATGACTAAAATGGATCCACAGGATCAAGTGAGTATTTTTAATATGAGAGATCTACAAGATGGTTACACCCCAACACGGTTTCATTCAGTGGCAGCCAGTGCTGTGTTTGGAAGCCTCCTAATTGCACCAACCGCTGTTTACTGCTGACTGCCTTGTTCCTCTCGTTGATGCAAATTATTTGGAATTCATTTAGTTTCTGCAGCCTTCAAACACAGGGATTTTAATGTTTTTGTCACTCAATCCCAGGGTGGATGCATCGCTGGCAAGGACAGTATTTATTGCCCATCCCTAGTTGTCCTGAGGAGGTTATGGTGGGCTGCCTTCTTGAACCACTGAGTGGTTTGCTAGGCCACTTAGGGCAGTTAGGAGACAACCATGTTGTTGTGGGCCTGGAGTCATATTTAGACCAGACCGGGTAAGGACAGCAGGTTTCCTTCACTATATAAAAATAGAAAATGCTGGAAATACTCAACAGGTCAGGCAGCATCTGTGGAGAGAGAAACAGAGTTGATGTTTAAGGTCAATGACCGTTCTGATGAAACGTTCATCGACCTGAAATGTTAACTCTCTTTCTCGCTCCACAGATGCTGCCTGACCTACTGAGTATTTCCAGCATTTTTTGTTTTTAGTTCAGATTTCCAGCATCCGCAGTATTTTGCTTTTGTATGTGAACCAGTTGAGTTTTTACAATAATCCAACAGCTTCATGGTCACTTTTACTGATGCCAGCTTTTACTTATTTCCAGATTTTTATTTTTAACTGAATTCAAACTGCCATGGTGGAATTTGAATTTGTGTTCTCTGGATTATTTGTCCAGGACCCTGGATTATTAGTCGCAGTAACAACCACTGCACTACTGTAGCCCCTGGTGGCACAGAACATAAAGCCCTTAACTTTTAGTGGTATTAATTGGGCAGTCTGGCACAGAGAAATAAATAGTGTTGGAAAATGAGGTGGTGTAGTTGGGGGTACATTCAGATGGGATCTACGTACATTGGGCTGTGTAGCATAAACTCTGTATTGAAGAAAAGATAACCCATGTTGTATATGACCTGGGTATGCTTATTGCTGTCTGATGAATTGCATTGAATTTACAGGACAGAAATAGGCCATTCAGCCCAACTGGTCTATGTCGGTGTGCATGCTCCACTCGAGCCTCCCCCACTCTACTTCATCTAACCCTATCAATGTATCGTTCTATTTCTTTCTCCCTCATGTACTTAAAGGCATCTGTGCTATGGGGAGGCAAAGAAGGAAATGTTCTACTTGCTTGTTCTCAATTGCATAAGCGCAAAATACGTAAACCAACTCTCTAGTAAAGGAGACAGTAAGATTTTGTTATGGCTCTGTCATAATCGAGACTGTCTTGGTAAGTAGGTGAATTTTTTCACACTATACTTAAGTCTGTCGGGCTGAACAAAGACTTTGGGGCCAAAATTGCCCCTTTGCGCAGGGCCAGTTAGCGTTGTCGACTGGCTCAACCGTAGTGCCAATAAGTTAGCTCGCGGGTGCAGCGGCCACATCGACCTGCAGGGATTTTCTCCCAGTGCTCCGCTGGTTAAAAGTGGTTTGTGCCGCGATTAGCGCACCTGTGTGGCGCGCACACAGTGATGATCTTGTCGCCATGCGCAGCAGCCCCTTACCGCCCCACACCAAACCCTTTGCGCCACGCAGGGGAAATTGCCCCGCGCGGGGCAATGCCACCAACAGCTTCTTGGTGCGAGACGCTGCGGTGACTGTGGCGCCCTGGACATCCTTAAAGGAGAGGTGCCGCTGCGGCGTTCGCCATCTTTTTTGTGTTGGCCAACATTTCAGTCAGCCCGACAATGGTGGCCGCTGGTTCAGCCAGCCCAGCAACAGGCAGGCCGACACCCCCTCTTGGATACCGGGCCACTGGCCCAGCCAACACCCTTCCTGGTGGCCCAGTGGGTGACACTCAATGTGCTGCTCAGATCGCAGCGTCCCTCCCCTTTAAGGAAAGGGGAGGGACGTTGCGATGCGGCTCTATGATGCGCGTTAGCAATACGCTGACATCATCAACGTGGCGCTGATATGCTGAGCGCGGCGCTATACATTGCGCCCTGCAAGCGCTGGGGGAACGCCAGTTTAGCACAGTCAACATTTTCTTTGCCGAAATCTACACTGGGGTGGCACATCCCACGCTGTTGGGGGAGAGAGGGAAGGCTTCTTTTCCCACGAGCGGGCCCACTGATATAGAGGGTCGACGCTCGCCCCAGCCCACGTAGCAATTCTCGAAGTTAGCAGACAGAGTCAGATGGCAAAGTATAACGATCTTTATTACGAACGTCCGGGAACAACCCGCATCACAGCCGCCTGTGAGTGGGGATGCTCCCCAAACAGCACAATCATACAACTTTTATACATTTCAAAAACCCCTCTGTTCCCAGACAAGACCTCCCTAGATCTCTAATTGGACTACCTTATCAGCGCTACTTCCCTAATTGGACTACCTTATCAGTATTACTTCGGATTGACAGGTCATGAGCTCTGACTGACAGGCCATGATATCGTGACCATCTTAGACCATTCCCAGAATGGTATCATTACGTTGGGATTTGTTATACATTTCCTTTGGTGCCATGAAGTCTCTGGTCTCTTCTCACCGCCTTATCAGCGGTCTGTTTAGGTTCTCTCCTATTGACATTCCATGTTGGAATACTATCTGGTATCCCAACCCATAACAGTACCTTCTAGAGCCTTGGAGCTGGAATGTACAAGGCGTGAGAAGAGATACAAGGCGTGAGAAGAAAAGCCTTTACCTCCTTATGCAGGAACCAGCACTTTAACCCTTGTCCCGCTGGTACCCCTAATGCCAAATTTCTCTTACACACGCCAACTCAAAAAAAATTTCCCATCAACGAAATGACCACCCCAAGCCCAGCGTGGGGCAAATTCAGCCCCTTAAAGTGCTGGAACATTCACTGAATATGTGAGCTTGTTTTGACCTAGAGACTATGGGAGCAATCCCTTAATAGCCTTTGACTACCTTGCTGGGAAGCATGAATTAGGAGGCAGATATGAGAAAGCAGCTAAGGAGTATCTGAAAACCTTCATTGTTTGAGGTGAATGAAAGAAAAACTCACCTGCAGTGCCAGCGGACAGAGTTATAAGGAAAGTTTAGGAAAGCCTGGGCTCTTCTAACTTGAAAGAGTGAGAGGGGACCTCCTATGTCATGGGTGCTAAATAGGATAGACAAGATTACAAAGAATGTCACTAATTTGGCACAGATTAACACTAAACTAGCACCCTGCAGCTGACCTGTATTATATATGACGAGAGTGTGCTTAAAGCTGACATCAGATCCCAATGAGAAAAAGCCATCACGTTTAGCACCAAAATCCCTTAGCTTGGTGAGCATATCAGTTAATCAAAATGTAAATTTAAATAAGTATGTTAGGTTGGTACTAGTTCTTGGTAATGTTGATGCAGCACAGTTGATGAAAATCGGCTTTTGCTATATTTTTTGGGGCTTGTTGACTTTCTGGAGCATAAGGATAGCCAATTTTGCAGCACTCCGAGAAGGGTACTAAAGGTAATGGTAAACCCGCAGGAGTTAAGTTGCAGAGAAATACTCTTCAACTAATTGCACATGCAATCTTGCGCTCATTATATTCGTTCAATTCTGTTTAATCTGCTTCTGGCTTCCTTTTACAGGCCCAAAGAGATATCATATTTGAGTTGCGCAGGATTGCGTTCGACGCTGAATTGGAACCTAGCAACAGCGGCAGTATTGAGAAGCGAAAGTCCATGTACACCAGAGATTATAAAAAGCTGGGCTTCATTGTAAGTAAGCTCATCTACTGAGAAAACACTCCAAAGGCGGAAACTGTTGGGTTTTAAGAAGCTAGGGATTTTGTGAGAGTTGTTCCTCTTCCATCTTGAGTTGCCCTATTCAGAATTCTCTCCTTACTGAATCTAGAATCAGGATTCTGCAGTTTGGAGAAGTTCCCAGTGTTAAAGGTAAATGGGTCATGCTGCTAAAGTCAGTTAATTCATTACACTACTACTTTTTACCCCCTCCTGTTTAATCCTGAAACAAGATACCTTTTCATTTTTTTGTTAATAGTCAAAGATACTGACCGCATTTAGTTCATTTTGCTTCCTGCATCCCTACATCCATTGTGACAGGGCGGGAAATGCACCTGGATGGCTGTAAACTGACTCCGAAGGCCAGTCTTTCAGCCAGCGAAAATGTCATAATTCTACAGACTGACTTGGCTGTATCACATCTACAAATATGCCAATCAGTAACATTATTTATACAAACCAGGAAGGGCTACATCAGATTGATTCATCCCATCTGTGATGCTGGCAGCTCAGTTGTGGTTGAATGGGATCATTGGTCGGTGGTACGATAAGAGTTAATAATAATGCAAATTAAATTGAAAGTTTAAAATAAAATGTTGCCAGAGAAATAAAAGGATTCCAGCTATGTGCCCCCATGAACCTTTGGATTCTTGGCAATTATCACTACATCTAAGAATGCCATATTAATTCAGATTAATTTCCATAAGTAAATTAGTTCTACTTATCTATAATTATAAGGTATTGTTGGACTACTTTCTTGTTCTGTTTTGTCTCGTTACTTTAAACACCAGATTACTCTCTCACTCAGTTGTAGCACTGCAGGATCAATCTTTATTGAAAGCGCATGCTTCACAAAACCATTATGAAGGCTGAGATATCACACTTCACGATTCCAGTATTAGCTGTTGAACAGTGGTTCATTCACATCTCTTATACCAAATTTCACCTTTGATCACTACATTCCATGCATACCACCAATAAATCATAGTACATTCAAGATACATACAAATGACAACAGAATAACTAAACAAACAGGCACTTAACTCTTCTAATTATTTTATCACCCCATGGTTATATTGCTTTCTGAAACTCTTCTGATAATTTTATTAACATAAACACAAGTGACCTGATTTCTAATCTGCTAGGCACACAGGTCAACCTTCTGATCTGTAGAGATACATTTGGTTACAATCACATGCTCAGCTGAAAGCTGTTTTAACTCATTATGTGCTGATCCCACAGACTGCCCAGAAAGAACATTTGAAATACTCAGGTAATGTGAACGCTCATTCCCACAGGTTCACGTTTTTACCCCACAGTGCTCTTTAGTCCTGTTGTAGCCACGGGCATTTATTTTCTCTACTGGCTGTTTAATTTTTCTTAATTGTGTCTCGCCATTCATTATGTAGATTATTTTAGTTGCTTTGTATATATTTTTTTATCATATTGATAAATTACCATTAGTTTTAATTTCACTGTTGAACAGTGCTTTTATTTTTCCACACACACATTTTGATTTTGGTTGCAAATCAAAGGCTACCCACTGGTACCGCATTAATATCCAGTTGCTTTTGTGACTTACTTGGGGTTCTGAAAAGATTAATTTTGCGCTGGGCAAACGCTCCTGGAGACTGATGAGTATCTAGAATTGGCATAATGGCTGTAGCCTAAGGCAGATTATTCAGTGTCTCACTTGTAGGGAGAAACTAACAGTTGTCAGTGTCACGCTGTGCATAGCTGTCTGTTGCTTTTCACACAAAGCTTGTTTGATGGATGACCTACATTGCCTAGTTGCTTTCGTTTCTTCGATCAGTTCTGGTTTGTTTCATTTTAATTCTGCCAGTTCAAATGTGAGATTAACGAAAAGCACCTGTAAAATTACAATGTCTAACCGTAGGAATAGAAAACAGATTTAATTATCTCTCTTTTCCTATCTTTCTCTCCTCCGTTGAAGGTGACGACTCTTGCCGGGGTGTAGTTTCATACACAGGGAGCACTACAGTGCCCCGCCCTAATTAGAATATAAGAACATAAGAAATAGGAGCAGGAGTAGGCCATTTGGCCCTTCGAGCCTGCTCCGCCATTCAATAAGATCATGGCTGATCCGATCATGGACTCAGCTACACTTCCTTGGCCTGCCCCTCATCCCAGTTTTAAATGGGCGGCCCCTTATTCTGAGACAAAAGGCCCAAATTTCCCCATGAGTTGCACCATTTTTTTTGGTGTAACTTAATTTTTCTGGTATCTTTTTAGTTGCAAATATGGCCATTTAATTTGCGCCAGTGTAAGTGAGTTAGTTAGGTTTTTTGTTAGGTCACTTTTTTTTTTTCAAAAGGGGGCGTTCCCAGCCACTTACACCATTTATGCCAATTTGGCCAGAAAAAAGTTGTACTAAACTAACTTAGGGCAGCGTATGTGTCCACTTTTGTCCGCACAGAAAGACCTTACTTACAGTTAAGGAATTGCCGCGAGTAACTACATTTGAAGCACCACCAAGCACCAAACAAAGCACAAGCAGTAATAACCATTCAATAAAAACTAAAGAACTGAGTAAATAATTAAATTAACAAATAAAGAGCTGAAGTAAATCCTACCTTCAACTAAAGGGAGTCCCTTTGGTCTGGGATAAGGGAGGGAGAACGCGGCTGCTGACTTTCAACCCTTTTCGGGCGGGAATTTTTTCCCTTTTTGCCCATTTTTCGGGTTTTTGGTCAGGCTTTAAAAACAGTAGCCTGAAACCTGGCAGAGGCATGGGGCTTCGGCTCCCTCGCGTGAGGGACTGCAGACAACTCCATTTCGCCCCGAAAGGAGTTCGGAGATCGGACTGACTTGGGCGCACACTCAATGGTCGGCAAGTGTGCTAGAGCCAGGCAGGCCACGTGTGGAAGGACACCGAGGTCCAGCGCAACACACAGCGCAATGATTCTAAGCATCTTTGCACACTGACATCTTCCAAGAGCTTTACACACAAATTATTTGTAATACAACCTAACTGCATGTTGCTGGTTATTTATTGATACACAGGATGGGATGTAGGTTAAGCACCTGGCTGTCACTGTATATGTGCTTCTTTAACATGACAAGACCGCCACCCAACCAAACGAACGCAAAGCCAGCCAGCATGGCAAGCGACGTCGCTACACGACAAGCTATCCTCGGTCCAAACCACTAGACTGCAGCCAAAGACGACCAACCTCTTCCCCCCCTCTCTCTCGCCCCGATCAAAACTCAGTCGCACCAACCTGTTTCTTGCAGCCCTCGGTGGCGGGCCTGTGCGGCAGGCCATTCGGCCTGGCTTGGGGGCTGGACGCATTCTGCAGGCATCATCATCACAATCATGGGACGGAGCTACTGCGCATGCGCAACCGCTCTACTGCGCACACGCGCAGCTGCCGGCATTGTTTTGGGCGCAGGGCTGTAGCTCCGCCTCCCACTTCACAAGGAGTGCCGTGCCAGGACCCGGGACACACAGCAGAGCAGCCAGAATCATGAGTAAGTTTTTCGGTGCCGTTTCCAGCGTACAAAGTCGGCGCATCTTGGGAGACTGCGCCAAAAAAAAGGATTGGGGAAATTTGGGCCCTATGTTCCCTAGTTTAGTTTCCCCTATGAGTGGAAATATTCTCTCTGGATCCACTTTGTCGAGCCCCCTCATTATCTTATAAGTTTCAATAAGATCACACCTCATTCTTCTGAACTCCAATGAGTATAGGCCCAACCTACTCAACCTGTCTTCATAAGTCAACCCCCTCATCTCCGGAATGAACCCAGTGAACCTTCTCTGAACAGCCTCCAATACAAATATATCCTTCCTTAAATACGGAGACCAAAACTGTACGCAGTACTCCAGGTGTAGCCTCACCAACACCCTGTACAGTTGTAGCAGGACTTCTCTGCTTTTATACTCTAACCCCTTGCAATAAAGGCCAACATTCCATTTGCGTTCCTGATTACTTGCTGTACCTGCATACTAACGTTTTGTGTTTCATGCACACGGACCCCCCAGGTCTCTCTAGTTCATGATATGTGCACCTAGACATTGAGCGTTGGCAGGATAGGAACAGGAGTTGGGCCATTCTGGGTGTTCTAACGTGAAGGGTGTTGTGACGAAATGCAACTTTCTTCTCACCTTGACTTTCCACCAAGGTCACTGCACAGCAGTCATGAACAGGGCAAAGCGCTTCATGGGAAAAGTCAAACAAAACAGTGAAAAATTCTTTCAGTACCACTACAGTAAGTGGGAAGTCAGAAAAGAGGTGAAAACCATAAACATCGCAAATGGGTCTGAAGCTGAGTACAACATAGTAAATATTCCAAAAGAGCAAGGCCCAAATTTTGCTGTCATACTCACCGATCACCTTGTCGACAGCTGCCCACAAAGTTTTCTCGGGTTTCCCAGCATAGATTTGCACTAATCTGCCACTCCCGTGTCTGACTTCTCTGACCCATGCTGAATCCTAGTTTATGTGAATGTGGTACATTATCATCCCCCACCCCCCCTTCGCCCTGCCCATATACCTCTTGTCCTCTGCAACTTTCACTGCAGTCAGCCACTTCATTGTCCTCCATCGCCTCTCCTCTGTGATCCACCTCCATGGGACCACCCTTTCCTAGTTCTATTCCTAACTGTCCCTTCATAGCTAACACACTTCCTGCAATGACTTCCTCCTGCCCGACATGGTCACTTCCACTGTTTCATCTTTGGCCCCCTGCTATTTCTCATTTACATGCTGTCTCTAGCTGCCATATATATATATTAGTGACACTCAGCCATACCTCTCTGCCACCACCCTGGACTCCATGGGCTAGATTTTCGGTTGCTGCCGAAAATGGTAGTTTTACGCCACAATTACCGTTTTCGCTGCGCTACCATTTCTAGGCCTAAATTTCTGCCTTTACTGCATCAGTAAAGTCGGCGTTACATGAGGATTTGCAGTGCAAACCGCAAGTTTTGGCAATTTTAGTCCGAGGCTGGTAGCACTGCGAGAGAGGCCTTGGAAGGGCGGAAAAGCAAAATAAAAATTGCAAAAAACATTCACAAAACCCTCACCTACTAAATCGCTGAAAAATAATTTAAAAATAAAAACTTTAACTTACCTTTTTTACAGGTCTTCATACTTACCGCTGCTGGCAGGGCTGCACCTGTCGGTATTCTGGGTGTGGCGGAGAGTGCCGAAAGTACGACGTTAATGCAATCCGCAGCATTTCACATCGGCACACCTCCCCCCCAGCGGTACTTGGAAAAAGTTGCCCGAAGACCCCGCTGACCGGGTTTTCGTTGCGGAGGGCCAAATTGCGGCAAAAATCTAGCCCCATGGCTGCTTCTGTGCTGTCCGACTGCCTATCAGGTTGAGCCAGAACGTCTTCCAATTAATATCAGCAAGACAAAGCCATGCTGTTTAGTTCTCACCAGAAGCTCTTACCGTCTCGCCCCCCGCCCCTGTCCATCTTCCTTTCTGCCTGATCAGTCAATATGACTGCACAGCCTTGGCCCTTACACATCCCTGATCTTGAATTCCGAAGCAGTTTGTAAGAGAGAAAGGACTTGCCAACAAACAAAGTACTTTTGAAGTGTAGTGACTTGCAATGTATGAAATTCTGCAGCTAATTTGTGCACAGCAAGGTCCCACAAATAACAATGAGTTAACGACCTGATAATCTGTTTTAGTGATGTTGGTTGAGGGATACATATTGACCAGGACACGGGTGGGGAGGTGGGGAGGAGAGCTCCCCTCCTCTTCTTTGAATAGTGCCGTGGGATGTTTTACATCCACCTGAGCGGGCAGGTGGTGCTTTGATTCAACATCTCATCTGAAGGACGCCACCTTCAGCTGAAGTGCCAGCCTCGATTTTGTGCTCCAGTCTCTGGAGTGTGACTTGAACCCACGACCATCTGACCACTGAGAGTGCTCCAACTGAGTCACAGCTGACACCTTGTAGTGTGGGGCCAGGTTTTTGCCTAATTTTTGATTTGCACTGCTGATGTGTAAAGGATACTGGCAGTAGCACAGCCCTGAGATTTTTGTGTGTTTTCTTTAGTCTCCTTTAAATTCTGAGACTTGATCTTTAAAAATCCTTAACTGGGATGTTTGACCTCCGTGTGCAGATGTGTAAAACCAATTGGAGGTAATATTTGATAACACACGCTTGACCTTTTCCGTGGAATGAACAAGAAATTGAAATACATATTTGACATTTCCAATTTTTGCCATTACTGTTTTAATAATATGAGTTTGAGAATTGCATCAAGTCACATTTTTGAAATTTAGCTCGAAATACAATGATGCCAGAGGGAAAGAAAGCCTTAAAATAAATGGTATAGTTATAGAAACAGTTTCCAGTTTTTAGGGACAGTCACAGAACTTTTGATCAAATTCATGTTTTTGTCACTTTTACTTCTGTTTAATGCAAACACATGCTAAATTTTTTTTTGATGATTTTTAAATAATTCTGTTAGATTTCAGTCACTTTTATGGAATCAAGAGCCTCAATCAAAATAATGTTGAGGCTGATGGCACTCGTCCTTATTTATGCATAAATGGTGCAGCTACTTCAGGCGAGATGCAGATGTGCAGTTAAACGCGAATATTCAAAAGTTGCTGTCCAAGTTGTGCATTTAGCTTCGCGAAAACGTCATCTTGCTTTCTACCTCGCCATTGAAACGCATTGAATGGCATGAAGTTTATGTATTTGCGCGGCATATCCGAAACTTCAGTCTAAGTATCCTTTTAACGATGTGATAATTATTAATTATTGCCAATCAATATCTGGCACTGAAAATTAACTCTTACAAGTGTGGAGTCTCATTCCTTCAGGTTTTCAATGTTGGAGATTTAAAAAATGTCAATTTAATATTATATTTTATTTTAATTTTCCTTTCTTTTTTTCCTCTTTTACTCCAATCTTTTTCTCTCTCTTTCTTTCTCTTCCTGAATTCACCAACTCTAATTTACAATCCTTGCACTGTTAATTTCACAATCCTTCAATCTGATTGGTTAGGAAGATACGCAGTTGCTTGCCCGGTTCACTCATTGGCCATAAGATGCTTTGGGACATTCTGAAGTCATGAAAAGCGCTATATAAATGAATTTTCTTCCAACTCTCTCCCTTCTCTCCCTCCCTTCTCTCACTCCCTCCCTTCTCTCACTCCCTCCCTTCTCTCACTCCCTCCCTTCTCTCACTCCCTTCCTTCTCTCACTCCCTTCCTTCTATAGGGGCTATAGGGGGTGAGGAACTTAACACAATCACTAAGGAGGTGGTACTCAGTAAGATAATGGGACTAAAGGCAGATAAATCCCCTGGACCTGATGGCTTGCATCTTAGGGTCTTAAGAGATGTAGTGGCAGGGATTGTGGATGCATTGGTTGTAATTTATTAAAATTCCCTGGATTCTGGGGAGATCCCAGCAGATTGAAAAACTGCAAATGTAACGCCCCTATTTAAAAAAGGAGGCAGACAAAAAGCAGGAAACTATAGACCAGTTAGCCTAACATCTGTGGTTGGGAAAATGTTGGAGTTCATTATTAAAGAAGCAGTAGCAGGACATTTGCAAAAGCATAATTCGGTCAGGCAGAGTCGGCATGGGTTATGAAGGGGAAGTCATGTTTGACAAATTTGCTGGAATTCTTTGAGGATGTAACGAACAGGGTGGATAAAGGGGAACCAGTGGATGTGATGTATTTGGACTTCCAGAAGGTTACTGCACAAGATAAAAGTTCACGGGGTTAGGGGTAATATATTAACATGGATAGAGGATTGGCTAACTAACAGAAAATAGAGAGTTGGGATAAATGGTTCATTCTCGGGTTGGCAATCAGTAACAAGTGGGATGCTGCAGGGATCAGTGCTGGACCCCAACTATTTACAATCTATATTAACGACTTGGAAGACAGGACCGAATGTAACATAGCCAAGTTTGCTGACGATACAAAGATGGGAGGAAAAGCAATGTGTGAGGAGGACTCAAAAAATCTGCAAAAGGACATAGACAGGCTAAGTGAGTGGGCAAAAATTTGACAGATGGAGTATAATGTTGGAAAGTGTGAGGTCATGCACTTTGGCAGAAAAAAATCAAAGAGCAAATTATTATTTAAATGGAGAATAATTGCAAAGTGCTGCAGTACAGCGGGACCTGGGGGTCCTGGTGCATGAAACACAAAAGGTTAGTGATCAGGAAGGCCAGTGGAATCTTGGTCTTTATTGCAAAGGGGATGGAGTATAAAAGCAGGGAAGTCCTGCTACAGTTATATAGGGTATTGGTGAGGCCACAGTTCGAATATTACGTACAGTTTTGGTTTCCATATTTACGAAAGGATATACTTTGGAGACAGTTCAGAGAAGGTTCACTATGTTGATTCCGAAGATGAGGTGGTTGACTTATGAGGAAAGGTTGAGTAGGTTGGGCCTCTACTCAATGGAATTCAGAAGAATGAGAGGTGATCTTATCGAAACGTATAAGATTATGAGGGGGCTTGACAAGGTGGATGCAGAGCGGATGTTTCCACTGATTGGGGAGACTAGAACTAGGGGGCATAATCTCAGAATAAGGGGCCGCCCATTTAAAACACTCAATGAGGAGGAATTTGCAGCCTCAGAGAGCTGTGGAAGCTGGGTCATTGAATAAATTTAAGACAGAAATAGACAGTTTCTTAAACGATAAAGGGGCTAAGGGGTTATGGGGAGCAGGCAGGGAAGTGGAGCTGAGTCCATGATCGGATCAGCCATGATCGTATTAAATGGTGGAGCAGGCTCAAGGGCCGCATGTCCTACTCCTACTCCTATTTCTTATGTTCTTATGTTATGTTCTCTCTTCCTTCCTTCTCTCCCTCCCTCCCTTCCTCCCTTCCTCCCTCCTTTCCTCCCTCCCTTCCTTCCTTTTTTCTTTCCTTCCTTTCCTTCTTTTCCTTCCTTCTATCTTTTCCTTCCTTCCTTTCCTTCTTTTTCCTTTCTTTCCTTTTTTTCCCCCCTTCCTTTCTTAGTTCTCTTGCAGAGTTACCCTGATAGTAATCCAAAAGGATAAGAAATTCATTGTGGAATCGCAGTTACCGCAGTGTGGTGCACTGTGTTGGTACATCAGGTTGCTTTGTTTTTTCTCTAAGTCAGGTGGAAAGAGGAACGACCTCTCTCATCACACGAAAAAAATCGGACAGGAATAGATCACCTGGTCCATCTAACCTGTTGCATACAGTGGTGATGCCTTATGCATCAGCGCAAGAGATTCCCTACCTCTTAGGTGCCATGGGAGAGGCAAAAATCCAAGGCCAATTAGGGGTGGGGGAAATTGGATCTCTCTCAGAGACTGAAACAAGTCCAGGAGACCACATTGACCGTGACTAATATTAATTGGTACCTAACTCTTCTATAGCGCCAGCCAAGAACCGATCCAGCTCTCAGGTACACAGTGAATCGGTGCTCACTGCACAAGCCAACAGCCTGTTCCACAGGTCCATTATTCTCTGAGGCGGGTGGTGGGGGGAATAGAATCTCTTAACATCTAATCTAGTTCTACTTTTGTGTCCTTTATAAATTTATTTGTGGGCAAGTGATGGACAAAGCTGTTCTTTCAAAAGATTTGAAAGAGGAGGATTTGAAACAGGGGAGTGAGAAAATTTTTTACGCAGCGAGCTATGATGATCTGGAATGCACGGCCTGAAAAGGTGGTGGAAGCAGATTCAATAGTAGCTTTCAAAAGGGAAATTTAATAGACATGTTCAAAATCATGAAGTATTTTGACAGTGAATGAGGAGAAACTGTTTCCAGTGGCAGAAGGGTCAGAAAGCTCTTTCAAAGAGCCAGCACAGATACGATGGGCCAAATGGCCTCCTGCTGTGCTGTATGATTCTATGATTTATGTATGAATGTGATCCACCTGATCTGCATGATCCTAAACATGTTTTACCTGCTTAGATTTTGGTGTGATTGCTGATGATTAAGACTCCAAAAAGCTGCTTGCTTGTGAGCTGCCGTTCTGTTTGTAAGTGTTTCTTTTCTTCCCTCGATCTAGAATCATGTGAATCCAGCCATGGATTTTACTGAGACCCCACCGGGAATGCTGGCCCTTGACAATATGCTATACTTTGCCAAGCACCATCAGGACGCATATATTAGGGTAAGACCTGTCACTTAATCTAATTTGTGGTTACTGCAAACATCCCAGATCTTTTCACCCCTGATTAATGCCATGTACATGTATCTGGAATACAATGGGGTGCAAGTTATGTTTCAGTTGTACAGAGCCTTGGTCAGACCCCATCTAGAATAACTCTTCCGTTTTTGGCACCGTACCTCAGGAAGGATAAATTGGCTTTGAGGGGTGCGGCGCAGTTTCACCAGATTAATACCAGGACTTAGAGGGTTAAGTTATGAGGACAGCTTACATAAACTTGGCTTGTATTCCCTTTATAAAAGATTGTGGGATGATTTGTTCGAGGTGTTTAAAATGTAAAGGGGATTAGATAGGATAGATGCTATTTCCTCTGGTGGGGGAATCAACATCGAGGGGACATAATTTTAAAATTAGAGCCAGGCCATTCACAAGTGAAATCAGGAAGCACTTTTTCTCACAAGTGGGTAGGAGTAATCTGGAATTCCCTCCCCAAAAAGGCTGTGTATGCTGCGACAATTGGAGCTTTGAAGTCTGAGGTTGATAGATTTTTATTTGGTAAGGGTATTGCAGGAGCTTGGCGGGTAAATGGAGTTGAGGTACCGATCAGCCATGATCTAATTGAATGGTGGAGCAGGCTCAAGGGGATGCATGGCCTACTTATGTTCCCATGTATATTCTGTTTACACCACCGGCTATATCTTTGCAGTTCCGATGCATTTTATTTGCATAATTTATTCAAAATTGGTCATCTTAATGCCACACCAGAGCTACTTCAGTCAGTGTCCTGAATGCAATTAAATAGAATTACATACATTTTTAAAGCACAGAAACAGGCCATTCAGCACAACAGGTCTAAACAGGTGTTTATGCTCAACACAGCCCTCGTCCAGCCCTCGTCCCACCCTACTTCATTTCGCCCGATCTGCATATCGTTCTATTCCTTTCTCACTTGTACTGATCTAGCTTCCCCTTAAATGCATCTATGCTAGTTGCCTGAACCACTCCATCTGGCAGCGATCGCTACATTTTCACCACACTCTGGGTAAAAACATTTCTCCTGAATTCCTTATTTGTTTTATTGGTGACTATCTTATATTTACGGCCTCTAGTTTTGGACTCCGCACAAGTGAAAACACCACTTCTACGTCTACCCTATCGAACCTCTTCATAATTTTAAAGACTTCTATCAGGTCACCTCACGACCTTCTCTGTTAATAATTTATCAGTTCTATAAATATGACTCATCGAATCGATAACCATAAAATATATTTTGGAATCAATCAGTGTCGCGGTGGCAACAGTAAATGCTAGAGCTATATATCAGCTCTGATGAGAGATTTACTTATTACATTGTAGCATGTATAATGTGTTTTGTTTTTTAAAATCAGTGCCCAGTAGTTAGAAATGTAAACGAATTCTGTGACAGATTAATACGATACAGACGTGATGTTTATAAGTTTAATTCCGACAAGTGAATAGCTTCAATTTCGTGAAATGCGTGAGCTCCTCTTGACTGACATCAGGCATAAGGATTGAAGAGGGAAGCGAGCTCTGAGTAATGGAGGGCAACAGTTTGGGATTTTCCCTTGCCCTGAAGGATGATCCTTGGACTAATAATTTGGCCATGGAAAGGAAGAGATGTTGTTGTTTCTGATGGTCAAGCCATATCCAGCGATGAACGACCAGCTGGCTGTGTATTCCATGCACTTGATTTGAGAGTGCGAAGCAGGATGTTGTACTAGGGAGCTGCAGAAGTCAACGGTCAAAGGATCTGCAGGGGGTCGAGGGTGTTGACAGCGGAAACAAGGGGGCTACTGAGGAACTGGATAGGTTTGTTGTGACAGATGGCAGGCCAGGGGAAAAGGAGTTGATTGGGAGGGGGGAAACTGGGTGTCTTTTTTCAAGCAATGGAGGATAATGGCGATGATCGGAGGATATACACAAGGGAAACAAGGAAGAGTTTGGTGATGGTCAGTGATAGAAAAGTCAAAGGCGAACGAAGGCTTCTGTAATGATGACATATAAGGGGGCTGAAGGGTGGTGCAAGAGTTGATATTCAGGATGAGGCTGAATAAGGACCAGAGTATGAAGAAGTCAGAGGATAAAAGGTAGGGGAAATTTGGGTGTAATTTGAAATCACCAAGGATGAGTGCATGCTCTTAAGGAAAATGGTGCGGTGATTTCAGCACTGAACTTCGGAGAGAGGAAGGCAATAAAAATGTTGCAAGGTAGGTGGGAGGTGTGGTGAAGAATTAGGGGTTTGTTTTGCATCGATAATAATAGACCCAGGTTCGGGATCTAGATGAATGTTAAATAAGAGACAAGACAAATGAAGTAAAAATAAAACACCGTTTACTGAGAGAAAAGAAACATAATACAGTTTACGAAGAAAAGAGAAGTATGATAAGATGCAACAAAGCTCACAGCCTTCAGCCCGTCGGGAACTCCGCAACGACGGCTGGTCAGGAGCCTTGGGGGTCCCGGCACCGCTCGCGAATCACGGTCCAAGGTGAAGTTCAAAGAGCTACTGGACAGTTCCGTTCCTTTATACTATTGAACAAACATGGGTGCATGTAGCTTATGGCCAACTCCTAATCTGTAAGGCCCCAGCTGTTCTTCCACAAAGCATGAGACCTCGAGGCGCCGACCGTCCCATAAACAAGATGGTGTGCGCATCAATGTGTCTCTCTCTCTCTCTCTGCATCAACAACATTCCACGAGACATGAAGCAGAAAACACACTATAAATGTCGGAATATCATAATTAACCCTATGTGATTAACCCTATACTATACAATCCCCCCTTGATATTTAGACATTCTAAGTAATATAATCGAGTTGAAGGCATAATGCATCAGTTACACGTTGAGTATGCGCAAGTAACGCCCGCAATCTACACCAAAGAACACATACGAGCAGTAATATCAGTAATAACGCGACGAGTAAAACAACGATAGGATGTATTAATAGCTTCAAAGCGGCGGATGTTTTTGGGGACCATCCGTAAAAGATGTCCCATCAATGGTGTACCGTAAGGTCAGTGACTGTTGTCGCAACTCTGACCAAGGCGCCTTCACTGTAACTCATAGCAACTTGCAGAGTATCAGTGTTAGCTAACCGCTACCCTATATGGCCATCCCATGCTGTGTTTGAGGATGGAAGTAGCACAGTCACAGATAACAAGACACAGAGATTTGCCAGCACGAGTTGGTAAGTCGCCATTTTGGGCAGAATTCCTGTGGGAGGAAGCATAAGTATATTAATTCAGCCCCGTTTAGTCAATTTACCCTTGTCAACACAGAGAAGAATATCGTGAACAGTCAGGAGCACCCAATAAGTGTTTCCTTCTCCTTTCGCTAAGATTTCCCCTGCTTGTAAGGGTTTCTGGGGGTACTGCACCCACACTTTTCCTCCTTTACAAACTGTGTCCTGAGTCTGATTTCCAATTTCAATAGTAGGGACACTAACTTTGCCTAACATGTGGCTTATGGGAGTTCCCCCCCACAATGGTCGGTGATTCAGATTGCGCATTGCTTGTGGTAAGACCTTTAACCACCCTTGCAATGTGTTAGTGGAAGTTAATATTTTACTCTGTTGCTTAAGTAATCCATTCATGTGTTCTATTAACCCTGCAGCTTGCAGATAGTAAGGTATGTGAAACATCCAATAGATCCCGTTGTCTACTGCCCACTGTTGCACTGTTTGACCTGTGAAGTGCGACCCATTATCGGACTGTACTTCTGCTGGCTCACCGTAGTATGTGATTAAATTCTCCAGTCCTTTAATTGTACTTTGTTGATTCGCTTTAGTCAATGGATAAGCTATCAAAAGTCCAGAATAGGTATCAACAGCAGTGAGCAAATATTGGAACCATTGTTGCAATGGTAAAGGTCCTACATAATCAACTTGCCATATTTGTGCTGGTTGAGTCCCTCTCTTAATATTGTCATCGTAGGGGAAAATGCTTCATCTTTTGACAAATTTCACAGGTGTTTATGATTTGTTTAACACCGTCCATAATCAAATGTAACCCCCTATTTCGTGCTTATTGTATCGTACTCTGAATGCCCAAATGTCCAGATTTATGGTGGGCCCACTTGCCTATGCCATATTCTTCCTCTTCCGCCTCTTTGACAGCCCATACCCGGGCTATATTATCAATGGTGTTATTATGTTCAGAGTTCTTTGAAGTGTTTTTCATGTGAGCGTCCACATGATATACAGTTATTTTCATCTTCTGGGCTTTGGACCATATTTATTCCCATAGGTACTTTCCCCACAAATCTTTCCCAGTTATTTGCAAGTTATGTTCATGCCAGTTTCGCATCCAGTTCGCCATGTCATTGGCTACTGCCCATGAGTCAGTATATATGTGTACTTGTTCCTCTTCTAACGCAAGGACTACAGCTGCTAGTTCTACAAGCTGGCTGGAGCCTCCCACGCCCTCATCATGCACAATTGTCTGGGTTTTTGGATTGAAGTTAGCGGCTCGCCATCGCCAAGGCCGTTTTGCCAGACCGCTGAGCCATCTGTGAACCAGGCATGGCTACGTTCCTCAGGTGTTAACTGTTCAAAAGACACGCCCCAGGAGATCGGTGACTCTTTGGTTAAGCTGACAGACGACTGCGTAAGTTCACTCTCAGCTGTTTGTGGGTATTCAGCCACATGCTCATGTAGTCGGGTGATTCCTTCTTTTCCTTTACTTGCTCTGTCTGCGATATACCATTTCCAGCGCACTATGGAGCTTTGCTGCGCTCGCCCGACCTTGTGTGTCTCATTTTCTGAGAGAACCCAGGATAATATGGGTAGGTCTGGTCTTAAACTGACTTTGTCATCCCCTGTTTGTCCTTCTGTTTCTGTTAGGGCTCAATAACATGCTAATAATTGTTTCTCAAATGGAGTGTAACGAGTAGCAGCATCTATCAATTTTCTAGACCAGAACCCTAACGGTATACGAGTGCCATGTTGAACCTGCCACAAACTCCATACTGCAGTATCATTGGTAACGGATACCTGTAGCTCAAAAGGCTGCCCAGGCACTCGCGGGGCTAGGGGTAAAGCTTGAGCTACGGCGTCTTTGGCTGCATCAAAAGCCACCTGCTGTTCCTTTCCCCACTCGAAGTGGGCCTTTTTTCGTGTTACGGCATACAGCGGTTTTAATAACATCGTGAGGTGAGGTATTTGTCTCCTCCAGTAACTCAGTAGTCCCACAAACCGTTGTGTCTGTTTTATTAGTGGGGGTGGCCATTTCTTGAATTTTATTCTTCACAGGCTCGGGTATGATGCGCTCACCCTGAGACCATTGGATCCCCAGAAACTGGACAGTCTGGCTAGGGCCCTGCACCTTCTTCAGATTTATCTCCCAGCCCCTGTCTCGCATGTGTTGGACTAAAGTAGCTCGGGGTTCTGACACCACTGCCTCAGTGGGGCCCCTTATTAGTACATCATCGATGTAGTGTGCCAGTGAGACATTAGGAGCCAACGTGCACATGTCCACCAATCCGTGGCATAGGGTAGGGCTATGTAGGTAACCTTGAGGTAGGTGTTTAAACGTGTATTGCCTCCCTTCCCAAGTGAATGCAAACTGGTCCTGGGATTCTTCCGCTATTGGAATGGAGAAAAAGGCATTGGCCAGGTCGATTACCGCATATCACTCCGCACCTTCCTCAGACAGCCGCTCTGTTATAGTTACTACATCTGGGACAGTGTCTGCCAGGGGAGGGGCAAATTTGTTCAGTTGTCGGTAGTCCACAGTCATTCTCCAACTTTTGACGGGTTTCTGCACAGGCCAAACAGGGCTATTGTAGGGGGACACCGCATGTCTAATGATACCCACCTCCAAGAGCCCTTGTACGGTTTCCCCTATTTCTTTGTGTCCCCCAGGTATTCGGTACTGTTTCATAGTCACTATACGCGATGGCCGTGGTATTACCACTGGTTCCCACTTTGCTTCCCCTGCAATCTCAGTGATCGCTCGTATCCCGAATGAGAATCGCCCGAACGAGGTGTTGTGTGTGGTTCCCTTTAAAAGGTTCATCTCAATAATACGTTCCTTTACTGCCGATATTAAGACCATTACCCAGCGCGGAGGCCCATTTCCCAACGCCATTCTGATAGTTGTTCGGACAGCGGGCGTTTCTGCTCCTCCATTAATCATCATATGGGTCCCTGTGTGTTTTCTAGGATTTCCATGGATAATATTAACTTCTGCCCCTGTGTCTAGTTAAGCAACATCTCTTTGTATGTTCCCCCTCCGCCAATGTATCGTAATCGGAATGTGTGGCCTCAGATCTCCGGGAGCTTGGGTTGATGTGGTTCTAACGGGGAGTACTCCCGGATCCCGGCCACACCCCTAGTTGAGGGGATTACTAGCCTTCCACAGCTCTTCTACGTTAGGGTATAGGCTATCCGACTTAGTCTCCCTTACCTCCCTCCTTTCACCCTTCCCTGTTCCCGGGACGCAGTGTTGCTTCCACATGGAATCCCAACAGGAGCGATGTATTCTATCAATTTTTTTCTTGGGGACCCCTGCCTTCAGTAAAGCCGCGAACATGTCCCTCCGCGTAATTCGTTTTTTTGTCTTTCCTGACCCTGTACCTTTCCCAGAGGTCGAACCTTGTCGCTGGTCCCGATCCCCCTCTACATTAGCCATTCTCAACTCTTGCACACTATCTTCTACATCCTCTAACTGTCCTAACAATAAGCAAGCATGCCCCACCCTCTGCCCTTGGGCTGGTCCCAATAATGCGAGTAGCGCAACCCTCATCATAGGAGGGCCACTCTTCATCAGCCTGCTCCGCATTCCTGCCGTAAGGAGCTCCTGATCTGGCCCCCCATATGGTTGGTGATATAATCCTCCCTGTGTTGCCATGTTGCGCAACTGTATCGCACCCTCCGCCATAGTATTCCAAGGTTTTACCTCCCCTTCCCAATCAATGGCAGAGGGATAGTTTTGCCGGACCCCTATAGTAACCATGTCCCATAGCGAACCTGTGCCCTGGACATTCCGTAGCACTGCTGTGATATGGTCATCCGTAGTCACAACCCCGAAGAGTTAACAAAAATGGGGACTAAGTATTACGCCTGATACTCCCTGGTCCCAAATCCAGGTTAGCCATTCTGACAATGATTCCCCGGGTTTTTGGCAAAATCGAGACCTTATTTCTTGTAACTCACTAGTGGTGAAGTCACGCACCTCTCTAGTGGTTACCGGCTGTTCCCCATTTTGCTGTTATGTCTTATTTGTCATAAGGGGTCTAGCTTCCGTGCTCTGAGTGTATGGGGGAGGGTCTTTAGTTTCCTCCCATTCCCCCCCCTTTCCATCTGTCCACTCATATTCTGAGTCAGAGGAGTACTAGATGTCTCCGTCCCAACGAACCGGATCCCAAGTGGGTCCCGTTACCAATGCACGTACCTTTGACCGATCTATCTGTCATTTCCGTCGTCTGGCTTTCTTATTATTTTGTACTGTCGCCAGACGGCATATTAAAGTTTCTGATTGTTCATTGACTTTATCCGCCCGTTCTTGTGCAGTGCGAACTGCTTCAGTCAGAGTCGAGTTTTGACTTTCCAAAACCTTAACAGCTGTTTTTAACTGTAGGTTTTCTGCCTCACTTTCCTTAAGTTGTTCACACATCGCCCTTAATGCTATCAGCAAAATCCATCCCATTTGTGGGGGACTACTTTTCTCCTGTGGGAAGCCCACTTCCTCCAGGAGAGACAGTACCGTGTGGGGTACGGGTCTATCTTTGCTCTGTTCCAATAACTGCGTATCACAGTGTTGCAGGGGCCCAAACCGGGCTAGCACATTGGCAAGAGAGCCAAAACCCTCATCTCTCGTGCTCCACCCTGGTATTCTATACCTCTCTCCCGCAGGAGGAGGCTGCTTCTTGTCTTTTCTCTTAAACATTTTACCAGACCCTGCTCGCAGCGCCAAAATGTTTTGGATCGATAATAATAGACCCAGGTTCGGGATCTGGATGAATGTTAAATAAGAGACAAGACAAATGAAGTAAAGATAAAACACCGTTTACTGAGAGAAAATAAACATAATACAGTTTACGAAGAAAAGAGAAGTATGATGAGATGCAACAAAGCTCACGGCCTACAGCCCGTCAGGAACTCCGCAACGACAACTGGTCAGGAGCCTTGGGGGTCTCGGCACCGCTCGCGAATCACGGTCCAAGGTGAAGTTCAAAGAGCTACTGGACAGTTCCGTTCCTTTATACTATTGAACAAACCTGGGTGCATGTAGCTTGTGGCCAACTCCTAATCAGTAAGGCCCCAGCTGTTCTTCCACAAAGCATGAGACCTCGAGGCACCGACTGTCCCATAAACAAGCTGGTGTGCGCCTCACGGTCTCTCTCTCTCTCTCTCTCTCTGCATCAACAACATTCCACGAGGCATGAAGCAGAAAACACATTGTAAATGTCGGAATATCATAATTAACCCTACACAATACAGGGTTCAAGAGAAATTAGTCAGTTTTTTTTAAAAACTCATTAAATAAAATACTTTATGTCTTAAGTTGTGAAAAAAAGGGGCAAGACAGGTATGGGGGTTGAGGTGAGAGCTACCGTTGTTTGGGTGGTGAATGTTATATATGTAAACTTGTATATACCTTGTATAGCCACCAGAGCGCTCATCCCCTGGAGTCCCAAGGGATTCCACAATCCCTCTGGAGACCTGCAATAAAAGATTACGGTCACACTTTACTTTGAGCTCACAGTATCCAGTCAGACTCTTTATTCCTACATAACCACTGGCGACGAGATACAGATATCGAACCCCACCGCAACGATGCAGAGAACAGTGGGCATCTTAGAGAAATTTTCGGAGGGAGATGATTGGAAAACCTTCGTGGAGTGATTTGACCCAATACTTCGTGGCCAACAAGCTGGAAGGAGAAGCGAACGTTGCCAAACGAAGAGTGATTCTCCTTACGGGGCACCAACGTATGGCCTCATGAAAAATCTGCTTGCTCCAGTGAAACCCACAGAGAAATGATTTGTGCATGCTGGTCTGGGAGCATCTGAACCCGAAGGAAAGCGTTCTGATGGCAAGGTACCGGTTCTACACCTACAAAAGGTCTGAAGGCCAGGAAGTGGCGAGTTATGTCGCCGAGCTAAGATGCCTTGCAGGACATTGCGAATTCGAAGGACATTTGGAGCATATGCTCAGAGACCTTTTCGTACTTGGTATGGCCATGAAGTGATACTTTGCAAACTTTTGACTGTAGAGACCCCAACCTTGAGTTAAGCCATAGCGATAGCCCAGGCGTTCATTGCCACCAATGACAATACTAAGCAAATCTTTCAGCACACGAGTGCTGCTACAAGTACTGTGAACAAAGTGAAGTTGTTTTCAAATCTCAACGTACAGGGCAGGCCCCACATGCCTGCAGCTACACGTCTGCAGATGTCTGAGTCCACCATCAAGGATGATGAATGCAAGGCCGTTAACACCTTGTTGCGCTGCGGGGGTGATCATCGTTTCCATTCATGCCGCTTCAAAGGGTACGTTTGCAAGGGCTGTGGAACAATGGGACACCTCCAACATATGTGCAGGCGAGCTGCAAACCCTATTAATCCTGCAAACCACCATGTTGCAGAGGAGGACAGATCCACAGTGGATCATGACAAACCAGAGCCTTAGGCCAAGGAGGCAGAGGTATATGGGGTGCACACATTTACCACAAAGTATCCTCTGTTAATGCTGAATGTTGAATTAAATGGACTCCCGGTGTCAATAGAGCTGGACACGGGCGTGAGCCAGTCCATTATGAGCAAAAAGACTTGATAAATTGTGGTGCAGCAAGGCCTCAAGGCCTCAAGGCCAGTCTTGACTCCCATTCGCACGAAACTGAGAACTTACACAAAGGAACTGATTCCCGTAATCGGCAGTGCGACTGTAAAGGTCTCCTACGATGGAGCGGTGTACAAGCTACCACTCTGGGTGGTACCGGGCGATGGTCCCACGCTGCTCGGCAGGAGCTGACTGGGAAAGATGCGCTGGAACTTAGACGACGTCTGAGCACTCTTGTCCGCTGACGACACTTCATGTGCCCAGGTCTTAAACAAGTTCCCTTCGCTGTTCGAACCAGGAATCGGGAAATTCCAAGGAGCAAAAGTGCAGATCTACCTAATTCCGGGGACGCGATCCATCCATCACAAGGCGAGAGCAGTACCGTACATGATGAGAGAAAGGGTAGAGATCGAACTAGACCGGCTGCAACGAGTGGGCATCATTTCGCCGATCGAATTCAACGAGTGGGCCAGTCCGATTGTTCCAGTCCTCAAGGGAGATGGCACCGTCAGAATCTGTGGTGATTACAAAGTAACTATCAATCATTACTCCCTGCAGGATCAATATCCACTACCAAAGACCGACGACTTTTTTGCTACGCAGGCGGGAGGAAAAACATTCACGAAGCTGGACTTGACCTCGGCCTACACGACGCAGGAGCTGGAGGATTCAGCGAAGGGTCTCACCTGCATCAACACACACAAAGATCTCTTAATTTATAACATAAGTCCGTTTGGAATTCGATCAGCCGCAGCAATATTCCAGAGAAACATGGGAAGCTTACTAAAGTCGGTCCCACGCACGATGGTCTTCCAGGACGACATCTTGGTTACAGGTTGGTACACAGTCGAGCATCTGCAGAACCTGGAGGAAGCTCTTAATCGACTCAACCGTGTGGGGCTCAGGTTAAAACGCTCGAAGTGCATTTTCCTGGCGCCTGAAGTGGAGTTCCTGGGGAGAAGAATCGCGGCGGACGGCATCAGGCCCACCGATTCGAAGACTGAGACAATCGAGAACGCACCAAGGCCACAGAACGTGACGGAGCTGCGGTCGTTTCTAGGACTCCTGAACTATTTTGGTAACTTCTTACCGGGTCTCAGCACACTGTTAGAACCACTGCACGCCTTACTGTGTAAAGGAGACGAATGGGTCTGGGGCAAAAGCCAAGAAAATGCCTTTGTAAAAGCTAGAAAATTGTTATGCTCAAACAAGTTGCTTGTGTTGTATGATCCATGTAAGCGTTTAGTACTAGCATGTGATGCGTCGTTGTACGGCGTCGGGTGTGTATTGCAACAAGCTAATGAATTTGGAAATTGCAACCGGTTGCTTATGCATCCAGAAGTCTGTCTAAGGCTGAGAGAGCCTACAACATAATTGAAAAAGAAGCGTGTGTTTATGGGGTAAAGAAAATGCATCAATATCTTTTTGGGCTCAAATTTGAATTGGAAACTGACCATAAGCCACGAATATCCCTGTTTTCCAAAAGTAAGGGGATAAATACAAATGCATCGGCCCGCATCCAGAGATGGGCGCTCACGTAGTCCGCATACAACTACGCCATCTGCCACAGGCCAGGCACAGAAAACTGCCGATGCTCTCAGTAGGCTGCCATTGCCCACCACAGGGGTGGAAATGGCACAGCCCGCAGATTTAGTCATGGTTATGGAAGCATTCGAGAGTGAGCAATCACCCGTCACAGCCCGACAGATTAGAACCTGGATGAGCCAGGACCCCTTACTGTCCCTAGTAAAAAATTGTGTACTTCACGGGAGCTGGTCCAGTGTCCCAGTGGAAATGCAGGAAGAGATAAAGCCGTACCAGCGGCGAAAGATGAAATGTCTACGCAGGCAGACTGCCTTCTGTGAGGTAATCGGGTAGTGGTCTCCAAGAAGGGCAGGGACAGTTTCATCAGTGACTTCCACAGTACTCTCCCAGGCATCGTAACGATGAAAGCGATAGCCAGATCCCACGTGTGGTGGCCCGGTATCGATGCAGATTTAGAGTCCTGCGTTCACAGATGTAACACATGCTCGCAGTTAAGCAATGCACTCAGGGAGGCGCCACTAAGTTTATGGTCTTGGCCCTCCAAACCGTGGTTTAGGGTCCATGTCGACTATGCAGGCCTGTTTTTGGGTAAAATATTCCTGTGGTGGTAGATGCGTACTCCAAATGGATTGAATGTGAGATAATGTCGGCAAGCACGTCCGCTGCCACCACTGAAAGCCTGCGGGCCATGTTTGCCACACACAGACTGCCTGATGTCCTTGTGAACGACAACTGGCCATGTTTCACCAGTGCCGAGTTCAAAGAGTTCATGACCCGTAACGGGATCAAACATGTTACATATGCCCCATTCAAACCAGCATCCAATGGTCAGTCAGAGAGAGTAGTGCAAACTATCAAGCAGGGCTTGAATAGGGTAACCGAAGGCTCACTGCAGACTCGCCTATCCCGAGTCCTGCTTAGCTCACTGGGATTCCATCTGCTGAACTTCTCATGAAAAGGGCACTTAAGATAAGGCTCTCATTAATTCACCCTGATCTACATGAACAGGTAGAGAGCAGGTGACTTTAACAAAGTACATATCATGATAGCGCAAATGTGTCACGTGAAATTGAAATCAATGATCCTGTATTTGTGTTGAATTATGGACAAGGTCCCAAGTGGCTTCCCGGCACTATTGTGGCCAAAGAGGGGAGCAGGGTGTTTCGGTCAAACTTTCAAATGGACTCATCCACCGGAAACACTTGGACCAAATCAAACTCAGATTCACGGACTATCCTGAGCAACCCACTTTGGACCCTACCTTCTTTGACCCCCCCCAACATACACACCAGTGACAACCGACACCGCGGTTGGCCATGAAACAGAACCCACCACCCGCAGCAGCCCAGCAGACTCACCACACCAGGCAGCCCAGCAAGGCCAACTGCACAGCAGCCCAGCGAGGGCCCAACAAACAATTCACCAAAACCAGCATTTGCACCGAGACGATCAACCAGGGAAAGAAAGGCCCCAGATCGACTCACCTTGTAAATAGTTACACTGTTGACTTTGGGGGTGTGTGCTATATATGTTAACTTGTATAGCCACCAGAGGGCTAATCCCTTGGGAGCACAGGAGTAAGGAGGCCTCACAGGCTGGAGAGGCACTCTGGAGACCTGCAACAAAAGACAAAGGTCACACTTTACTTTGAGCTCACAGTATCCAGTCAAACTCTTTATTCATACATAACAGGGAACATGGCTGAATGTGCCGCTGGGCAAACGGTCCTGCTGAGGTGAAAGTCATCATTGGTCAGCAGAGTTGAGGTCTGGTCTATAATGCCAATAGACTCGAGTAGATTGAGGTTATGGATGGGAATGACCTTATTTGCAAATTAGCAGACATTTTGCAGGGCAATCTTTAGTGGACCGGTAATAGAAGACCCACCAAAGGGGAATGGCGGAAGGGTGGGTAACGTGGAGAGAGAGAGAGGAGTGGAAAGAAGGGAGGAGAAGTTTACCCTTGTGTGGGCAGTGGAGGGTGTCGTCAAGGAATGACCTGAGCCTGGGGTAGTGACAACGGACAAGATGAGCATGAATTTAAGCTCACCACCAAAAGAACCATGGGAGCAGTTATGAGAAACATTTATACACTGAGGGTTGCTGGAGATGGAATGTCCTCCCAGTAAAAGTGGTAGCAGCAGATACCATAATAGTTTTTGAAAAGGAAATGGATAAGTAGTTGAAATTAAAAAAAAAAATTAAATGGTACATGGAAAGACCAGGAGTGTGCTACTGAGTGGATAGCTATTTCAGAGACTCAGAATTGGGCCAAATGGCCTCCTGTATGATGTGAAATTCTATGGAATGATAAGTGGTACAAGAGGCAGAGAGGACCATATAGCAGTGAGCTGAGGGAAGGGAGATAGGTGATGGGAGTGAAGGCTAGTACTGGTCGAGGAAGGAGATGCAGGTGATGAAAGGGGCAGAATGGACTGGGGAAACAGAGGTCGGGGGGCTTGAATCTGGAATGAAGGGCCGAAAGAGACACAAAGTAGAGGCGAGAGGTAACCTTGATTTTCATGCAGAAACGTGTACCTATTATGTAGAGGAAACTGGTTTGAAGTCTGCCTAGACGAAGGAGCTCTTTCAAGCCATGTCTTCAGGGCTCACTTTTTATACCTAGTGTATGTGGACTTGCCTTCATAATGGGTGACTTACGCTGGCAGATTCATACCAGCATGGGCTCAGCCTTATCGCAGTGTGATGTTGCACATATCAACTGGATGTTAGACAGCCCTTTGAAGTTCTGAAAAAGGGCCAATCTACTTGGAGATGCCATCGTACTACTTCAAATTTATAAAGCCTGTTTTGGATTGTTCTTTTATTATCTTTTTTCTTCATGCTTGAAAGGCAGGCTTCAGAACATTACTGAATTATTGGCTGTGTCTCTGTACTGCTCACTGCATAAGCTAATGAAGCTTCGAGCATGAAATAGTGTTGCTGAGCAAATTGTTTTTGTGCCAGAATTCATCTTGCTCAGTATCAGTGGGTGTTTTGAGGACTCCAAAAATAATAAAGGGGGGAGGGGGGGGACTAAATTACAATTTAAAGGCTTTATTCAGAGACTACTGTGAATAACAAAAGGTTACACTGTTTCATAATGGTGATTATCCTTTGATATATTGCAATTTGAAGGAAAATATATTACTTGAAAGCTTTTAAATATTCAATGTATGTATCTACTGTTAGGAAGGATGGGATTGGACAGATTCCTTTGCTGACTCCAACATCTTTTTCCTGGGATTGACTTTCCTCCCCAGACTGTACTTCCCGAGGGTAATTTTCTGCCAAGTTCTGGCATTGGGTGAGGTTTTCCACCATCAGCATGCACTTAACAATGTAGCCTTGCTTGCCAACGTAAACTTTAAAGAAACCTCCTGACGTAAGGCCATTGACCTGAAATTTTAACTCTGTTTCTCTCTCCACAGATGCTGCCTGACCCACTGAGCATTTTCTGTTTTTATTCTAGAATTACAGCATCCGCAGTATTTTGCTTTTGATTTGAAAAAACATCACCAATAACCCGTTAAAAAAATTAACTTAATAATAGCTCTAATTATGCAACATACTTCTCCATCATTATAAAAATGTAAAAGCTTGGACACAACTAACGAAGACCAAAAATAATTGGATTCTTCCTTTCTGTTTTCCATTCAGTGAATTCAGTGATTCAGTGCTATAAATCCCATTGAAGACTTTACCAGCCACGTGATAAGAACATAAGGAATAGGACCAGGAGTAGGCCATATGGCTCCTCGAGCCTGTTCTGCCATTCAATAAGATTGTGGCTGATCTTTGACCTCAAATTCACTTTCCCGCCCGGTCCCATATCCCTTGATTCCCTTAGTGTCCAAAAGTCTGTCGATCTCTGTCTTGAATATACTCAACAACCAATCATCCACAACCCTCCGGGGTAGAAAATTCCAACAATTCACAACTGTCTGAGTGAAGAAATTTCTCCTCATCTCCATTCTAAGTGGCTGACCCTTTGTTCTAGACTCTCCAGATAGGGGAAGCAGCCTCTGCATATCTACCCTGTCGAGCCCTCTAAGAATGTTATAGGTTTTAATGAGATCTCCAGAGAATATAAGAGAATCTCTCCTCATAGGACAATCTTATTTGGCCTTTTAATATCCCCTTCAATTCTTGTAATATTTTTCTCCTCCTACTCCATCCCTTCCCTTCAAGTCCATTTATTCCATCCTGGATTGGGTTTCATGTAATGGGCATAATCCTGTTCCTCAGGTCTAAGTAATGGTTACTTGATACCTAGAATGAAATTAAGAAAGGGTTTTGTAAAAAATTTGAATGTCACCAGCAGTGAACTGCATTAATTCCTGATCAGTCATCTAACTCGAGCCGGTATTGAGTCATTACAGAAATCAGACAAGACAGTCAATGATTACTCAAGATATTGGAACATTATTGGCTTTGCTGTTGCTCCAATTACTGCTGCCTATACTAAGTCTGATCTATTGAGCCCAAACTCTTGCACCCATGGAGGTCTAGTTAGAGGTCCCTGCAGAAAAGCATATTTCCTTCACAGGGTTTTCAAGGACCACCATCCAGAATCAAGATTTTAAACTTGCACAAACTAGGCAACCAGTAACTCCACAAACTGGGCCCTAGGCTCAAATTGCATCAAATCGATAATCACCAACACATATTTGTGAGAAGTATTTGGAAATTGGAATTCCTTACTGATCCTTCCTACAGGCATTAGATGGTACACACCACCAGAGTGAGGTGGACCATCTAGTGGTTTGGATTTGTGTTCTCACTATATTCACTTTGTATTTTGTTGTGAGATCAACAGAGCTACCAGAATTTAATTTCATAAGAAAAAATAAGTGGCAAACAAGCTGGTGTTTAGTTTTTAATTGTTAACTTAAAAATGTCGCTATCCAGTTTGCACAAGTGGAGATGGAGGAACACGTAGCTAGTAGCACTACTCATGAGGGCCATTAATTATCCAAAATGATGAGATAGGCTCACAATCTGTTTTATTGAAAGAAGGACCAAGTTGAGATCAATGTCAATGAGATGAAAGCATTGTACCAGCTTTATCTGTGTTACAGTCTTTCCGCAGTTGCACATCATTCACTATTGGGTCTTCCAACAGTTTTGTCATAGCAGCTCCCACGTTTCCCATTTATTGCAAGAATAACATTGAGCCATTGGCACATATTCCATTTATCGGAATGGTGTGAAGTCAGTCTCAGAAGAGACTATTCTGTGTCCTGCATTTCAAATGAGAAGAAAGGGAATCTGAAAATAAAGCTTTTGCCAGCAGCAAAAGAAGATTTCTACAGTGATCATTCTGAATTAGTGTAGCATTCTTCCAGTTCTATAAACATTAGATGTAACTTTTAGCAAAAGGAAACGGGCAGATTATATTCTGGTTGTTCAGGCAGATATACGTAATGCAGGGATCACAGTATGTCACAGCCTCTGGACAGAGAATAATGCAAGGAGAAATGTTTGATATTATTCATACTGGGTTCAGAAAATTGACATTGAATTGCTTTATAATGCCAGTAAACACAAGGGATTCTGATACATGGTCTGTCTGCACTAGGGCTGCCAATCCATCCGGATTGCCCCAGTGTCTCCAGGAATTAAAGATAAATCTTCAGAACATTGCTGCGAGCAACTCGGAAGAAAAATCAACAGGGCATTAAAATATTGGTCTATTTATAATTTTTGTTTTTAGGTTCATGGAATCATAGAATCAGACAGCGCAGAAGGGGGCCATTCGGCCCATCATGCCTGTGCCGGCTCTTTGAAAGAGCTATCCAATTAGTCTCACTTAACTGTTTTCCCCTTAGCCCTGAAAATGTTTCCCCTTCAAGTATTTATCCAATTCACTTTTGAAAGTTATTATGAATCTGCTCCCACCACCCTTTCAGGCAGTGCATTTGCAAGAATAACATTGAGCCATTGGCACATATTCCATTTATCGGAATGGTGTGAAGTCAGTCCCAGAAGAGACACCTCTGTGTCCTGCGTTTCAAATGAGAAGAAAGGGAATCTGAAAATAAGATCTCCCTTTCAGGCAGATCATCAAAACTCAGTGTGTTTAAAAAAAAAATTCTCACCATTGGTTCTTTCGCCAGTTATACCTTATCTGTGTCCTCTGGTTAGCGACTCTTCTGCCACTGGAAACACTTTCTCCTTATGTATTCTATCAAAGCCCTTCATGATTTTGAACACCTCTATTAAATTTCTTCTTAATCTTCTCTGCTCTAAGGAGGACAACCCCAACTTCTCTAGTCTTTCCACTTAACTGAAGTCCCACACCCCTAGTAGCATTCTGCACCCTCTCTAAGATCTTGACATCCCTCCTAATGTTTGGTGCCCAGAATTGGACACAATACTCCAGCTGGGGCCGAACCAGTGATTTATAAAGGTTTAGCATAATGTACTCTGCCTCTGTTTGTTAAACCAAGGATCCTGTAAGCTTTTTTAACATACTTCTCCGCTTGTCCGGCCACCTTCTAAGATTTGTATACGTAATCCCCCAGGTCTCTCTGTTCCTGGACTCCCTTTAAAATTGGACCATTTAGTTTATATTGCCTCTACTCATTCTCCCTACCAAAACACATCACTTCACACTTCTGTGTTAAATTTCATCTGCCATGTGTCTGCCCATTTCACTAACTTGTCTATTTTCTCCTGAAGCTTGTTACTATCCTCCTCACTGTTTACTACATTTCTGAGCTCCGTGTCATCTGCAATCTTTAAAATTATGCCCTGTATACCCAAGTCCAGGTCATTAATATATATCAAAAAGAGCTGTGATCCTAATACTGACCCCTGGGGGACAGCACTGTATACTTCCCTCCAGTCTGACAAACAACTGTTCACCACTACTCTGCTTTCTGTCCCTTAGTCAATTTTATATCAATGTTGCCATTAGTTATAAAATTATTGGAGAATATTTGTTTCTTAGTTACAAAAATATTGGAGAAGAATAAAAAAAAGGCTGTTTAGCTGAGTGGGACGGTTGGACGCGGGAGGTCATTCGGGAAGAAAATAAGGAAGGATTACTTCACGCAAAAGGCAGTGGGAATCTGAAACTCTCTCTTCTCCCCCTCCCCCCCCCCCCCCCCCCCCCCCCCCACTCATCCCCCAAAAGACTGGGTCAATTGTAGCTTTCAAGACTTGAGATCGATAGATTTTTGTTAAGTAAGGGTATCAAGGGATATGGAGCAACGGTGAGTAAATGGAGCAGAGATACAGATCAGCCGTGATCTAATTCAGTGGTGGAACATGTTATATATGTAAACTTGTATATACTCTGTACAGCCACCAGAGGGCTCATCCCTTGGAGTCCCAAGGGATCCCATAATCCCTTGGGAGCACAGGTATTTAAGGAGGCCTCACAGGTTGGAGAGGCACTCTGGAGACCTGCAATAAAAGACTACAGTCACACTTTACTTTGAACTCACAGTGTTCAGTCTGACTCTTTCTCCATACATAACAGAACAGGCTTGAGGGGCTGAATGGCCTACTACTTTTCCGATGTTTTTTGCATGTCTATGCCGAAACCTTCTTTTAGAAAAATCATATTCAAAACGGAATCAAAACATACCCTGCTGATTCACAATGCCATGACAAAGAATAAAGGATTCCCAGAAATAATTTTCAAACTATAATCTTTGGTATATGATGACACTCATAAAATCTTTTTGCCTAAAAATGTTGCTATTGTGGATTATGCTGTTACCTGAATCCCTTTGTTACATTGTCAAAGAAAGAACTTGCATTTATATAACTGCTTTCATAACCTCAGGACGTGAAAGCACTTCACAGCTAATTAATGAATTTTTAATTCTAATCACCATTGTTGTGCATACATTGTTACCACATGATTACTCATTGTTATTACTCTAGTCATTCTTTCCTAGCTCAAAGTTGTGAAACTCCTTGACCTAGAAATTTGACTGCGCAGCGCCTGTTTTTTGTGCAATAACTGACTCCTAAGCTTCCAATATGGCGAGCTGGAAGTGCGCTGCCCACCATATTGGTACAGGCAAAAAAATTGGCGTGCAGTGCCCATGTCTAAAACAGGCATTAGGATGTTTGTTTGAAGTCCCCACTGCAATATTGGGTTTCCCTGAATGCAGCAGGCTCCAGACCGAACAGGCGGTCCTTAAAGTGATTGTTACAGGCCACAATGAACAAAGTAAGTTTTCAAGATATGCTTACCTGAATGTGGAGCAGCTACACTACAGATTCACCAGGATGATAACCGGTTTAAACGGTTGAATTGTAAGAACAGGTTGCATAAAAACAGTTTGTATTCTGTTGAGTGTCGAGGATTGAGCGATAATCTAATCGAGGCGTCTTGTGCCGGGCATGCGGACGATGTGGCCCGTCCAACGGAGCAGGTCGACTGTGGTCAGTGCTTTGATGCTGGGGATGTTGGCCTGATCTGGAACACTGACGTTGGTGTGTCTATCCTCCCAGGGGATTTGCAGGATCTTGCGGAGACATCGTTGGTGGTATTTCTTCAGCGATTTGAGGTGTCTACTGTATATGGTCCATGTCTCTGAGTCATATAGGAGGGCGGGTATCACTACAGCCCTGTAGACCATAAGCTTGGTACTAGATTTGAGGCCCTGGTCTTCGTACACTTTCTTCCTCAGGCGACCGAAGGCTGTGCTGGCGCACTGGAGGCAGTGTTTGACCTCGTCGTCCTTGCTGATATTAGGCTCCCGAGGAATGGAAAATGGTCCACGTTGTCCAAGGCTGCACTGTGAATTTTGCTGACCGGGGGGCAGTGCTGTGTGGCGGTGTCAGGTTGGTAGAGGACCTTTGTCTTATGGATGTTTCGTGTAAGGCCCATGCTTTCGTATGCCTCAGTGAAGTCTCGTCACCGAGAGCATGCAGGAAACAAGCGCAGGTAGCAGCAAGAGCATGCGGCAAACCAACCTCCCCACCCACCCTTTCCTTCAACGACTGTCTGTGCCACTTGTTACTGAGACCGTAATTCCCGTATTGGACTGTACAGTCACCTGAGAACTCTAGTGGAAACAAGTCTTCCTCGATTTCGAGGGACTACCTATGATGATGATGATGAATCGAGGAGTTTATAATGATATAGGGATTCGATAGTGTACATCCAGAGAAACTATTTCCTCTGTTTTTTAGGGGAATCCAGAACAAAGGTACGTAAACTTAAAGTTAGAGCTAGGCCATTTAGGAGTGAAATCAGGAAGCACTTTTTTACACACAGGGTAGAGGAAATATGGAATTCTCTCCTCCAAAAGGCTGGGACAATTAAAGCTTTCAAGACTGGGATCTGTAGGATTTTGTACGGTAAGGTTGTGAAGAGATATGGAGCTAAGGTGAGTAAATGGAGTTGAGGTACAGATCAGTCGTGATCTAACTAAATGGTGGAACAGGCTCGAGACGTGCAGCTTAGTGGGAACTTTGTTGGTGGACCATGAGCCACTGTAGGTCAACGAGTACCAGGGTGATGGGTGAATGGGACTGCCTGCGTGCTAAGATACATGCAGCAGAGTTTTGGATGAGCTCGGGTTCGTTGAGGGTTAAAGATGGGAGGCTGGCCAGGAGAACATTGGAATAGTCGTGTCTGGCAAATAACACATAAATGTAATAGTAATGCGTGTTGTAGGAGCAACACAGAATAAGTGCTCATTTTTTAATAGTCATTTATTTATTATCCATCCCTAGTTGCCAAAGAGAGGGTGGTAGTGAGCTGCCTTCTTAAACCGCTGAGGTCTGGGGAGGGGAGAAGGGGGAAAGCGGGGTGCAGGTGTAAAGGGGGTGGGAGAACGTGATCTATCTTCCTTGTGGATCACGATCTTGCTCTCATCTTCCCCCTCCGTTCGACCTGGATCATGTTCTTCTGCCCCCTCCACACTCTCACCTTGTTCCCCCCTCAACAAGCTCCCCGCCCCCACTATTTCCCCCCCCCCCCCGCCCCCAGTGTTCCTGACCTATTCCACCCTGCATTTTCCAGATCTCTTCTTCCCCCCCCACTCACGTTCCTGACCTCTTCTTTTCTCTCCCCACCCCCTGTGATCCTGACCCTTTTTCTCTCTCCATACTCCTGATCTTCTCCGCCCCCAATGTTCCTGACCTGCTCCCCTCCCCTCCCCCCCTCCCAATGTTTCTGACCTTCTCTCTTTTCCCCTCCACACCCCTCCCCAATGTTTCTGACCTTCTCTCTTTCCCCCCCTCCCCCCTCAATGTTCCTGACCTTCTCCCTCCTCCCACTCCCCCTCTATATTCCTGACCTTCCCCCGGGTTCCTGACCTCCTCTCCTCTCCTCTCTTGAGCTCCTGCCTCTCCAAACTACCCCGCCCCCCCATCAATCGCCTCTCCTTCCCCCATCCCCCGACCTTCTCTGCACATAACTAAGGAAAGCGTGGCGGTGCATGCTGCAGCCACTGCACTGTTTGGTATTGTGCATGCGTGACCCGATCCATTTTAGTGATGTTGGTTGAGAGATAAAAATTGACCAGGACACCGGGAAGAACTCTACTGCTCTTCTTCATAATAGCACAGTAGGATCTTTAACGGCCACCTGAGAGGGCAGATGGGGCATCGGTTTAACATCTCATCCGAAAGACAGCACCTCCGACAGTGCAGCACTACCTTAGTACTGCACTGAAGTGTCAGCCAGGATTAGGTGCTCCAGTCTGAAGTGGGGCTTGAACCCTCAACCTTTTGACTCTTAGGCAAGAGTGCTACTACTGAACCACAGCTGACACGGATCATGTATTAGGCTGTGGGCTGCCACCAAGGTCAGACATTTTCTTTCACGATTGCTTGTAGCTGGATTCTGTTTTTGTGCCACACAGCCTAAAATAAGAAGGAATTTAAGTGCTATAATTGATGTAGAGTGGAATTGTTGATATTAACAGAGGCATTCAGGGTCTCTATGGCTGCTAAATGTAGCCTGACGTCTGCACAGCAGGAGCGTCATCATACTATGTGGTTCACCTGAACCAGGAATGTGTTAAAAGGAAATCTCTATGTTATTTGTTGCTGTAGTCTAGCATTGACTCATATAGAACTATTGCCAGCTGTGCAGTCCTGATCTGTAACGCTCTTTCATTGCTAATTTAAATATATATTGAATATTCTGATGGTCTTTGTTGTGGGCTCTCACAAACCTGACATGTGTGTGGTTGATTAGACCATAAATCGCAGTGCCTGGAATGGAAATGCATTGTGTACGGGACAATTCAAGTGCGGTGGTGGGGTAGGAGGGGGCGGTTAGGGAGTGTGGTTTCAAATTGAAATATTGCAGTGGCTTCGAGCCATCGATCAACTCCTGGTCTTGTCATGTGCTGTGACCTTGTGGAAACTAGTTGCGGGATTGTGTATGTTTGTATCTTCCAGTGATAGCTAGGGGTGCTTTCTCTTTTGGGGCGGGGAGGGGGGGAGGTGCTGTCACTGTACAAATGAGATTTGATATTTCCAACTAAGCTTAAAGCAAGCCCGAATGGCAGTCAATGTACGCTTCCTGGTTACATCTGCATCTCATTCCAAGACTAGGATCAAATACCATTGACAACATTATTATTTTATGACTCCCTGTCTAAATATGCACAGATTTGGTGCCAGGAATATATGTAATTGAGGCAGTTTGATATTTGTTAAGCTGTAAGGTTAGAATATGATGCTATTGAGGTCTGGTACTGTGTTTGTACAGCTACACAGAATTTTGAGATCTTAAATCTTCTGTGTGACTCTGTGACAGATTGAAGGATTTTTTTTTTAAAGTTTTCAACATAGGATGAGAGTCTCAAGATATTTACTTCTTCATTCCCCTCTTACTTGCTGCATCCACATGTCAGTGAGCCAGTTTCTGAAATGCTGCAGTGAACAAGGCTGTTGGGAGATGCTCATGCATGGCTCACGGCTGCACTCACATGATTACTATGCTGGTCTGTTTCCTTTCTATCCTCCTCTGCCCGTTTGTGTGGAAGAACTTTAGTCAGCACACTTCCAAAGTGGCAAAGCTGAGATTGGGATCTTGATGTATTCGCACAAAGTCACCTTACATCTCTGTACTTCTGGCCAGCGGGTGATATTCAGGGAATCTAGAAACCCCAAACTGCAATACAGGAAGTCTTAATTAGAGTAATTACATGTTTGGAACAGCCAAGAGGGTTTATCTGCAGTGTAGGTGATATCAATGCACTGGCATGGACCCATTGCATACCATTGTGTGGCACAGCAGGTTAGAACACCTATGTCCAGTTTCTCACAGTTTATCCACAATGTAGTAACCATGCACACTGTCTCTGAAAAGGAATTGAATGATGGTTTTTCTGAAGCAGTTATGTTGCACGCTTGCAGTGTGCTAGTGTCAGCTTCTCTTGCCTGACATCAAACATTGGATACCTTTTCTAACTAAAATAGTGGAGCATTGTGTATGTGTCATTCTTATTGCCAGTAATAATACTGGTGGAAATGTATTGGGGAGTCCAAAACTAGGAGCCATAAATACAAGATAGTCACCAATAAGGAATTCAAAAAAAACTTCTAAACTTCGAGTGGGGAGAATGTGGAACTCGCTACCACATGGAGTGGTTGAGGTGAATAGCATGGATGCATTAAAGAGGAAGCTAGATAAGTACATGAGGGAGAGAAAAAAATCGAAGGATATGTTGACAGGGTTAGATGAAGTAGGGTGGGAGGAGGCTCGTGTGGAGCAATGGCACCAGCATAGACCAGTTAGGCCGAATGGTCTGTTGCTGTGCTGTAAAATTCTATGTAATTTAAAATAAAGCCATTGGCTCTGATAACATTGTTGTGCTGATTACGCATGGAGCGATTGAGTGTAATTTTATTGCCCCTCTTGGGATTCTTCCTAGATCGTACTGGAGAACAGTAGTCGAGAAGACAAACACGAGTGTCCATTTGGTCGTAGTAGCATCGAGCTCACCAGGATGCTGTGTGAGATCCTCAAAGTGGGAGAACTTCGTAAGTTTTCATCTTGCTATTCTAGATATGGTCGCATAGTTTCAGTTAAAATACTGTGCATAGAAGGAGTCTCTGTTAGTACCCATTCTGTTTATAAAAAAAATTAAAAATGTTTTTTTTAAAGAAATATAAATAAGTTTAACATTCTTTTTGTTCCTGTCGGTTTAATTTTTTGGGAAGGGACGGGGATTGAACTTAAAATGTTGTCCATTCTTGGGTTCCTGTATCCTGCAGCACTAATGATGGCGAAGGCAGTATGGCGATGGGCTCCAGGCCACTCCCAGTGCTGCTACTCAGAGGTGCACATATCAAAGAGCAACTCCTCCAGCTATTCATTCTTGTGGAAGCATCCCACAGCTCCAGTGTGTATTTACATGTGTATGTGCATGCTTACATGTACACCACAGTGCTGATGACACCAGTGGACCCCCCTCCCCTGGTCCTCCCCTTCAATGGGTTACTTAGCACAACACTGTGAGGCAGCTGAAATCTGTTTTGCTAAGAACAATGGTTAAAAAGGTGTTCTTCGCAACTGAAATCTGTTTATTGCTGCCCCCAATACTGTTTAATCACACAGATAGTGTCCAGCCCCTCTGAGAACCTGACTGCTATTCTGAGAGGAGAAAGGCTTTTATTTAAAAACATTGACAGACAAATGTTGAATCTGGTCTAATGCTGCGAGCATCTCCAGAGTGTAAAACTGGCAGTTAGGTTGTCAGTTTCCCAGTTTACTAAACCTATTCATCTCTTCAGTGAGTTAAAATTTCAGAGTAGCTGGAGGAAAGGGCGCATGATTTGTTTTATCTGATGGTAGCTATTAAATTCATTTAGTTGCTAAGATTTTTGAAATCTTATTCATACTTACTGATGGTTGCTGAGCAGCATCTCTTGGCAACTTAGACTGCAGAGAGAGGTCAATTTATTACTGGTAGGTTGACAAAACTGCTGGAATGACTGAGAACATTTTGGAAATGTTAACTAGTATTTGCATTTATATAGCGCCTTTAACAAAGTAAAAGTTCCCACGGTGCTGCACAGGAGCATTATCAAACAAAATTTGACACTGAGGTACATGAGATATTAAGACAAGTGACAAGAGGCAAGTTTTAAGGAGGGTCTTAAAGGAGGATAGAGATGTAGAAAGTCAGAGAGCTTTAGGAAAGGAATTACTGAGCCCAGGCAGCTGAAGGCATGGCCACCAGTGACGGAGTGATGAAGATCGGGGAGGGGCAAGAGGCCAGAATTGTTAACACAAATAGAGGACAGCAGCACTTTAATTTTTGCCTGTGTTTCTTTTTAAATAGGTTAATGAGATCTGCGGCACTGTCCAGGCCATCTTATTTTAATGCTGTACCAAACCCCATTGATATGTAAAGCACAGGAAATGTTTGTAGTGAGGTTTTCAATTAAGAACAGTGCGACTGACTGCCCATTTAAACATAAATATAAACGGTCTGCTTAATATTATAATGGAGTGAGATGTACCAAAAATGCATGATATTTTAGGATCAAAATGAGTAGGATGTGATGGAGAAAGGCGCATAAACATTTGAAGCAGGACGGGGATCAGTTCTGGATTGATAAAGGGCTATGGGGAGAGTGGGGCAGTGGGATTAGTTTTGGATTGGTACAGGGCTATGGGGAGAGTGGGACAGTGGGATTAGTTTTGGATTTATACAGGGCTATGGGAAGAGATTCGGGCAGTGGGATTAGTTTTAGATTGGTACAGGGCTATGGGGAGAGTGGGACAGTGGGATTAGTTTTGGATTTATGCAACAGTGACAACTTGTATTTATATAGCGCCTTTAATGCAGTGAAACGTCCCAAGGCATTATGAGATAAAACAATTTGACACCAAGCCGCATAAGTAGAAATTAGCGCAGGTGACCAAAAGCTTGATCAAAGAGGAAGGTTTTAAGGAGCATCTTGAAGGAGAAAAGAGAGGCAGAGAGGTTTAGGCAGGGAGTTCCAGAGCTTGGGGCCTAGGCAACGGAAGGCACGGCCACCAATGTTTGAGCGATTATAATCAGGGATGCACGAGCACAGAATTAGAAGAGTGCAGACATCTCGGTGGGGGTTGTGGGGCTGGAGGAGATTACAGAGATAGGGAGGGTCGAGGCCATGGAGGGATTTGAAAATAAGGATGAGAAGTTTGAAATCGAGGCGTTTCTTAACCGGAAGCCAATGTAGGTCAGCGAGCACAGGGGTGATGGGTGAGTGGGACTCGATGAGAGTTAGGACACGGGCAGCCGAATTTTGGATCACCTCTAGTTTACGTAGGGTAGAATGTGGTAGGCCAGCCAGGAGTGTGTTGGAATAGTCAAGTCTAGAGGTAACAAAGGCATGGATGAGGGTTTCAGCAGCGGATGCTCTGAGGCAAGTGCAGAGACGGGTGATGTTAGGGAGGTGAAAATAGGCGGTCTAAGTTATGCTGCTGTATGTGGTCGAAACCTCATTTCAGAATCAGATATGACACCAAAGTTGCGAACAGCCTGGCTCAGCCTCAGACAGAAGTTGGGGAGAGGGATGGAGTCAATAATTAGGGAATGGAGTTTGTGGCGGGGACCGAAAACAGTGTCTTCAGTCTTCCCAGTATTGAATTGGAGAAAATTTCTGCTCATCCAGAACTGGATGTCAAACAAGCAGTCTGACAATCTAGAGACCATGGAGGGGTCGAGAAAAGTAATATTGAGGTAGAACTGCGTACATATGGAAACTGATGCTGTGTTTTCGGATGATGTCGCCAAGGGGCAACAATGTAGAAGAGAAATAGGAGGGAATCAAGGATCGATCCTTGGAGGACACCAGCGGTAACGATGCAAGACGGGAAGAGAAGCCGTTGCAGGCGATTCTCTGGCTATGGTTAGATGGATCAGAATGGAACCAGGCAAGTGCTGTCCCACCCAGCTGGGTGACGGTGGAGAGGCGTTGAAGGATAGAGTGGGCAACCGTGTCAAAGTCAGGAAGGACGAGGAGGGGTAGTTTGCCTTTGTCACAGTGACAACGGATGTCATTTGTGACTTTGATGAGAGCCGTTCCGGTACTGTGGGAGGTGCGGAAACCGGATTGGAGGGATTCAAACATGGAATTGCGGGAAAGATGGGCACGGATTTGGGAGGCGACAACACGTTCAAGGACTTTGGAGAGGAAAGGGAGGTTGGTGATGGGGTGGTCGTTTGCAAGACGGACGGGTCGAGGGTTGTTTTTTGAGGAGAGGGGTAATGACAGCAGATTTGAGGGGGACAGTAGCTGAGGAGAGAACACAGTTAACAATGTCAGCTAACATGCGAGCCAGAAAAGAAAGTTGGATGGTCAGAAGTTTGGTGGGAATAGGGTCGAGGGAGCAGAAAGTGGGTCTCATGGACAGGATTAGCTCGGAAAGGTAATGCGGGGAAATCGGAGAGAAACTGGAGAAAGATGAGGTCAGGACTAAGGCAAGTGGGGCCCTTAGCGGAAGTTTGACCCGGTGCGCGAAGGGCAGAGGCAGAGGCGGCCGAACGGATGGTCTCAATCTTCAAAACAAAGAAGTCCATGAGCTCCTCACATTTATTGTCATGGTGAGGGTGGAGACTGGGGAGAGGGGTTTAAAAAGACAGTTTGCAGTGGAGAATAGAAGCTGAGGTTTATCTTTACATTTCAGAATGATTCTGGAATAATGAGAGATTTTGACAAACAAGAGCAGGACCCAATGGTGCTTTATGTGGTCCAGCTATATCTGGCTGTTTGGCTAAACCAGTTGTCTGCCATATCCGTTCAAGTCTGCGTCCCTTGGACTTAAGAGAGCGAAGATCAAGTCTGTACTAGGGGGAACGGCCAGGGTGACAGAGAAATTGTGTTAACAGGGTCTAGGGCATCAAAGGTGGTGGTGAGGGTGTGATTGAGCAGATCTGTAGCTGCAGAAATGTCCTGGTGAATGGAGGGCCAAAGGCTGGACAGTTGGGAGCTCATGTACAGTTGTAAGAGAGTTGGGAAAGAGTTTTTCCAGGGGGGGGGGGGGGGGGGACACTGTTGGGGGGAGGGGTGGGGTGGGGGGGGAAGGGCGTTGTGAGTAGAGAACGATGCGAGGAAGTGGCCTGAGATGGCCTTATCTGTGATTGACACAATGGGAGTAGCGAGGCCACGAGAGATGACAAGGTCAAGGGGGTGGTCGTGAATATGGGTTGGTGAGTTTACATGGAGGGAGAGATTAAGGGAGGATAGGAGGCTAGTGAACTCAGAGGAGAGAGCATGATGAATTGAGATGGAGATGGAGGTTGAAATCACCGAGGTTGAGATGACGTTCGGCGTAGAGGCAGAGGGAGGAAAGCAGTGAAGAAATATCGGTAATAACATTTTTAGGGTACTTGGGTAGGCGGTAGAGAACAATATTTTAAATGAGAGGGAGAGGGATGGAATAGGGTGAGATGCTCAAAGGAGGGGAAAGTGCCGGAGGAGTAGGGGACAGACCAAGGTGTGATTTGCTGATGAGAGTCACGGTCTGAGCGGGGCAAGTGGTGGAAGGTATAGCCAGGTGGGGAAGCTTCATTTAAGGGTAAGGTATCATCATCCTTCAACCAGGTTTCTGTCAGGGCCATGATGTTAATGCCATTATCCGCGAAAAGCTCATGGATGGGAACAGCCTTGTTCGCAAGCGAATTCTGGAGGGAGATGTGGCGAGGGTCGATGATTGCTGCCCCACTGTCTGCATCCACAGGGTCAGTGCTGAGAGGGGTGAGTTAGACAGGGAGGAGATTTGCAAGATTAGCTCCCAGTGCGTGCGCTGGGTGGGAACGTTGGCGACAGAGTAGGATGGGACAGTTGGGATTGCTGCTCGTAAGGAGGCAGCAACGATTGCCTCGATGGGCCCTTCGTAGAATGCCAAGAGAGGCACAGAGGGAAGCTGCAGGCTTATCTAGGAGGGAGTCAAGCCTTGGATGGTGGTGGGAGAGTAGCAAGATCGAAGAGTAATGAAGGATTGGGGTAGGGATTTGGCAGGGCGTATCCGAGAGAGGAGGGATGAAAGGAGGCATGATGACAGGAGCGAACAGTCAGGGAGGGAGAAAGCGAAATGGAAAGAGGGGGAAAAGTGGAGAAGTATTGAATGGCTCAAGTCCGGCGTGGCAGTCAAGGTGCACATGCAAATGGACAGGGGAAAGCTCAGGTTATGCAGGCCTATTTACATTTCCTACATAATCCCTGCCCGCTTGCAGCCGTGTAATCACCCGGGAAAGGCACGAAACCAGAAAAAAAACCACAAGTTTCAAATGGAGAGAGCGGGGAATTGGGAGTTTTTTTGGTTGGCACAAGTCTATGGGGAGAGAGTGGGGCAGTGGGATTAGTTTTGGATTCATGCAGAGCTGTGGGGACAGAGTGAAGCTTTGGGATTAGTTTTGGATTGGTACAGGGCTTTGTGGACAGAGCAGGGCAATGCAATTGCTCCAGTAAATAGCTAGCCCAGATGCGATGGGACGAATGGCAGCCTCCTGTGCTGCAAACTTCTACCGTTCTGTGTCTGCATTATCCAAGGAATGAACACCAGACCTACCTGCTGATCTGAGGCGTGGGAGGAGGAGGAACATTTCTGGATTTGTTGTAGTACAAATATATTGCCGCAGTGTTCTAAGGGCTTAATTACCAATTTGTCACCTCCCTTTGGAACTGTCAAGTGTTTGATGGATAGAGCTCGTGTCGTCACACGCATTGTCTAAAGTCACTAACTAGTTGATACATTCTGTGTACCGGAACAGTAGAAGATGAGATGGTTCAATTCAAAGGGCCAATGAGCTAATTTGGCAGATAGTTAAATTATTATTTTGCTATAAATAAGCTTACAGTTTGAGAAATAAACTTCACAGATCTACCCTGGTGTTTCTTGCATTTACCTTGATGCATCCGTTTGCAATGACCTGAAATAAAATGAATAAAGTACTTGGGAGATGTCAGGTACTTAAATATTGTTTGCAACGCAAAGAGAAAACTCATGCCCCAATCTCCTCTTGCTAATAATTCAAAACAAATTAAATACAGTAATACCGTAACATTCTATTCACTATATACTAGTCAATCTCCTGTGGCACACAGGGGAACAAAATCAAATATAGGCTTAAGGTGAAGCAGGGTTAGAGGCCTAAGATAATTTGAACAAAGTGGCAGATGTAATTCAGTCCCCACTTTAAAGTCATACATTCTGCTTTTATTTTTAAGTGTCAGCTTCTGAGTTGGCAGGTTGTGGGTTCATGCCCCAATGCAGAGATTTAAGGACTGACACTCCACTGCAGGACTGAGGGAGTGCTGCAGTGTCGGAGGTGCGGTCTTTCAAATGAGGTTAAACCAAGGCCCCCTCAGGTGGACGTAAAAGATTCCATGGCACTGTTTGGAAGAAGAGCAGTTCCCTCTGTTGTCCTGGCAAATATTTATCCCTCAACCAACATCCCTAAACCAGATTATATGATCATTATCTCATTAATTTTTGTGGATTGTTGGACCCTGCTATGTACAAAGAGTTTCCTACGTTACAACAGTGACGACACTTTCAAAGTACTTCATTGGCTGTAAAACACTTTGGGACGCCCTGAGGTTGTGAAAGGTGCTATATAAATGCAAGTTCTTTCATTAGAAGCGACTGATGCATCCTCTCAGCAAGATGATTTCTGTACTGCCTCGAAAGACAGTGTACTGGAGAGAGTCAATGAAAGAACTGTTGAACAATGTAGTAAATTTGGATGTTATGAGTGAGTGCAGTGGCTGACATTTAATATAGAATCTAAGTGTTTGGAAAAATATATATTTTTGTTTTTTTTGGTGGTAATAGAAAGGCTCAGAGAGTAGAGCGCTAATTGAAATCTTTGTGTGACTTGAGGATTGAGGCGGTCATGCTAAAAATATTAAACACTAAACTAGAGTAACTAGTGGCAGTATTGCATATCATTCTTATCAAATTACAAATTTGTGCAATGTAGGAATGTACCTAAAAGTACTGGGAGGAGAATTTGCCAGGGGTTCATGATTAATTTATTTGCTTTTCCATCAAAGGCTTACTAAGTCTTTGCAAAAAGCTTTTTCCCTTGTGCTGAGGTTTTAAATAAGTAATTTAAAAATGCTCCGAGTCCAGAGAGATGTATAAAAGTGCTGTGTAGGTGCAGAGGCATTGGAATTTTATTCTGTCAACATGAGAAATGGATCATTTGACAGCTTTTAGGAATTTGTGCTAGAATGGATGCACTTTGTTGACACCAGCTGCAGACATCCTCAATGTGTGAGTCCATCAAGAACAGTGAACATTAACCATACTTCATGGGATAGGAGCAGCATTGACTGAGTTTTGCTATTAGTTAACTCATGGCCTCGATGAAGCTGAGCAGACATTGTTTTGTCCTTCCGTCCAAGTCCTTAAACCTCTCTTAAACCCCGATCACCAGCCTCCCTCCTCCTCCCCCCCCCCACCCCTCCCCCAACTCTTCTGATTGCTAATTCTCTCAGTCTCAAAGCTCCCTGAGCCATTCCGATCACCAGTCTCCCCCCAGCCCTCCCGATCTCAAACCTCGCCCCAGCCCTCCCGATCGCCATCCATCCCGATCGCTAGCCTCTTCACAGCCCTCCCAATCTTAGACATTCCCCACCCCAGTCCTCCTGATCGCCATCGCTCCTGATCACTAGCCTCTCCCCCTCACTCCCAGTCCCCCCGATCACCAGCCTCCCCCAGCCCTCCCAATCGCAGCCCAGAGCTGGTGCTCCCTTCCCAGTGTAGAGGTTGTGGCCTCCTGCTTCTAGTTATCCCCTTCTGCCCTCCGGACAGTTTGGCAATTTGGCCAGCTGCTATGCAGGAGGCAGCCCTATATTGTATAGAATTACAGCACAGAAACAGGCCATTCAGCCCAACTGGTTTGTGCTGGTGCTTATGCTTCATATGAGCCACATCCCAACATACATCATCTAACCTTATCTGCATATCCTTCTATTTCTTTCTCCCTTGTGCACTTATCTAGCTTTCCTTAAATGCTTCTATGCTATTCTCCCCAATTGCTCCATGTGGTAGCAAGTTCCACATTCTAACCACTCTCTGGGTAAAGAAGTTTCTCCTGAATTCTTTATTGGATTTATTCGTGACTATCTTTTATTTATGGCACCTAGTTTTGGACTCCTCCTCCCTCCCCCCTCCCCCCAAGGGGAAGCATCTTCTCTATATCTACCTTATCAAACCCCTTCATAATTTTAATGACCTCTATCATAGTTAGGATTCTCTCAGCCTTCTCTTTTCCAGAGAAAAGGGCGCCAGCCTACTCAGTTTGTTATCATCCTTGTAACTCTTTTTTTGCTCCTCCCCAGTGCCTTGATTATCCTTTTGTAATGTGGTGACTAGAACTGTGCACAATACTCTTAAGTGTGGTCTAACCAAAGCGCTATAAAAGTTCGACATAACGTCCCTGCTATTCAATTCTATTCCTCTCGAAATGAAGAAAGACTGGATCGACTAGGCTTATATTCACTGGAATTTAGAAGAATGAGAGGGGATCTCATAGAATCATATAAAATTCTGATGGGATTGGACAGGTTAGATGCAGAAAGAATGTTCCCGATGTTGGGGAAGTCCAGAACCAGGGGTCAGTCTAAGGATAAGGGGTAAGCCATTTAGGACCGAGATGAGGAGAAACTTCTTCACTCAGAGAATTGTGAACCTGTGGAATTCTCTACCACAGAATGTTGTTGAGGCCAGTTCGTTAGATTATATTTAAAAGGGAGTTAGATGTGGCCCTTATGGCTAAAGGGATCAAGGGGTATGGAGAGAAAATAGGAATGGGGTACTGAGGTGAATGATCAACCATGGTCATATTGAATGGTGGTGCAGGCTCGAAGGACCGAATGGCCTACTCGTGCACCTATTTTCTATGTTTCTATGAACCCCAGTACTTTTTGTATTTTATAGCCTTGTTAACTTGTGTTGCTACTTGTCGTGATTTGTAAATGTGTACCCCTATATCCCTTTGCTCTTCTTTAGACTCTTATTTTCCAAAGCGTGTGTGACTTCCTTGTTCCTTCTACCAAAAATCACCACCTCACACTTGTCTATATTAAAATTAATTTGCCATTTACACACCCATTCTGCAAGATTATTAATGTATTGTATTTTGTTGCCGTCTTCCTCTGTGTTAACTATATGATAATGCAGTTAAGATTGGCAGGGCCTCCACGTTCCAGCCTTGCCTGGTTTTCCCCGTGCTCCCCTGTACCCTTCCCACTTCCTGATAAATACCGAGGCCAAAAGTTCAGCACCACTGTACTGGACAGCATTTGTACATCAACATCAGTGACTGTTTATTGTAGTGATTGTAAAACTAAAGCTGGAACGTAAAGAAATTGCAACATCTAGTTGCATTTCTATCAGGCTTCTCAAGTGGGTGATGCTATGGAAACCTTTGCTAAACATAAGATCATGGAGCATCTGGATAGAAAGAAAATAATAAAAGATAGCCAATATGTGTTCATGAAGGGGATTTCTTGCTTATCTAATTTACTAGTTTTCTTGAAGGTGGGACAACGAGCTTGATAAGGGTAAAGCAGTGGACGTGGTTTATTTGAATTTCAGTAAGGCCTTGATACAGTTCCTCTCGAAAGACTGGTACTAAAAGTAAAGAAATCAGGAAGCAGTGGAAATATTTTATAATTGATACATAATTGGTTGGCCAATAGAACCCAGAGGGTAGTGGTGCAGGGATTGTTATCAGCCTGGGAGTTATCAGTGGTGTCCCACAGGAACCTGTTTTAGGACCTCTTTTGTTTAATATTATCATAAATGATCTGGAGGTGGGAGTCACAAGCACAATGGCTAAATTTACAGATGATACAAAGCTAATGAAGATGGTCAACTCCAATGCTGAACGAGTTAAACTACAGGAGGATTTGAATGTCCTGGTGAATTGGGCAGACAGGTGGCAGGTGAAATTCATTGTAGAGAAATGCAAAGTGCTTCACGTGGGGACAAAAAATTCAATAAGAGACTGTTACTTAAATGGAAAGAAAATAATGTGCATGGAAAATGAAAGAGATCTGGGGGTTGATAAATTGAAGTGATCCCAACAATGCTCACTGGCAGTCAGTAAAGCAAATCAAATATTTGGGATGTAGTAAAAGGTCGATATTGAGGTGAAATAGTGAGGTAATCCTACCATTTTATAAATCGTTGGTGCAACTGCACTTAGAATACTGTGTACAGTTCTAATCACCACAGTATGAAAACAGTATTGCAGCTATTGAAAGGATACAGAAGAGAGCAACCAGAATGATTGAGAGGATGGAGAGATTAGATTATGAGAAACAATAAATGTAAATTGGGCATGTCACTGGAAAAGAGTTGAGAAGCGATTGCTCTTTCTGGATTTGAAAGGGGCTAGATAACGTAGACCATGTCGAACTATTTCACCTTGTCCCGAACAATAGAACCAGAGGACACAGTCTGCCCTCGAAGTAAATTCAAAACAAATCTGAAAAATAATTATTCCAGTGAGCGAATGGTCAATCCATGGAACAGGCTCCCTAGGGAGACGGTGGAAGCACAAAGTATTAAATCATTCAAGTGCAAATTAGATTGATTTCTTTCAGGAAATATAATTTTGGGATACAGTTTAAGTAATTTGAGACATGATGTGGTAAGTGTAGCATGCTTGGAAGGAACAGATGACTTTGGAGCTATGGTTCCCAAAGCTCTATATTTCTGGGGTTTTCCTTGCTTTATGACTGGGTATGCTGTTAACCTACTTGATAGAGATTGATTGCTATGATTAGTGCAGTAACTCTATTATCATTGTATCATGCGACTACTAAGGATGGTAGAAGGCAATCTAGATGGGTCTTGTTTTTTTTGACCAGCAATTCCTATGTTCCTAAGTAGAGACATCTCAAAGTGCTTTACTTGGTAGTGGATATTGACTGGGTGGGGAAAAGGAAGAGGGGGGATGGGGGAGACCAGGGTGTAAGGAAGGGTTTTTAGAAGGAGGAAGGGCTGTGAAAAGCAGAAGTGTTGAGGGTAAGGTTAGTGGATCAAGGAGCAGCACCTGGCAGAGATGTCAACAATGAGTAATTGATGTTGGCGGACTGGAGGATGAGCACAGAGGTGCATGGCTAGAGGGAATTGTTGAGGTAGGATGAATTTGAAGGCGAGGATGGAGATCTTTAAGCCAAATTACTGGAACAAGGGAACAGGAGGAATTTGGCGAGGTTGGTGATACAGTGGAGGTGGGCCTTTGGACAAGTGAGGCTGTGGATCATGACTTCTGGATGAGCTGTAACTTGTGGAGGGTAGAAGTGAGGATTTTTGCAAGGAGTGCATTGGAGAAATTAGGCCTTGAGATGCTAACAACGTATGTTAGGATTTTGGCAGCAGAGAGGGAGGTAACTATTCAGAAGTGGGAGAGGAATCATGGTGTAGGTTGAGCAGTACACCAAGTTTCTATACCTCTGCACTAAACCTGAACTTGGTGGTTGGAGGCAGGAAGTCACATGATCAAAACTCCAGGAATACATCCAACCAGAGTTGGCAACCCTAGCAAGAACTTGAGCAAGGTTCATTCTTGTATGCTGCTGAGTAATTGTTGCAAGGAACATGTTGTCAACAGTTTTAATTCTCATCCTTGAATTGAATGTTTTTAATCTTTTATTTTTTTAATGGCACTATGGAGCTTTAATTGCTTTGCTTTGCAACCGTTAAATAGCAATCAGTTGCAAATAGCTGATGACCAATTGCTACCTTAATAGTTTTAAAATATCTCGTAAATCATATCATTGTTTTTGTTAAATATGCTCTAATTGCGTGCTTGATGCTTTGACAACAAATGGAAGCAATCAGGCAGCTAATTGCATGATCATGTTAGAGGAGAGTTCGGCAAGTTCTTTTTAGTTCTGAATATGTTACTGACAGACATTATTAGACATAGAACCATACAGCACAGAATGAGGCCATTATGCCCATCGTGCCTGTGCTGGCCCTTTTTCTGAACATTGTGTTTCGGGTGTAACTTTTGCCAGCTCTGTATTTTGTGTTCACCGTGTTTTTTATTCATGACTGCAGATGGAGGCCCCAAAATCCTTGGCGCCAGAGAGGGTTGAAAGCTTGATTTCAGGGCGAAGGTTGTGGGGGTGTGAATTTGCGATGGAACCCAGTTATGCCGTGATTCGATCCCATTTGCTATGACCTTTTAAATTCAACTGAGGGTGGAGATGTGTGTCGGGTGGATCTGCCACCCATCCCCTCCCATATCAAGGAGGTGGGTCTGGGGAATTTCCTGGGCTTTGCTGGAAGTCTTTCCCCAGTATACCTCCTGACAGGCTTGACAGGACCTGTGCCTGCTGAGAGCAGACATAGCTTTTGTTATGGGCTGAGTAAATGCCCCAGGCTTTTGCTAGAGTAATTTTCTTTTACTTGGGTTGATGTCAGCTATGGCTCAGTGGTAGTACACTTGCCTCTGAGAGTTCAGTCCCACTCCAGAGACTTGAGCACATGACCTAAGCTGACACTCCAGTTCCATACTAAGGAGTGTTCCACTGTCGGAGGCGCTGTCGTACGGGGACGCAAATGATCCCATGGCACCATTTCGAAGAAGAGCAGGGAAGTTCTCCCCTATGTCCTCGTTGATATTTATCCCTCAATCAACATTGCTGTAAAACAGATGATGCAATCATTATCAGATTGCTGTTTGTGGGAGCTTGCTGTGCACAAAGTGGCTGTTCTGTTTCCCACATTACAACAGTGACTGCACTTTGAAAATATTTAAATGGCTGCTAAGAGCTTGGGGAAGTCCTGAGGTCGTGAAAGGTGCCATATAAATGCCAGTTCATTCTATCTTTAACCTGGGATCAATTGCCTTACTGTGAAGGCACAATTGCTACACCATAGGTGATGACTTTTTTGACCATTTTTTTCTCTTTGGCCCAATAGGACCTAACGCACCTCAGCCGGAGTGGCTGTGGGCCGCTCCACCTTCTAATAGGTATTGAGGTGCGATTCATTGAAGCGCCCAATCTGCTTCTGCAAAAGACCCAGCCCTGGGATTACAGCCAGTGTTTTGACATTTGCAAAAAGGTGTATTGCGGGCAGTTTGTGAATGCAATGTAGTTGGCACATGTAGTCAGTCTAACCGTGCATTCAGGATAGAAGTTTAACATTGTTGGAAGCTGTTTTGGCATCACACCAGCATGTGGAGTGTAAATCGGGTGTCAAGGCCAAACTGATTCCAAAGCACAGCAATGTGAAACTGCCCCCCTACAGTGTCGTTCTGGCCCTGACTCCGGCTGCATTTACACTGTAACTTTACTGATGTTGTGAAACAAATCATTGTGCATCATTTTTGCAGTTACAGTGTGTGAAAACTACAGTGCTGCCCAGCCCATTGTTCTGTCATACTGAGCTCAGGATCACACCCTTCTTCCATTAACAACATTAAAAAGTATTTATTCTTAAAGTAACAATTTGCTTAGTTTAAAAAACCCACATTAATTTGCTTATTCAAAGCAAACGTTTTTACAACTAACATCCTCGATTGTAGAGTTGAGAACTGTTGCATTACATTTTTTGAGCCTAGAATGCAGAGCATAGGATTATAAAATCTTGTTAGCATCAGCTGTCTCTTGTGTGCAGCTTTCTTGCTCAGCAGTCAGGACATTAGCAAATCCTCCTAATCTGATCAATTTGATCATGACTTTAATCTGCTATTTGCATTATTGGTTTGGGCACTGGTTTAAATAAGCAATAGGCTTTTCATTTTCTTGTCTTTGAGATTGTCTGTGCTTCAGACTTTTTCTCTCTGCTTGATGTAGATTCTAATCAATGTACACTAACATTACAATCATGCAAACAACGGCTCCCTACTGGCTGAAGGTTTCACCATCAGTGCCTGATCTAGGTACAGTGCTGGATTCGTGGCCACTCTTCACTACTCAAACGTCACTATTCAACACATACATTCTGCATTGTGTTGCTACAGCTGTTTTATTCCCATTTATTTTTACATGTTTTTTCTCTGTCTCTATGCATGTGGGTGTCTCTCATTCTCTATTTGTCCTTCTGTCTCTCTATGTCTGTGTGTCTCTCATACTCTGTATGTATCTCAGTCTCTTATCTGTCCCTCTATCTGTGTCTCTCTCAGTCGGCATCTGTTTGTCTGTCTGTGTTTCTCGGTCTGTGTCTGTCTGTCTCTTTGTCTGTGTGTGTGTTTATGTCTCAGTCTATATCTGTCTGTCTTTCTCTTCCTTACTCACAATACTGGAAGCAGCAACACAACTCAAGAGCAAGAAAGCAGCTCTACAGATGTCTGAAGGCCGAGGTCCAACATAAAACTCGCGACCTAAGGAACAGATGGTGGATGGGGAAAGCGCAGGAGATTCAGCAACTAGCCAACAATTACGGTATGCGTGGATTCTTTAGCGCAGTCAAGACCACCCAAGTACCCAAGGTCCTATCCCACTGAGGGCCAAAAAGAACAATGTGGTACTCATCAAGGACTGGGAGGCAGTCAGTGCCTGCTGGAAGGAGCACTTCGAAGATCTCCTTAACCAAGACTCTATCTTCAACGTGAGTGTCCTCGACTCCATTCCGCAGCGTGCTACCTGCCACCACCTCAGCACAACCCCAGCCCAGCATAAGGTAGAAAAGGCCATCCGACAACAGAAGAACAACAAGGCCTCAGGAGCAGATGGAATCCCTGCCGAAGCACTAAAGCATGGGGGAGAAGTACTATTGGTGCTAATCCATGAACTCATTTCTCTTATTTGGAAGGAGGAGAGCATGCCAGGGGATTTCCGTGACGCTGTAATCATGCCCATCTTCAAGAAAGGCGACAAGTCCGATTGCGGTAATTACAGAGGCATTTCGCTGCTGCCTGCCACAGGGAAAGTCATCACAAGAATCCTCCTCAATCGCCTTTGCCCAGTGATTAAAGAGCTCCTCCCAGAGTCGCATTGCAGATCCCGCCCACTAAGGGGCAAAATGGATAGAATCCTCACCGTGCGTCAAATTCAAGAAAAATGCAGGGAAAAGCATGAATCTCTATACATGGCCACCTTTGACCTCATAAAGGCCTTCGACACTGTCAACCATGAGTGATTATGGAGTGTCCTCCTCAAATTCGGCTGCTCTCAAAAGTTTGTCACCATCCTCCGCCTGCTTCATGATGACATGCAAGCCGTGATCCTGACCAATGGATCCACGACTGACCCAATACACATGTGGACCGGGGTCAAGCAAGGCTGTGTCATTGCACCAACACTCTTCTCGGTCTTCCTTGCTGCAATGCTCCATCTCGCCCTCAATAAGCTTCCCTGCTGCAGTGGAGCTAATCTACAGAACAAACGGGAAATTGTTTAACCTCCATCACTCCAATCCAGATCCAAGGTCATCCCATCCTCTGTCATCGAACTACAGTATGCAAACGACACTTGCATTTGCGCACACTCGGAGGTCGAACTCCAAGCCATCGTCAACACCTTCACCGAGGCATACGAGAGTATGGGCCTTACACTAAACATCCATAAGACAAAGGTTCTCTACCAACCTGCCTCCGCCACACAGCACTGCCCCCCCCCCCCACCGATTATCAAGATCCATAGCAAGACTTTGGACAACATGCCGCATTTTCCATACCGCGGGAGCCTACTGTCAACAAGGGCAGACATCGATGACTAAGACCAACACTGCCTTCAGTGGGCCAGTGCAGCCTTCAGTCGCCTGAGAAAGAGTGTTTGAAGGATCTCAAACCCGGCACCAAGCTCGACAGAACAGTAGTGATACCCGCCCTCCTATATGCTTCAGAGACATGGACGATGTACAGCAGGCACATCAAAGCATTGGAGAAGTACCACCAACGCTGCCTCCACAAGATCCCGCAAATCCATTGGCAGGATAGGCGCACCAACGTCCGTGTTCTCGCTCAGGCCAGCATCAAAGCATTGACCACGCTCGATCAGCTCCAATGGATGGGCCACATCGTCTGCATGCCCGATTCTAGACTCCCAAAACAAGTGCTCTACTCCGAGCTCTTAACACGGCAAGCGAGTCCCAGCTGGGCAGAGGAAACGCTTTAAGGACACCCTCAAAGCCTCCTTGAAAAAGTGTAACATCCCCACCAACTCCTGGGAATCCTTGGCCCAAGACCGCTCAAAGTGGAGGAGAAGCATCCGGGAAGGCGCCGAACACCTCTTCGCCAGGACCACGTGGAAGACAAGTGCAAACAGTGGAAGGAGCGCACGACAACCAAAGCACTCCACCCACCCGTCCCTTCAACCACCGTGATGTAGATTGTAAGCTCCGCATTGGTCTCATCAGTCACCTGGGAACTCATATTCGTATGGAAGCAAGTCATCCTCGACTCCGAGGGACTGCCTAAGAAGAGAAGATTGGTCCCTCTATCTGTGTGTCTCTCAGTCGGCATCTGTTTTTCTCTGTCTGTATCTGTTTGTCTCTCTGTGTGTGTCTCTCAGTCGGCATCTGTTTGTCTGTGTGTTTCTCAGTCTGCGTCTGTCTGTCTCTTTGTCTGCGTTTATGTGTGTGTGTGTTTGTATCTCAGTCCATATCTATCTTTCTCTTCCTTACTTTCATTAATATTACTTTTAACCTGCCACTAAAGTGATTTTAACATGCCTGGGGCAATACTGCCAGCCACAGTGTCGAGTACAGACTATTTACAAAATAGGTATTTTCTCAGGAAATCAAAAGTCACCTCCATTTACTATATTACTAGCTGATGCCACATAGCGTTGCTTGCATTGAGTCCAACGTTGTATAAGAACAGAGTCGTTCTGTCAAGTCATATTATCAGTGGCACAGATTCGTCAGCATTGGGGGAAGCCCCTGAGATCTGGAAGTACTGAGATGGAGAGTTGAAGCCTGACAGTACTTTGAAAGGGAATTGCAGGGCCTACAAGCACTGGGATGAGGAACATTGGGACAGATCCCAAATCAGGGATCAGTAAAAAAGTTGTTCTGTGATGTAGTCAATATTTGGAAGGATGATCCAAAGGTTTAAAAACATTCAGAGTTGTCAGGAATCACTGAGACAATAGTCTAGGGATTTATGAACACTGGCATCTTTGAGTAGGGGAAGGGAACGTCCCATGGTTCAGGACAATTGGAAAGAGTCAAGGAGCATTTGGAGGAGAATGACCTTGCAATATTGGAGGGTTGTAAAGGACTTGAGGGAGAGGAGAATGGAGCCTAAACTGCAATTGGCCCCAATCGAACAATCAGACAGCCTCCACTGTGCCAAAAAAATTAGAATAATGTACCACAGAAGGAGGCCATTTAGCTCATTGTGCCTGTGCTGGCTGTTTGAAAGAGCTATCCACCTCTCTGCTCCTTCCCCATAGCCCAGCAAATGTTCTCCCTTTAAATATTTATCCATTTTCCTTTTAATAGTTATTATTAAATCTACTTCCAGCACCCTTTCAGGCAGATCATAACTAGCTGCGTGAAGAAAAATGTTTTCCTCATGTCATAAAATGAGGTAATATATACCTTTACGTTCCCAAAACAGTTTCCTGTTCTTGAAAGAAAAATATTTTAATTGAAAGGGAAGTTTTCAATTGAGAGGGGCTTGCTGTGATTGACATGGATAGCAGCCTTTTATAAAGGAGTACTCAAATTCAAATTCATCTTACACCCTGTAAAAAAACAAACTTAAATACTATTCGACTTTTCCCATTCTCAGTAGCAATCTCTCTGTGTTCTAAAATGGCCCTTGTTAAAATCTGTCATCTTTAACTAAGCTTTTAATCACCCTTCCTAACATTATCTTTAGCCCGGCCTTTGATTACGCCTGTCTGAAGGGGTATTTGGGATATTTTTCTATGTTAAAATGTTGTATAAATGCAAGTTGCTATTGATTTCCCAGTGTGCATCGGTGCCTTCAGGTGATGAGGGGAAAAATTTGGGGTGAAGAAACGAGCAAGCCATCATGGTTGTAAATGTATAAATGCGGAGAATTTATTTTACATTGAAAGGACAGATAGATGAACAGCCAGTGAATGGATGTTTATTTCCGTCTCGTTTTGTTCAAATAGGTCAGGAAATTTATCTCTTGAGGTTTCCAGCAATACTTCGTACATCAACAACGAATATTGTGCAACAGCAGCTTCTGAAATTATTTAAATCATATTAATATAATGGACCTTAATCTGCTTAGATTCGTGAAAGATACAGAGAGGTTTGACTAGGCAGCTGAGATCAACATTTTTTGCAATCATTTATGAGGCAAGTTGTCCACTGAGATTTATTTTTTTTCCTGCTTGTATCCAGATTATCTTTAATACTGCAGCTGTAGTAACCCACAGAGTATTCTTGTATATCTATGTCAGATAAATCAAAGAGTAAATCCTATTTTATATAGTAATCTTGGTGCTGTTTGCATCACAGAGCAATGATATGCCAGTATTGGATGATAGGTACTGTCTGTTGACCTTGTACCTATCAGAAGACCTCTGTTGTCCACAATGAGCTGACTGCAGATTGAACCAAGAATTCAACTGAGAGAAGCAAGAATATATGGAACCATCACAGTTTCCATAGCCCACGTGAAGGAGTGTCAGCATTGGTTGAGTGGTAGGTTGTGGATTCAAGCCCTGCTCCAGAGACTTGAGCACATAATTTAGGCTGACACTTCAGTGCAGTACTGAAGGAATGCTGCACTGTCGGAGGTGCCGTCTTTCAGATGAGACGTTAAACCAACTCAGGTGCCCTCTTAAGTGGACATAATGGATAATGGGTGTCCTGGCCAATATTTATCCCTCAAACAATGCCACTACAAAAAACAGATTATCTGGTCATTTATCCTCGTTGTTTGTGGGACCTTGCTGTGTGCAAATTGATTGCCGTGTTTCATACATTACAACAGTGACTACATTTTTACAAAAAAGTAATTCACATGCATAGAAAATGTAGCTTGTGAATTTGATCTCTCATCCTGCAAATGGCATAGGTTTTAAAGATGGGCTGGGCTCATCAGGGCTTCAGACTAGCCTCCAGTCGAAGACTGTTGTTGCTGATGAATGCTGGAGCCATTGGGTGGTGGGTACATTGGGCCGAGGTGGTCATGACCCCCCCCTTCCCCAAAATCATCTTTGAAGTCGGCCAATTTTGTATGGCAGGACTCAGCAAAAACATGATCCAGATAGCTTCATCACTTAACTTTTACATTCTCGATCATGGTTCGGGTTTGAGTCTGATGCAGACGGCAGCGTGGCATTGGAGGACGCCATCACGGCTGTGCTGTACCAAGTTGGACAAATGTGCACTTTGACCCACCATACCTCACCCTCCAAATCCTTCAGCCTTAGCTCTGACCCATCGCTGATTTTTGATATGGTTGCCACAACAAGTACCCAATTTTTGGCAGCGATTTTGCCAACAATGGCGAGTCCAGAGCGGCCGGCATTGGTGGCATGTGGGGAAGGTGCTCCCGGCTCCAGCCCCCGTCTCTCACAACAATCTTCCGTTGATGAGGCTTGTTAAGCCCACCCTGTGAGGATCCTGGCCAATTAACAGGAAGCGGGTCTGTTGTCGCCATTTGATGACGTGTTATCAGCTGGTTTCCTTAAAGGGAACATGGCCAACATTTGTTTGCCAGTTCTGTCAGTGTTTTGCAGCATTGAAGTGCTGCAAACACTGACACGCACTACACAAAGGTGCACCGCTGCACCCAGGCTCTCCCATAATTCCCTCCTGATGCTTATGGAGGAAGTCACAGCACACTTCCCTTCCAATGGGAGGAAGAGACCTCCCCAGGACACCAACGCAGCCTGGTTTCACATTGCACAGGAAAGCACAAGCAGGGGGGAACTGGCTGCAGTGACACAAACCTTTCAGTGATCTCCGTAGATCACGAAACATTACTACAAAGCCACACTCAACCTCATCCTGCTGTGCCACTTATCACATCCTCATCTCTTCCCTACCCTACTACTGCACATCCTTACTCATGCCAACGTACCTTGCACCTCTACCCATCCCTCTCTAGCTATATTATCACTTTCCCATCTCACTAGCCACCCCTCACACATACTCTCAAGCATATGCAAGCATACCAACTAACAAAAACACAAGGGACACTTGAGTGTTTTAGCCAATATTCATGTAGCGTTTCTGTTAATGTGTTGTCAAACATTGAAATCTTTATTTTCAACACTTTATGTTCTTGGACAGATGTGTGTGCACCTTTGGAAGTGGCTTAGTGAGTTGTAGTGAATGGTCAGACATAAGGGTACCCTGCACAATGGTGATGAATGTGAAAAGAATGGCTTGGGCATTGCAGGGATGCTTTATGGTGTGGGGTGGTGTCAACCTGACAGATCATGTGGCAGCCAGTGTACAGCATCAAGTGAAGTAAATGTGGCCATGGTGAGTCCATCCCTGGCGGGCAGCAATGTGGTCAGGTGCTAATGCCATGTCCTATGCACCATCAGGTGATTGCGGATAAAGTTGGTGGTGTTGTTGGTGATGCTGGTGTGTTTAGTGATGATGGTGTTGAGGCTGATCATGGTTGAATTCTGAGGACCAAGGTGAGATTTTGTAAGGGCTGGAATAGGTGGCAGCTGAAGTTGAGATGACAGAAGCAATCTGTCAATGGTGACAGAGGTTGCTCCAAGGAGGTGGCAGTGGATAGAGAGTTCACTGCAAACTCTTCCAAACTGCATGCAGCTCAAACGTGTCTTCCAAATCCTGACGACTTCAGTTTCTGTGATTGGAAAGTGAACAGCTGTGAAATGGTAGCTTTTATACCACTTCTGCAGCTGTCAACTAGTCAAAGCAATGGAGAGTCACTGAGAAGCCGACCCACTTGCCTAGTGTGAAACCTGAGGGATGACAAATTCATTAAAAACTTGGTAAAATGGTAAGTGCCCAGTAAAATTCATTTACATTACCTTTAAAGTGCCTCTTAATTGGCTGGCTCGCAGCTTTGTGTCACGTCCGCGATCCACAGGCAAACTCGACAGTTGAGAAACTGACGAGGCAGGTTCAGAGCAGACTTCCGATCTGCTGTCAATCAGGGCCGTTTTGACAGCGAGCCCACTTCCAAACCCGCATGCGCAGGGCTGGGAAGATTCCGGCCTCTGTGTGTGAGGAAGAGGCCAGAAACTTCCCATGGATAGGGGAATGTGGAGGGAGAGTCACAGTCTTTCCATGGATGTTGCCAGCAAGATCCAATTGAGGAAAAGAGGGAAACAAAAAGTACTGCCCTCACCAAAATGCACTTTTTCATTAGTTTTCTATTTAATCTAATTAAATAATTTCATTTATTCATAAAATCTGCCTTTGCTTCAAATATTTTTTGCACCGGTGATAGAAATAGAGATAGAGCAGAGGTGATGAATCATTAGTCTTTAAATTGAAAGGAAAAATTAATTACTTTTGCTAAATCTTGTGCTTATCAAGGTTAAGGATGGCCATGTTTGCGAATGGAACCCATTTTCCAACCTTTTATGATCTGGTGCCAGCATCGAGCACTCCCAGGCCAAGTGTGGAATAGCCATCTGCAGAATTACATTTCCTCTATTCTGCCCCAATGTTAAAAGAGAACTATTTTCTACTGCAGTATGAATCTTTCCAATTTAATATCTGTTGTCCTGGTGCCTTCTCTAAATTAGATTAATGAAAGAAGAACTTGAATTTATATAATGTCTCCTCATGCCCTCAAGACATCCTAATGTGCTGCACAACAGATACATTTATTTTCAACAGTAGTCACAAATGATATGTAAACAAGCACAGTAGCCAATTTATGTACTGCAAAATTCCACAAACAGTAAATAAAATGCGGGTCAATGCGGGCAAGTCACATGGGTCATTTTAATTGCCCGCCTGCCCGGTTTCCGCTGGGCGGGCAATGTTTAAAATCGTCCGTCTTGTGTATTGAGTCGCTGCGAGTTATTTAAAATGAGAATGAAATTCAAAACCAATTCAATTTAAAACAAAATTTTTAAATATAAGAAAAAAAATCTACTGCCTTGAATAGTTTGCCTGTATTGCGAGCAATGCTTAATTACTTCCTGGACAAGATTGTGATGAGTGGCTTCAAGCTATATGTTCCATTGTGAAAGTCTTTCAGAAACCATTAGTTTTATGCTAGGAATTGATTCCATGACAGTGGGGTTAGGCTATCTATGTTCTTGATGGATGAGATCGTTCTTGTTAAACAAATTGAAATCTCACTGCTGAAGCATCAATTTTAAGTATAAAAAAAAATGTTTGCTTTGCCAATATTTTGTTCTCCACATGTGACTTCAGTACAACAAGATGTCACCTAGAAGAATTGTTTCCAACAATTGATTAAAATGTACACGGTAATAACTTGAGTTTGGGGAGAGTTCACTATTGTTAGTTACCTTTGAGAGCTTTTTGCATTCTATAGACCTTCAAGAGATTTAAGGATGCTGGTGCTTCAATATTGATTCTTGGAATTATTGCTGTGTTGTATGGGTTTAAAATTGATTGAAGTGTTCGCTATTTCCCTTAAAGCAGAGAAGAGACATGCAAGAAATGTTTCCTATTGTTTGGAACTAAAATGGATATTGCATTTATGCAGCATCTAGTCACATCAATACATCTCAAACTGCTTTATTCAGTGAATCACTTTTTTGATGTGCAGTGACTGTTATATGGGCAAATGTGGTAGCCATTCTGCACAACCCATGTCCCAAAAGTAACTATATTTTTTTTTAAATTGCCTATTTATATAGAAGCCAATGAAATAGTTTTGAAGTTTAATCACTGTTGTAACATAGAAAACACAGCAGCCAACACAGCAGCCAATCTGTTTTTAGTGATGTTGGTTGAGCAATAAATGTTGACTAAGGCACTAAGGAGAATTCCCCAGCCACTACTACAAATAGTGCCATGTGATCTTTTACGTCCACCTGAGAGGGCAGGCAGGGCCTTGGTTGAATAGCTCATCCGAAAGATAGCATCTCTGACAGTGCAGCATTCCCTCAGTACTGCACTGGGTGTGTCAGTCTAGATTATGTGCTCAAGTCTTCAGAGTGTGACTAGAGCCCACAACCTTCTGACTCGGGTGAGAATGTTGCAACAAGCCATGGCTGACACCACATGTAGCTGCTTTGAATAAATTTACCGTTGATTTTATGCTCTCTATATTTTCAAATGCTTGGCTTACAATTTGTCTTTATTTTTTTTAATCTGATTTTAAAAAAACACTAGATTATGTGCTCCAATGCTGGACAATGCTATCCAGGTCTTGCTGCATGTGGCCACGGACTGCTTCATTATCTGAGGAGTTGCGAATAGAACTGAATGTTGTGCAATCATCAGCGAACATTTCCACTTCAGATCTTATGATGGAGAGAAGGTCATTGATGAAGCTGCTGAAGATGGCTGGGCCTAGGATACTTCCTTGACTGTATCACTCAGCGCTATACTGTATATTTTTAGTTGGGGCTGTAAGGTTTGAGAGTGTGTATATTGTTATTTGTTACCTAATATTTGAACTGTGTGTATAATATGTTTTCTTCCTCTTTTCTCTTAAATCCCTCCCCTCGCTTCCCCTCAATCCCTCCCCTCGCTCCTCCTCCCATCCCACCATTTTCCCCCAATGTCCAATTCTTGCATAACCCTGCAGCGAGTGACACCTGCAACGAATTCCACCCCATGTTTTTCACCCACGACCGATCATTTGAGGAGTTTTTCTGCATCTGCATCCAGCTGCTAAATAAGACGTGGAAGGAAATGAGAGCAACATCTGAAGACTTCAACAAGGTCAGTGGTGCTGCTGTGTGTAGCTGGGCTTTGATCGAAGTGAAGATTGTGGTTTCTGGTTTATACCCCGACAGTGAAGGCTGATCTACAGTTGCACATTGTGTAATGTCAGCATATACAATGAGAAAACTAAGTCCTGACATATGGTGAAGTTCTTTTATAGGATTAAAAAAAACAGTACCAATGACAGCTTCCTTTTGAAATTCATGAAGAACTTGAAATATCTGCTCTGTCAAATGTTGCATGATATTGCCACAATGTGTGACCGCTTTTGATATTACACTTCAACAGCAGTTAATTTTTCAGCAGGATTTTGAAAAATTGAAACTTTGACTTTACATATTGTAGAAGACCGCAGAGATTTGTGAGCATAACCCTTGAATGGAAAGCTGTTTGAATGCAAGGTGATCTTTCGAGCCATTATTCAAGCTGGTTAGAAATTTACATAGAAATTTACAGTGCAGAAGGAGGCCATTCCGGCCCATCGTGTCCGTGCCGGCCGTCAAAGAGCCACACGGCCCTTGGTCAGCAGCCCTAAATGTTACATATAAACCTATGAACAATGACGGAAAGGCAAAGAGCACCCAGCTCAACTAATCTGCCTCACCACAACTGTGACACCTCTTATACTGAAACATTCTACACTCCACCCCAACCGGAGCCATGTGATCTCCTGGGAGAGGCAAAAACTAGATAAAAACCCAGGCCAATTTAGGGAGAAAAAAATCTGGGAAATTCCTCTCCGACCCATCCAGGCGATCGAAACTAATCCAGGAGATCACCCTGCCGTATTCTATTCCTTGCAGTACTTACCATTATATCTGCTCCGTCCAATAAAAGGTCATCCAATCTAATCCCAATTACCAGCTCTAGGTCCGTAACCCTGCAGGTTACTGCACTTTAAGTGCCCATCCAACCATCTCTTAAAAGTGGTGAGGGTTTCTGCATCCATCATTCTTCCAGGCAACAAGTTCCAGATCTCCACAACCCTCTGAGCAAAGAAGCTCCCCCCCCCCCCGAATCCCCTCTAAACCTTCCACCAACCACCTTAAAACTATGCCCCCTCGTAATAGACCCCTCCAGCAATGGAAATAGATCCTTACTATCCACTATGTCCAGGCCCCTCAATATTTTGTACACCTCAATGAGGTCTCCTCGCAATCTCCCCTGTTGCAGTGAGAACAAACCCAGCCTATCCAATCTGTCCTCATAACTAAGATTCTCCATTCCAAGCAGCATCCTAGTGGAAGACACAAAAACCATGCCAAAAATTGCTGGTCACAGGAATGTGGGAAGGGAGGACCTTGAGACAATCACTATCACTAGGGGGGTAATGGGACTCGAGGTAGACAAGTCCCCTGGTCCTGATGAAATGCATCCCAGGGTATTAAAAGAGATGGCGGAAGTTATAGCATTTGCATTCATTATAATCTACCAAAATTCTCTGGACTCTGGGGAGGTACCAGTGGATTGGAAAGCAGCTAATGTAACGCCTCTGTTTAAAAAAGGGGGCAGACAAAAGGCAGGTAACTAGGCCGGTTAGTTTAACATCTGTAGTGGGGAAAATGCTTGAAACTATCATTAAGGAAGAAATAGCGGGACATCTAGATAGGAATAGTGCAATCAAGCAGACGCAGCATGGATTCATGAAGGGGAAATCATGTTTAATTAATTTACTGGAATTCTTTGAGGATATAACGAGCATGGTGGATAGAGGTGTACCGATGGATGCGGTGTATTTAGATTTCCAAAAGGCATTCGATAAGGTGCCACACAAAAGGGTACTGCAGAAGATAGAGGTATGCGGAGTCAGAGGAAATGTATTAGAATGGATAGAGAATTGGCTGGCGAACAGAAAGCAGAGAGTCGGGATAAATGGGTCCTTTTCGGGTTGGAAATCGGTGGTTAGTGGTGTGCCACAGGGATTGGTGCTGGGACCATAACTGTTTACAATATACATAGATGACCTGGAAGAGGGGACAGAGTGTAGTGTAACAAAATTTGCAGATGACACAAAGATTAGTGGGAAAGCGGGTTGTGTAGAGGACACAGAGAGGCTGCAAATAGATTTAGATAGGTTAAGCGAATGGGCTAAGTTTTGGCAGATGGAATACAATGTCGGAAAGTGTGAGGTCATCCACCTTGAGTTAAAAAAACAGTAAAAGGGAATATTATTTGAATGGAGAGAAATTACAACATGCTGAGATGCAGAGGGACCTGGGGGTCCTTGTGCATGAATCCCAAAAAGTTAATTTTCAGGTACAGCTGGTAATCAGGAAGGCGAATGGAATGTTGGCCTTCATTGCGAGAGGGATGGAGTACAAAAGCAGGGAGGTCCTGCTGCAACTGTATAGGGTATTGGTGAGGCTGCACCTGGAGTACTGCGTGCAGTTTTGGTCACCTTACTTAAGGAAGGATATACTAGCCTTGGAGGGGTTACAGAGACGATTCACTAGGCTGATTCCGGAGATGAGGGGGTTACCTTATGATGATAGATTGAGTAGACTGGGTCTTTACTCATTGGAGTTCAGAAGGATGAGGGGTGATCTTATCGAAACATTTAAAATAATGAAAGGGATAGACAAGATAGAGGCAGAGAGGTTGTTTCCACTGGTCGGGGAGACTAGAACTAGGGGGCACAGCCTCAAAATACGGGGGAGCCAATTTAAAACCGAGTTGAGAAGGAATTTCTTCTCCCAGAGGGTTGTGAATCTGTGGAATTCTCTGCCCAAGGAAGCAGTTGAGGCTAGCTCATTGAATGTATTCAAGTCACAGATAGATAGATTTTGAACCAATAAGGGAATTAAGGGTTACGGGGAGCGAGCGGGTAAGTGGAGCTGAGTCCACGGCCAGATCAGCCATGATCTTGTTGAATGGCGGAGCAGGCTCGAGGGGCTAGATGGCCTACTCCTGTTCCTAATTCTTATGTTTTAGTAAATTTCCTCTGCACCCTCTATAGTGCAATCATGTCCTTCCTATTATACGGCGACCAGAACTGCACCCAATACTCCAACTGTGGCCTAACCAATAATATATAAGAGCAGGGAGGTTATGCTTAAATTGTATAAGTATATATTCTATGCCTCGGCCAATAAAGGCAAGCATTCCGTATGCCTTCTTAACCACCTTATCCACCTGGCCTGCTACTTTCAGGAATCTGTGGACAAGCACTCCAAGGTCCTTTTGTTCATCTACACTTAAGTGGCCTGCCGCTTAATGTGTATACCCTTTCATTATTCCTCCCAAAGTGCATCACCTCACACTTCTCTGAATTAAATTCCATTTGCCACTGCTCTGACCACCTGACCAGTAGATTGATATCCTCCTGCAGCCCATGACTTTCCTCTTCATTATCAACCACACAGCCAATTTTAGTGTCGTCTGCAAACTTCTTAATCATACTCCCTATATTCAGATCCAAATTGTTGCTATATACCACAAAAAGCAAGGGACCCAGTACTGAGCCCTGTGGAACCCCACTGGAACCATCCTTCCAGTCACAAAAACATCCATCAATCATTACCCTTTGCTTCCTATCTCCAAGCCAATTTTGGATCCAACTTGCCACTTTGCCATGTATCCCATGGGCTTTAACCTTCGTGACCAGTCTACTATGTGGGACCTTATCAAAAGCTTTCTAAAGTCCATATATACTACATCGTACGCACTACCCTCACCGATCCTCTTGGTTACCTCCTCAAACAATTCAATCAGGTTAGTCAGACACAATCTTCGTTTAACAAATCCATGCTGACCCCCAGAAACATAGAAATATAGAAAATAGGTGCAGGAGTAGGCCATTCGGCCCTTTGAGCCTGCACCACCATTCAATAAGATCATGGTTGATCATTCACCTCAATACCCCTTTCCTGCTTTCTCTCCATACCCCTTGCTCCCTTTAGCGGTAAGGGCCATGTCTAACTCCCTCTTGAATATATTCAAACAACTGGCATCAACAACTCTCTGTGGTAGGGAATTCCACAGGTTAACAACTCTCTGAGTGAAGAAGTTTCTCTTCATCTCAATCCTAAATAGTTTATCCCTTATCCTTAGACTATGTCCCTGGTTCTGGACTTCCCCAACATCGGGAACATTCTTCCTGCATCTAACCTGTCCAGTCCCATCAGAATTTTATATGTTTCTATGAGATCCCCTCTCATCCTTCTAAACTCCAGTGAATACAGTCGATCTAGTCTCTCCTCATATGTCAGTCCTGCCATCCCGGGAATCAGTCTGGTGAACCTTCGCTGCACTCCCTCAATAGCAAGAACATCCTTCCTCAGATTAGGAGACCAAAACTGAACACAATATTCCAGGTGAGGCCTCACCAAGACCCTGTACAACTGCAGTACAACTCCCTGCTCCTATACTCGAATCCCCTTGCTATGAAGGCCAACATACCATTTGCCGCCTTCACCGCCTGCTGTACCTGCATGCCAACTTTCAATGACTGATGTACCATGACACCCAGGTGTCGTTGCACCTCCCCTTTTCCTAATCTGCCACCATTCAGATAATATTCTGCCTTCGTGTTTTTGCCACCAAAATGGATAACCTCACATTTATCCACATTATACTGCATCTGCCACGCGTTTGCCCACTCTCCTAACCTGTCCAGGTCCCCCGGTAGCCTTTTAGCGTCGTCCTCACAGCTCACACCACCACCCAGCTTAGTGTCATCTGCAAACTTAGAGATATTACACTCAATTCCCTCATCCAAATCATTAATGTATATTGTAAATAGCTGGGGTCCCAGCACTGAGCCCTGCGGCACCCCACTAGTCACTGCCTGCCATTCTGAAAAAGACCCGTTTATCCCGACTCTCTGCTTCTTGTCTGCCAACCAGTTCTCTATCCACGTCAGTACATTACCATGTGCTTTAATTTTGCACACCAATCTCTTGTGTGGGACCTTGTCAAAAGCCTTTTGAAAGTCCAAATACACCACATCCACTGGTTCTCCCTTGTCCATTCTACCAGTTACATCCTCAAAAATTTTTAGAAGATTTGTCCAGCAGGATTTCCCTTTCATAAATCCATGCTGACTTGGATCAATCCCGTCACTGCTTTCCAAATGTGCTGTTATTTCATCTTTAATAATTGATTGCAACATTTTCCCCACTACTGATGTGAGGCTAACCGGTCTATAATTACCCATTTTCTCTCTCCCTCCTTTCTTAGAAAGTGGTGTTACATTAGCTACCCTCCAGTCCATAGGCACCGATCCAGAGTCGATAGTGGGGGAATGTTGATGGTGGGGGATTCGGCAATGATAATGCCGTTGAACGTCATGGGCAGGTGGTTAGTCTCTCGCTTGTTGGAGATGGTTATTAACTGCCACTTGTGTGGTGCGAATGTTACTTGCCACTTATCTGCTCAAACCTGAATGTCGTCTAGGTCTTGTTGCATGCTCCATTATCTGAGGAATTGCGAATGGCACTGAACACTATGCAGTCATCAGCGAACATCCCCACTTCTTCCCTTATAATAGAGGGAAGGTAATTGATGAAGCAGATGAAGATGGTTGGGCCTAGGACACTGCCCTGAGGAACTCCTGCAGCGATGTCCTGGGGCTGTGATGATTGGCCTCCAACAATCAGAACCATCTTCCCCAATGTTAGATATGACTCCAGCCAGTGGAGAGTTTTACCTCTGATTCCCATTAACCTCCATTTTACTCGGGCTCTTTAATGCCACACTCAGTCAAATGCTGTCTTGATATCAAGGGCATTCACTCTTGCCTCACCTTTGGAATTCAGCTCTTTTGTCCATGTATAGACCAAGGCTGTAATGAGGTCTGGAATCGAGTGGTCCTGGCGGAACCCAAACTGGACATTGATGAGTAAGTGCCGCTTGATAGCACTGTTGACGACACCTTCCATTGCTTTGCTGATGATTGAGAGTAGACTGATGGGGCAGTAATTGGCCGGATTGGATTTGTCCTGCTTTTTGTGAACAGGGCATACTTGGGCAGTTTTCCACATTGTCGGATGGATGCCAGTGTTGTAGCTGTACTGGAACAGCTTAGCTAGAGGTGCGACTAGTTCTGGAGCACAAATCTTCAGCCGTCAGTCGAGATGTTGTCTGGCCCCTTGGCCTTTTCTGTGTCTAGTGCACTCAGCCGTGTCTTGATATCATGTGGAGTGAATCGAATTGGCTGAAGACTGGCTTCTGTGATGCTGGGGACCTCAGGAGGAGGCAAGTGCTTCAGCCTTGTCTTTTGCACTCATATGCTGGGCTCTGCCATCATTGAGTATGGCGATATTCATGGAGCCTCCTCCTCCTGTTAGTTGTTTAATGCTCCACCACCATTCATGACTGGATGTGGCAGGACTGCAGAACTTTGATCTGATCCATTGATTGTGGGATCGCTTAGCCCTGTTTATGGCATGCTGCTTCCGCTTTTTAGCACGCATGTCGTCCTGTGTTGCAGCTTCCCCAGGTTGGCACCTCATTTTCAGGTACGCCAGGTGCTGCTCCTGGCATGCTCTTCTCCACTCCTCATGGAACCAGGGTTGATCCCCTGGCTTGATGGTAATGGGAGAGTGAGGAATATGCCAGGCCATAAAGTTACAGATTGTGGTGGAATACAATTCTGCTGCTGCTAATGGCCCACAGCGCCTCATGGATGCCCAGATTTGAGCTGCTAGATCTGTTCTGAAATCCCATTTAGCACGATGGTAGTGCCACACAACATGATGGAGGGTGTCCTCAGTGTGAAGACAGGACTTAGTCTCCACAGTGACTGTGTAGTGGTCACTACTACCAATGCTGTCATGGAAAGATGCATCTGCGACAGGTAGATTGGTGAGGACGAGGTCAAGGAAGTTTTTCCCTTGTGTTGATTCTCTACCACCTGCTGCAGGCCCAGTCTGACAGCTATGTTCTTCAAGGCTCGGCCAGGTCGGTCAGTCATGGTGTTACCAAGCCAGTCTTGGTGAAGATTCTTTGGCCTAGACTTTCAATGATAACAGTTTTCGGGCACCAAGTGGGCACAGGGTGTGAACTCTGGGAGTGCTGTATTTTCCTACCTTTATGGAAGGAATCTTACACAAATAATGGCATGAAACCGCTTTTAGAGGCGTGGTATGTAAGAGGAGAGATATTAGTCCGGTTTCTGTAACGTATTGGCTTGGAAATACGAGACTCCCTAAGCAATTGCTCTACGCGGCGCTCCTTCATGGCAAACGAGCCAAAGATGGGCAGCGGAAACGTTACAAGGACACCCTCAAAGCCTCCCTGGTGAAGTGCGACTTCACCACTGACACCTGGGAGACCCTGGCCGAAGACCGCCCTAGGTGGAGAAAGTGCATCTGGGAGGGCGTTGACTCCTCGAATCTCAACGCTGCGAGCGTGAAGAGGTCAGGCGCAGGCAGCGGAAGGAGCGTGCGGCAAACCATTCCCACCCACCACTTCCCCCGATGATTATCTGTCCCACCTGTGACGGGGTCTGTGGCTCTTGTGTTGGACTGTTCAGCCACCAAAGAACTCACTTTAGGAGTGGAAGCAAGTTTTCCTCGACTTCGAGGAACTGCCTATGATGATGGCCTGGAAAGAGAAAAAGGCTTAGAAATTGGACCTCCTGCACGTTTTACAGGCGTAAAACAGACATGACGAGGCCCTATTTTGGGAACTAAGTACCTTGACGCTTTAAAATGGTATGAACCGTAATTGGGACATGTCATTTTTTAGGCATCCCTGGCAGTTGCTTAAAACTGGCATTAGAACTCTTACATTGTAAATGAGGAGTCCAATGCCTGTTTTAGGCCCCCTCTCTGACATGAGGCTGCCCCGCTCAGGATTCTTCTGTGGCCGCCAACAAAGTTCTTTTTTTTTTAAGTGTAAAAATGTAAGATTCCTTCATGTCGAGTCAAGAGCAGCTGGAGCGCTCTTCCGGGCTCAGCAGTCCTCCCGAGGGTCGCTACTAGCCCATGATCAGGCCCCACTCTCCTAGTTACCTTCCCTTTCCCCCTTCCCCATGACTTACCTGAGGGCTGCTGCCGGCGAGGGAAGCAAACCAAAACTCTCTTCTACAGTCGGGCCTCGGGTGTTGTGACAGGCGGCGGCATCTCGACCCGATTATTTAGATATGGTGCGAGGACCAATTTCTCACGATCCTCGGGGGGGCCCCCCCAACCCCGTCTTCGGGCACAGAGTACACACTTTGTGCCCATTTGGTGCCTGAAAATCGGCATCAATGAATTTCTAGGCCAAAAAATCTGATGTGCCGTACATAAAGATGCTGGTTATCGTAATGGAAGTATTTTTAAGACTGAAGCAGATTAGTGATTAAATTAGTGCTGGTGGAGTGCTGTGATATTAAATCATTTAAATTTGTTTGAGCTGCCTTGTAATTGAAATCCATTAGAGATTTGAAGATGTTAAACCATCAATCAGACCGCTGGCTTCAGTCAGTTTTGTTGGACCTTAAATGACCTGATCGAGGTCTTTTAAAATTCTGAAAAGAGTTGCTAGGGCAGGCGTAAACAAAATGTTTCCGCTTATGGGGGGACAGGTCATAAATGTAAGATAGTCATTAATAAATCCAATAGGGAATTCAGGAGAAACTTCTTTATCCAAAGAGTGGTCAGAATATGGAACTCGCTACCACAAGGGTAGTTGAGGCGAATAGCATAGATGCAATTAAAATGCAATTAAAGGGAAGCTATATAAGCACGAGGAAGAAAGTAATAAAAGGATATTCTGATCGAGTTAGATGAAAAGGGGTAGGAGGAGGCTCGTGTGGAGCATAAATGCTGGCATATGTTGGGCCGAATGGCCGGGGTCTGTGCTGTATGCTCGAAGTAAATGGAGGTTTGATTTTAGCAAATGTTTCCCAAGTTATAGGAATCAAAACCTTTACTGGGACGAGGAATCTCTGAGCAAATAATGACTCTGGAGGTGATTGCTTCCTGTAGTTCAGTTGGGAGTGCAACATCTAATACAGTTTAACTGTGATTGACTAATACCTCATTAGACTTCTTGATGCATCCTTCAGCTCATATTCTTTTGTACCGTAACTCGCTGGAAGTGCGATCTAATAATGAGGACAACAAGGCATCTTAGTGCCTGAGTGAACGGTGGGACCCAGCAGCGAAGTCAAGGCCCAGGAGTGGCGTAGCATGGACCAACAGCGAGGTCGGGGGGGCAGGGAAGGTGCAGCACGGGCCAACAGCGAGGTCGGGAGGCCTCCACTGTGTTCTCTGAAACCCAGGGAGCGAGGATCTGTGGGAGGGAGGGGGACAATAGAAATATGTGTGTGTGTGTACTACACCCATGCAGCAGAGCCTGGTCTCCAATCGTCTTGAATCCCTTTGCCATTGGACCTAGACCTTGCTTCTGTCAAGCCTGTGTGGCAGCTGGTGTGCAACAGCCACCCCACGTTAAAAGAAATCACACACAGGCATCTTCCACCCTTTAAAATGAAGTTCGGGACTTGGAACGTCAGGACCCTCATGGACAGATATTGTAGTTCCCGCATTGGTCTCATCAGTCACCTGAGAACTCATATTAGTGTAGAAGCAAGTCATCCTCGACTCTGAGGGACTGCCTAAGAAGAAGAAGAGTACTGTTCATACAAATGTGAGACAGTTCCTGACAGCAAATTACAGCGGTAGCAATAGGAGTGAGGGTTTGTGAAACAATTCAAAGGCAGACCACAAAATTAAGTAAATATTGACCTTATCGGGCCTGGATATTAAGTTTAGGGATGGGGAAGTTGCACATTCTGTTCTGAGTCATTTGTTTCTGAGATTTACTTGTCTGGATCTTACAAGAGTCAGCAGTAAAGTACTATGGGGCAGAAATTGCCCTTTTTATGCGCCCCGTTAGAGCCTCCTGGAGGTGCTACCCGGGCGCAATTGCTTTTTCGCCCGAGGACGAAATTGCCCCCAAGATTTTGAGGGAGACTTGAAGTTACCACCGCGAGCCCGATTTTCGGGGCAGAAACATCCGCGTGAGGTGATCATTAAAGGAGAGGCCTTGTGCGTTCTGGGCCGCATTTTTGTTTTTGTTGGACAACTCTTCTGTCAGCCCGACAATGGCAGCTTTCATCTCGACCAGGCCGCCATCATGCAGCCCGGCACTCCATTTGGGTGCTAGGCCGCAGGCCTAGTCAAGATTGTCCGTGGTGACCTGCAGAGTCCGCAGCGGCCCTCCCCTTTAACTGAAGAGGAGGGGCATTGTGGAGCGTCAGCCTGAGACAGCACTCCGCCTCGTTTGAGGGGCGCAAAGGGTAATTCCACGCCGGGGCTGGACTTCCTGCCCGGGCGATAACTGACCCTGGCCCAGAAGGTTATCGCCCTGGATGGGGCGTGGGGCTATTTTGGCCACTTTAGGTCTTGTGGCTGCTGAGGGTAGTATCTGAGTTGTCAATTGTATCAGGCTCATTGAATGACCATGCAGTTTTTTCTTTCAAATATACACCACTGCACTAAGTATCATCAAAGCTGGCGTATTATTTTAAATGAGGGGGAAAATTTGCAGAATTTGAAAAATAAAGGTGGTTATTACAGGTATCTAATCAACCTGACACAACTTACATTTCAGACACTGATCACAGTAGCTGTCAGCCTGCTTCATCAGTAGTGGTCCTTATTTTGTTATTCCACCATCAGGTTCTTCAGATCACACGCCGTCTTGCAGTACAGTGTCTGAATCGCTGTCGCTCAATTTCCTACTTGGAAGAAACAACTTTTAGATTACACTAAGATAACTTAGATTAACTCCTCCTTAGCCCTTCCTCATCTAATGACGTCTACTTCGGACCGAAGAAAGATAGATCAAAGTATTTTCTAAATGGCGAGAAGCTAGGAACTGTGGAAGCGCAGAGATTTATGGGTCTAAGTACAGAAATCACTACAGACTTGTGGACAGGTCCAAACAATAATTTAAAAAGTTAATGGAATTTGGCTTTTTTCTCGAAGGGGGCTGGAATACAAAGTGGTGGAAGTTATATAAAGTTCTGGTTCGATCCCGTAACTGTGGAATGTCCGTCTGAGTTTTAAATACTACTCTTGTATCTGGGGGGGCTCTATATGCTCTCTTGGGCAGAATGCAAGAAAATAGATTAGCATCCACTCTCCTCTCTCAATCATGACTCTTACCTATTTTATTAATTCTTCTTTGGTCAACAATCATATGAACTTTCCGCTCTCATTCCTCTAAGCTGAGAATATGGGGCCGAAATTGCCCCTTTCTATAAGGCCTCTGGCCGCCTGAAAGCAGCGGCCACGGGTTGGTGCATGCGGGGCCACCATTTTGAAAATTGTCCTTCCTCAGGTTTGGAGCGGTATCCGGGACCGCTTTGACTGTTTTCCTGCTGCGTTGTGCACGCGCCAACCCCTTACCGACTGGCGGGGACCCCTTCGCGAAATTGCCCCTCGGGAAATTGCTTCTTTGACAGCTACTGACAGCTTTGGCTGTCGGTACACTCTCTGTGGCTTAGCGGTGTGGCTGCCCTTAAAGGGGGGAAACACCATCTTATTTTTTTTTTGGCCGACTGCCAGGTCAGGCCGACAATTATGGCCACAGGTCCGGCCGGGCTGCCTCTTGGGTGCCAGGCCGCCCGCCTGGCCGAAACTCTCCCTGATGGCCCAGTGGCTGCAAAGTTTGCAGTGGCCCTCCCCTTTAACTGAAGGGGAGCGACATTGTGACGCGCATGCGTCATGTCTGGTGACGCTGTGCCGTCCAAGGCTGGAGGTTCCTCTGAGGAGTTGTCTTGCTCTTCTTCCTGGACAGTGTGGGAGGTTTTTGATGAACCTGTGGGAGAGTAAAGAGATGAGTTAGATATGCCAAATGAAGAATGGGTGCACATACAATTATGTACATGATGACCCCCTCTCTCCATCTCCTACCTCCAGCTGCTCGGCCACTCCCGAGACTTCCAACACAGCTTCCTCTGTTGTTGTGAGGGTCCCAGATGAAGGGCGCCCATCTCCAGTTCTCTCCCTTTCCCTCTTATTGTGTGCTCTCTTTTCCTGCAAGGAGGGAAAGAAGAGAATGTTGAGTGAGAGTGATGGAATGAGTGTAAAGAATGGATGGGTTACATCTTTAGATGGATTGGAGTGACATTGCCATGAGGCCTCTGTGTGTTGTTAGTTGGTATGATTGCATTAGGATGATGGTTTGAGGGGTGCGTAGTAAGATGGGGAAGTGATGATTTGATAGAGAGAGAGGGATGGATGGAGGTGCAAGGTATGTTCGTGTGAGTAAAGAAGTACAGGAGTAGGGCTGGGAAGGCAGAGTGATGGGGATGTGATGAAAGGCATAGCAGGATGAAGTTGAGTGTGGCTTTGTACTCACTTTTCCTGATCTAATGCGATAATTGAAAAGTTTGCGGCACTGCACCCAGGTCCTCCTGAACACATCCCTGTTAACATTTAGAACGAGGCTCTTTTTGCCTCCTGGGGAGGTCTCTTCCACCCATTGGAAAGGAAGAGGACCTCCCTGCGTGCTCTGACTCCCGCCATAAGGTAATGGAGGGAATAATTGGAGAACCTGTGTGCAGCTCTCTGCGTCTGTGCAGCCATCTCTCCAACTGTTCAGATCAATGAAAGCCTCTAGTGTGCTGCCTTCACACTCCCAGATGAACCTTCAAATGCAATATGGCCATGGCCCCTTTAAATAAAGCAGCTGAAAATTCATCATCGATGACATCATCATAATTGAGCCGGGCAACGTGCAGGGCATTCTTAATAGGGCCCATTCTCGGAAAGTCATTATCTGCAGCCTGATGGAACCAGCAACAGTGACGTGACACACCGCCCACACCTGACCTGCCCAGGTACAGAAAATTCGGGCCATAATGTTTTATTTTAATCCTCACCTCCCACGTACATATACACATGTTAAACCTCATATCTGATCAATATTATTGTTATATACTATGTAAAATCCACATTCATATGCATTCCCCATTACCACCATACGCTATGCTTAATCATCCTTCATATATATTACATATTTTATTTTTTTTCCTTTCATGTAATTATTATTAATGTGAGCTTATAAGAAAATCCCAACCCAAATATTAAATAGGCAATTAGTAATGGCTTGTAGCCCATAGATAATTAGCAATGGTTTGTGCCCATAATAACAATTTGCATTTACATAGTGCCATTAACATACAAAATCACCCCAGGGGCTTCACAGAAATGTAAGGGAAAAAATGATTTAGTGCCGTTTATTGCACCAACCTGTCATCTGATTAATGGTTTGGGAACATCTTGACTATCAGTCCTCTGAATGTAGAAACTCACCTGTAAGATATTTTCAGATGAAACTATATAGCATTACTGAACCCCAATTTTAAAGAGTTTACATATTAATGATAGGCAAAATGATTTTGAAGGATAAAGAAAAATGTCAATAGAACAACATTTCTCTTCTCAAAACACAGTCAGTCTCGAGTTGTGAATCTGAATAGACTTCCTCTTCCTTCTCTGGCCCAAAGGTACTGCAGATAAGGCTATGTGGTAGTTGCACGAATGACTAGCTATTTAACGCATTAAACAACAACGTGCATTTATATAGCATCCGTTAACATAGCAAAATGTCCCAAGGTGCTTCACAATAACATTATCAAACAAAATTTAACACCGAGCTACATGAGATATTAGGACATGTGATCAAAAGCTTGGTCAAAGAGGTAAGTTTTAAGGAGCATCCTAAAGGAGAAGAGAGAGGTTTAGGGAGGGAATTCCAGAGCTCAGGGCCAAGACATTTGAAGGCACGGCCGCCCATGGTGGAGCGTTGAAAATCGGAGATGCACAAGAGGCTAGAATTGGAAGAGTGCAGAGTTCTCAAAGGGTTGTAGGGCTGGAGGAGGTTACAGTGATGGGGAGGGGCGAGGCCATGGAGGGACTTGAAAAGAAGAATGAGAATTTTTAAATTGTTCATTTGACATTCCCTGTTTGTTATATTAAGGAAGGTGTTGAACCATTTCAAATAAATGGATCTATGCCTGCATTAAGATATTGGACAGAGGAATGCCATGCTACTATTGCAAGCAGTCATTTGGAGGCTCAAAAGCACGTTGTGGTATAGCACAATATTTTTACTTTAATTGTAATTCTTTTTCTTAATTATTATTAATTTACACAATCATGCAATCGCGTGTTTCAAGCCTGCCAGTCCCACCTCTAAATGTCATAGTTGTCACATTTCCTACTCCCGAAAATGTCACGTTTGAAAGTGTCCCATGTGTATAACACACTCTGACCTAATTGGCTGAAATATCATTATTCATAAGGCAGCGACAAATCACAGCTGAACCAATGAGCAAATTAAATCCTAATGTCCAGTTAACAATTAGCCATTAATTGACTTTAGGATGTGTCTATTTACAGTAATTTACTACAGGGAGTAGTTGGAACAGGTACAAGATAACATTTCTGCCCAGCTTTAAAGGAGCATGCCAGGTTAAAAACCGTTTAGTTGAGTAGCAGAGCACTTTCTTCAGGGCATTCACATTATAGCAATGAGGAATGGGCTACGGTCAGCTGCTGGAAAAAGTAGCAGTACCATGGTACAAAACCAATATAAAAACAATGAACAACTTGAGTTCAATTTCTGGAATTGATGCTTGGACTAAGTTGTGGCAGGAATGTTGCCTCACCCACGTACAAACATCTTGGATAGATTGAGAAAGATTGTCTTTCTTATAGCACCTTTCACAACTTCAGGATGTTCCAAAGTGCTTTACAGCAAATTAAGTAAATTTTGAAGTATAATCGCTGTGTAGGAAATGGGGTAGCTAATTTGCGCACAGCAAGGTCCCACAAACAGCAATGAAATAATGACCAGATAATTTGTTTGTAGATCTGGTTGAGGGATAAATATTGGCCAGTACCCTTAGGAGAACTGTCCTGCTCTTCAAATACTGCCATGGGATCTTTTATGCTCCCTAATAGGGTACCTGAGTTGGCTTAATATCTGATTTGCAAGATGGCACCTCCGACAGTGCAGCACTCCCTCAGTACTGCACTGAGTGTGTCAGCCTAGATATTGTCTAAAGCCGCAGCCTTTTGACTCTGAGGCCACTGTTACCACTGAGCCAAGGCATGTACTATCCACACATAATCTGGGCTAATACTTCTGCAGTACTGAGGGAATGCTACGTTAATCAGAGGTGCTGACTTTAAACAAGACAACTTCTGTCTGCTCGGGTAGACATTAAAGATCTTGTATCCTATTCAAAGAGCAGAATTTCTCCTGGTGTGCTGGTCAGCATTTTTCCCTGGGAGCATCTTTGGCACTGAGCATGAAATAAACTTCTGCGTAAAGCCTGAAAACCGAACAATCTTTAATATGTCATAAATGACTTAAAAAAATAAAGAACTTGGATTTACTTGAAGCCCCTTGCAGCTAATTAATTGTTTTTTTGAACTGTATTCACTGCATTAATGTAGGACAAGCTATAGCCAATTTGCATTAAGCAAAGTCCCACAAGCAGCAAGGTGATAATGACCAGATAATCTATTTTTTAGTGATGTTGGTTGAGGGATAAACATTGGCCAGGACACCGGGGAGAACATAAGAACATGAGAATTAGGAGCAGGAGTAGGCTACTCGACCCCTTGAGCCTACTCCGCCATTCATTGAGATCATGGCTGCATCCTAGGGTCTTAAAAGAAGTGGCTGCAGATATACTGGATGCATTGGTTGTAATCTACCAAAATTCCCTGGATTCTGGAGAGGTCCCAGCGGATTGGAAAACCATAAATGTAACACCCCTATTTAAGAAAGGAGGGAGACAGAAAGCAAGAAACTATAGACCAGTTTGCCTAACATCTGTCATTGGGAAAATGCTGGAGTCCATTATTAAGGAAGTAGTAGCAGGACATTTAGAAAATCATAATACAGTCAAGCAGAGACAGCATGGTTTTATGAAAGGGAAATCATGTTTGACAAATTTGCTGGAGTTCTTTGAGGATGTAACGAACAGGGTGGATAAAGGGGAACCAGTAGATATCGTGTATTTGGATTTCCAGAAGGCATTCAATAAGGTGCCACATAAAAGGTTACTGCACAAGATAAGAGTTCACGGGGTTGGGGTAATATATTAGCATGGATAGAGGATTGGCTAACTAACAGAAAACAGAGAGTCGAGATAAATGAGTCATATTCAGGTTGGCAAACTGTAACTAGTGGGGTGCCACGGGGATCAGTGCTGGGGCCTCAATTTGCCATGATCTTGCCCCTCTCACTTAGCCTGTCTATATCCCCTTAAAGCCTTTTTGCATCCTCCTCACAACTTATATTCCCACCAAGCTGTGATATGTGTGTGCACTAGATCCATGCATCAGAGCTGGTCTCCAGTCATCTTGGTTAATCCTTGCCACTGGATCAAGACCTAGTTCTGTCAAGCCCATGTGGTGGCTGGTGTGCAACGGCCACCACATGTTTAAAAAAATCCACACACAGGCATCTTCCACCCTTCAGGATGTAGTTCGGGATCCTGGAATATTAGTTCGTTCATTGAAACACCTGTGAACTCATCCCTTTTTGGCGTGGAAGCAAGTCATCTTCAATACGAGGAACCGCTAGCCATTGTTTGTCAAATGCTAGCCGTTGTTTGTCTACCGTCATATCCTTTAATGTAGTTTCCCAGTCTACCTTAGCCAACTCTCCCCTCTTGTGTGGCACCTTATCGAATGTCTTCTGAAAATCCAAATACACCACATCCACTGGTTCCCCCTTAGCTATTCTACTAGTTACAACCTCAAAACATTCTAATGAATAAATCCATGTTGACTCTGCCCAATTCTATTATTATTTTCTAAGTGCCCTGTTACCATGTTCTTAATAATAGATTCTAGCATTTTCCCTACTACTGATGTCTGTAATTCCCCATTTTCTCTCTCTCCCTCCTTTTTTAAATAGCAGCGTTATATTAGCTAGCTTCCAACCTGCGGGAACCGTTCTAGAATCTATGGAATTTTGGAAGATGACAACCAATGCGTCCACTATCTCTATAGCCACCTCTTTCAAAACCCTAGGATGTAGGCCATCAGGTGCAGGGGATTTATCGGCTTTCAGTCCCATTAATTTCCCCAGTACTATTTTTTTACTAATACTAATTTCTTTCAGTTCTTCATTTTCGCTGGAGTGGGGCTTGAACCCGCAGCCTTGGTTCTCCACTATTTCCAGGAGGTTTTTTGTGTCTTCTGTGAAGACAGACACACGGTATTTTTAAATTTCCCTGCCATTTCCTTATTCCCCATTATAATTTCTCCTGCCTCAGCCTGTATGGAACCCACATTTACTTTTGCTGATCTTTTCTTTTTTACATACCTAGAGCAGTTTTTACAGTCTGTTTTTATTTCTCTCTCTAATTTACTCTCATTCTATTTTCCCTTTCTTTAGCAATTTCTTGGTCCTCCTTTGCTGAATTCTAAAATCCCCCCCCAATCATCAAGCTTGCTGCTCTTTTTGGCAACGTTATAAGCCTCTTCCTTGGATCTAATACTATCTTTAACTTCTCTTGTTAACCATGGATGAATCACGTTTCCGGTAGGGTTTTTGTGCCTTTAAGGAATGTATGTTTAATCTAAAATAGCCTGTTCCCTACTTGGTTCCTCAACATACTGATCTGGAAAATCATCTTGTATACATTCTATGAATTTGTCCTCCACCCTATTACTGCAAATTTGGTTTGCCCAGTCTGTATGTAGATTAAAGTTCTCCATGATTATTGTATTACCCTTGTTACATGTACCTCTAATTTCCTGATTTATACTATGCCCTACATTACCATTACTGTTTGGGGCCTATAAACAACTCCCACCAATGTTTTCTGCCGCTTGCTGTTTCTAAGCTCCACCAAACTGATTCTACTTCTTGATTTTTGGAGCTAATATCCTTTCTCTCTACTGTCTTTATCCCATCCTTTATTGTCAGGGTTATCCCTCCTCCTTTTCCATTTTGCCTATCTCTTCTAAAAGTTAAGTATCCTGGAATATTTAGTTCCCAACCTTGGTCACTTTGCAACCATGCCACCGTAATGGCTAATTGGTCAAACTATTTCATTTCTATCTACATTATTAATTCATCTATTTTGTTGTGAATGCTTCGCGCATTCAGATATATTGCCTATAGCTTTGATTTTTTTTCTATTTTTCCCTGATATCACCTTAGTCAGGGATGCCCTATTACCTTTGTTTTACTCTCTGTCCCTTCCTGACCCACTCTGCTTATTTTTACCCAAAACTCTGCTCTGCTCTAGAGCCTTGACATTTCTCTTGCTGCTTTAAAATTTACTCTTTCCTGAATCTCCACACCCACCACCCCCCCTTCATTAGTTTACTGGCTACTGCCTTAGTTATTCAATTCGCCAGGACACTGGTTCCAGCCCGGTTCAAGTGGAGGCCATCCCAACAGAACAGCTCCCTCTTTCCCCAGTACTTTTGGCAGTGCCCCATGAAGCAAAATCCCTACCTCCCACACCTCTCTTTGAACCACACATTTAACTTTCTAATCTGCTTATCCCTATACCAATTGGCGCGTGGCTCAGGTAATCCAGAGATTATTACCTTTGAGGTTCTGCTTTATAATTTGGAATCCAACTCCTCAAACTCTTTCAGCAGATCCTCATTCCTAGTTCTGCCTATGTTGTTGGTTCTTACGTGGACCATGACAACTGGATCCTCCCCTTTCCACTCCAAATTCTTCTCCAGCCGCGAGGAGATGCCTTTAACCCTGGCACCAGGCAGGCAACACAACCTTCAGAACTCCCGGTCGCGGCTGCAGGGAACAATATCTATCTCTCTGACTATATTGTCCTCCACCACTACAACATTCCCTTTCGTTCCCCCCACTTAACTCGCCTCCTGTGGTGCCATGGTCAGCCTGCTCAAGCATCCCGCAGGCCTTTCCCTCATCCACACAGGCAGCAAAACTTCACACCTGTTGGAAATGGGCAAACTCCCCTCTTTGTCTTCAAAATAGGGCCATAGGATCTTTTACGTCCACCTGAGAGGGCACTGACAGTAGTCCCTCATGATGCAGCAAATAGAATAAGCTAAGTTTGCCATTTAAAAAAAAACTTGTTCATTATTCATTTAATTTGTGAGCAGCAATTGGCAATTGTATAACTCGAGTTCGACAGAAATTCTGGTGCAATACAAGTTTAAACAATGAGCGGTCCCATTTCTGCAACATACAGGCAATAAAGTCATGGGTACATTATGTGGTCAGTTCCGCATATTGTTTAAATGTAGTGTTGCATGGAGGCCTGTCCTCTATGTTCTCTACATAAGAACATGAAAAATAGGAACAGGAGTAGGCCATACGGCCCCTCGAGCCTGCTCCGCCATTCAATAAGATCATGGCTGATCATGGACTCAGCTCCACCTTCCAGCCCGCTCCTCATATCACCTTATCCCCTTATCGTTTAAAAAACTGTCTATTTCTGTCTTAAATTTATTCAATGTCGCAGCTTCCACAGTTCTTTGAGGCAGCGAATTCTACAGATTTACAACCCTCTGAGAGAAGAAATTTCTCCTCATCTCATTTTAAATGGGCGGCCCCTTATTCTAAGATCATACCCTCTAGTTCTAGTCTCCCCCATCAGTGGAAATATCCTCTCTGCATCTACCTTGTCAAGCCCCCTCATAATCTTATATGTTTCGATAAGATCACCTCTCATTCTTCTGAATTCCAATGAGTAGAGGCCCAACCTACTCAACCTTTCCTCATAAGTCAACCTTCTCATCCCTGGAATCATCCTAGTGAACCTTCTCTGAACTGCCTCCAAAGCAAGTATATCCTTTCGTACATATGGAAACCAAAACTGCATGCAGTATTCCAGGTGTGACCGCACCAATACCTTACATAGCTGTAGCAAAACCTCACACTTTCCAACATTATACTCCATCTCCCAAATTTTTGCCCACTCACCTTTTATGTGGCACCTTGTCAAGTGCCTTCTGGAAGTCCAAATACACCACCTCCACTGGTTCCCCTTTATCCACCCTGTTCGTTACATCCTCAAAGAACTCCAGCAAATTTGTCAAACATGACTTCCCCTTCATAAATCCATGCTGACTCTGCCTGACCAAATTTTGCTTTTCCAAATGTCCTGCTACTGCTTCTTTAATAATGGACTCCATTTTAAAGGTTTTATAAATCCTACACAATCTATTAATATATTTAAAATCTTACATTTGTATGTGCATTCTGCCAGTTTTTGCCTATGTAAACTTGTCTGAAATCATTATTACACTCCAGTGGAGGCACTGCAGCACCACCAGTGGTGTAATTACAGCGTGACAATTTACATCGACAGTTTCCTTATAACCGTGGGTTAAGGAATTCATAATGGAACTGTTGAAATAAGGAAAGAAAGTATCACTTTAAAATGGAAAATAAATTATGTCTGCACACCCTTATCTAATTACCTTTCCTCTGCTAAGCTCGCTGACCCTCAGGACGATACTCGGTCCTGACTTCCCGTGTGTAACACCAAGGGAAATCAACTCTTAGACACTTATGTTTCCTGTGCGAAGTTTTATTTAATTTACTGTTTTAATTTGATTGAACATTATTATGTTGATAATTCTCATTTCTGTCTGCATCACTATCACATGTGATTTTAGCAAATGAGGGCAAGTTGTAATAGTGCAGAGTAAGTGCATTATAGCACTATTGAAGGGAAGCACAGTAATTTGACAGGGTCTGCTGAGTGTAGTATAAATAGAGACCTGATCTACGATGAGCGTGGTCAATATTTCACCTTTTTCTGTACTGGTTGACAATTCTAATCCTGGCAATTGTCTAGAGGGTCTCGGGAGAGAACATCGAGCTGCAAAATGAGTTAACAACAACAACTTGTATTTATGTAAGCACCTTTAACGTAGTGAAATGTCCCAAGGTGCTTCACAGGAGTATTATGAGATAAAAACAATTTAACACCAAGCTGCATAAATAGAAATTAGCACAGGTAACCAACAGCTTCGTCAGAGAGTTATGTTTTAATGAGTGTCTTAAAGGAGGAAAGAGAGCTAGCAAGATGGAGAGGTTAAGGTAGGGAGTTCCAGAGCTTTGGGCCTAAGCAACAGAAGGCACAGCCACCAATAGTTAAGCGATTTATAATCAGGGATGCTTAAGCGGGCAGAATTAGAGGAGTGCAGACATCTCGGCGTGGGGGGGGGCAGGTTGTGTGGGGGGTTGTGGGGCTGGACGAGATTACAGAGATAGGGAGAGGTGAGGCCATGGAGGGATTTGAAAATAATAATGAGAATTTTGAAATAGAGGCGTTGCTTAACCGGAAGCCAATGTAGGTCAGCAGGACTTGGTGAGTGTTAGGACACAGGCAGCTGAGTTTTGGATCACCTCTAGTTTACGTAGGGTAGAATGTGGGAGGCCAGCCAGGAGTGCATTGGAATAGTCAAGTAGAGGTAACAAAGGCATGGATGAGGGTTTTAGCAGCGGATGAGCTGAGGCTAGAGAAGGAAATAGGCGGTCTTAGTTATGCTGCTGATATGTGGTCGAAAGCTAATTTCAGGGTCAAATGTGACAGCAAGGTTGCGAACAGTCTGGTTCAGCCTCAGACAGAAGTTGGGGAGAAGGATGGAGTCAGTAACTAGGGAACGGAGTTTGTGGCGGGGACTGAAAACAATAGCTTCATTCTTCCCGATATTCAATTGGAGAAGATTTCTGCTCATCCAGAACTGGATGTCGGGCAAGCAGTCTGACAATTTAGAGACCGTGGAGGGGGTGTCGAGGGAAGTGATATTGAGGTGAGCTGGGTGTCATCAATGTACATGTGGAAACTGACGCTGTTTCTTCGGATGATGTCGTTAAGCGACAACATGTAGATGAGAAATAAGGTGGGGATCAAGGATAGATCCTTGGGGGAACACCAGATGTAACGAGGCGGGGGCAGGAAGAGAAGCCATTGCAGGTGATTCTCTCGCTATGGTTAGATAGGTAAGAATGGAACCAGGCGAGTGCAGTCCCACCCAGCTGGACGAGGGTGCAGAGGCGTTGGAGAAGGATAGCGTGGTCAACCGTGTCAAGCTGCAGACAAGTCAAGAAGGACGAGGAGAGATAATTTGCCTTTGTCACAGTCACAAAGTCACATTTGTGACATTGATGAGAGCCGTTTCGGTATTGTGGCAGGCGTGCAATCTGGATTGGAGGGATTCAAACATGGAATTGCGGGAAAGATGAGCATGGATTTGGGAGGCGACAACACGTTCAAGGATTTTGGAGAGGAAAGGGAGCAGGAAGCGGGTCTCATGGACAGGATGAGCTCGGAAAGGTCATGAGGGGAGATCGGGGAGAAGCTGGAGAAAGATGCGAGGTCAGTGCAAGGGGGATCCTTAGAGGAAGTTTGGCCCAGTGAGCCAAGGGAAGAGACAGAGGTGGCCAAACAGATGGTCTCAATCTTAGAGACAAAGAAGTCCATGAGTTCCTCACACTTATTGTCGTCATGAGAGTGGAGACTGGGGAGAGAGGTTTAAAAAGGCGGTTTGCAGTGGAGAATAGAAGCCAGGGTTTATCTTTACATTCCAGAATGATTCTGGAATAATGAGCGATATTGCTTTTTGTGGTCCAGCTCTGTCTGGCGGTGAATGGCTAAACCAGTTGTCCACCATGTCCATTAATAGCATTAACTGCATTAATAGCACTTGGACAAATCCATCCTTCTTCTACCGATAGAGCACAAACCTTTAAACTAACCTGTAGCCTTATTCAAAGGCTTGTTGTCACTCAGTTCAAATCAAAATGCATATTTCATAACTTCCACAGGTAACATGGCCAGCTGTTTATTAACTCCACTGCACCCAGCAGTCATGTTGTGTTATAGTAACAGCTTCAATAGCTTGCTTCTGTTGGTTCTGTTATATAACAAGTGGCTAAGTAATGCTCCTCATGATGTTCTTACACAAATGTAAACATTATTTTTAATAGAATACATAGGGGATCAGGAAACAAATGAAAGTTAGTGAGAGCAGGGTTGATGGGCAAGCGGGATTTTGTTTGAAGTAGGTTGTGAGCAGCGGGATTTTGAACAATTTTTAATGTGAGGTGGCTAGAATGTATGCTTGAACAACCCTGGTTGGATCAGTGCAATCAGAACTTAAATCATATTTATACCAGGAGCACAAAAACTGTTGAATCTCCACCTCTGCATTCCATATCAATCCAAGATGTCTCCCTGGGAACATCAACAAAAAGCTGTCACACCTACTGCTTGTAGAATTCTCTCCCAGACACGGTCAACGGCTGGAACTGTGACCCATGTCTACAGAACTTTAAAAACGGAGCTAACTACTTGTTGGACAAGGGTTATGGAGCATGCAATATGCTATGGGAAGCCTATGACTTGACTGTTTATATCCCAGTATAATCTCTCCAAATTGTTCTGTACTCTCATCAACCAGCAGGATCAAAGAGCCATAGTTGTTGTGGGTTGCTCCCTGCTATTATCTCATGTATAAAAAAGAATAAAGGGACTTGAAGAAACGCCCATCACTATGCAGTAGTCCAAGTTGCTTCACCTTTCTTAAGAGTGTCCGTTTAATTATTTTCCCCATTGAGGGTACTTTTTTTCCATGCCCCCACCTTTAGGTCTCCAGACATCATCCCTTGACCAAAACAGAAAGCACTTAACCTTCTCCCAGTTCTTTACTTTTGATGTCAGCCATGGCTCTGTGGGTACCACTCTCGCCTCTAAGCCCCCAACCAACATCACTGACACAGATTATTTAGTCATTACCACATTACTGTTTGTGGGAGCTTGCTGTGTGCAAATTGGCTGTTACATTTCCAACATTACAGCAGTGACTACACTTCAAAAGTACTTCATAGGCTGTAAAGCACTTTGGGGGGGAGGGGGTCCTGAGGTTGAGAAAGGCGCTATATAAATGCCAGTCTTTTTATGCAGTTACATGCTAGCTTTCAGTTTACACTCTCTACCTGAGAATGGAGCAATAAGTAACAACACTCGTGACTAATCATTCCAGAATGCAACGCATTAGTACACCAATGTACTAAATTATCTCGCTACCCCAGGATATTAGTGTTATTGGGCCCAAATTTGGCCCTACGGTTTTTTTGGCGCACCGCCGAGCCCCTCGTCGACATATTACCTTAGAAGCAGCGGCAAAAAAAATCCATGCGGTCATGGCCGATTCTCGGGCCGTCTGTGGAGCTGGCGTGGCGCAGAAGAAAGAGGGGGGAGCCGAGCTAGAAGTGCCGGGACTTCTGCACATATGCACTAGAGTCTGCGCGCATGTGCAGTAGCTCCTGGCAGGCCGCTTCGGCAAACGCGCGCAGCAGGCTGTGTGGGAGGGGCCGAAGCACGCCGTCCCTAGCCCTGGCCAAATGGGCTCCCTCATCGGCGGCCCACTGCATTCCCGAAGGTAGGAGTTCTATTTTTTATTTGTTATTTACTGATTGCTTATTACTTTGGTCTTGGTGTTTTAGTTGCGGGGTTCCTTCTATTTTATTTATTAATTGTTTATTACTTTTTGTGCTTTGTTTGGTGCTTGGTGGTGCTTTAAATGTCGTTACTTGCGCCGATTCCTTCACTGTAAGTAAGATCTTTCTGTGCGGACAAAAGTGGATACATCCGCTGCCCTAAGTTAGCTTAGTACAACTTTTTTCTGGCCAAATTGGCATAAATGGTGTAAGTGGCTGGGAACGCCCCTTTTGGGGGGGGGAAACTGATCTAACAAAAATCCTAACTAACTCACTTACACGCATGTTAAATGGTCATATTTGCAACTAAAAAGATACACCAGAAAAATCAAGTTACACCAAAAAGAATGGTGCAACTCATGGGGAAATTTGGGCCCATAAAATCCAAAATAGTTAATGTGAGGTGGGGAAGGGAAGGAAGGAATGAATGACTAATAAATCTAATTTTTGTGATGAATTGGCTGGTGGAGCATTGTTTTTGTGGGGATATTGATTCAGCTTATGTTGTGGATGAAAATCCTATTGAACACTTTCAGCCAACTTTATTGTTTACCATTAGCACCGTAAAAAGAAAATTGAATTGTTACTAGTGTTACACAATAATGTTCCCAAACCCTTTTGTGTTTAATTGTCTCCATTGTGTTGTAATTGACAAACATTGCTGTTCAGTCATTTGTCTATGTTGCCAACATTCCCCAATTGTTTTTGTCATAGTTAATTAGTAAATCTCTGTCCTGCAGATGAATTGAGCTAAATTATTTAATTAACTTTATAGAGCTAGCCACTGAGTGGTATGACATACACTGACCAGGCTGTACAGAATGACTGTGATGTATGCCTGTGAGCTGAGAGCGATTGTTGTAAACTGAAAATGCAGCTGATGAGAGGAGATGGCACGATTGAAGGCCAGTTGGTATTGTTGGTGCAAGTTATTTTTCATTGCCACCAGAACTTTTTATGCCGAATTGTTATACTTGAGCAGCAAGTTGCACCACGGACAGTAAAGGTCGTGATTTGCAGATGTGGGGTAAGCTTCAATATGTACACCTCTCTACCTCCCCACCACCTCACTCAACTCCTCCACTGACTGTGTTGTCCAGTCTTATGATGAGCTGCAATGTCCTCTAACTAAATATCGGAAAGACAAAATCCATCATTTTTGGTCCCACCACAATCTCTGATCCCTAGCCACCGATTCTATCCCCCACCCTGGCCACTATCTCAGGTTGAACCAGACTCTCTGCAGCCATAGCATCCTGTTCGACCCTGAGCTGAGATTTGGAACCCATATCCTCTCCATCGTAAAGACCTCCATCGCTATAACATCACCTGTCTCTACCCATCTTCTACTGAAACCTTCCTTCATGCCTTTGACATCGTCTGGCTGCCCTCCCATCCTCCACCCTGCAAATCTCAGTTTATCCAAAACTCTGCTGCCCAAATCCTATTCCACACCAAGTCCCGCTTTCCCTTTATGCTTCTCCTTGCAGATAAAAATTGGCTCCTAGTTCTCCAATGCCTCACAATTAAAATTCTCATCCGTGTATTTAAATCCCTCCAATCCGTGTGTTTAAATCCCTCCAATCCTTGTGCCACCCTTTCTCCGTAACCTCCTTCGGTACAAACCTCCCCCTCCACCCCCAACTCTCCATTCTTCAGACTTGTTCCTCCTTCCCTTGGCCCCACCATTGATGGTCAGGTCTTCAGCACCATGCTCTGGAATTCCTTCCCTAAATCCCTCCACCTTCCTCTCCTCCTTTAAGACTCTCATTAAAACCTATGTCCTTGACCAAGGTTTTGGTCACAGTTCCTAATCTTCTTTGGCTTGATGTCCTATTTGTTTCCTTACGCCTCTTGTGAACTTCCTTGGGATGTTTTTTTATATTAAAGATGCAAGTTGTTATTGCAGTACACCAAATAACTTTCCTCTGTTACTGTGCATTCCATCAAAGAACAGAGGACAAGTCGTTGAACTGCAGCAACCAGCCGATCTTGAAAAATACATTTCTCCTCCCACTGGCTGCAACCTTCAACTTATTTTGAACAACCTACTCCACAGAGGAATGTCATGAGTTTATGAGTGCTGGATTTAGTTTTAAACCCATGCCGGAGCTTGCCAGCATTTAGTTCTGAAAACAGTTCGACCTGGTTAACTTGGTGACTTCCAATCCTGCATTTCCAAGTTTGGATGAACTCTATACAAAAGATGCTGCCGTGCACACACCAACTTAAGCGTAACTTGGCTTGTATGTCCAATAATGGTATTAAAATGTATTTTGAGATAGGTATTTTTGTTGGCCTGGATTAAAACTCTGTTTTATTCATGTAGCTGAATATATAGAGATTGAATGAAGTGAAAGGGATATCAACAGACTCATTACTTGCAGCAAGTTTAGACCCATCAGCCATAACATATCATAGGGAGCTGAAGAATTTAATTTGTAGGAGGTTTTCTTTATCTTCAGTTTCATGTGGTCGAGGCATATGTGGACCAGCTACCTAAATGAATAGCCTTGGGGTCTGCCAATGGGCTGTGAAGCTTGCGGATGATATGGAAGCAGGAATATTATGCAGTCTCTATTGGAGCTGTAACATTAAACTTTAATGTTGCCAACTATCACAGCACTGCAATATTACATTTAACTGTTCACAGGCAATTGGACCACCAATTCCTTTCTTTCTGGATGAGTACCAGCATTGTCAGACGAACAATAGAATTGCAATCTATACTAATGAAAAAAAGCTCAACCATCATTTTTTTCCTGTCACATTTTCAGTTGTTGAGCAACAAAAAATAAACAGTCAACTCATTCTTTTTCTTTCTGGAACTTTCTCTGCCCCTCCCCCTGACAATCTGCAGACTTAAAAGCCATGTTTGATGTTACCCTATCATATTTTTCATTCATTCTTGGGATCTGCGGGTTGCTAGCAAGACCAGCATTTATTGCCCATCCCTAGTTAACCTCAAGATGAGTCTCCTCCTTGAACCGCTGCAGTCAATAAGGTGAAGGTGCACCCACAATGCTTTTAGGTAGGTAGTTCCAGAATTTTAACCCAGCAATGATGAAGGAACAGCAATGTATGTCCAAGTCAGGATGGTATGTGACTTGGAGGGGAACTTGGAGTTGATGGTGGTCCTGTATATCTGATCTACTCTTTTCAACCTGGGTGATGTCCTACAATGTAGGCCTTGACTTTTCAACTAAGTATCTCAATTTTAAAGATATGTTAACGTGTAGCAGTCAAAGAATTGTTCTACCTTTTCAGATTTTGATCATTTCCAGCCTTTTCCATTTTATTTCCAAATTCAGCATTTCAGTTCTTTCTTTTCGTCTCTCCATTAACTAAAGATGTACAGAGCTCTACTGATGCCTGTATTTCAGACTTCCGCCCCCTTACCTCAATGGCCCGACCTCCGCCCCTTACCTCAGCCGCCCGACCTCGCCCCGGTCCTCGGCGGCCTGACCTCTCCTGGCCCTCGGTGGCCCAACTTCGCTTCCCCCCCCACCCAGCCCCCCCTTATTTCGGGGACCGACCTCGCCTCGGCCCGACTTCACCCCGGCTCTAGGCGGCCCGACCTTGCCTCCTCAGTTTTCAATTCCAATCCAAACTCCTCAGATTATGAAGCAGTCCAAGCCCCCATGCAGCAAGACCTGAACAACATTCAGGCTTGGGCTGATAAATGGCAAGTAATATTTGCACCAGACAAATGCCAGGCAATGACCATCTCCAACAAGAGAGAGTCTAGCCACTGCCTCTTGACATTCAGTGACATTACCATCGGTGAATCCCCCACCATCAACATCCTGAAGGTCACCATTGACCAGAAACTTAACTGGACTAGACTCATAAATATAGTGGCCTCAAGAGCAGGTCAGAGGCTAGGTATTCTGAGGCGAGTGTCTCACCTCCTGCGGGACCTACAGTCTCTGTCACAGGTGGGGCAGATGGTGGTTGAAGGGACAGGTGGGGGTGGGGTGCTTGGGTTATTGTGCACTCCTTCCACTCTTTGCGCTTGGCTTCTGCATGCGCCAGGCGAAGAGACTCGAGATGTTCAGCGCCTTCCAGGATGCTTCTCCTCCACTTTGAGCAGTCTTGAGCTAGGGATTCCCAGGTGTCGGTGGGGATGTTGCATTTTTTCAAGGAAATTTTGAGCGTGTCCTTGAAGCGGTTCCTCTGCCCACCTGGGACTCGTTTGTCTTGTCGGAGCTCTGAGTAGAACACTTGTTTTGGGAGTCTAGTATCGGGCATGCGGACGATGTGGCCCATCTATCGGAGCTGATCGAGCATGGTCAATGCTTCGATACTGGGGATGTTGTCCTGAGTGAGAACACGGACGTTGATACGCCTATCCTGCCAATGGTTTTGCAGGATCTTGCGGAGGCAGCATTGGTGGTACTTCTCCAGTGCTTTGAGGTGCCTGCTGTACATAGTCCATGTCTCTGAAGCATATAGGAGGGCGGGTATCACTACGGCTCTGTAGACCATGAACTTGGTGCCGGGTTTGAGATCCTGGTCTCTTCCTCAGGCGACCGAAGGCTGCACTGGCATACTGAAGGCGGTGTTGAACTTCGTCATTGATGTCTGCCCTTGTTGACCATAGGCTCCCGAGGTCTGGAAAATAGTCCATGTTGTCCATGGATCTTGATAATCAGGGGGCAGTACTGTGTGGCGGGGGAGGTTGGTAGAGAACCTTTGTCTTACATATGTTTAATGTAAGGCCCATACTCTCATACGGTTCGGTGAAGGGGTTGACAATGGTTTGGAGTTCGACCTCCGAGTGTCCGCAAACACAAGTGTTGTCTGCGTACTGTAATTCAATGAGTGAGGATGGGACAACCTTAGATCTGGACTAGAGGCGATGGAGGTTGAACAGTTTCCTGTTTGTTCTGTAGGTTAGCTCCACTGCAGCAGGGAGCTTATTGAGGGCGAGATTGAGCATTGCAACAAGGAAGATCGAGAAGAGAATTGGCGCGATGACACAGCCTTGCTTGACCCTGGTCCGCATGTGTATTGGGTCTGTGGTGGGAACCGTTGGTCAGGATTACGATTGCATGTCGTCGTGAAGCAGGCAGAGGATTATGATGAACTTTTGAGGCCAGCTGAATTTGAGGAGGACACTACATAATCCCTCCCTGTTGACTGTGCCGAAGGCCTTTGTGAGGTCAAAGGCGGCCATGTACAGAGGCTGGTGCTGCATCCTGCATTTTTCTTGAATTTGATGTGGAGTACTTTCACCATATGGACTGCAGTGGTTCAAGAAGGCAGCTCACTACCACCTTTTCAAGGGCAATTAGGGATGGCCAATAAATGCTGGCCTTGCCAATGATGCCCATATCCCATGAACAGATTTTTTTTTAAGTGGAAATGTGGCAGTGCAACAAGGAAAATCAGTTCCTTTTATGATATTCCGCTTCTAAATAGAGAGGAGATTCCTGGGTGGATTCGCAGCAGTGATCTAATTGTGAGGGTTCAGATGACGAATATCAAACACTCACTGTACTTTAGTTCGTGGGTCATCTGAACTCCTTGAGGAGCACACTGCCTTGCAGTTCACAAAGGGACGTATCTATCCTCGTTATGTTTGAAGTGCCATGAAACTTCATTTACACTTGGGTGCATCTCTCCTGTATCAAACCACAGCAAATATATGGTAGTGCGATTTCCCCATCCCCCACACCCACCCTCTCTGTCTTCTCCTACTTTCCTGAAGGTGTCGACTTGTGGGGGTGGGGCAGAAGTGGTTCGAAGGATGCAAGCCACACTTCTGAGTGAGTGCACTTCATGTGTGAGGTCTTGCAATGAGTTTTCAATCGTTAAGGGAAAATGCAGAAACATGAGGGGGACTAGATTTGCTGCAAAGAAAGAGCTTGCATTTATACAGTGCCTTTGGGATGTCCTGAAGATATAAAAGGCGCTATATAAATGGAAGTCTTTCTTTAATCCTGCTACAGCAAATTTTGTTAAAGAAAACGCTTGTTGAAAGTCTGACATTCTAATGGAAAAGGTGCTTCTTTATCGGCACTCTGCGTATGGGGGATGGGGAGCTGTTTCGTGACCACCCTTTGCACTGGATTTGGAGAGTGGAGGTTGGGAAGCTTCTAAGGACTAGATTTAGATTCCAAAGAGCAGTCACCCTCTACGTTGCAGCCTGTCAGTGACTGACTATGTGAAAAATATGTGTTTGGTCTTGTGATGTGTCTATAGCAGATGTCTCGCCAACTCAATTAGAAACACAACTAAATAACAGGCTAATAACAGATTTTTCACTGCCTTCTATGGATTGTTGTGCATGCCAATGAGTTCACATTTAGCAAATTAACTCTACCAAGCTCCTACTCCCAATGCAAGATCTCCAGCCCATTCAAGAAATCCCCGTATCTCATCCATGGAAATGATATTGGGGTGTTCAAGATCTTCACACTGAATGAATCAGTGATAATCCACTGCAAACAGTGAAAAATCCTGCACTTTTCTGTAAAATCAGCCTCCCTCTGATAGTCTAGTATGAAATGTTGACAAGTATCCCAGCGTACTTTCTATACGAGTTGGGCCGAATGGCCTGTTTCTGCGCTCGACGCTCTATGTAATGTAATAAATATGAGCCTCGTCTCCTTCTGGATGCTGGTGACCCAGTAAGGCTCTCGAGGCTGATTTACGCTGCACCAAGAGTGTCTACTCTCAATGTTGCTCAGCTGTTCAACAGTTTAAACACCGAGGCTCAAAGACACCAGATCTGGTTTGGCAGTTGCCCCATTTAGGATCATCATTATTCTATCCAGATTTGGCACCCTCTGATCAGGAAATGCTGAGGTGATTCTGTTAAAATATTCATTGGTTGAAAGTCACGCCTTTTTGTTGATGCTAGATGGAGAACTTTTGACATTTATAAAAATAAATTGATTGTCAAGGGGTTACTGCTCGATACACGACACAGCAAACTATGTGTGCTATTATTACATAGAAACATAGAAAGTAGGTGCAGGAGTAGGCCATTCAGCCCTTCGAGCCGGCATCACCATTCAATATAACGGCTGATCATGTAACTTCAGTACCCCATTCCTGCTTTCTCTCCATATCCCTTGATCCCTTTAGTCGTAAGGGCCACATCTAACTCCCTTTTGAATATATCTAATGAACTGGCATCAACAACTTTCTGTGGTAGAGAATTCCACAGGTTCACAATTCTCTGAGTGAAGAAGTTTCTCCTCATCTCGGTCCTAAATGGCTTATCCCTTATCCTTAAACTGTGATCCCTTGTTCTGGACTTCCCCAACATTGGGAACATTCTTCCTGTATCTAACCTGTCCAATCCCGTCAGAATTTTATATGTTTCTATGAGATCCCCTCTCATTCTTCTAAATTCCAGTGAATATAAGCTGACATATGAAGAAAGATCCAGTCTTTCTTCATATGTCAGTCCTGCCATCCTGGGAATCAGTCTGGTGAACATTCACTGCACTCCCTCAATAGCAAGCATGTCCTTCCTCAGATTAGGAGACCAAAACTGTGCACACTATTCAAGGTGTGGCCTCACCAAGGCCCTGTACAACTGGAGTAAGACCTCCCTGCTCCTATACTCAAATCCTCTCGCTATGAAGGCCAGCATGCCATTTGCCTTCTTCACCGCCTGCTGTACCTGCATGCCAACTTTCAATGACTGATGTACCATGACACCCAAGTCACCATTCAGATAATATTCTGCCTTCCTCTTTTTGCCACCAAAGTGGATAACCTCACACTTATCCACATTATACTGCATCTGCCATGCATTTGCCCATTCACCTAACCTGTCCAAGTCCCCCTGCAGCCTCCTAGCATCCTCCTCGCAGCTCGTACTGCCACCCAGCTTAGTGTTATCTGCAAACTTGGAAATATTACATTAATTCCTTCGTCTAAATCATTAATGTATATTGTAAATAGTTGGGATGCAAGCACTGAGCCCTGCGGCACCCCACTAGTCACTGCCTGCCATTCTGAAAAAAAAACGTTTATTCCCATTCTTTGCTTCCTGTTTGCCAACTAGTTCTCTATCCACGTCAATGCATTACCCCCAATACCATGTGCCTTCATTTTGCACACTAATCTCTTGTGTGGGACCTTGTCAAAAGCCTTTTGAAAGTCTAAATATACCACATCCACTGGTTCTCCCTTATCCACTCTACTAGTTACATCCTCAAAAATCTCTAGAAGATTTGTCAAGCATGATTTCCCTTTCATAAATCCATGCTGACTTGGACCGATCCTGTCAATGCTTTACATATGCACTGCTATTACATCTTTAATAATTGATTTCAGCATTTTCCCCACCACTGATGTCAGGCTAACCGGTCTATAATTCCCTGTTTTCTCTCTCCCTCCTTTTTTAAAAAGTGGGGTTACATTAGCTACCCTCCAATCCATTGGAACTGAACCAGAGTCCATGGAATGTTGGAAAAAGACCACCAATGCATCTACTATTTCTAGGGCCACTTCCTTAAGTACTCTGGGATGCAGACTATCAGGCGCTGGGGATTTATCGACCTTCAGTCCCTTCAATTTCCCTAACGCCATTTCCTGACTAATAAGGATTTCTCTCAGTTCCATCTTCTCGCTAGACCCTCAGTCCCCTAGTATTTTCGGGAGGTTATTCGTGTCTTCCTTAGTGAAGACAGAACCAAAGTATTTGTTTAATTGGTCTGCCATTTCCTTGTTCCCCATTATGAATTCCCCTGATTCTGACTGCAGGGGACCTGCAGTCTTCACTAATCTTTTTCTCTTCACATATCTATAGAAGCTTTTGCAGTCAGTTTTTATGGTCCCTGCAAGCTTACTCTCATACTCTATTTTCCCCCCTCCTAATTAAGCCCTTAGTCCTCCTCTGCTGAATTCTAAATTTCTCCCAGTCCTCAGGTTTGCTGTTTTTTCTGGCCAATTTATATGCCTCCTCCTTGGATTTAACACTTTTTCTAATTTCCCTTGTTAGCCACAGTTGAGCTACCTTCTCTTTTTTATTCTTATGCCACACAGGGATGTACAATTGTTGTAGTTCATCCATGTGATATTTAAATGTCTGCCAGTGCCTATCCATCGTCAACCCTTTAAGTATCATTCGCCAGTCTATCTTAGCCAATTCACGTCTCATACTGTCGAAGTTTCCTTTCTTTAAGTTCAGGACCCTAGTCTCTGAATTAACTGTGTCACGCTCCACCTTAATGAAGAATTCTATCATATTATGGTCACTCTTCCCCAAGGGGCCTCGCATAACCAGATTGCTAATTAATCCTCTCTCATTACACAAGACTCAGTCTTGGATGGCCTGCTCTCTAGTTGGTTCCTCGACATATTGGTCTAGAAAACCATCCTTATACACTCCAGGAAATCCTCCTCCATAGTATTGCTACCAGTTTGGTTAGCCCAATCAATATATAGATTAAAGTCACCCATGATAACTGCTGTACCCTTATTGCACGCGTCCCTAATTTCCTGTTTGATGCCATCCCCAACCTCCCTACTACTGTTTGGTGGGCTGTACACAACTCCCACTAACGTTTTCTGCTCTTTGGTGTTTCGCAGCTCTACCCACGCTAATGTCCTTTCTTACTATTGCGTTAATCTCCTCTTTAACCAGTCACGCTACCCCACCTCCTTTTCCTTCCTATCTGTCCTTCCTGAATATTGAATAGCCCTGCAGGTTGAATTCCCAGCCTTGGTTACCTTGGAGCCATGTGTCCGTAATCCTATTTACATCATATCCGTTAACAGCTATCTGCGCAGTCAATTCATCCACCTTATTACGAATGCTCCTCGCATTGAGACTCAGAGCCTTCAGGCTTGTTTTTTTAACACTCTTTGTCCTTTTAGAATTATGTTGTAAAGCGGCCCTTTTTGATTTTTGCCCTTGATTTCTCTGCCCTCCACTATTGCTTTTCTCCTTCCTACCTTTTGCTTCTGCCCCCTTTTTACTTCCCTCTGCCTCCCTGCATAGATTCGCACCCCCCTACCTTTTTAGTTTAAACTCTCCCCAACAGCACTAGCAAACACTCCGCCCAGGACATCGGTTCCAGTCCTGCCCAGGTGCAGACCATCCGGTTTCTACTGGTCCCACCTCCCCCAGAACCGGTTCCAATGTCCCAGGAATTTGAATCCCTCTGCCTTGCACCATTCCTCAAGCCACTTATTCATCTGAGCTATCCTGCAATTACTACTCTGACAAGCACGTGGCAAAGGTAGTAATCCTGAGATTACTACCTTTGAGGTCCTACTTTTTAATTTAACTTCTAGCTCCCTAAATTCAGCTTGTAGGACCTCATCCCATTTTTTACCTATATCGTTGGTACCTATATGTACCACAACAGCTGGCTGTTCACCCTCCCCCTCCAGAATGAGCTGCAGCCGCTCCGAGACATCCTTGACCCTTGCACCAGGGAGGCAACATACCATCCTGGAGTCTCATTTGCAACCGCAGAAACGCCTATCTATTCCGCATACAATAGAATCCCCTACCACTATAGCTCTCCCACTCTTTCCTGCCCTCCTGTGCAGCAGAGCCACCCCTGGTGCCATGGATTCGGCTGCTGCTGCCTTTCCCTGATGAGCCATCTCCCCCAACAGTACCCAAGGTGGTGTATCTGTTTTGGAGGGAGATGACCGCAGAGGACCCCTTCACTACCTTCCACTGCTCTGCCTGATGGTCACCCATTCCCTATCTGGCTGTGTAACCTTTACCTGCAGTGTGACCAACTCACTAAATATGCTATTCACGACATCCTTAGCGTTGTGGATGCTCCACAGTGAATCCATCCGCAGCTCCAGTGCCACAATGCAGTCTATCAGGTGCTGCAGCTGGATACACTTCCTGCACATGTAGTTGTCAGGGACACTGGAAATGTCCCTGACTTCCCACATAGCACAGGAGGAGCATGACACTCTGCCCAACGGGTCTATGCCACGATTAATCTCTGGATTTCCAGTATCACTGATAAAAGGCAACCCGCTAACTTAAATACTTGCGTGTTATGCTGTGAATTTTCCACTTATTGAGCAATATGATCTAACATATGCATTTAACAAGATTGTTACTTAAATTCCTTGTTAGCAACCAATTTGTTTTCCCGGTGTTTCTAGGGATTCTATGTCACTAATTTGCTGCTGGGAATTGCAAGTGTTTCCTGATAAATGTGGTTTCGTGAGCGCTTTCCTTAATTCCTTTTTCTTCAAGCATACTTGGATGATGTATCTGCTGACTGGTCCAGTCATTATTTTATTTTTGTGAAACGTTTGACTTAATCTCTAAAGCCATGAATCAGTCTCTATCTGGGCAGTAATATATCAGAGCTTATTCCCAGTGAAGTTCTCTTTACCTGCTCCTTATTAATGGTCACTTTGTTGAATTATTGCTCAGGGTATGTTGGTAGATCATATTGAAGAGAAGATATTGCGTCATTCAAAAGAAGAGATGTGACATGCAGAAAACACATTGTCTGAGGACACCTCCCTAGTGGCATTACATTAATCTCAACCAGGCAGAGATTAATCAGCAGAACCAATCTGAAGTCAAATCACGCTTTCTTTTTGAGAATTATTTACAATTTTTAATACCTTTCCTGTAGCTTAGAATAAATGTATCCTTATTTTGAAGAGCATTTTGATGGTGTTTTTATTATTCACTGAGAAGTGCATTTAAATTCAAAACACATCCCTCCCTTTAGGTCTGGCTGATCAGGTTTGAAGTTTTGATTTTGTTCAGTGATCTTGACAAGGAAGATAGCATTTTGTTTGTCTTTTTTTCTTGTTTAATTTATGCCGATTATTTGTCAAAATAAAGTTCAGCAGCAAAAACGTCGGTGACATTCTGGCCTCTTCCAGTGCTAAATGCTTTCAGAATTCCTGCACATTTGCTATCTTATTAGCTAAAAATATTTAACATAAAACAGTAGATCTCTCATGGTGTTGCTAAGGGGTAGTCTAGGGTCTGGACAGTGGTTATCTGATGTTTACTGGAGTCCTGCTGCAACATGAAAATATTACGTCATTATAATATATCAGATTTACTGAAGCAAAATATAACGGCTGACATGAGATAAATATTTACATATCTTCCTCGGAATATAGGAACAGGAGTAGGCCATCCACCTTCTCGAGCCTGCTCCCCCATTCAATTAGATCATGGCTGATCTGAACCTCAACTCTAATTTCCTGCCTTTGCTCCATATTCCATGATAGCTTCACCTAACAAAAAACTATCTATCTCAGTCTTGAAAGTTCAAATTGTCCCAGCATTCACAGCCTTTTGAGGGAGCGTTCCAAATTTCTACCACCCTTTGTGTGAAAAGGTGTTTCCTGATTTTATTCCTGATTGGCCTAGCTTCAATTTTAAGATTGTATGCCCTTGTTCTTGATTTTCCCCCACCAGAGAAAATAGTTTCTCTGTATCTGTTAAGTTCAGAATAACTCCACAAGACTGTGTTGTAAGCTCAAACCATTGTGACCTTGGTCTCTTTATTGTAACTCCAAAGTGAGGAAGCAGCATGGTGGATTGCCTTTTATACCTGCTTGCCCAGGTTGCACAGGTGACCCTTAGGTGACAATTTAACAACAAACACTCTATTCCCCTCCTTGGCTAAAACAGTGCCAGCAATCCATTTGGGACCATGACAGTAATTGAGAACAAACACAGAATCATTAACCTCAATCTCCCACGATATAGCCGCGCAATCGTGGTACACGTTATGCCGGTGCCGCTGGGTTTCTATATTATCATTGAGATCTGGGTGGACTAAGGAGAGCCTGATTTTGAGTGCTCTCTTCATTAACAATTCTGCAGGAGGAACCCCGGTGAGTGAGTGGGGGCGTGTCCGGTAGCTGAGCAGGACCCGAGATAACCGGGTCTGCAAGAAGCCGTCTGTTACGCGTTTCAAGCTCTGCTTGATGGTTTGGACTGCCCATTTCGCTTGACCATTGGATGCGGGCTTAAATGGGGCAGACCTGACATGCTAAATGCCATTGCGGGTCGTTGAATTCCGAGCTGGTGAAACACGGTCCATTGTCACGAACAAGGACGTCGGGCAAGCCATGGGTGGCGAACATGACCTTGAGGTTTTTAGTGGTGGCATTGGACGTACATGATGACATTATTATACATTCAATTCATTTAGAGTAAGCGTCCACTGCTACTAGAAACATATTTTCTAGAAAAGGGCCAGCAAAATCTACGTGGACCCTGGACCATGGTTTGGAGGGCCATGACCACAGGCTCAGTGGAGCCTCCCTGGATGCGTTGCTCAACTGTGAGCAAGTGTTACATTGACTCCAATTCGGAGACAATGCCGGGCCACCAAACATACGACCTGGCAATAGCCTTCATCATGACTATGCCTGGGTGGGTACTGTGTAGGTCGCATATAAACGTTTCCCTGCCTTTTTTTGGCAAAACCATGCAATCTCCTCATAGGAGACAATCCGATTGGATGGACAATTCATCCTTACGTCGGTGGAACGGCTTAATTTCATCTTGCATTTCCCCGGGAACCGCCGACCAGCTCCCATTCAGGATGCAAGGTTTTACTAATGATAGCACAGGGTCTTGGCTAGTCCAGGTCCTGATCTGGCGAGCCGTAACGGATGACCCCTCGCTCTCAAAAGCATCCATTACCAGAAGCAAGTCTGCGGGTTGTGCCATTTCCACCCCGGTGGTGAGCAATGGTAGCCGACTGAGGGCGTCAGCGCAGTTTTCAGTGACTGGTCTGTGGCGGATTACATAGTCATACGCAGACAATGTTAGTGCCCATCTTTGGATACGGGACGAAGCATTGATGTTGATACTTCACTGCTCTCAGAAAGCAAAGGTAAGCGGTTTGTAGTCAGTTTCGAGCTCGAACTGGAGACCAAATAGGTATTGGTGCATTTTCTTAACCCCGTATGTACATGCTAACGCTTCTTTCTCAACCATACTGTAGGCTCTTTCAGCTTGGATAAACTTCTGGACGCATATGCAACCGGTTGCAGTTTGCCTGACACATTTGCTTGCTTGTAACACACAACCGATCCCGTACGATGACGCATCACAAGCTAGTACAAAACGTTTACATGGGTCATACAGTTCAAGTAAATTGTTAGAGCATAACAAGTTTCTGGCCTTATTAAAGGCTGTCTCTTGAGATTTACCCCAAACCCAGTTGTCACCCTTGCATAGCAATAAATGCAAGGGTTCCAGCAAAGTGCTCAACCCCAGTAGAAAGTTACCAAAATAGTTGAGGAGTCCCAGGAACGAACGCAGCTCCGTCACATTATGTGATCTGGGTGCATTCTTGATGGCCTCCGTCTTGGAGTCCGTGGGTCTGATGCTGTCTGCTGCAATCTTTCTCCCCAGAAATTTGACTTCTAGCGCCAGGAAAACACACACTTGGAGTGTTTCAGCCTGAGTCCCACTCTGTCCAGTCGCTTTAGAACCTCTTCCAGGTTGTGCAAGTGTTCGGTGGTGTTGCAACCACTGATCAAGATGTCGACTTGAAACACCACGGTGCATGGAACCAATTTCAGCAGACTCTCCATGTTCCTCTGGAAGATAGCCGCAGCCGAGCGAATCCCAAAGGGGCATCTGTGGTACATGAACAGTCCTTTGTGTGTGTTGATGCACGTCAATTTCTTTGACGGTTCAGCCATCTCCTGTGTCATGTAAGCAGAGGTTAGATCTAGCTTGGTGAACGACTTTCCCCCTGCTAGCATTGTGAATAGGTCCTCCGCTTTGGGTAGTAGATACTGGTCCTTAATGAGACTCGGTTGATCGCTATCTTGTAGTCCCCGCAGATTCTGATCGTCCCATCGCTCTTTAGCACTGGCACGATTGGCCCACTCATTGAACTCAACTGCCAATATGATTCCCTCTCGTTGAAGTCTGTCCAGCTCGATCTCAACTTTCTCTCGCATCATATATGGGACTGCTCGGGCCTTGTGATGAACGGTCCATGCCCCAGGAACAAGATGGATCTGCACCTTGGCGCCTGTGACGTTGCTGATGTCTGGCTCAAATAACGCCGGGAATTTGTTTAGCACCTGGTCGCACGAGGCGTCATCCACCGAAGACAGTGCTTTGATGTCATCCCAGTTCCATTGGATCTTTCCGTGCCAGTTTCTGTCGAACAGAGTTGGGCCATCGCCTGGTACAATCCATAGTGGTAAATCATGCACCATTCTGTTGTACGATACTTTCACTGCTGCACTGCCAGTATGGGTTCTTTGGTGTAAGTGCACAGCGTTGTGTGAATCGGGCTCAGTTTTGGCCTCTATGCCTTGTTGCCCCAGAGTTTCTCAAAAGCCTTCTGGCTCATGATTGATTGACTTGCCCTCCGTGTCCAATTCCATGGAGACTGGAATGCTGTTAAGTTTAACTTTTAACATTATCGGAGAGCTTTTGGTGGTTGAGTTGCCTCTCCTGCTCGTTCAGCGTGATCCGCCCTGGATCAGTCGCCCTCTGCTGACTCTGCCACGTGGTGAGTCAGAGGTCATTTGCACATTCGCTGGAGGTGCCCCATTGTTCCACAGCCCTTGCACACATAGGGCTTGAATCGACATTGATAGGCTCTGTGACTGCCCCCGCAGCGCCAGCATGGTGTTAATGGATACGCATTCACACCCCACAGTGGCCTCTGAGTCACCCTAGGCCTGGCCTCTGCGGTCATGTAGGCCCTGCCATGAACAGTTCTGCCTGCTGAAGGCAATATTTTATGCACAATACTTGCCGGTGAGCTTCGATGCTGTGAAGATATCTGTTTCGTGTTGTCACTCGGCTATCGTGATGGCCTTGCTCAGATATAGGGATTCAGCATCAGCAGACAGCAGTTTGTGAAGAGTGACCTCATGGCCGATTCCAAGCACGAAACCATCCCACAACATTTCCCCCAAAGATGCAGCAAATTCGCACTGTCCTGCAAGGCGTCTTAGGTCGGCGACAAAGCTCGCCACATTCTGGCCCTCGGAGCGATGGTGCATGTAAAAGCGATACCTGGCCATTAGGATGCTCTCCTTCAGCTTGAGGTTGTTACCGAACCAGCGTGCACAGCTCTGTGTAGGTCTTGACCAGTGCCAGCAGATTTTTGACGAGGCCATATATCGAAAACCCACATATGGTGAGGAGAATCGCCCTGCACTTGACCGTCGTCTCAGCCGTGTCCAGCTCATTGGCCACGAAGTACTGGTCGAAACGCTCAACAATGGCCTTCCAATCATCACTCAACAAATCTCTCAAGAATACCAACGGCAGCCATTACCGCGTGAAAGTTCGTGATCTGTAACTCGTTGCCAGTTGTTAAGTTCAGAATAACTCCACAAGACTGTATATGTTAAGTTTGGTGACCTTGGTCTCTTTAATGTAACTCCAAAGTGAGGGTGCAGCATGGATTGACTTTTATACCTGCTTGCCCAGGGTGCACAGGTGACCCTGGTGGCAAGTCTTACACATTGGTGAGGTTTGCATACATAACAGTATCTACGCCATCGAATTGTTTCAATAATTTAAACACTTTGATGAGATTACCCCTCAACCTCCTATACACATAGATTAGAAGCTAAGTATATGCAACCTCTCCTCATAAGCCCCAGTATCATTCTGATATTGAAAAATACATAGATAAAATATTTTACCTATCGCTTTACAGAATTTGCTTAAGATGCAGATAACTTAATCATCCATTCTGAAAATATCATCAGTTATTTACATTATAAAATATATATTTGTTGGCATTCAGATGGTTAACGAAAGTACTTTTAGTGTCCCTCCTCTCTCCCTGAAACCTTTTACTCTACTCAGTTACATAAAACATTGTTTTCTTCCTCTAACTTCTGACAATAGGCTTGTAGTTAATGCTGAAGCTGCCATTTGTGTAATGCTTCATCAAAGAGGTTTTTCCACCATCAGACCGCCAGTCAGAACAGATGCCAAGCTCCGGGCCGGACTGGCTCCAGCTGGAACTGGAGCTCAGACTCAGCATCCGAGTACCTCATCAACATCTTCCTCCCATCCTGTCACAAAAATTAGTTCCTCTTCACGACACGAAAAACACTTTATCCCAAACAATAATTTTTTGTTCAGAAATAAAATGAAGTCAATTTAATTTTTATTTTCTTTGCACCAATTGAGTCTCGTGGTTGTTGCTGCAATTCAACCCAGTTGTCATGTGGTGTGAGTTTCTGTGATGTACTCTGGGTATTATAGTTCAATCAGATGAAAATGACCAGTCCCATGATGCAGCTCTTTCATACACAATTTGAGCACAGGAACTAAATCTCCCCATGTCAATTAAAGAATCAAAGTTCTGGGAACAGGGCAGAACTTGCACCCCAAGCACCAGAAAAAGCCAAAGACCTATGTAGGGGAAACTTCTTGAGCTTTTCCGGAGCATGTTTAATTGGGTACGTAAAAAGACAACAAGGTTAATAAAAGAACTTAAAAAAATATTGTTTGAGGGGATTGATTGGTCAATTTTATGGTATTTGCTAGTTTGTGAATACTAGTTTTGGGGGACAAGAATGAACACTTGATTGTTATCAATTGTTGATTCATAGCTTTTTGTACCTGCTAAGTGATTGGGACAGGTTTTGATTAGTTCATATTTAGTTAAAGGCATATTGATTGGTTTGTATTTAGTCAATGGGATATTTGAACCAATCAGCATGGTTAAGTTAAGAGACAATTTGAGCTGATCACAATTTTGTGCCTCAGTGGACATACATTAGATGCAGGCTTTAAGTTCTATACATTTATCATGCTCAAAGTCTGCAACTACAAAATTCGATTTACAATTCAACAAAAATAGTGTTGCTGACTTATCGTAAACTTCTCCCTTCTGTCAGCAGACTTCGAGCCCTCTGAGAATTTAATGGATAATATTTTAGAAATAGAAAATGCAGCACATTGCACAATACATCACATTTATAGAGAGATGTAAACAATGCTGTCATTTTTCATCAACTAATCATTACAAATCTTTTTTTAAAACAAATTGTACACAATTGATGAGTGAAGGTCTTGTATGAAAGAAATAAATGTCTATGTAAAGCTTACACAAGTAAAGTTAATCATAGAATCATACAGAACAGAAGAAGGCCATTCAGCCCATCATGTCTATACCAGCTCTTTGAAAGAGCTATCCAATTAGTTCCCTTTCGGATGAGATGTTAAACAGAAGCCCTGTCTCTGCTCTCAGGTGGATGTAAAAGATCCCATAGCGCTATTGAGACGAAGAGCAGGGGCGTTATCCTCGGTGTCCTGGGCAATGTTTATCCCTCAGTCAACATCACTGAAGAATCAGATTATCTGGTCATTATCACATTGCTGTTTGTGGGGGCTTGCTGTGTACAAATTGGCTGCCGCGTTTCCCACATTACAACAATGACTACACTTCAAAAGTACTTCATTGGCTGTAAAGTGCTTTGAGACGTCCAGTGGTCGTGAAAGGCATTATATAAAAGTCTTTCTTTTTTGTTTCTTTTCACTACCCTGCTCTTTCCCCATAGCCTTATCACATACCCTCTGTTCCATACCCTCTTTCTATTCCATACCCTCTGTCCCCTGTCTCATACCCCCAGGCCCTCTCAGATAATCCTCTAGTGTCTCCCAATCAAACCATTCGTCTCCTGCCTCTCTCACAAATATGAAAATGATCCAATTTGAAAGAAAAGTAATCCTACCTGTTTGAAGAATGTCAGGAACTCATAGTTTGATGCACCATGTCTAGGTGCCAATGTCCAGTGCAATTGTTCGTTGGAACTCGGGTTTCATTCTTCCAAAAAAAATAAACAGATGGTAGATGTTTTTTTTAAAAAAGAAACAGTCCTGTTTTCTGCTGGGCTGCAGCAGCATGAGGTTAGTGCTGTATACCTATATACCTCTGGAGAACAGCTGGCAGGCAGGTCCTGTTTGAAGTGTGGGGGAACAGGGTGGGGAGTTTATCATATATGATTTCGAAGGTTAGCAACCTGTCCGTTTGAAGAGCCATCAAGTTCGATACACTGCCATCTGGCAGCTGATACAAGTTGCAAAGCATGCACTGCTGAGCAAACAAGAATCCTGTATAGTTAGTGCACAAAGTACTGATACTGGAGCATTAAACCAGTGCCTGCATTGACTGAATATTTATAAACCGTGAGAAAGAAGAAAAGAGAGCATTTACAATTATATATTACCTTTTGTGACCTCAGGACATCAGAAAGCACTTTACAGCCAATGAAGTACTTTTGAAGTGTAGTCACTGTTGTAATGTATGGAAACGCAGTAGCCACTTTGTGCACAGCAAGGTCCCACAAACAGCAAAGAGATAATGACCAGATGATCTGTTTTAGTGATGTTGGTTGAGAAATAAATATTGGCCAGGAGAACTACCCTGCTGTTCTTTGAAAGAATGCCATGGGATCCTTTATGTCCACCTGAGAGGACAGACGGGGCCTCAGTTTAATGTCCCATCCGAAAGACAACACCTCTGACAGTGCAACACTCACTCAGTACTGCACTGGAGCATTAACCTGGATTAAGTGCTCAAGTCTCCAAAGAGGGGCTTGAACCCACGACCTTCTGACTCAAAGGCGAAAGTGCCACTAAGCCACAGTGGTACATAAGGAGTGACGTCACCACTGAATTTCAAAGCAGATTGAGGCCATTGTAAAACCTTCTTTGGGACACTCACAATATTGATTTCATCAGCTTAATCCTCATGCGAATACGTGAAGTAATGATGCATAGAAAATAGTTGCAGGAGTAGGCCATTCAGCCCTTTGAGCCTGCACCACCATTCAATAAGATCATGGCTGATCATTCACCTCCGTACCCCTTTTCTGCTTTCTCTCCATACCCCTTGATCCCTTTAGCCGTAAGGGCCATATCTAACTCCCTCTTGAATATATCCAATGAACTGGCATCAACTACTCTCTGCGATAGGGAATTCCACAGGTTAATAACTCTCTGAATGAAGAAGTTTCTCCTCATCTCAGTCCTAAATGGCTTACCCCTTATCCTTAGACTATGTCCCTGGTTCTGGACTTCCCCAACATCGGGAACATTCTTCCTGCATCTAACCTGTCCAGTCCTGTCAGAATTTTATATGTTTCTATGAAATCCCCTCTCATCCTTCTAAACTCAAATGAATACTGGCCCAGTCGATTCAGTCTCTCCTCATATGTCAGTCCTGCCATCCCTGGAATCAGTCTGATGAACCTTCGCTGCACTCCCTCAATAGCAAGAATGTCCTTCATCAGATTAGGAGACCAAAACTGAACACAATATTCCAGGTGAGGCCTCACTAAGTACTTACATCACTCCCCATATCACACACCGTTTAACAATATTATTTCCTCAGTTTTAAACAAGGATATAAAAAGGGAGGGAACAGTTTCCAAAGTGTTAATTTTGGCATTGGGTATGGGAGCTATATTGGAGTTTCTGTTTTATTTAGCAGAGTAAGGGATTATTTTGACTGATGCAGTAATCGTTGACCCATGCCGTTTGCATAGGACTAAGGATAGAGTAAGACTGCGCAGCTAGGTAGGCCCAGCTGACAGAGTGCAGTGAGCCATGTACATGCTCCGCCAGTTCTGATTCATTGCTGCACTCTGTTGTCAAGATATTGAACCTTGCTGTGCCTCATCCACTACTTACAATATTCTCAGGTAGTTGGCTACCTGCTAACATTTCAAACATTTGTGGTTGTATACTCCAATGAATTCTAATCCCAAGTCTCATCACCAGTCATGCTGGTCCTTTAGCATTAATGGACTGTACATTAATTAGCATCACCAGAAGAAGTCTTAAAAAAAATAAAGCTATACCGTTCTGCCTTAGCAATGATTAAAAAAAAGATTGTTGTGGAGGAAACCAAAGAAACTCTGACCGGAGAAACAATGCGGAACCCCTACACATTGTTTGTTCAGTTGCTACCTGTGTCATAAGAGCATAGGAACAGGAGTATGCCATTTAACCCCTGTCGTTATGCTTTGCATTATGCTACACATGAGCTAAAAGAATCCAAGGAGGATTCTGGGCTCCAGATATTGCACCCCTTAAAAGCATGATGATATGTGCTAGCTCAGAGGATGCTATTAAAAGATATAACATTTCATAATTAGGGTTTCAAATCTGCTGCTTGTTTGTTTGTTCACTTCCCTGAGGATCTAATTTGCGTTTAAAGAGATGACGGAAGTTCTTTTCACTGATTCTTGAGAGCTACTCAGATTTAACTGTTCTGTTCCAGTTTTGCAAACGATATCTCAAGGAGTTGAGTTTAAAAGGCAGTTAAACATTGTCACATTATCAGGATATTTGTTGTGAGAAAAGACCAATGAAAATACAGCCAACTACCCAAACCGTGCTTTACTCTTACTATAATTGCTCAGCTGTACATTTTAATTAGTTAAATTTGACTGGATGTTACCTGTATCAGAACTAATTGCACATCTTAAAGCCTTCAAAGATTTATTATACAGGAAGCAGTTACCAGTCCTCAATATCCCTTGCACTGCATCAACTTGCACTCGTGATCTGATTCCACAGGCCTGTTCAATTTAGCAGTAATTAAGAGGAGTCTTCAAATCCCACATCTCCATAGCGGTGGGAATCTAGTATGTATTGAATGGGACAATAGAGCTGATCAGGAAAGAATCCAGGCAGTTTTAAATCAATGAAACCACAAGCACACTACTTAGCTGCAGTAACGTGGAAAATAAGGTTTTGAGTTGCAATAGCGGAGGGGTGGAGTACAAATTAAAAGATGTTGTATTGCTGTATAAGGCAATAGGAACACCTTGTCTACTGTACCCTCTGCATTTCAGGTCGTCCAATCTTATAATAATATAATATTCCTTTGTAAGGGTACAGAGGTGAGCAGGGATAATTATTCTGGATTTTTGGTTGTAAGAAAGAAAGACTTGCATTTATATAGCGCCTTTCATAATTTTAGGACGTCCCAAAGCGCTTTACAGCCAATTAGGTATTTTTGAAGTGCAGTCGCTGTTGTAATGTAGGAAACGCGGTACCAATTTGTGCACAGTAAGCTCTCTCAAACAGCAATGTGGTCATGACCAGATAATCTGTTTGTGATTTTGGTTGAGGGTTCAGAGGCAGGAGTGCTACACACTGAGCCATGGCCGACACCAAAAGCAGAGAACTGGGAGAAGGTTCACTACCTCGCACAAACAGCAATGAGATAAATGACCAGATAATCTGTTTCAGGCGGTGGATGAGGGATAAATATTTACCAGGACACTGAGGAATACTCCCCTGCGCTTCTTCATTCAGGGCCTCGGTTTAACATCTCATCTGAAAGTCTTTGGCGTCTCAGGAAAGGTTAAAGGGGCAGAAAAGTCTACGGGAGTACTTCTCGTTCAATGGAGTCACTCATACTATCTGGATCAATAATACATGTTTTCATTATCGAAGGTTTACGTGTTGCCCTCATTGCTAGTCCACTCCACTGATGGTCATCAAGGGGAAACTACTCTATGCACCTAATGCCAGCTCAACAGAAAACTGCAGGAGCTGTGGCTTCAAGCCAATCTGAGGACAGCCAAACCGTGCTGAAGGCTGCAAACATCTGTAATCATTGGTGAAGAGTCAACTTGGAGAGGACCTAATTAAAGTTTTCATGATTGTGGAAGGCATTGATTCCAATACAGTGCTCATTGTGATGAAGGGTTTACAGATTGGGAATAAGAATATTTTCACCCAGGTGGTGCTAGGATTATGGAATAAGCCTTTGATGTGAACAGTATAAATGGCTTCAAGAAACTATTAATTGTCCTTTTGGAGTGAGGATGGATTGAAACATGTGGTGAGAAGATGGGTTTGATCTGTGAAAATGGCTCTGGCTCCTTGAGGGGAGAGGTTTGGAGCCCTGTGAGTTTAGTGGTGATACCGGACATATGATGTACAAATGTGTTCTTCACAGATTAATGCCTTGCAACAGATCTAGGATCTAACCACCAGGGGGACTTGTCAGACTCCCCTGGATTATTAGTAAATTTCTTTTATGGAGATTGATGGTGCAGTCTGCAATATCCCTTAAACATCTGCTCAATATGCAAAATGATGTCTGGGTTTTATAACAATTAAAAATGTTCAGAATTAAAAGCTTACAGTTATGTAGATTAAGAGAGTAAAAAAGGAAGTATGTCTTAATTACCATCATCAAGTTCCTTTCTTATGTGGCATTTCAAGGCATTAAAACAATAAGAGTCTGTGAAATCAGCCAGTTTCACAAAACATCAATTAAACAGATTACAAACACTGCGGTTTTATTTGAAAAATTAATTGGATTATTTGTAGATGCAGGCATTGTAAAAGTTGCCATTTAATTTCAGTATTAATATTTAAGAAGGAAAGACTTGCATTTATAAAGCGCCGTTTGTGACCTCAGGACGTCCCAGAGTACTTCACAACCAATGAAGTATTTTTGAAATGCAGTCACTGTTGTAATGTAGGAATCGCGGCAGCCAATTTGTGCACAGCAAGATCCAACAAAAAGCAATGCGAAAAATGACCAGGTAATCTGTTTGTGTTGTTGGTTGAGAGATAGATATTGACTCGGAGCGATCTACTCAACTCTTCTTCAAAATAGTGTCCTGGGATCTTTTACATCCACCTGAGGGGGATGGTGGGGGCTTGTGTCATTCGAAGGATGGCATCTCCAACAGTGCAGCCGCTCTCAGTACTGCGCTGGGAGCGTCAGCTTATAATTTGTGCTCAAATCTCTGGAGTGGGACATGAACCTACAACCTTCTGAATCCGAGGCCAGAGTGCTACCAGCTGAGCCACGGTTGACATCATAAAGAGCATGCGTTTCATAGCAGTGAGGAGGCTATAAAATACTCTTATGATGATGATCATATTATCGTACCCTTGGCCTTTGGTAGACTAGCTCATAAAAACACGGTTACACTGCATGGTGCTGACCTGCCTTTGATGGGATTCAATGCAAAATGGGGAAAGGGAAGTCTGACCACCTCACATCACGGTCAGTCTTGTGTTGGGGTGGGGGGAGCTGTGGCTCTGAGTATCAACCATTTCAAGGCAGAATATACGACCAGCGATTGTTCAGATGCTGGCTGTCAAAACATTGCGCCGTGTCATTCTCAATCATGTCACGTTGGCAATAGAGTACACCCACTTGAATAAATTACAGATGACAGTTCTCGCCTTGTTAACGTATCGCAACTTTGCGGATTCCGCCCACTATGGGGCACAATGGACATGATCTTCACCACACGGCAGATACAAGAGAAATACAGGGAACAGCACCAACCCCTGTACATGGCTTTCTTCGACCTCACAAAAGCCTTCGAAATTATCAACCGTGAGGAATTATTGAGCGTCCTCCTCAGATTCAGCTGCGCTCAAAAGTTTGTCACCAGTCTCCGCCTGCTCCACGATGACATGCAAGCCGTGATCCTGACCAATGGATCCACTACAGACCCATTCCACATTTGGACCAGGGTCAAGCAAGGCTGTGTCATCGCACCAACGCTCTTCTCGATCTTCCTTGCAGCAATGCTCCATCTTACCCACGGCTGGAGTGGAGCTAAATTACAGGACAAATGGGAATCTGTTCAACCTTTGCCGCCTCCAGGCCAGATCCAAGGTCGTCCTATCCTCCGTCATCGAACTACAATACGCAGACGATGCCTGCGTCTGCACACACTCAGAGGCCAAACTCCAAGCCATCGTCAACGCCTTCGCCGAGGCATATGAGAGCATGGGCCTTATACTAAACATCCGTAAGACAAAGGTCCTCTACCAACCTGCCACCGCCACACGGCATTGTCCCCCAGTTATCAAAATCCACGACGAGGCCTTGAACAACATGGACCATTTTCCATACCTCGGGAGCCTACTGTCAACAAGGGCAGACATCGAAAACGAGGGCAGACATTGAAGACCAGGACCTCAAACGCGGCACCAAGCTCATGGTCTACAGAACAGTGGTGATACCCGTCCTCCTATATGGCTCAGAGACATGGACTATGTACAGCAGGCACCTCAAAACACTGGAGAAGTACCACCAACGCTGCCTCTGCAAGATCCTGCAAATCCATTGGCAGGATAGGGGCACCGACGTCCGTGTCCTCGCTCAGGCCAATATCCCCAGCATCGAAGCATTGACCACGCTCGATCAGCTCCGCTGGGCGCACCACATCGCCCACATGCCTGACTTGAGACTTCCAAAACTAGCGCTCTACTCTGAGCTCCGACACGGCAAGTGAGCCCCAGGTGGGCAGAGAAAACGCTTAAGGACACCCTCAAAGCCTCCTTGAACAAATGTAACATCCCTATCGACACCTGGGAATCCCTGGTCCAAGAACTGCTCAAAGTGGAGGAAAACATAAAATAAAATTTTTTAAAACACATTTTCATGTTAAAAACCCAGCCCACTAAGATAAATTTATTTTTAACCCAAATTACAAAACTTTTTTTTTTAAATTGGAAAAATATTTTTTTTCGAAGACATTTATTAACTTTAATTTCAATTAATTTTAATTATTTGAGGTGTATTTTTATTAAGGTGTTCAGCGTGTTTGTTTTTTTCATTAATAACAATGAGAACTCGTAGATACGGAGTTCTCATTGATAATGAGAAAGCTATGGAATACTGTATCTGATTGGTTGAGCAGTTACACGTACCTTCTGCGTGGGAACCTCGAGGATGGGAGCACGCTCTGCAGCGCGGGAAGAGAAGGCCTCCCCACCGGAATCCCACGCTTCTCCGGGACCACCAGGTGAATCCGTAAAAATTCTCCGGTCGGAGGCGTTCATCTGAAAGAAGCCTCCGACCGGAATTTCAGGACCAATAAGTTGGTGTGAAACTCCAAGGATCATTACCACCGTTAAAAAAAAATTTAATCTAAACGATAAGCAGATAAATGTGTTTTTAATTGATCGTGGCATGACATCTAGATGCTTGAAAAATCAGACAGAAAAAAAATTGGTGCATATTCCATGATGTAGAGACAGAGGGCCCCTAGCTTGCTCTTTTAAATATATCAAATTTTGAGGCAGTCAAATTAAAGGAACTGTTTGTAATGTCGAACACAATAGTCTCCAGGTCTTTGCATTTTGTGCTGAGGGAGAATTGGACTGAAGGGTAAACAGTGGAAGAATGTAATAGTCCCTGATAGCAAAGACAAAAAACATTCTGTCAGCCTCTGAGTTAAAATTACGAACAAGTATAAAAAGATGGGCCGCGCCTCTAATGAGGCTGACAGCAGATGTTCACTACAGATCTTGACTTGCTGCCGGAGTCTGTTTCCATGGTAATGGGAAATGGTAATTACTAAGCCTGGGCTCTTTTTCTCTTTCTGCGCTCCATGACACATTGGTGATTTTAATGAATTTGATCTCTCTCTCTCTGCTTAATTGTCAAGCCCCTATATCTCCTGCCTGACAGGCTGAGATACATAAGATCAGGCTGTTAGTGCGCGCACAATGCTTGTAGTGCCGAGAGATGCTGGGGAAGTGGGCAGGCTTTTTTCGACATTGTCAGCCGTCTCCCGCGATTGGGCGTTTGCACAAAAGCACCGGCCAATCCGCACGTCGACAGGTAGAGATTACTCTATAAACACTGGCAAAGCTGCTCACTCCTCTTCAGATTTGGAGCTTTGCTGCTTGGAATTGATACCAGCTCATCTCCCTTGGATGGATTGAAAGTGTTTTGTTTTAAAATATTTTGCATCAAAGGAGCTCCATTGGGGGACCATCTGTTACTAGCGTCTGCTGATAATCTTGGAACAAGATTGTTGTTTCTCCCCACCCTCCAACCCGCACCCCACAACATCTTGCTTTTCCTTTAGCTCCGTAAATATAGGTTTGCAACCTGCCACGATGGACCAGCAGCATCTGTGTGAGTAGCACGATTGCAGCTATTTACTGCATGTACGGGTTAATTTTTTTTTTATTTGCATGTTAATGCCTCTGTTTTGTATAAACTGGCAGAAATAGGACTGTTGCCCTGGGATTTGCAAGTTTCCCAGCTTTTCTTTTTTTTCCCCTGTCTGTGGTTCTATTTTCCCATTGGGATTTCTCCCCTCGTGTGTTGTAAGCTTACAGGGAAAACCGATAGATTTCATATCCTGATAATTGGAATGATAACAGTCATGACTTTATAATTCCACTATTGTAATGCCCAGTAGGGTCAGGACTGCTGTTTAACATATACGTTATTAACAGTTGACAATACTGTTATATCAGTGAGGGAAAATACTCCCAAGATTAAAATGAATGGACTATAAGGATCACTGACTGCGCCAGAGGATTAAAGCAATTATTTATCTTGACTATAGAGACCTCGCCCTAAGTAAGATATTCATCCGTGCAAATGAAGCCTGCTTCTTCATTATCTTTTTAATATTTACATTCAGTAATCCAGTCCTGGATGCCTGTCTGATAGTGAACTTGGATAGTCACAGCAGATCTAAAGGTATTTTTTTGGACAACCTTGATCGAATTGTCTGAAGTGACTTTACATTGCTTTGTCAGATTCATGTTAAGAAATTGTTTAGATACAGGCACAGAAATCCCAGAGAATATATATCACTTGTTCCTGTAGGATTTTTTACAGAATTTCCATAATATGGGATGTAAAATGCACTTAACATAGGCTGGTAAGAGTGGCTTGACCGTTACAGTTCAGACTTCTGTCTTTCCTGCTGAAGGAGGTGGGAGGGAGGAGAAATTGAAAGAATGAGTTGGGTGTAAGGAATACTGAACCTAATGGGTGTAGGTCGACATCCAAAACTGATAGGAAACTGAGCGATCATAAGGATGACAGGAACGCTGGTATAGAGAAAAAACCCTCAAAAGTAGTGAAGTTAGGGATCCTGTTCCAAATTTGGGGTTGATGATTTTGATCATGCCACTGAGTTGGTGGGAAGGGATTACTGATTGAAAATCAAGCCCTATCCTGCAAGGAAGGAGGGAAAGTAAATCTAAGACACCATCACCCCAATCCCCCCACTCACTCACTCTCTCTCTCTCTCTCTCTCACACACACACAAACACACCTCTCCACAGCCAGCTCACAACAATTCTTCAACACATGGCCGCTTATTCGTGGAAGATGTAACACAGAGAAACTTGGTGGAAAAGAGGAAAGAACTGAACAAATAACAAAAAGTATTGAGAGTGAATTTCAATCGATTGTTATACCTGTGCCAAGTGTTGTCAACCACAAGCTGTTGTATTGCGGAGAAACTCCGATCTCAACATTGCTCTTTAATGAGCCCACCTCCCTCTCCTCTCTGTTTCCCCACGGGAATATAACTAAGATTGGAAATTTGCCAGTTTGACGGGGGGTTTTGTCAGTCCACATCGCGACTCAAAAAATACACTGTTAGATGGTGTTCACATGGGTTCCTTGACTTGTGCTTTCTCCAAGTACATTATGTAAATCTTTTTTAAAGATTTTGTTTGAAATCTTTCCCTTGAATTTATGTTTGTGATTTGCTAATTTCTCGAATGGGTTTTGTTACAGGGTGGGCTTTTTTCTCTTTGACTGTTGTAGTGCTGCACCTGGAGAAATCTCTGGGTTGGGGTTATTATGCACAGTGCTTATCTAGTCATAAACTGGGGTGGGATTTCACAGATGCTATTTCTCAGTAGGAGTACAGTGAATCTTTCATTGTAGTCAGACCCTGACAGTGTAATCAAACTGCGAACCTTGTAGCAAGGGAGGTCGTGAGATAAAAGTGGCTTTTAAATGAGAGGAACTACAAGACCACATCAAGCAGTGTGGAGACTAATCGTAGTATTTTTGAAACATTGCCCATTTATATACATGCATACTAGTCAGAACATTTGAGACACTGATTATGGATGAGGTTTGAGCAACATTGAAAATCTCAAGTCATATATTTTATGCTATACTCGAGTGTTGGGCAACTTTTAATTGAACTGTTTATAAGCCGGCCCATCTGTCACAGGGCAGATGATTTCTGAAAGGCCATATTTGTCACCATTTTCATTGAGCTGCTATCATGGTGGTCAATGGCTGGAGTCACTCAGTATTTGCGTCCAAAATTTTTGGAAAACAACAATGGATTTTTTTAAGTTTCGCAGTTAGTGGTTGTATGTGAGTGGTCCTAACCTGTTGAAATTACCAGACAGTCTGGGGCTATGAATGTATCCCAGTGTGGGGAATCTAATAGCGATACACAATATGTCAGTGATGTCAACACTAGACAAATACAATACTGTGGACCTCGAAACAGCAAAATGACTCCAATATGATCTCCATCACTTCCTTGATCATTTTTTCTCTCCTTTCTCATTTTTTTCATTCTTCTTCTGCTTACCTTTCTCATTTTCTCTCTCTTCACAACTTGCCTATGATTTGCGAGTGTTAACTCTCACTGAAGATGAGTCTGTCCTAGCAAAACAGCACGAGAAATACTGAGGTGACCATCACACGCAAGCATGAGATTCAGATCCTGAGGTGAGTGTAAAAAGCGGATAGCCAGTTGGTGAAGGATATACTAGAGCCTAGTCTTCAGTTGCTTACAAGCCTTTATTCACAGAGACACACATTACATACCCCCAAGATAAGCTCGCATTCCTTCCCCAGACTACTCCCATGTACACGAGAGCAAGAAAGTCCCCAATTAATTTCCACCACCTGCATACAATTAACATTCAATTGCTATATTCCACTTAAGTACATTTAACAATGGGCAGGCAGGAGACCGGAATCTCATACATGTGACTCCTGCAGGTGGGTGGGTACGCCTGCCATGCCCATTCAATGCCAGGCATTAGCTTTGGACTGTTCAGGGATCTAATTTTTGATCCTTTTAACTTACTATTGCAGATGAGCACGTATCTTTATCTGGATCTGTTCTAAAATGAGGAATGTCTATGTCAACAAGACAGGAAAATTTGGGCCAGTCGGACAAAAGCAATTTCATCAGTACATCTTTCTTTATCCTGTCCCTCCCCTTCGCCTCTCCTGAAAGCACTGGTTCATGATAGGCCACAGTTCAAGGGAGCAGGGTGCCCTCTGATCGCCATGAAGTGGCCATTCTTCACGTGTTAGCTTTGACGGTGAGTGGCGACTAGCTGTTCAACCACAGGAGGGCATCATTGACAAATCTGAACCAGTCATCAATGGGCCATCCTCCACGCGAGCATGTCTCCTGCAGGGGTCACTGGCGACTGATCAAGTGCAGGCTAATAGCTGACCCGTGACCTGTCGGGAAATGTTATATGGCACAAAGAAACGGAAGGAAGGGAAAAAGGAACTGAAAGGAGTACTAACCTTGTGCACTATTCTCTTATGTTCATCAAAATAATAAATTATTCTTGAGATATTTTACCCACATTTTCTATAGCTTCTTTCATGACCTCAGGATGTCACAAAGCGCTTTACAGCTAATGAAGTATCTTTTTTACTGTTGTAATGTAGGAAACGTGGCAGCCAATTTATGCCCAGCAAGCTCCCATAAACAGCAATAAGATCCTTGGGACAAAGTTCCTGAAGTGAAGGAAATGAGAACTCACCCTGATGGATCATTTGGGAACTTCATTGCCTAATGTAGAACTAAGCTCAGGAAAGCTCCAGGTTCAATGCACAGTTTCTGCCAAGTTAGCTGATCCCACTGGAAAGGCAACTGACGGACTTCTGTTGGCCTCAGCACCACTGGGATTGCTGCTGCTTAATATCCTACAGTGACCCCTGCTAGAAACTGTTCATGTGCAAATGTCAGTTGAGGACAGGATCTGGTTGCAATCGATTCCCTCCCTGCCCCTTCCCATGGTTGACCAATGTGCTGAAGCTCCTTGCCTTAAGCCCACATATCCAGTATGATCACTGGAAGGTGGCTGGTTCCTGTGGAACCCACAAGAGTCAGCTGAGGAGGAAGGGAGAAACCTGAGGGAACAACAAAAAATAATATTGCAGTATTTCTAAAGACAGGAAAATGCATTTTATAAGGGACACAACTATTTGTACTAATAAAATGGCTGCCGTGTCTCTGATTGGCTCTCCGTTAGCACATGACCTATTGCTGATTGGTCTCCTTGGAGGATAAGCCACACCCTGAAGTTTTTCTAGAATGTGTAAATGGAACCGCCCAGCCCAGGTTCTGACTGACTTTGCAAATTTTAATTTGATCCATTCTAACTTCTGAAGCCATAGAGGACAGATCTCCACCAACCCAGCAAAAGCCTCCCAAGTTCCAGCCGATGTCCCTTACCCCAGCGTAAGTATATCCCTCCCCCAGCCAAAGTTCTCTCTCTCTCTCTCTCTCTCTCTCTCTCCTCGTCTTCTCTTCCCCGCCCCCACCCCAAACCAGGCTCTCTCTCTTCCCCCTCCCCCCAGGCTCTCACTCTCTCTTCCCTCCTCCCGGGCTTTCTCTCTTCCCTCCCCCTGGGCTCTCTCTCTCTTCCCCCAGCCGCCCACTGGCTCTCTCTCCCCGCAGGCGCAGAGGAACAGCAAAGCATTAGTGCAAATAGTCACTTTGTTTTATAAGTGTGACCTTGATGGAGAAACACCTAGGAGATGAGAAAGAACACTTTTGAATTGAAGCACATTATATTGTAAATTTGCACCACATTCATCTTTCAGATGAGATGTTAAACCGAGGCCCCGCCTGCTCTCTCAAGTGGATGTAAAAGATCCCATGGCACTGTTTCAAAGAAGACATGGGGAGATAGCTCCAGTGTCCTGGCTAATATTTATCCCTCAATCAACATAACAAAAAAACAGATTATCTGGTTATTATTACATTGCAATTTGTGGGAGTTTGCTTGTGTGCAAATTGGCTGCCACGTTTCCCACATTACAACAGTGACTACACTCCAAAAAGTACTTCATTGGCTGTAAAGCGCTTTGAGACTTCTGGTGGTCATGAAAGGCGCTATATATATCCGAGTCTTTCACATGTGGAATTCATAGCACCTATCACGAAACAAGCTGGAGTTTTTATTAAAATCCATTTCTGTAGTACCTTCAGTTGTAAAGCCATAATTTGTATAAAGGTTGCGTTCCAATTTTTCAACAGCCTCTTAACAAAGTTCTAGCCCTGAAATGCAGTCGTGCTGTTAATATAAATAGAGTGAGCTGGGCTGTGTAAATACTGATTAGTCCCTATTCCAGTACAGTACAGGATGAGCTTCTCTAGGTTTTGTTGGATCCCCAATGAGCAGACCTAGCTGAACGCTGCACAAGTGAAGTGTTGGAATTTGTTCACTCGTCACGTAAGTAAGGAGCCTGACGTAATTTCCTTTTATTTTAGGGTATGTGTCTCATTTCTAGGTAGGGATTATGTTTGTGCTGAGGAGAGGGAAGAAGGATCCTCTGACGTGTGTTGTCTGTTTAATTTAGAATGCAGTTGCCCTGGGAACACAGGAACAAAATGCTGGGTCCCATAGGTTGGGCTGGAGTCGGTTAGGCTGGAGTGGCTTGCATGAGCTGATAGTCCACCTGCTGGGGTATTCTCTGTGGGGTTAATTACGTTGCACGGCTAACGAAGGTGTTTTTGAAATTGAGATTCTTTGGAATCCCAAGGTGTTACTCTGAAGCTAACTGCTAGGAAAGGTGCAGGAGTGGTTCAAAGAGACTATTCTTCCAGTTCTTTTCCCTCCTTCCCTATCTTGAGAGTCTGAACAATGGTGTAGGAGCAAATTATGTTGCGGGTCTGTAGAATGCCAGGAGGAGACGAGAAGGTTTTCCTGAGGTTACGCGTAAGTGAAGCTTGTTACAAATTAGCATCTGCTGTTGATGCCTTCTCTGGTTCGTTGGCATCAGACACTTCGCTAAAGAAAGAATGAACTTGCACTTTCATACATACACTTCAAAAATACTACAATGGCTGTAAAACGCTTTGGGATGTACTGAGGTTGTAAAATGTGTTATATGAATGCAAGTCTTTATTATTTAGGTCCTTTCACAACCTCAGGATATCCTAAAGTGCTTTACACTCAATGAAGTTGTTAACATCGCAACCAATTTGTGCATAGCAAGATCCTATAAACAGCAAAGTTAACCCCAGCAGCAAAGGGTCCGATAATCTGGTTTTATTTTGGTCATGTTGTCCACGCCTGGATCTTTTTCATCTCATCTGAAAGATGGCAGCTCTGACAATTTGCCACTCACTCAGTATCAGTCTAGATTACATGCTCAAAACCTGGAGTGGGACTTGAATCCACTACCTTGCTTAAAAATAAATAGGGTCTGGTCAGGGCCTATTTGCCGATAATTAAGGATCTAGGGCTTGTATTCATTATCTAGAGCTTAAGGCTACCTAATTTTACAAAGCTCACCGACTTGCTGTTGCTTATAGATCTTTATCTAAGCTGTAACTTGCACCTTTCCGCTTAAAGCCAGGAATCAATCAAAAAATAACATCACATGTGTTTCAGTAATGAAAACTCTGCAGTTGCTGGTTGAAAGTAATTATACAAATGGAGAAGTACTGAATTCTTCCTAGTTGCTTAATAAAGTTAATAGTGTTTGTGAATAGTAACCTAAATGCAGTCTTTGTGAGTCGTCCACAAAGTGGGAACGTATTTCGACCATTCACTTATATTAACTATTTTACTGGGGGATGTAATGATATGAAACCAATGACTTATTTTCTAATGGATAAAAATGTCAGATTACATGGTAATCTACCTTTATGTTTGGATAATTTGGGGGTTTAACATGCTTCATGATTTTGAATACTATGTGCTCAATCATCAATTTAGGGGGCTGCGGCTATCAGGTTTTACCCCTTTGCTATGCCTGTCTGAACTTTTATGTATCTCAGAAAAGCTTTCAGGTATGGAGCACCTCACTCAAACAGCCATTATTCCTGTGTGAGCATAGATGGTGAGCATTAACCTGCTTTTCAGCTCTGGGCAGCATCACAGCCAATCCTGACCTTGGCCAACCTATATGCACATGCACATTGACCAGGAATCATTGGACACTGATCAGGAATGGAAACACGGTCCTATTTTATTGCCCCAGACCAGGGGAGCTGAGGCCAATTGCACTGTTTTGGTTGATGCCCCAGCAGAGATCAGTGAGCTCAGGACAAACTAGGAATTAAAACAGTTTGCTGCTCTCACCTCGGACTACTAATTGATCAGTGGTGATGATCATTCATGCAGATGCTCTAACATTGTTGAGTAGGCTGGCAAATTACCTTTTTGGTCCTGTGTTTGAATCCACCCTGAATTGATGGGGGTGTAAGGCTACTCAACTAGCATGAATTTGGGGCAGTTTGAGTTATGGTTGGTGTGATTTGGTACTATATTGAACAGTACCCTCTAAGCCATTGGAGATCACTATAATATAAGCTCTGGAATTCCCTCCTTGAACCTCTCTGCCTCTCTCTACTCCTTTAAGACACTCCTTAAAACCTACCTTTTGAATGAGACAATAAACCTAGGCTCCACCTGCCCTCTCAGGTGGACATAAAAAAATCCCATGGCACTATTTGAAGAAGGGCTGTGGAGTTCTTCCTGGTGTTGTAGGTAAATGAACCCGCACCTTTCTCTTTCCTCTAATTCCAGAATCCGACTTGAACCCGTCCGGGTGGGAAAAAAATGGTCACGGCTCACAACTCAATACTCTTTTAACTGTTTATTATATTAGGGATAACAAACATCACTGCATTGCCCCCTTTGATTTTGAACAGTAACTCTCTTCACCTTCAAACTCTACTCGCCCCACGGTCACTCAGGGAAGTAAGTTTCCATCTGTGCGGTTGACCAAGGCTGCCCACAGTTGCCATGCAAGTTGCCAAGGTTCATCCCTAAACTCACCCCTTTTATAATACAAAAGGTCCTGCCCATGACAATGAATGATGCGATTTCCCCGCCCCCCCCCCCACCCACTTTGATGTATAATTTAATCACTTGATCAGTGAATAGATTATCACAGTGTTTTTGATGGTGAGTTTTGGGTCTATAATGGTTTTTTCACTCCTGCAACAAGGTTGACATTAGCATTTCAAAAGGGTGAGGCAACCACTCCAGACTTGGTTGCGCCGCCGTCATCAAGTTTCAACGAGGCTGGTCAATTTACAAAATAGTCGGCACAGTACAGCCTGTTAACCCTTCAACTGTCGGCTTACTTTAAGTTAAATGCATTCTTCCTGAAGGTCTGACCACAGTGTCCTGACCAACATTTAACCCTCATTCAATGCCTAAGATAGATTATCTGGTCATTTACCTCATTGCTGTTTGAAACCAAAGAAGAATTCTACTCCAGCCTCGAACAATCCCTGTCCCGAGTCCCAACGAGCAACAAGCTGATCCTCGTTGGTGACTTCAACGTCAGAGTTGGAAAGGACACTGACCTCTGGAGAGGTGTGATCGGCAGAGAGGGGGTAGGGAAAGCCAAATCCAATGGCACACTCCTCCTGACGAAATGCTTAGAACACGGCCTCGTCATACCAAAAACCCTTTTCCGTCAGAAGGACAAATTAAAGCTTCATGGCAACACCCTCGCTCCAAGCACTGGCATTTGCTAGACTACGTCATCGTCCGAGCGAGGGACCGCAAAGACGTGCGCATCACCTGTGCCATTACAGGAGCTGACGACTGCTGGACGGACCACCGCTTAATTTGCTCTGTAATCACCATCAGCATTGCCCCAAAACAGCGACGGCAACAGAAACAGTGCCACAGGAAAATTAACGGCGGTGCATTCAAAGATTCTGCTAAGAAAGCCCTATTCAGCCAGCGCTTCGCTATCAACCAGACGACTCCCAGTGACCCAGAGACGCAGAGTGTCCACAGTGCCTGGTCAACATTCAAGGCTTCCATAATCAGCCCCTTTGAAGAGACTCAACCAGGAAACACCAAGACTGATTCGACGAGAATGACCAGGAGATCCAGGAGCTAATGTGCCGCAAGGCATTCTTAGACTGGAAGCAGCAACACAACTCGAGGGCAAGAAAGCAGCTCTACAGACATCTGAAGGCGAGGTCCAACAGAAAACCCGCGACCTAAAGAACAGATGGTGGGTGGAGAAAGCTCAAGAAATCCAGCAGCTAGCCGACAATTCGAGGATTCTTCAGTGCAATCAAGACGGCCTACAGCCCAAGCACCCAAAGCTCTATCCCACTACTGGCCAAGATCGGAGAGGTGCTCATCAAGGACAGAGAGGCAGTCAGTGTCCGCTGGAAGGAGGACTTCGTGGATCTCCTCAACCGAGATTCTGTCTTCGATGTGAGTGTCCTCGACTCCATCCCACAGCATGCCACCCGCCACCATCTCAGCACAACACAGCCTGGTACGAGGTTGAAAAGGCCATCCGACAACTGAAGAACAACAAGACCTCAGGAGCAGATGGAATCCCTGCCGAAGCACTAAAACATGGCGGAGAAGCACTACTGGCATGGATCCATGACCTCATCTCTCTCATCTGGAAGGAGGAGATAATGCTAGGAGATCTCAGACGCTGTAATCATGACCATCTGCAAGAAAGGTGACAAGACTGACTGCGGTAACTACAGAGGAATTTCCCTACTGTTGACCACCAGAAAAGTAATCGCAGGAATCCTCCTGAATCGTCGCCTTCCTGTGGCTGAAGAACTCCTCCCAGAGTCGCAATGCGGATTCCGCCCACTAAGGGAAACAATGGACATGATCTTCACCGTGCGGCAGATACAAGAGAAATGCCGGGAACAGCACCAACCCCTGCACATGGCCTTCTTCGACCTCACAAAAGCCTTCAACACTGTCAACCGTGAGGGATTATGGAGCATCCTCCTCAGATTCGGCTGCCCTCAAACGTTTGTCACCATTCTCCGCCTGCTCCACGATGACATGCAAGCTGTCATCCTGACCAACAGATCCACCACAGACCCATTCCACGTTTGGACCGGGGTCAAACAAGGCTGTGTCATCGCACCAATGCTCTTTATCTTCTTTGCTGCAATGCTCCATCTAGCACTTGGCAATCTCCCCGCTGGAGTGGAGCGAAATTACAGGACAAACGGGAATCTGTTCAACCTCCGCCGCCTCCAGGCCAGATCCAAGGTCGTCCCATCCTCCGTCATCAAACTACAGTACGCAGACGACGCCTGGGCCTGCGCATTCTCAGAGGCCGAACTCCAAGCCATCGTCAACACCTTCACCAAGGCGTACAAGAGCATGGGCCTTGCACTAAACATCTGTAAGACAAAGGTCCTCTACTAACCTGCCTCCGCCACACAGCACTGCCCCCAGTTATCAAAATCCTCGACGAGGCCTTGGACAATGTGGACCATTTTCTATACCTCGGGAGCCTACTGTCAACAAGGGCAGACATCGACGACGAGGTCCAACACCGCCTTCAGTGTGCCAGTGCAGCCTTCGGTCGCCTGAGGAAGAGTGTTTGAAGACCAGGACCTCAAACCCGGCACCAAACTCATAATCTACAGAACAGTGGTGATAACTGCCCTCCTCTATGGCTCAGAGACATGGACTATGTACAGCAGACACCTCAAAACACTGGAGAAGTACCACCAACGCTGCCTCCGCAAGATCCTGCAAATCCATTGCTCGATCAGCTCCGCTGGACGGGCCACATAACCCGCATGCCCGACACGAGACTCCCAAAACAACCCCTCTACTCTGAGCTCCAACACGGCAAGCAAGCCCCAGGTGGGCAGAGGAAATGCTTCAAGGACACCCTCAAAGCCTCCTTGAAAAAATGTAACATCCCCATTGACATCTGGGAATCCCTGGCCCAAGACCGCCCAAAGTGGAGGAAAAGCATCCGGGAAGGCGCTGAACACCTCGAGTCTCTGCCGAGAGCAAGCTGAAGCCAAGCGTCAACAGCAGAATATGCGCGTGGCACCCCACCTGTTCCTTCAACCAACATTTACCCCACCTGTAAGAGAGACTGTAGGACTGTAGGACCCACATTGAACTCTTCAGTCACCTGAGAATGCATTTCTAGTGTGGAAGCAAGTCCTTCTCGACTCCGAGGAACAGCCTATGATGATGATGTTCAAACATTATCACACTGTTTTTGATGGTGACTTTTGGGCCTATAATGGTTTTATCACTCCTGCAACAAGGTTGACATTAGCAATTCAAAAGGGTGAGGCAACCACTCCAGACTTGGAGGGGCCGTCGTCATCAAGTTTCAACGAGGCTGGTCAATTTACAAAACAGTCGGCACAGTACAGCCTGTTAACCCTTCAACTGTCGGCTTACTTTAAGTTAAATGCATTCTTCCTGAAGGTCTGATTACAGTGTCCTGGCCAACATTTAACCCTCATTCAATGCCCAAGATAGATTATCTGGTCATTTACCTCATTGCTGTTTGTGGAACCTTGCTTTGTGCAAATTGGCTGCTGGGTTTCCTACATTACAACAGTGACTACACCTCAAAAGTATTTCATTGGCTGCAAAGTGCTTTGGGACATCCTGAAGTCGTGAAAGATGCCAAATAAATAAGTATTTTTTAAAATATTTTTTCTTTCTTTACTTCTGACTAAGTTTTTAGTCACCTGCCCTAGTATCTCCTTCTTTGGCTCTGCGCCAACCTTTATCTGATTACACTCCTGTGAAGCACCTTGGGATGTTTTACTACGTTAAAGGCGCTTTATAAATGCAAATAGTTATTATGTAATGAACTCTTCACTATCCTCTTCTTCACGTTTGTATTATATCGCTATAATGTGCTCCCTATACGAAGGATGCTTTTGACATATTACTTGAAATTAACTCTCTAGTAATCACTAACTGAACATATGGTGTTTGTTTACCAAAAGACAATGCAATCCTGATTTTGAGTGCTTTTAGCATTCAGGGGCATTACATGACTCTACTGCCAGTGGCTGCTAATTGATTAGGAGAGGTCATCATTTATTGGAGAGTGATCCAATACATCATTCTTTCACCTCTGGGACCTGTGTTTGAATCAAACCTGATCTAATGGGCCAAAAGTATGCACTCTTCACAATCAAAATCACTGATATGGGCAGCCTCAACCTAATTTCTAGTGGCTGCTCATTATTGGGCATAACTTAACACCAAAAAGAGATCCTGTGCGAATGGCTGCTTTAGACAATCCAAATCGCAGATACAGTAGAGAATGATTTTCTGAGATTGGGTGAAGGAACACTTGGTTCCCCGTGCACCTGTGCTGAATCTGATTTGGGAGTGCTTGATGCTGATATTGGCTTCAAATAATCGATAATAATCTATTTGTCGAGTACTACATTAACATGCTTGATGAGCACAAAATTCACCAAATAAAGGGGGGGAAATCATGTTCATATATAAATAACATTTAAAATTATTGCATTATCAGTTAATACAAACTTTATCTGGGTTTATAAAGAAAGAACAAACTTGCATTTATATAGAGCCTTTCACGACAGCAGGATGTTCCAAAGTGCTTCATAGCTAATGAAGTACTTTTGCACTGCCGTCACTGTTTTAATGAAGGAAACACAGCAGCCAATTTACACACAGCAAGCTCCCACAAACAACAATGAGATAAATGACCTGATAATCTGTTTTAGTGATGTTGGTTGAGAGATAGATATTGACCAGGACACTGAGAAGAAGTCCCCTGCTCTTCTTCGAATAGTGCTATGGTACCTTTTATGTCCACCTGAAGGGCAGATGGAGCCTCGATTTAATGTCTCATCTGAAAGATGGCACCTCCACCAGTGCAGCACTCCCTCAATACTGCATTGGAGTGTCAGCTTAGATTTTGTGCTCAGATCTCTGGAGCCATTGTAGTTAGATCAAATTTGACATCTAATATTGACCAGCTACAGTGCACAGGAACTATGGAAAGTTTAAAGTTCATCAATTCCACTGGCAGCAGAATGACTTGTGTTTGCACATTGCCCCTCTGTGTATAAACACTAGCTGGGCCACTGACTAACTTGGTGAGGAATTATTCCTGATCAGACCATGGTACCTTTCACCCACCACGAGTTGTGACCTGTACTTGCCTTATTTGCACACATCGATCAATGCTACCTCTAAATTTTTTTTGCCCGTGTGGTACCTTTAAATTTGCTGCACAACCACACTCACTATTTTAGAGGGAACCGTTTGTGAGCAGCCTGCGCGGAACCTTCCCAATTGCTGCACAGCCATACACATGTGCAGCTTAGAGGGAACATTGATGTAGATGTGTGTTTAAAGTGTGTGTGCTCACAAACATTAGCCAGGTAATAAGCTATCATCAGAATGTGGATTTCCTTTTTTTCTGCTTGTAGACAAATTTATTCTTCGAATTGTTGCACCGCATTTATTTCAGAGGAAAGGTCGACTCGCCCCCAAAAAAGGTGTTGCGGCTCGGTCAATTGAAAATTTCAAAACATGGATAGATTTGGTAAGGGTATTAAAGGATATGGAATTAAGGCAAGTAAAATGGAGTTAAGATAAGATCAGGCAGGATCAAATTGAATGGTGGAACAAACCCGGGGGCTGAATGGCCTACTCCTATTCCTAGGTTCCTTTTGTTAGGCTACTGTATTCTTTCTAACTACTGTTTCTCATATTTTATTCCTCTAGCCCTGTATCTTTGCACCATGTCGAGATTCTCCAAATGATTAGCATTATTTAAAATTACAATGGATGCACTAAAATAACACCTGTTCCTATATTAAAACAACACATTTTGAAAACTGGGCCATAGTGCTTTGGGACATGCACTTTCAAGTGTATTTTTGTGTCACTTTTAACGTAATGACCAGATTTTAGTGATGGATTTTTGTGAACATTGCTCAGTTATCTAGGTTATTTTGTTTTATTTTCCCAGATTCTTGTCCACACAACTCGCTCGGGACTTTTAAAGTAATTCCCTGTGGCACATATTTCGTTCAGTATTAGAATTTCTGTGCACATTGCTTCAAGGCATTTGGTGTTCAAATTATTGTCTCAAATACAAGTAGAATTGTACATGACAACCTGTTTTTTTTATTAAAATAGAAACTTCACAGCAAATACTATCCCTTTCGTTGTTATTTGCTTCTACTTAATTATTATTTCTGAGTTTTATATTACTCGAGCCTGATTTCTTTGCTCTCTTATTTAAACCATCTACCGTTCCAGTGTTCCCTTGTTGCTGCTAATGGTTGTTAATAAATGTTCAGCAGACTTATATAGAAACTAGCCCCAAAATATCCTTCTCTTCTAAGTAATTTGGAGAGCATACAGATTGTGCTGTGCACAGGAACCACATTCTCCATTAAATATTTTGCCCATACTTCCCAACATCAAATTGTTACGGCTCCCTTGGTGACCTCAACTAGTTTTTGTAATAGGCTCAGATAAGGACCATTCATGCAGAACTAACAATGTTGAAAAGAGTTAGGGGGGAGGGGAGAGAAGATAAATAAACCAAAACCAAACAGAATAAGAAAAGGGGTATGACTGAGAAAAGAAAACATTGCACTAATAAAATGGAGAGACTGGTTAGAAATGTAATAAAAAGAGTTTACAGAACCGCGTCATTACTTCTTCAAACCATAGATGAATTGGAATTGCTTTCTCATCTCTGAGAATTTATGACTCTGTGATGTTTGAACAAGGAGCAAAACAAAGGGTGAAAAACTGTTTTATTTTGCAGGCATTGCAGAGAATCCTGAGCTGTTACGTCTTGTCTTTCAAATATTTGTCAGCCAAAGCCTATATGTGTCCCAGGTTCAACATCAAGCCCCCTATCCCCTTCGTCACTGTCGAGCAGGTCAGCTATGTCCTCAACCTTTGAACTTTTGGTTGTAAAGCAGACAGCTCAGTGGCAGGGTTAAAGTCATCTGCTGCCACCAGCTGCTGAATATAGATCTGGTGCCTCATGGCTGGGGTTTGATGGATTGAATGATTACACTGGTGATTACATGAAGCAATCTGTGAACTGCTGTGTGCAAAGTAGGCACTAAATCGCCATGAAATGTTGATGCTGCAAATACTTACAATGCACTATTACATTGAAGTCTTAGTAAATGCATAATATGTTAGCCAAGATACATTGCAGTAACTACTTCCCAGCACTTGCTGATCCTAAACCTTTAGACGGATATGGGTGAATAGTACGGTTGCCAGCCCTCCAGGATTGTCCAGGAGTCTCCAGGAATTAAATATTAATCTCCTGGACACTGCTGCAAGCAACCCAGGAGAAAAATCATAGAGGCATTAAAATATTTTTGTTTGTTCGGATTTAAAATATTGGAGTGGGAGAAAAGTCTGTTTGAGTGGGAAGACGATTGGAAATGTGAGATCATGTGTCAAAGCCTCCAGGAATACGTCCAACCAGAGTTGGTAACTCAACTGAATGGAAACATCACAGCCAGATGTGGGTGGGTGGAGACCGGGGGCAAGGCTGAAAGTGGAGAATGCGGGGAGGTAGAGGAATAATTGGATCAGCATTTGGAATGGTGTGGTATCAGCGAATTCTGTTTTAAGTTTTTCTTTTGTTTTGTTTTGAACACAAAAATTCAGACTAATGTAGGGTAAACTGGGAATCGCTTCAGCGGTAATTGTCTCCAAAAAAAATGAGACCATCATGGCAGGCTGCAAGTACATATGTTCTAGAATTCTGGAACTACATACATTTAAAAGCAACCAATTTGCATACCATTGTGCCATATCCTATTTAACAACCTGAGATTCAGACAAAAATGAAATAAAAACATTTTTTACAAAGTTATTAGACTTCTCTAATGCAATGTTGCTTCTAGATCAAATACGGGAGAATTAAAAAAAACATTAATTAAAGAACTGTTAGTGGTTGGATCAAGAATTGTATTCTTTGTATTGGGAGCAGCTGAATGGAGTGATTGGATTGTAGAAGCGATTGGATTGGTACATTGGGGCTCTCTAAATCTCCTCCTCCTCCTCTCAGCATTGTGCAGGAGGCCAGTCAATTCGGGGGAATGAAAGGGAATGTAGTTGTGGTAGGGGACAGTATAGTCAAAGGGATAGACCACGACCGGGAGTTGCGAAGGTTCTCCTCGTGGCAGGAGAAGAACTTGGAGTGGGAAGGGGAGGATCCAGTTGTCATGGTCCGTGTAAGAACCAACGATATAGGTAGAACTAGGAATGAGGTTCTGCTGAGAGAGTTTAAGGAGTTGGGATCCAAATTAAAAAGCAGAACCTCAAAGGTAATAATCTCTAGATTGTTACTTGAGCTGAGCGCCAATTGGCATCGGGATAAGCAGATTAGAAGTCTAAATGCGTGGTTCAAAGAGTAGTGTGGGAGGCAGGGGTTTTGCTTCGTGGGGCACTGGCACCAGTACTGGGGAAAGAGGGAGCTGGTCCGTTGGGTCGGGCTCCACTTAAACCGGGCTGGAACCAGTGTCCTGGCGAATCGAATAACTAAGGCAGTAGACAGGGCTTTAAACTAATGAAGGGGAGAGCGGGAGGGAGGATTCAGGAACGAGTACATTTAAAAGCAGCAAGAGAAATGTCAATGCTCCAGAGCAGCGTTTTCGGTAAAAATAAACAGAGTGGGTCAGGAAGGGACAGAGAGAGTAACAAAGGTAATACGGGATATGTGACTTAAGGTGACATCAGGGAAAAATAGAAAAAAGTCAAAGCTAAAGGCACTATATCTGAATGTGCGAAGCATTCACAACAAAATAGATGAATCAATAACGCAGATAGAAATGAATAGGTGTGATCTAATAGCCATTACGGAAACGTGGTTGAAAAGTGATCAAGATTGGGAACTAAATATTCCAGGATACTTAACTTTTAGAAAAGATAGCCAAATTGGAAGAGGAGGAGGGATAGCCCTGATAAGGATGGGATAAAGACAGTAGAGAGAAAAGATCCTAGCTCTGAAAATCAAGAAGTAGAATCAATTTGGATGGAGCTAAGAAACAGCAAGGGGCAGAAAACATTGGTGGAGTTGCTTATAGTCCCCCAGTAGTAGTTGTAATGTAGGGCAGAGTATAAATCAGAAAATTAGAGGCGCATATAACAAGGGTAATATGGTAATCACGGGGGACTTTAATCTACATATAGACTGGGCAAACCAAATTTACAGTAATAATGTGGAGGACAAATTTACGGAATGTATACAAGATAGTTTTCTAGATCAGTATGTTGAGGAACCAACTATTTTAGATCTAGTATTGTGCAATGATAAAGGGTTAATTAATAACATTGTAGTAAAGGGGCCCTTAGGGAAGAGTGACCATAACATGATAGAATTTTATATTAAGTTGAAAGTGATTTAGTTAAATCCAAAACTAGGGTCTTAAATCTAAACAAATCAAACTACGTAGGTATGAGGGGCGAGTTGGCTAAGGTAGATTGGGAAACTACATTAAAAGATTTGATGGTAGACGAGCAATGGCTAGCATTTAAAGAATTAATACATAATTTACAACAAATATACATATCTTTTAAGGCACAAAAACTCCACAGAAAAGTGGTCGAACTGTGACAAACGAAAAGTTAAAGAGTGTATTAGATCAAATGAAGAGACTTATAATGTTGCCAAAAAGAACAGTAAGCCTGAGGATTGGGAGGATTTTAGAATTCAGCAAAGGAGGACCAAGAAAGTGATAAAGAAAGGGAAAATAGAATGAGAGTAAACTAGCGAGAGACAAAAACAGACTAAAAACTTCTATAGGTATGTGAAAAGGAAAAGATTAGCGAAAGTAAATGTTGGATCCCTTAAAGGCTGAGACAGGAGAAATTATAATGGGGAATAAGGAAATGGCAGAGAAATTAAACAAATACTGTTTGTCTTCATGGAAGAAGACGCAAAAAATCTCAGAAATAGTGGAGAACCAGTGGTATAGATGAGGAACTGAAAGAAATTAGCATTAGTACCAAAAAAAAGTAGTACAGGTATAACGCCCCGAAACTGGAAACATCGGGACCGAGGCCATTCCATTTTTTGGGGTTTTTCCAGATTTCGGAGAAGAAATCTGATGTCCCGAATCCGGAAACCCCCTGGGCCAAGTTTCGGGTATTTCCGGATTTCGGAAGAGAAATATGATGTTCCGAATTCGGAAACCCCGAAGCCAAGTTTTGGATAGTTCCGGATTTCAGAGAAGTAAATCTGACGTACCGTATCCAGAAATCTCGTGGACGATTTTCAGGTATTTCCGGATTTCGGAGATAATCCGACATCCTGAATCCGAAACCCTCGGGCCGAGTTTCGGGTATTTCCGGATTTCGGAGAAGAAATACGACGTCCAGAATCCAGAAACTCTTGGGCCGACTTTCGTGAATTTCCAGATTTTGGAGCATTACATCCGACGGCCCAAATCCGTCAACCTTGAGGCCGGGCTGCATATTTTTGAGGATTCATGCTTAAAGAAAGGTATGTACAGTTTTCGGGAAATATTTCCGGATTCTGGACAATGACTCTTGCAATCTGTATAATGTCCGGTTTTCAGACAATTCTGGTTTTTCAAACTCCATATTTCGGACGTTCTACCTCTACTGGAGAAATTAATGGGAATGAAAGCCGATAAATCCCCTGGACCTGATGGCCTACATCTAGGATTTTTGAAAGAGGTGGCCATAGAGATAGTGAATGCATTGGTTGATATCTTCCAAAATTCCATAGATTCTAGAAAGGTTCTCTCAGATTGGAAGGTAGCAAATGTAACCCCACTATTTAAGAAAGGAAGGAGAGAGAAAACGGGGAACTACAGACCAGTCAGCTTGTTGGTCACTTGGGTTGGTTATTTGTCAGTTGGCTTGTTGGTCATTTATAGCCACGCCATAAACCTGTTTAAGTCTCTTACATATGATGACATTTTGAGAAGTTGGCAAAGCTTTATTTGTGGTCTGCATTCTCAGTGTATGAGAAAATGTTTACAAATAAAAAAAAAGAACAATTCATCATTATTCAAGACTACACCTCAGTGCAGTTGGTAGCTGCTTGTGCTGAGTGCGTTAAATGTCTGAAAGCTATAATTACACATTTGCTTGAGCATAGCAATAGTGTGAAAGTAATTAGATTCGTGCTGTTTGTTTATTTTCAGCTTATATTTTAAAATGTGCTGAAAGTCAGTTATTAATATTGTCTTATCCTTGCCTGCAGCAAGAAATATTTTGGTTTGATTTTGCATCACAAGATAAAAAAATTTGTAATGAAACAATTCCAACTGATTTCTCAAGAACCTGCTATATTGAAAGTTAAATCTCAGCACATGGCTCCCACTCCGAGGTCTCAGCTAATGGAAACAATGAACAGCCAGCCCGCGTAGACCCAGGTTCGTTCCCTGGTGCTGTGGGACACTACAATTAGCTTCTGCATTGTGGGGGGTGGGTCAGGAAGGGGGTTAGGGAAGTGAGCCAAGGTTCCTATTTCTAATTATAGGTTGAACCTCCCTTGTCCGAACCGTCGGGACCTGGCCTGCTCTGGATAAGGGATTTTTCTGGACAAGGGATGGTCACCTTAAATTGGATGGTACAGGTACTGAGCAAGGGGATATCGGGGCTGGTTGGCTTGGGGGGTTTGGGATGGCGGATCGTGGGATCAGGCCAGCGATTGCGGGAGTCGGCATCGGGGAAGGACTTCAATTTGTCCATGTCGGAGTTCTACGCATGTGCCACCCGGTGGCCAGGAATGGTTCTGGACGAGGGGTGGTTCCGGATAAGGGAGTTCTGGATAAGGGAGGTTCAACCTGTACCATCCACTGCCCCCTGCTGGAAGTGCATGTGTGTCTGTTTCTCTCGCTCTGTCTGTCCCTCGCTCTCTCTGTGTATCGGTATCTCTGTCTTTTTCTCAGTGTCTCTCTGTCTCTCTCCCGCTTTCTCTCTCTGGTTATTTAGTGCAGACAGGAGGAGGCCCAACTGTGACATCCAACCATGGTTAATAATCCTGCCAACATCCAGTATCTAGACTCATGAAATTTTTCAAAAGCCTAGCAGAGCCAACACTTGTATGTAGAAGAAATCATCAGCGAAATCAAATTAGTTCACAATGGAGCATGTTAGCATTAATAACATAAGTGATGTAAAATTTAAATTATATTAATTTAACAAACGTCACGTAGTGCAAAAAGTTCCGAGCATTCAGTGCCTGTAGCACACCATTATAAATGTGGTTTTCTGTTCTCTTAACAAAAGTTGCAATTTTCTTTCAAATTAGAACAAACACCATTTTCACAATGTTACTTATGTAGTAGTTGACTTGAGAGATTTGGCAGTTTTGGGCATACTGCTCAGTGAAACAGCAAAAACGTCAATTCAATCGACTTCCCCTCCCCCACCCCAGCTCCAGGTCAGAGCAGTTTGTAAAGGCTTCACACAGTGGATGTGGCAGAAAGAAAGAAAGATTTGTATTTATAATAGAGTCTTTCGTGACCTCGGATATCCCAAAGCACATCACAGCCAATGAAGTACTTTTGAAGTGTAGTCACTGTTGTAGGAAACGTGGCAGACAATCTGAGCACAGCAAGCTCCCACAAACAGCAATGTGATAATGATCAGATAATCTGTGGTGATGGTTGAGGGATTAATATTGTCCAAGATACCAGGGTGAACTCCCACCACTTCTTCTGAATAGTGTCATGGGATCTTTTACGTCCACCCTGAGAGGGCAGGCATGGTCTAAGTGTAACGTGTGATCTGAAAGACAGCACCTCTGTCGGTGCAGCATTTCCTCAATACTGCACTAGATTTTGTGCTCGGGTCTCTGCAGTGAGACTTGAACCCACAACCTTCTGACTCAGGCGAGCGTGCTACCCACTGAGCATGGGATGATACTTTACACCGAGACAGCTAATAAAGTGACTCATTAAAAGCTCGGAGTGCTCGATTGTCACCCATGGTCTTCTGACCCAGAGAGTGCTATCACTGAGCCACAGCTGACGCCTTTTTTTTTATTACTTCAGTTGATGACATTGTCAACAGCTATTCAGAATGTTTCTTGACTAGTTTTTCCCTAGCAATCTCCTACTCAGAGCCACATCAGGGTTACAGACAGTACGTAAACAAAACACATTAGGCAGAAGCCCATAGTTGCAGAACTGAATATCGACCAGAATCACTTGGAGAGTGATTTGTAGATAAATGACATTTCCTTTTACTCTGTACCGACACCCCTGGCATTATTCAAGTGTACAGAATAACTCGATTGGTAGACTTTCCAGTAGTCAAATGCTGTTTTGCAAAGATATTGTGCTAACGATTCCTGACATTTTAATGCGTTGTTCACTGTAATGAAAGGAAAAGCAATTAAAAGCTTTCGCAGCTGTTCAGATAGCTGCATAAACCCCTGACGGATTATTAACACTAAGACTTCAATATTAAATGCGACCACCCCCTCCTCTCCCTGGGTCCCACCCCCCACTATGACGGGCAGGAGAGGGTCGGAGGAAGCGGGGTTAAATGGTCAAAAGTGCGCAAAGCGACTCTAACCCGCCGTACCCACGCCTAGCCACTTTTGTGCGGTGGTTATTGGGGCCTCACGGTGGGATCTCATTAACATTTTTAAATTGGGCTCCTATAGTGCAGTTGAGAGCCAGATTTAAAATTCACCGTTGCTGCGTCAGTTTCCCCAGGGTTGGAAAACCCGGCAGTGAAAAGGAGACGGAAGCTGCCTGATCCACAAGGTAAATCCCTTTTACAGCACTCTTTGTGGGCCAGGGGGAACAGGAGTGCTGCCCCTGGCCCCTCAAGCAAACCTGTGGCCTCCCTTCTGCCGAGCAAAGTCTTTCTCTTTACCCTGCCTCCCCCCCTCCTGATTACCAACCTCTCCCCCGCTCCAGCCCCGATATCCTCTCTCTCTACCTTACCTTCCCCGACTACGATGTCCAATCTCCCCATACCCACCTCTTGCAGCAATGACAGAACTCCCCCAGCCGATTGCAGGGGACCATTCTCCTGCCGCTGTTTTTCCCTCCCACCCCACCCACTTGGTTGTCCATTTGTCCATCTGCCAAGCATAAAACAGATTCAAAAATGATAATGAAGTCCTGCTGTTAAGTACGGCAGGACCTCCGCATCTCTGGCTTTACCAGGTTCTTCGGCCATTTTAGGCCTTCCCTGAAAATATCGGACGACGTGGTTGGTGTTACAGACCCCCAACACAAATGGGAGTTATTAATATTGCCCTCCTGGCCAGCCTGTCATCTACCATCCTCCATGAACTTTAGCTCATCCAAAATTTTGCTGTCCATATCCTATCTCGCACTTGTGCCGTACACCCAGCACCCCTGTGCTCGCTGACCTACATTTGCTCTGGACCGGCAACACCTCAATTTTAAAATACTGATCTCTGTAACCTCCTCCAGCCCTTCAACCCTCCGAGATTGTTGCGCTCCTCCAAATCTGGCCACTTGTGCATCTCTGATTTTCAATGTTTCACCATTGGCGGCCGTGCCTTCAGCTGCGTGGGCTCTAAGCTTCTAGTATTCCTTCCTCAACCTCGGCTTCTCCAGCTCTCTTTCCTTCTTTAAGACACCCTTTAAAACCTACCTCTTTGACCAAGCATTTGCTCATTTGATATCTCCTTATGTAGTTCGGTATCAAATTTTTCTGATTACGTTTCTGTGAAGTACCTTGGAATGTTTTACTATGGTAAAGGTGCTATATAAATGCAAGTTGTCGTTGTTGCATTACTGCATTAAACTTAAAAATAAAATCTCTATTAATGTGATCTATCAATTCCTTTTCTTTTTAAAAAGCTCAGTGTTTCTAATGGTCTGCCTGTGACAATACAAGAATCCAAGATGAGATATAAAGTTACACATATACCTTTGCACCCTGCTGTCACTAACCTGTCGATTAGGAGCGCACTGTGTGTTGAACTCGATTTATTATTGATTGTGCAATTCCAGCAGCAACAAACTGGATAAGTTGCATTGCGGGGTGGTGGGGAAAATGGAGCCTTTATCATTTTGAAAATAATTAAAAGCGACGGACAGATGCTCGCAACGTCCATGCTATTTTCACGTGAATAGATTGATGGACTTTATCACCCACCCACTGCATGTCTGTGGTTCTACACAAAGGCCCCCCTCCCTAGAGCAAACACACTCTTGCATCGCTCGTTCCACATGAACTACAAAACAGGATACAGACTGGCTGGCTTCCAGACTGCCACCCAAACAGAATCGCTTCAACTGTAATTTGCTCCTGTTGATTTGCAATAATTTATTGTTCAAATCAAAACATTTGAATTATACAATTTAACTGAAACAACGCAGGAGGCTCTTTTTTGTTTACACGTTTTCAGTTCAACTGAACATTCAAATTAAGCAACTTTAAACTAAGCGTAGACTGTATTTGTTACTACTTAAAAAAAAAATTACACTCAGTAAGGGTAAGAAACTGTTTATATACTTTTAAATAAAAGCTTTAAATCTGGAATTCAGTGTTGGCCTACCTGGATTTTAATCAGGCCCGCGAATTAGAATAGCTGGGTGATGCTGGAGGCAGGATTCATCCATTTGAGAATAGGGAAATAATTTAACAATCCCAACAATAACTTGCACCTTAACATAGTAAAATATCCCAAGGCGCTTCACAGGAACGTTATCAAACATTAAATAAAATCTGACACCTCGAGCCACGTAAAGAGATATTAGGATAGATGATCAAAAGCTTGGTCAAAGAGGTAGATTTAAAAGGGGTAAAGGGGCAGAGAGGATTAGGGAGGAAATCCCAGAGCTTAGGGCCTAGGCAGCTAGCGGCATGGCTGCCAATGATGAATCAATGAAAATCGGGATTGCACTAGAAGCCAGAATTGGAGGAGCGCAGAGATCTGGCAGGGTTGTAGGGCTAAAGGAGCAACTGCTTGTTTGACCGACATTTATCATAAAGTTTGCCTTGATATGTGATTCAAGATGGCAAATGATTATCCAATGTGTAGAGTCTAATGGTACCGCTGTATATCTGTTGTTATGGTGCTGATTATTGGACACTCCGTCTCCCTGTAACCCATCTGTAGGTTGCTGAATATGTAACATTTTTAATACTCCTCAGTGGATGTCACCGTATGGTATCCTAAGCTCAGTTTACCAGGGAAACACAGAAGCAGAAGAACATAAGAATTAGGAACAAGAGTAGGCCATCTAGCCCCTCGAGCCTGCTCCGCCATTCAAAAAGATCATGGCTGATCTGGCCGTGGACTCAGCTCCACTTACCCGCCCGCTCCCCATAATCCTTAATTCCCTTATTGGTTAAAAATCTATCCATCTGTAATTTGAATACATTCAATGAGCTAGCCTCAACTGCTTCCCTGGGCAGAGAATTCCAGATTCACAACCCTCTGGGAGAAGAAATGCCTTCTCAACTCAGTTTTAAATTGGCTCCCCCATATTTTGAGGCTGTGCCCCCTAGTTCTAGTCTCCCCGACCAGTGGAAACAACCTCTCTGCCTCTATCTTGTCTATCCCTTTCATTATTTTAAATGTTTCTATAAGATCACCCCTCATCCTTCTGAACTCCCAACGAGTAAAGACCCAGTCTACTCAATCTATCATCATAAGGTAACCCCCTCATCTCCGGAATCAGCCTAGTGAATCGTCTCTGTACCCCCTCCAAAGCTAGTATATCCTTCCTTAAGTAAGGTGACCAAAACTACACGCAGTACTCCAGGTGCGGCCTCACCAATACCCTGTATAGTTGCAGCAGGACCTCCCTGCTTTTGTACTCCATCCCTCTCGCAATGAAGGCCAATATTCCATTCGCCTTCCTGATTACCTGCTGCACCTGCAAACTAACTTTTTGGGATTCATGCACAAGGACCCCCAGGTCCCTCTGCACCGCAACATGTTGTAATTTCTCCCCATTCAAATAATATTCCCTTTTACTGTTTTTTTTCCAAGGTGGATGACCTCACATTTTCCGACATTGTATTCCATCTGCCAAACCTTAGCCCATTCGCTTAACCTATCTAAATCTCTTTGCAGCCTCTCTGTGTCCTCTACACAACCCGCTTTCCCACTAATCTTTGTGTCATCTGCAAATTTTGTTACACTACACTCTGTCCCCTCTTCCAGGTCATCTATGTACATTGTAAACAGTTGTGGTCCCAGCACCGATCCCTGTGGCACACCACTAACCACCGATTTCCAAACCGAAAAGGATCCATTTATCCCGACTCTGCTTTCTGTTAGCCAGCCAATTCTCGATCCATGCTAATACATTTCCTCTGACTTCGCGTACCTTTATCTTCTGCAGTAATCTTTTGTGTGGCACCTTATCGAATGCCCATTGGTACACCTCTATCTACCATGCTCGTTATATCCTCAAAGAATTCCAGTAAATTAGTTAAACATGATTTCCCCTTCATGAATCCATGTTGCGTCTGCTTGATTGCACTATTCCTATCTAGATGTCCCACTATTTCTTCCTTAATGATAGCTTCAAGCATTTTCCCCACTACAGATGTTAAACTAACCGGCCTATAGTTACCTGCCTTTTGTCTGCCCCCTTTTTTAAACAGAGGCGTTACATTAGCTGCTTTCCAATCCGCTGGTACCTCCCCAGAATCCAGAGAATTTTGGTAGATTATAACGAATGCATCTGCTATAACTTCCGCCATCTCTTTTAATACCCTGGGATGCATTTCATCAGGACCAGGTGACTTGTCTACCTTGAGTCCCATTCGCCTGTCCAGCACTACCTCCATAGTGATAGTGATTGTCTCAAGGTCCTCCCTTCCCACATTCCTGTGACCAGCAATTTTTGGCATGGTTTTTGTGTCTTCCACTGTGAAGACCGAAGCAAAATAAGGTCTCAGCCATTTCCACATTTCCCATTATTAAATCCTCCTTCTCATCTTCTAAGGGACCAACATTTACTTTAGTCACTCTCTTCCGTTTTATATATCGGTAAAAGCTTTTACTATCTGTTTTTATGTTTTGCGCAAGTTTACTTTCGTAATCTATCTTTCCTTTATTGCTTTCTTAGTCATTCTTTGCTATCATTTAAAATTTTCCCAATCTTCTAGTTTCCCACTAACCTTGGCCACCTTATACGCATTGGTTTTTAATTTGATACTCTCCTTTGTTTCCTTGGTTATCCACGGCTGGTTATCCCTTCTCTTACCGCCCTTCTTTTTCACTGGAATATATTTTTGTTGAGCACTATGAAAGAGCTTCTTAAAAGTCCTCCACTGTTCCTCAATTGTGCCACCGTTTAGTCTGTGTTCCCAGTCTAGCATAGTACGCTCGTTTGAGACACTACTTCCTCAGCCTCAATCTGTATTACAAATTCAACCATACTGTGATCACTCATTCCGAGAGGATCTTTTACTAGGAGATCGTTTATTATTCCTGTCTCATTACACATGACCAGATCTAAGATAGCTTGCTCCCTTTTAGGTTCTGAAACATACTGTTCTAAGAAACAATCTGGTATGCATTCTATGAATTCCTCCTCCAGGCTACCCCGTGCGATTTGATTTGACCAATCGATATGTAGGTTAAAATCCCCCATGATTACTGCCGTTCCTTTTTCACATGCCTCTATTATTCCCTTGATTATTGTCCGCCCCACCGTGAAGTTATTATTTGGGGGCCTATAAACTACGCCCACCAGTGACTTTTTCCCCTTACTATCTCTAATCTCCACCCACAATGATTCAACATTTTGTTCATTAGAGCCAATATCATCTCTCACAACTGCCCTGATATCATCCTTTATTAACAGAGCTACCCCACCTCCTTTCCCTTCTTGTCTATCTTTCCGAATTGTCAGATACCTCTGTATGTTTAATTCCCAGTCTTGGCCACCCTGCAACCACGTTTCTCTAATGGCCACCAAATCATATAAATTTGTAATGATTTGTGCCGTCAACTCATTTACTTTATTTCGAATGCTGCAACGTTTCCCAAATCCTGCAACGTTTAAACACTTTTCTGCCACGCCTCCCTTTATTACTCTGTTTAGTGGTGACCAAGATAATTTTACCCACAAGAACCATAAACTTTTTGCACTCAGTTACTAATTCCTGACATGCATTTTAATCAGAATGAAGACAGTGATACTAACCAGCTGACATTAGCGTAATCCAGCAGGTAGATTAAATAATTAAGGGAACAATTGCAAGCGCACAATCTAATCTCGAATGTTTCAGTCACATCCATGAAGCTCTCCACCTTTGCTGTTGTATTTCTTGATCAGACCATGGCTGCTGTTCTGTATGGGGGTGGGGAAGATGAAAGTGACTATGGGCAATGCGTTAACAGCATGTATGGCTGCACTTTATGACTAGTGCTCTGCATCATCTATTCTATTTTAAATGAATGCTAAGAAGAATTAGAACAAAGGAAAGCACATTATGTGTACAGAGAATAGGAAGGCTTTTGTTTACGAATGATTTATGCGCAATGCTCCTTCTGCATCAGACAGGAGACTGATGGTTGACCCAGAGAGCTCAAAGATGCACAGTTTGTTGTCCCTCCACACTTTCCATCGTTCTTGCACTTTTATCTCGGTGTGTGTATGATTTTCCAGGCCTTGTTTTCATCCTCTGCATCTATCACATCAACTGAGGAGAGAGAGAAAGAGATTGCAGAGATAGTCCTGACTGCTTTAATGATTAGAATCAACCCACTACCCCCGATGACCCAATACTGGGAATAAACAGGCATGCATTTCAGCCTGATAATGAAACCAGATTATTCTTTCATTTGAGAAGTAAAGCTCATTATAAATTAAATAAGGAGTACTGCTGCTCCCTAAACACTGTCGAGCACAGCAACTGTATCTAATTGCACAGTAAACCTTTCACGGAGACGTTTCCGTGTATGATAGTTTTTTTTTCTTGCTGCTATTCTAGAAGGTAAGTAACATTGCTTGAGTTTCTTGATTATAAAATGTGCATGTTTTGGTCATGTATTATTTTAGCTTGCTGCCGGAAAGGAAATGTAAATTTGAAGCATATTTCCTCTTGACAGGTAGCTTGTGTTTAGAATGCCACTTTACAGGAATATTTTGGACTAAGACGCTTCGATGGGTTATTGTGGAGAATTTGTACAAAAGTAGCAGACCATCCCACACCATATCTAACTTTTCAATTTGCAAACCATAGTTGTGGTAGCTGGTTTCCCAATTAGGAGTGCTGTCTTCATTGCAGTGGTGCTAAAATAGAGTTTATTTCATCAGCTTCAGTTCCCAGTACCTTCCCTCCCTTCCCCATGGTATATGTACTGTGGCTGATCATGGAAATTCCATGTTTTAGTGCTCAGCTGTAGAAATGCTGCAATCTTCTGGACACATTTTCAGAGAGACATCCATGGCACAGCTGGCCTCCGTTTAGGACTGCTGAGGCCAACTGTAGGTCTGCTGTTGCTGCCCGAGAAAACTCAGTTCAGACTGGCCGTTGAACTTGGTGACTTCACGGTCTGCCTGTCTCCGTTCTGTAATGCGCAGTGCCTTTGCCAAACCAGCTGTTGTTGGAACGTTCAATTGAGCTGCTGGCTGGCCCAAAACCGAGGAGTCCCTCGGCAAGTCTGGGCACTTGAAGCAGCAAGTCGCCAGAGGAAGCAGAGATTAAGAAGGAAATCTCTCATCCCTCGTGCAAAGTGGGAGAAATTTGTCATGCTCCTCGATCAGTTGATGTGGGGCATTACTTTGTATTGGAAAATCCTCCCACTTGTATTCACCTTTAAGTTGTTTCTTGTTTCAATAGTGAGTATTTCCACTAGATCCAAGTGAGTCTTTGCAATAAATCAGGATCTGTGTAGTTTTCTGCTGAGCGCAAGAGTCCTGTGTCATAACCCCAGTGAGTGAATAGTCAGAGGTGATTAGAACACAAGAAACCAGTAACTGAAAAATGAACCCTATGCATCATCTTTAAAAAAAAATTCAGAGTTGTCTTCCCGTTCATTCCCCTCCAGAGTTGAGCATTTTTCTGGTGGCATTGGGAATTGAATCGCAGTCGACATGGTTGCAGTTTATATATTAACCTGCACTGTGGGCTTCCTCCTGTCTCAATGGGCGAATATCCTGTGTGGTGCAGTCTGAAGTTGTACACACCAGGAAGGTCCCAGGTTCAATCCTTCATCTGTTCTGAGTTAGACGATCTCAACAGGCTGGCCGCAGGGATGTCGCAGGAAGGAGGTAAAATCAGCCATTTGGTATTTCCCATCTCTGAACATGATCAAATAATTGCTACTGAAAAGAACACGTATATGAACGCCAACAATAACCGGTATTTGTATAGCGCCTTGAATCTAGCAAAATGTCCAAAGAAGAAAAAATCGAACGGGTGCCAAGCGGAACAGTGTCGGCCGTAGTTCAGTTGGTAGCACACTCGCCTCTGAATCAGAAGGCCGTGGGTTCAAGCCCCACTCTAGACACTTGAGCACATAATCTAGGCTGACACTTCCACCAGTACTGAGGGAATGCTGCACTGTCGTAGGCCCCATCTGCCCTCTCTGGGAGGTAAAAGATCACATGGCACTTGTCGAAGAACAGCAGAGAGTTCACCCTGGTGTCCTTGCCAATATTTATCCCTCAACCAACATTGCTAAAACTGATTATCTGGCCATTATCTCACTGCTGTTTATGGGACCTTGCCGCATTTCCTAGATAACAACAGGGACTACACTTCAAAGGTACTTCATTAATTCTAATGTGCTTTGGGACGTCCTGAGGTCGTGAAAGTCGCTATATACATGTAAGTCTTCCTTCCTTTTTTTTTATAACCGGAGGAATTGGTAGTGGTGAACAGAAGCTTGGTCTAAGGGACAGGTTTTGAAGAGGCATTTTTAAGGCAGAGAAAAGTGAGTGAGGGGAAGGATAAAGGGAGAATAAAGTCAAGGTCACTGAAGGCCCTACCACCACTGGTGGGGTGATGGGAAGGGAGTTGCACAGATGGCCAGAGTTAACAAAGGTAAGACTGGAGGAGGAGGTTACACAGGTAGGTAGGGCCTTGCAGTGAAAATAAAGATGTGGACTTAAATTTAGTAGGTTGAGAGATAGGAAGCTGGTGTAGGTTTTTAAAAATTCATTCTCAGAATTTATGTGTTGCTAGCAAGGCCAGCATTTATTGCTCATCCCTAGTTGCCCTCGAGAAGGCGGTGGTGAATCACTGTAGTCACATGGTGAAGGTGCTCCCATAAGTTAAGTGGGGAGTTCCAGGATTGTGACCCAGCGACGATAAAGGAATGACGATATACACTCCAAGTCAGGATGATGTGTGACGTGGAGGTGATGGTGTTCCTATGTACCTGCTGCCTTTGTCCTTCTAGGTAGTGGAAGTTGAGGGTTTGGGAGGTGCTGTCGAAGAAGCAATCAGCAACGACGGGGTATTGGGTGAATGGGGTTTCCAGTTTGTCTGGGATGCCCTCCACAGTCTAACAGCCTGCCGCTACTTGCCAATTCGATGCTTCAAATGAAGAACGACCAGAGGGTTGCTGATATTCATGGATCCGCACTTCAGCATAGATCAGTACCTTGGAGGGGAGAAAATTGCGGGGAAAAAAAGAATTCTAATCAACGCCAACAAAGAAGTGGATGGACGACAGAAACAACTGTCAGTTATTTGAAATGTTCCATTATTTGCTGCTTTTAAATTTCACACAACAACAAAAAAATTACTGCCATCTTCAAAATGTCTCAATTTAAAAATTCTCATTCTTGTTTTCAAATCCCTCCATGGCCTCATCTCTTCCTATCTCTGTAATCTTGTCCATCCCAACAATCCTCACAGATTTCTGCGCTCCTCCAATTCTCTTGCACATCCTCGATGTTCATTGTCCCACTATTGGCAGCCGTGCCATCAGTTGCCTAGGCTCTAAACTTTGGAATTCTCTCCCTAAACCTGTCGGTCTTTCTGTCTCTCTCTCTCCTCCTTTCAGACGCTCCTTAAAACCAACTCTTTGATTAAGCTTTTGATTATCTGTCCTAATATCTCCTTATGTGACTTGGTGTAAAATTTTGTTTGATTATGCTCCTTGGGACAATTTACTATGTTAAAGGCTCAGTGGGATGTCCCTTGTTTTTTGTTGCATAAATCAATGATTTAGACTTCAATATAGGGGGCATGATTAAGAAGTTTGAAGATGATAGAAAAATTGGCTGTGCAGTTGATAGCGAGGAAGAAAGCTGTAGACTGCAGAAAGATATCGATGGACTGGTCATGTGGGCAGAAAAGTGGCAAATGGAATTCAATCCGGAGAAGTGTGAGGTAATGCATTTGGGGAGGACTAACAAGGCAAGGGAATACACAATGGCCCAAAAATTGCGGTCGGTGACTTCCTGCAGGCGGATACCTCTGACCAAAATTTTTTTACGAAAGTACCTGGAGTAACGTATACTTGCGGTCCGAGGCCTCCATTCGCAGCCCAGCGTATGGGTTCACTCATCCCAGGAACGTAAGTGCAACCTGGGATCACGTGGGCCTGGACCAGCAATGAACATGGAGTATTCTCATTGATAATGGGAGCTCCATTTCTATGAGCTATCATTACTATCAATGAGAATACCCCCCAAAACACAGAAACACAATACAGAAATAAAAAAACACCCCACATATTTAAAATTAATCAAAATTGAATTTAATTAAATGTTTTAGACAACCAAAAAAATTTGAATTTTTTAAATGTTTTAATAGGGGTAAAAATAAACTTACTTTAATGGACAGAGTTTTTAATATAAAAATGAGTGATAAAATGTAATTTTTCTATCTTTCAAAACTCTTACGCTGGTAAAAGTAGGCGATACACCTGCTTTTACCAGGCTTAAGAGTTTGAAGGACATTCGCTGGGCAGGAGTTGGGCAAATAGCCCAATCTCGGCCGTGTGAATATCCTTCTCCCGGGGAGGCCTCTTCAGGTGCGTGCATATCATAAGCACCGGAGAAGCCGCAATTTCCGGCCCAACAAATTATAAGCTACTGAGAAGTGGAGTGCATGTCCACAGATCCCTGAAGGTAGCAGGACAGGTAGTTAAGGTGGTTAAGAAGGCATACTTTCCTTTATTAGCCAAGGCATAGAATATAAGAGCAGGGAGGTAATGCTTGAACTGTATAAAACACTAGTTAAGCCAAAGCTACAGTACTGCATACAGTTCTGGTCACCATATCACAGGAAGGATGTGATCACACTATAGAGGGTACAGAGGAGATTTACGAGAATGTTGCCAGGACTGCAGAATTTTAGCTGAGGAAAGATTGGATAGGCTGGGGTTGTTTTCTTTGGAACAGACGAGGCTGAGAGAAGACTTGATTGAGGTGTATAAAATTATGAGGGGCCTCGATAGAGTGGATAGGAAGGACCTGTTTCCCCTAGCAGAGAGGTCAATAACCAGGGGGCATAGATAAGAACATAAGAAATAGGAGCAGGAAAAGGCCATACGGCCCCTCGAGCCTGCTCCGCATTTAATACGATTTAAAGTAATTGGAAGAAGGATTAGAAGGAAGTTGAGAACTTTTTTCACCCATAGGATGGTGGAGTCTGGAACTGACTGCCTGAAAGGGTGGTAGAGGCAAAAACCCTCATCACATTTAAAAAATACTTGGATATGCACTTGAAGTGCAGTAACCTACAAGGCTAAGGACTAAGAGCTGGAAAGTGGGGTTAGGCTGGATAGCTCTTTTTCGGCTGGCTCAGACATGATGGGATGAATGGCCTCCTGTGCTGTAAATTTCTATGATTCTATACAAATTCAAGTTGTTTTTGTAGTGAGTCCTATAATCTCATTCACTCCCTCCTATAGGGCCCAAGTTTCCACATGATTCGCGCCTGATTTTTAGGAGCAACTGGTGGAGAACGGACTATTTTAGAAATCGCAATTCTCCACATTTTTTTTCTGCAGTTCTAGTCAGGTAGAACAGTTCTAGTTTAGAACAGAATTTTTTCTTCAAAAGGGGGCGTGTCCGGCCACTGACGCCTGATTTCAAAGTTTCCACAGTGAAAATGTACTCCAAACTAAAGTAGAATGGAGCCAGTGAAGATTTTTGTAGAACTGAAAAAACCTGTTCTACACATTAAAAAATCTCGGGTCGGGGGGAGCGGGTGTCGGGTCGGAGCGGAGCGGGTCTCGGGTCGGGGCGGGGGGGGGAGGGGGAGCGGGTGTCGGGTCCGGGGGGGGAGCGGGTCTTGGGTCCGGCGGGGGGGGGGGGAGCGGGTGTCTGGCCGGGGGGGGGGGAGCGAGTGTCGGGTCTGGTTGGGGGGTGGGGGGGGAGCAGGAGCTGGCCGTGGGAGGAGCCTCATTCACGCAGCCCCAGTGAGGCCATTGGGCCAGGGCTAGGGGCTGCGTGCTTCGGGCCCCTCCCACACAGTTCGGCGCCTGGAGCTACTGCACTTGCGTGCCGACTGTAGCGCGCATGTGCAGAGGTCCCGGCACTGTTTTCAGCACCGGGACCTGGCTCCGCCCCCCCCCACAGCTCGTGCTGGCTGCGCCGAGGGCCAGAGGACCTGTAAGTAGGTGGAGAATACCGAGGATTTTTTTAGGCGCCGTTTTAGGCGCGAAAAACGGGCGCCCAGCTCGGAGGGGCGCCCGCTTTTTTTCTTGTGGAAACTTGGGCCCATAGTGCTCTGCAACCGAAACTACATTTCTTTATTGCCAATTTATTTTGTTTTCCATTGAACTCTGGTTGCATTGACAAACTGGAGCGAACTACCTAAAAATCATAATACAAGTAAGTAGTGGGCTTAATAACCAAAGTTGTTAGGGTCCATACTGGCTGTAAACGCATGTTTCATTTGTATCCTGACTGAAGGGCTGCGACGAATAACAATGAACTTTAAACAAATATTCACCTCACACAGCCATGGTAAATAGTAGAGAGCAATGCATCACAGGGGATTTTTCTACTCGATTGGATATATTGGCTGTCTGTTGAAATATTACCAAGACAGCAATATCGCCCACTTGCAATACTGCTCTCCAGGGTGGCATTGACAACCAATAAATAGGGAGGTCTTTTACCTGCTGAGCCTCACTGACATTCACAGTAATCCGTATGCATTGTATTTGATGACCGGTTAAGACCTCCACTCAACTCTTTGCTGTCAGGTTTAGACCCAAGTACAAGGTATCGGGGCTGGCTCAATGGTAGCACTCACAACTGAGTCAGATGGTTGTGGGTTCTGAGCATTTGACTACGGTCACTTTTTGAAGTAGGTTTTACCAATCTTTTGACGAGTTGTCCTGTGCATATAATAATGCAAGGAGTTGTCGGTGCAGAGTAAAAGGAAACACTATTTATCTGCAAATCACTCTAAGTGACTCTGGTTGACATTCAGTTCTGCAACTCTGACCATCTGCCCTAATGTGTTTGTTTAGGTACTGTCTCTAATCCTGATGTGGCTCCCGAGCAGGAGACTGCTGGGAGGAAAAAAAGGTTCAAGAAACATTCTGAATAGCTGTAACAATGCCAGCAATTGAAGTAGGTGTCAGCTGTGGCTCAGTGGTAGCACTCTCGCCTCTGGGTAAGAAGGTTCTGGGTTGAAGCTCCACTGCAGAGACTTGAGCACATAATCTAGGCTGACACTCCAGCGCAGTATTGAGGGAGTGCCTTCTTTTGGATGAGCCTTTAAACCAAGGCCACGTCTGTCCTCTCAGGTAGATGGAACAGATTCCAGTTGAAGAGGTGCAGAGGCGTTTTCCCCTGTCTTCCGGCCAATATTTATGCTTCAAGCAATATCTCTTTTTAAAAATAAACAGATTGTCTGGTCACTCTCGCATGTTTCTTTGTGGGACATTGCCACGTTTCCCTACATTACAACAGTAACTACACTTAAAACGTGCTTAATTGGCTGTAAAGCAATTTGGGACATCCTGAGATCATGAAAGATGTTATATAAATGCAAGTTCTTATTTTCTTTTCAGTGACCTTGATAAGATGACATTTTTTAATCCATTCACAGCATAAAAGGTATAACTATAAAATGCATATGCATTTTTAAATTGAGTTTTAATTAAAATTCATTACAACCATGGGGATGCTTTTGACGATCCCCATTATTGGACTCGTGAAGACCAAGCTCTAGGTTGCCAGCAGGTTGCTGATTTCCCATTCTATCTGGGAGACCCAAGTCTGAAACTGATTTTCCAAATCCAATTCTGCACCAAAATCACATATTACCCATTCTCAAAAATGAACAGAGAAAGGGAGGGAGATATTTTAATGCCAGACAAGTAGCGCTAACCACCCCACGTAAGTTATGCCCAAGAATCTCCAGGGATGGAGCAGGACCTGCAGTTACTGCTCAATGAGCTGAGCAGCCTGGAAACATCCATCATCAATCCCCCTGGGGAGATGTTCTAACAGTAAAATCAGATGTCATTTCTCTCCCAAAAAGGACACAAACAGCATTTCATAACAGAATGGAAATCAAGTGGGCAGTCAACTTTGATCTGGAAACCATAGTAATTAAAGTTAGAGGAACAGATTATAAAGACAGCAAAGCAGGCTTCAAGACAGATGATCATAGAATAGTACAGCACAGAAGGCGACCATTTGGCCCATCAAATCTATGCCAGCTCTTTCAAAGAGCAATCCAGTTAGTCCCACCATCACTACTCTTTCCCTATATCTCTGCAATTTTTTCTCCTTCAAATATTTATCCAATTCCCTTTTGAAAGCTATGATTGAACCTGTATCCACCACCCTATCAGGCAGTGCATTCCAAATCCTAACCATTTGTTGCGTATGTCAACACTAACAAAAGCATTGTGGTTGCAGAGAGGAAGCAAATTTTGCTGGTATCTTTGCAATATTATTCACATCACATATGCTTTTAAATAATACAAGTTTATCACATTCAGTGTATCAAACTCTTTGCATGGTACTTTCGATCACTGAACAATTTGCATTTCCGTAGCACTCTTCGTGTACAAAGAGACATCTCTCAGCATTTTGTCGGGTAGTGTACACTGAGCAGGAGAGAGAGGGGGGGAGGTGGAAGGGGACAAAAGCACAGTTGAACAGAAGGACCTTGAGGTTTCTGAAGGCAAGGAGGGAGGTGATCAGGCAAAGGTACTGAGGGAACAAGCTTCAGAAGGTTGGCGCATAGTGCCTTAAAGTGGAGTGAAGTGAGTTGGGAATAAGAAGTACTTGCTAAAGGATTCCACTGTGAATTTAAGTGACTAGGCAATGTTGAGCACAAAATGCCAATAATAAAATATTTGCAGGAATGCTGATGCATACAAATTGCAGTTCAAGCCATTTCTTTAAATTCTTTCTTAAGGGTGATACTTTACCGATTGATTAAAATGGTGAGAATACCGGAAACTGGTCCTGCCTGCCATCTTGGTACATTGGGGAATGTGAAAGGAAATAACTTTCAAAATAAAGGAGGGTGGGCAAACATTGGAGGTGGTAAATCTTGTCATTTCTGTTCCAGTATTGTGACAAGGATTTTATTATATCGTAATAGTGGGAGAGTAAAACTTTTATATCCTGTTTCCTTGAAAACAGGAATCTTTTGAGAGCATTTTGAGCTTTATATTATTCTGGCTTCTTGTGCAACCCTGATGTATTTCATCCCATTATTGGAGGCTGTTCCTTCAGTTGTCTAGGCCCTAAGCTCTGGAATTCCCTCCCTAAACCTCTTCGCCTCGCTACCTCACTCTCCTCCTTAAAGCCTACCTCTTTGACCACGATTTTGGTCACCTGTCCTTATGTCTCCTTCTTTTGCTCGATGTCAGTTTTTGTCTGAATATGCTCCTGTGCAGCACCTTGGGATATTTTACTACATTAAAGACGCTATAATAAGTACAAGTTGTTGTACATACTGGTGGCTACCGATCTGTTACTGTTGGTAATAAGGTTATTTGAGGTGATTAATCAAGAGTATCATGCAGGAAGTGTATTAATACATCATCGAAGTGCATTGGCATCTATGTACTGAACAAGCATTGTTTCAATACTGTATTTTAAGCTTTGCAACTTGGAAACAGTACTTTGTACACTATATAAAGATACAATCTATAAATGTAATTAACATGTATTTTGCTAATTACTGTCAAACTAATGGATTGACACCAATTGGGCCATGTTAATCATGCCACAAAATTAGAGAGCGACATCGCAGTGTCATAAGTGATTTCAACACACAGAAAAATAAATTATAACTGCTGACCTGATTAGCGTATATCCCACATGTAAACTGCATGAGCCGGATTAACGTGTGTGTGCACGCATCTGTACCTATAACTCCCCTTTGCAACTGCACTTGATTTTCTAAATTATTAATGCAGCACCTGGAGCCCCTGCTGCTTCAGAGCCACTGCATGAATAGTGAGCAGATGGACTGACCAGAATTTGCCTATCTTTATTTTGTCTTTCTCTTCAGGTGATGCAAGTTGTAAAGGAGCAGATAATGAGAGCACTGACCACCAAGCCTAACTCACTGGACCAGTTCAAAAGCAAATTGCAGAACCTGAGTTACACCGAGATCCTGAAAATCCGGCAGTCCGAGAGGATGAACCAGGAGGACTTCCAGTCTCGCCCAATCCTGTACGTGCCCAACTCTTTCTAGTCTTTTTCTCTTCTTGTTGCGTGTCATTTCAAACTTTTAGGAATGGTACTCATAAATACGAAGACAATTTGCATAAACTTGGTTTGCATTCCCTTGAGTTTGGAAGGTTGACGGGTGATCTAATCAAGGTTTTTAAAATGATAAAGGGATTCGCTGGGCTAGATACAGAGAAACTATTTCCTCTGGTGGGGGAATCAAGAACAAGAGGGCACAATTTTAAATTAGAGCTAGGCCTTTCAGAAGTGAAATCAGGAAGCATTTTTTCACACACAGGGTAGTTAAAATCTAGAACTCGCCCCCTCCAAATAGGCAGTGGTTGCTGGGGGTCAATTGAAATTTTCAAGATTGAGATCAATCGCTTATCGAGAGATATGGAGCTAAGGTAGGCAAATGGAGTTGAGGTACAGATCGGCCATGATGTAATCTAATAGAATAGTGGAATAGGCTCGAGAGGCTGAATGGCCTACAACTGTTACCATTCAGTAGATGAAAAAAGACAACGGTGATTAATGCAAATGATTGCCATAAGTTAAGTACAGATCATTCACTGTAAGGAAGAGCATCTGATTCTTTTTAGCCCAATTTTCTCCCCTCCTGAAGTTGTTGGCTCTTGCATACAGTTTCACATGTAGAGCCTTCTGGTATACGTGGACAACATGGACCACTTCCTCTATCTCGGGAGCCTCCTATCAACAAGAGCAGGCATTGATGATGAGATCCAACACCGCCTCCAGCGCGCCAGTGCAGCCTTCGGCCGCCTGAGGAAAAGAGTGTTTGAAGATCAGTCCCTCAAAACTGTCACCAAGCTCATGGTCTACAGGGCCGTAGTAATACCCGCCCTCCTGTATGGCTCAGAGACGTGGACCATGTACAGTAGATACCTCAAGTTGCTGGAGAAATACCACCAACGATGTCTCCGCAAGATCCTGCAAATCCCCTGGGAGGACAAACGCACAAACATTAGTGTTCTCGTCCAGGCCAACATCCCCAGCATTGAAGCACTGACCACACTCGATCAGCTCCGCTGGGCAGGCCACGTAGTTCGCATGCCAGACACGAGACTCCCAAAGCAAGCGCTCTACTCGGAACTCGTCCACGGCAAACGAGCCAAAGGCAGGCAGAGGAACTGTTAAAAGGACAACCTCAAAGCCTCTCTGATAAAATGCGACATCCCTACTGACACCTGGGAGTCCTTGGCCATAGACCTCCCTAAGTGGAGGAAGTGCATTCGGGAGTGCGCTGAGCTCCTTGAGTATCATCGCCGAGAGCATGCAGAAATCAAGCGCAGGCAACGGAAGGAGCATGCAGCAAACCAGGCTCCCTTCCCACCCTTTCCCTCAATGACTATCTGTCCCACCTGTGACAGAGACTGTGGTTCTCTTATTGGACTGTACAGCCACCTAAGAACTCATGCTAAGAGTGGAAGCAAGTCTTCCTCGATCCCGAGGGACTGCCTATGATGATGACCATCCAAATGCCCAAATCTCATGTGATATGTTGCGGGTTATTTGAGCATGAGGGGCATCACAACCGAATCATCTTCTCATCCCAGTATCTAAATGTACATATTTTCCAATGGAAATCACTGCATATGATCAAGATGGTTTCCTTGAACAGTACATTATGGAATCAACCCGGGAGCAGGCTATCTTGGATCTGGTACTGTGTAATGAGACAGATTAGATAAATGATCTCTAGGAAAGAGTGATTGAAAGCATGGTTGAATTTCAAATTCAGTTGGAGGGTGAAAAATTTGGATCTCAAACCAGTGTCCTGATCTTAAATAAAGGTGATTACAAAGGTATGAAGGCAGAGTTGACTAAAATAGATTGGGAAAATAGATTAAAGTGTTAGATGGTTGATAAACAGTGGCAGACATTTAAGGAGATATTTCATAACTCTCAACAAAAATATATTCCAGTGAAAGACTTTTAAGAGAAGGGAGAGCCATCCGTGGTTAACTAAGCAAATAAAGTATGGTATCAAATTGAAAACAGTGGCATACAAAGTTGCCAAGATTAGTGGGAGGCCGGAGGATTGGGAAAAAAATTTTAATCAGAAAAGGACAACTAAAAAAATTATAAAGAGGGAAGATAGAGCAGCGAACCCAGGGACTGGGAGAAATTTAGAACTCAGCAGAGGAAGACAAAGGGTTTGATTAGGGCAGGGAAAATAAAGTACGAGAGGAAGCTTGCAGGGAACATTAAGGTGGATTGCAAAAGCTTCTATAGATATGTAAAGATAAAAAGGTTACTAAAGACAAACGTAGGTCCCCTGCAGTCAGAATCAAGGGAAGTCATAACGGGGAACAAAGAAATGGCAGACCAATTGAACAAGTACTTTGGTTCGGTTTTCACTAAGGAGGACACAAACAACCTTCCGGATATAAAAGGGGTCAGAGGGTCTAGTAAGAAAGAGGAACTGAGGGAAATCCTTATTAGTCGGAAAATTGTGTTGGGGAAACTGATGGGATTGAAGGCCGATAAATCCCCAGGGCCTGATGGTCTGCATCCCAGAGTACTTAAGGAGGTGGCCTTGGAAATAGCGGATGCATTGACAGTCATTTTCCAACATTCTATAGACTCTGGATCAGTTCCCAATCAGTAGCCAATGTAACCCCACTTTTTAAAAAAGGAGGGAGAGAGAAAACAGGGAATTATAGACTAGTCAGCCTGACATCAGTAGTGGGGAAATTGATGGAATCAATTATTAAGGATGTCATAGCAGCGCATTTGGAAAGAGGTGACATGATAGGTCCAAGTCAGCATGGATTTGTGAAAGGGAAATCATGCTTGACAAATCTTCTGAAATTTTTTGAGGATGTTTCCAGTGGCGTGGACAAGGGAGAACCAGTTGATGTGGTGTATTTGGACTTTCAAAAGGCTTTCAACAAAGTCCCACACAAGAGATTAGTGTGCAAAGTTAAAGCACATGGGATTGGGAGTAGTGTGCTGACGTGGATTGAAAACTGGTTGGCAGACAGGAAGCAAAGAGTAGGAGTAAATGGGTACTTTTCAGAATGGCAGGCAGTGACTAGTGGGGTACCGCAAGGTTCTGTGCTGGGGCCCCAGCTGTTTACATTGTACATTAATGATTTAGACGAGGGGATTAAATGTAGTATCTCCAAATTTGCGGATGACACTAAGTTGGGTGGCAGTGTGAGCTGCGAGGAGGATGCTATGAGGCTGCAGAGTGACTTGGATAGGTTAGGTGAGTGGGCAAATGCATGGCAGATGAAGTATAATGTGGATAAATGTGAGGTTATCCACTTTGGTGGTAAAACCAGAGAGACAGACTATTATCTGAATGGTGACAAATTAGGAAAAGGGGAGATGCAACGAGACCTGGTTGGCATGCAGGTACAGCAGGCGGTTAAGAAAGCAAATGGCATGTTGGCCTTCATAGCGAGGGGATTTGAGTACAGGGGCAGGGAGGTATTACTACAGTTGTACAGGGCCTTGGTGAGGCCACACCTGGAGTATTGTGTACAGTTTTGGTCTCCTAACTTGAGGAAGGACGTTCTTGCTATGAGGGAGTGCAGCGAAGGTTCACCAGACTGATTCCCGGGATGGCGGGACTGACATATCAAGAAAGACTGGATCAACTGGGCTTGTATTCACTGGAGTTCAGAAGAATGAGAGGGGATCTCATAGAAGCGTTTAAAATTCTGACAGGTTTAGACAGGTTGGATGCAGGAAGAATGTTCCCAATGTTGGGGAAGTCCAGAACCAGGGGTCACAGTCTAAGGATAAGGGGTAAGCCATTTAGGACCGAGATGAGGAGAAACTTCTTCACCCAGAGAGTGGTGAACCTGTGGAATTCTCTACCACAGGAAGTTGTTGAGACCAATTCACTAAATATATTCAAAAAGGAGTTAGATGTAGTCCTTATTACTAAGGGGATCAAGGGGTATGGCGAGAAAGCAGGAATGGGGTAATGAAGTGCATGTTCAGCCATGAACTCATTGAATGGCGGTGCAGGCTCGAAGGGCCGAATGGCCTACTCCTGCACCTATTTTCTATGTTTCTATGTAAACTAGCAAGAAATATTAAAACAGATAGTAAGAGCTTCTACAGGTATATAAAAAGGAAGAGAGTAGCTAAAGTAAATGTTGGTCCCTTAGAGGATGAGACTGGGGAATTAAAAATGGGGAACAGGGAAATGGCGGAAACTTTGAACAAATATTTTGCATCAGTCTTCTCGGTAGAAGACACTAAAAACATCAATAATAGATAATCAAGGTGCTATAGGGAGGGAGGAACTTTAAAACAATCACTATCACGAAAAAAAAAAGTACTCAGTAAAATAATGGAACTAAAGATGGACGAGTCCCCAGGACCTGATGGCTTGCATCCTAGGGTCTTAAAAGAAGTGGCTGCAGAGATAGTGGATGCAATAGTTTTAATCAACCGAAATTCCCTGGATTCTGGAGAGATCACAGCGAATTGGAAAACCGCAAATGTAACGCCCCTATTTTAAAAAAAGGAGAGAGACAGAAGGTAGGAAACTATAGCCTAACATCTGTCGTTGGTAAAATGCTGGAATCCATTATTAAGGAAGCAGTAGCAGGACATTTGGAAAAGCATAAAACAGTCAAGCAGAGTCAGCATGCTTTTATGAAAGGGAAATCATGTTTGACAAATTTGCTGGAGTTCTTTGAGGATGTAACGAACAGGGTGGATAAGGGGGAACCAGTGGATGTGGTGTATTTGGATTTCCAGAAGGCATTCGATAAAATGCCACATAAAGGGCCCAAGTTTCCACACGATAAAAAACAGGCGCCCCTCCGAGCTGGGCGCCCGTTTTTTGCGCCAAAAAGGGCGCCGGAAAAAAAACGCGCAATTCTGGAGCGCCCTGCAGCTCCATGTCTGCTTGGCGCGGCGCCCAGGGCGCCCTTTAATAAATAATAAATATTATTATTTGTATAATATTTGTATAAGTATAAATAAGGATTTATTATAGAATTTAATGACTTCCCTTCCCCCCCACCTCGTTCTGGACGCCTAACCTGCGCCTGATTTTTTAATGTGTAGACAAGGTTTTTTCAGTTCTACAAAAATCTTCACTTGCTACATTCTAAGTTAGTTTGGAGTACGTTTTCACTGTGGAAACTTTCAAATCAGGCGTCAGTGGCCGGACACGCCCCCTTTTGAAGAAAAAATTCTGTTCCAAAGTGGAACTGTTCTACCTCACTAGAACTGCAGAAAAAAAAATGTGGAGAATTGCTATTTCTAAGATAGTCCGTTCTCCACCAGTTGCTCCTAAAAATCAGGCGCAAATCATGTGGAAACTTGGGCCCAAAAGGTTAATGCACAAGATAAGAACTCACGGGGTTGGGGATAATATATTAGCATGGATAGCAGATTGGCTAACTAACAGAAACAGAGAGTAGGGATAAATGAGTCATTTTCTGGTTGGTAAATGGTAACTAGTGGGGTGCCACAGGGATCGGTACTGGAGCTTCATCTATTTACAATCTTTATTAATGGATGAAGGGACCGAGTGTAATGTAGCCAGGTTTGTAGATGATACAAAGATGGGTGGGAAAGCAAGTTGTGAAGAGGACACAAAAAATCTGCAAATGGATATAGACAGACTAAGTGAGCGGGCAAAAATTTGGCAGATGGAGTATAATATGGGAACGTGAGGTTATCTATTTTGGCAGGAAAAATAAAAAAGCAAATTATTATTTAAATGGAGCGAAACTACAAATTGCTGCAGTACAGAGGGATCTTGGGAGTCCTTGTGCATGAAACACAAAATGTTAGTATACAGGTACAGCAAGTAATCAGGAAGGCAAATGGAATGTTGGCCTTTATTGCAAGGGGGTTGAGTATAAAAGCAGAGAAGTCCTGCTACAACTGTACAGGGTATTGGTGAGGCCACACCTAGAGTACAGCGTATAGTTTTGGTCTCCTTATTTAAGGAACTTGCATTGGAGGCAGTTCAGAGAAGGTTCACTAGGTTGATTCTGGAAATGAAGGGGTTGATTTATGAAGAAAGGATGAGCAGGTTGGTTCTATACTCATTGGAGTTTAGAAGAATGAGAGGTGATCTTATTGAAACATATAAGTTACTGTGGGGGCTCGACAAGGTAGATGCAGAGAGGATGTTTCCACTCATGGGGGAACTAGAACTAGGGGACATTTAGAACTGAGATGAGGAAGAATTTCTCCTCTGAGAGTCGTAAATCTGTGGAATTCTCTGCCCCAGAGAGCTGTGCAGGTGCGGTCATTGAACATATTTAAGATGGAGATAAACAGATTTTTGAGCAGTAAGGGAGTGAAGGGTTATGGGGAGCGGGCAGGGAAATGGAGCTGAGCCCAGGATCAGATCATCCATGATCTTATTAAATGGCGGAGCAGGTTTGAGAGGCGAAATAGCCTACTCTTGCTCCTATTTCTTATGTTCTTATACAATAACATCATTTTTCTCTCTCCCATTGCTTAGTAGCCACGATGTAACCAGTTATGGCTCTACTATTGCCATCATTAAGCAAAGAGATCAAACTGCTCTGTGTCAGCAGTGTGGTTGCCCACTATCCCTTCAGGGAGCTGTCAGTCCATTCTTTGTAGTTACTGCCACATGAAAGGTCCCCTCTAAACCAATGCAATACAGTTCCCACCACTTAAATAAATAAAATGGGCAGTTGCTTATATCATCCAAAATGTGCTAACCAATAGCAATTTGCATTAACGGCAATTTTACTTTATGCACAAACAGCTATGTTTATTCACTAGTTACATTTCATTCTACTCTATCTGAAATTCTAATACTAAGCATAAAAAATTGAACTAAGTGATTTCTCCAAGGCACAATGGTTTTGCCAATTGCCTTCCCTCCATCATAAGGTCAGAAGTAGGGATGTTCGCTGATGATTGCACAGTATTCAGTTCAGTTCTCAACTCCTCAGATAATGAAGCAATCCATGCTCACATGCAGCATGTCGACATTCAGGCTTGGACTGAGATGTGGCGAGTGACATTCGTGCCACACAAGAGGCAGGCAATGACCATCTCTAACAAGCGACAGTCTAGCCACCTTCCCTTGACATTCAACGGCATTACCATCGCTGAATCCCCCACCATCAACATCTTGGGAGTCACCATTGATCAGAAACTTAACTGGAGCAGCCACATAAATACTGTGGCTACAACTATGGATATTCTGTGGCGAGTGTCTCACCTTCTGACTCCCCAAAGCCTTTCTACTATCTACGAGCACATGTCAGTAGTGTGATAATCTCTTAATTTGCCTGGATGAGTGTAGCTCTAACAACATTCAAGAAGCTCAACGCCATCCAGGACAAAGAAGCCCATTTGATTGTCACTCCACCTACCTTAAACATTCACTCCCTCCACCACCGTGGCTGCAGTGTGCACCATCTACAAGACGCAGTGCAGCAACTCGCCAAGGCTTATTCGACTGCACCTCCCAAAACCGCGACATGGGCAGCAGGCGTATGCGAACGCTGTCACTTCCAAGTTCTCCTCCAAGTCACCCACCATCCTGACTTGAAAGTATATTGCTATTCCTTCATCGTCACTGGGTCCAAATCCTGAAACTCCCTCCTTAACAGCACAGGGACTGCATAAGTTCAAGAAGACGGCTCACCACCACCTTCTCAAAGGCAATTATGGATGGGTAATACACACTGGCCTTGCCAGTGACACCCACATCCCAGGATGAATAAAATAAATTGCCTGAATTGAAATGTTTAGGTTTTGCCATATTAAACAGACCCCACTTTAGAATTACACAGTATTGCCCAGAAGGTTCTCAGTGTATCGGATTTTAGATTAAATGCTACAAGAGATCAGGTACTGCAGGTCTGTACAACCGACTGTGCTTTGTGGGTTAATTCAAACAGTAGATTTTACATCTGAAGAGCCGGTGAAGATAGCACGGTCCCGCTCTGCACTGCCCGCCAACTCCAGGATCTCGGCTGTCAGGTCAAATGTATAGCGTGCAATTCGTGATTGCATAAACTCACCCGCAATAATGAGGACTGTACAGCGGCCAGGCATGGGATTGCATCCCTAGTTTTGCAAACAAGTTTCCAAGACTTGACCGTTTGAGTCAAAGACGATAAATAGCCAGGTTTTTATTTCCAGCGGTGGGTGGGCGATGGGATTTGAAATTTCAGCCACAAGATAAGTCTTCCTTACCTGCTAATGGCTTTGTCACAGAATAGCAGACCCTACCTGTGAAATGACAGAGAGAGATCAAAATCACTCTAAAAAGGGAGGAGAGAAAAACAATCAAAATGTTGCATAAAATGGATTTACCACATCGTAAATGAAACCTGTTTGTTATAACTGGTATTTGCAAATGTGTTCAAATTAGTAAGCAATTGGCTTTCAAATTAAGACCGTGAAGGTATCGGGATTTATGTTGAATTGCTAGACATGAATCTATATTCTGGTTCGCATAGATTACAGTGTGGTAATAAATGTCAGCATGAAACAGAGAAATACATTTTGTCACAGGGTCTCATTGTTTAAAAAGGGATAACAAGTGGGATAATTGTAAGTAATTATCTGAGGAGCTCTATTTGTTAGCACATTGAATAGTTATATTTAGTGTGACAAAGTGCTCATCCAGAATTGTAACCCTTCGGTCTAGCTTCACATTCTTTTATTTATTTTTTAACTTTTTTTAAGAGGTGTAGGAGGTGAATTCATGTGCTCTTTACTTTAAGGGATGTCAATGTGGGCGAATGAAACAGTTTTTCTACTTTGAATATGCAGTTCCGCTATCAAGTAGTCCCACGTCAGACACAGCACGGAGCCACATTCAGAGTAGAAATTCCCTTTGCTCAGTTCCAACAATGTACCCAGGAACAGATTAACAGAGGTCTATGGGACCTGTGCCCAAGGTCCCCCTGCAGATATGAATCCCCCGGTAAAACTCATCATAACTCGTATTGCCAAAACCTTCTGGAACTGAAAATCCAAAACGTTAATTAGCATCGAATAGAAATTTTCTCAGTCTAGATTATCAGACAGCTACAGTTGTTTCAGTTTTAAACCCATACTCACCACCCAACCCCCATCCCTGTACGCTCCTCCAACCTCCCCGTACGCACGCCCAACCCTGCCATATACTCACCCAACCTCCTCCCCCGTACACACCCCCAAACCCCCGTACTTTCTCCCTCCCCCGTACACTCTTCCTCCCCTGTACACTCTTCCCCCCCCCCCCCCATACAACCCCACCCCTATTCACTCACCCCCACTCCTTGGCTCCTTGTGAAAATTCATTTTTCTGCCTACAGTGAACTCAGGGAGAAGATTCAGCCTGAAATCCTGGAGTTGGTCAAACAGCAGCGGCTGAACCGGCTTTGTGAAGGAACCTGCTTCAGGAAGATCAGCAGCCGCCGGCGACAAGGTACCGAGCAGACAGGAGTCACCAAAACCTCTGTCTGTACCATAATGAATACTTTAATTCTATACAAGTATTGGAAATGCAGACACTGTTCATTGACATCACAATCGAACAGATCACTCCACATATCTAACGTCAGAGTAGTTGTGTTCTCATTAATTGTTGGAATTTTTTGAGTCATTATTAATTCATACATTTTTAATAAGCTGCTCCTAAGTTACACAATGGGCCTGAAATCGCGCTCCCCATGGGCGAGGGTCCCCGCAAGTTCTGGGTTTAGATATGCGACGCACATGCGCCTAAACCCGGCACTTGCGATCTGTCAAAAATCCTTGACAGGATTTTTACCAGTGTAAGAGTTTAAAAAATAGAAAAATAAAATGTTACACTCATATTAAAAACCCTGTCCAATAAGGTAAGTTTATTTTTAGCTCTGTTAAAACATTTAAGAACTTCAAAAAAATATTTTTTTAATAAAATATTTAATTACATTTCTTTTTAATTAATTTTAAATATGTAATGTGTTTTTAAAATTTATTTTCAGTGTTTCTGTGTTTTGGGGATATTCCCATTCATACTTACGTGAGCTCCGTACATACGGAATTAACAAAAGAATGAATGGGGATTCCCCTACTCTGATAGGTTGGGCCAGCCCACGTGGTCCTAGAGATCTGTACAAAACCCATACGATCCTGGGATACGTGGGCCTCTACACTGACCTTCGCGTAGAGCCCCATGACCGCAAACCACCGAACTTCCAGGACCACCAGATGCTTTCGTAGAAATTATTGCGGTCGTGGGCATCTGCCTGCATGAAGCCTCCAACCGCAATATCTGGGCCAAAATAATGCTGTATATATTTCCATACTTATACTTATTATATCACTTTTATTTGTTCTTGGCTTGTGAGTGGCATTGGTATGGTCAGCATTTATTGCCCTGAGAAGGTGGTGGTGGACCTTCTTGAACTGCTGCAGACCTCCTGGTGATGGTCCTGCCACAGTGAGGCTACATTGGGAATTTGACCCGGCAACTATAAAGGAACAGCAATGACTTGGAGGTGATGGTGTTCCCAGTGTTAGATGTCAAAGGACAGTCATAATGCTTGTGAAAAGACTATTTGCTTTTATTGCACATGTATTAAACCCTGATGGAATAGTGTATTCAAACAATGCTGTGCCATATCACTGGCAGGCAGGGCCTGCTGGCCTGCTCTCTCAAAGCAATGCTGCATATATTCAATGGAACAGACTAACAGCAACTTGCATTTTCAAACAAAAATTGATACCGCGCCAAAGAGGGAGTGCCTTAAAAAAGGAGAGAGCAGTGGAGAGATGGCGAGGTTTAGGAAAAGAATTCCAGAGCTTAGGATTGAGACTAAAGGCACGACTGCCAATGGAGGGGCAAAAGGAGTGGGTGATGTGCAAGAGGCCAGAGTTGGAGGATGCAGAGTTCTTAGAGGGCTGTCGAGCTGGAGAAGGTTACAGAGATGCGAAGAGGCAAGGCCATGGAGGGATTTGAACACAAGCATGAAAATTTTAAAATCAAAGCATTGCTGGGCCAGGAGCCAATGTAGGTCAGCAAGCACAGTGGTGATGAGTCAACGGGACTTGGAAGTTAAGATACGAGCAACAAGGTTTTGGATGAGCTGATGTTTATGGAATGTGGAAGATAGGAGGCCGACCAGGAGAGCATTGGAATAATCGAGTCTGGAGGTAACACAAGAATGAAATGAGAGTTTCAGCAACAGATGGGCTGAGGCATGGATGGAGACGGGCAATATTACGGAGGTGGAAGTAGGCAGTCTTGATGATGGAGAGAATATGGGGTTAGAAGTTCAGCTTTGGGTCAAATAGGGACGCTGAGATTGCGAACAGTCTGGTTCAGCCTGAGAAAAGTGGCCAGCGGGAGAATGGAATTGATGGCTAGGGAACAGAGTTTAGGTAGGTGCCAAAGACAATGGCTTCAGTCTTCCCAATCTTTAATGGGAGGAAGTTTTGGCTCATTCATAACTGGACATTGGACAAGGAGTCTGATTATACAGAGGTAGTGGAGGGACCGAGAGAGGTGGTGGTGGTGAGGGTAGAGCTGGGTGTCTTCAGTGTACATAGAATCCTAGAATAATACAGCACAGAAGGAGGCCATTCGGCCCATCGAGTCTGCGTAGGCTCTTTGAAAGAGCAATCGAGTTAGTCCCACCTCCCCGCTCCGTCCCCATATCCCTGCAATCTTTTCTCCTTCAAGCATTTATCCAATTCCACTTTGAAAGCTACTTTTGAATCTGTATCCACCACCCTATCAGGCAGTGCATTCCAAATCCTAATCACTCATTGCATAAAAAAGTTTTTCGCATACCACCTCTGGTTCTTTTGCCAACAATCTTAAATCTCTCATTATTAACCCTGCAGCCATTGAAAACAATTTCTATTTATTTACTCTATCCAAATCCTTAATGATTTTAAACACCTCTCAAATCTCACCTGAGCCTCCTCTACTCCAAGGAGAATAACCCCAGCTTATCTAGTCTGTCCATGTAACTGTAATCCCTCATCTGTGGAACCATTCTAGTAATTCTCTTCTGTATCCTCTCCAAAGCCGTCACTTCATTCGTAAAGTGTGATGCCCAGAATTGGACTCAACACTCCAGCTAGGGCTGAACTAGAATCATGGGGCCCAAGTTTCCACATGATTTGCGCCTGATTTTTAGGAGCAACTGGTGGAGAACGGACTATCTTAGAAATCGCAATTCTCCACATTTTTTTTTCTGCAGTTCTAGTCAGGTAGAACAGTTCTACTTTGGAACAGAATTTTTTCTTCAAAAGGGGGCGTGTCCAGCCACTGACGCCTGATTTCAAAGTTTCCACAGTGAAAACGTACTCCAAACTAACTTAGAATGGAGCAAGTGAAGATTTTTGTAGAACTGAAAAAACCTGTTCTACGCATTAAAAAATCAGGCGCAGGTTACAAATTAGGCGTCCAGAACGAGGTGGGGGGGGGGGGGGGGGGGGAAGGGAAGTCATTAAATTCTACAATAAATCCTTATTTATACTTCTACAAATATTATACAAATAAATCCAATCTGAATAAACATTTATAAGCAAAGAAAAGATTAAATAAACCATCCTCCTACCTGTATGAAAGTGCTTCAGCCATCGTTCGTTCCCGCGGGGGGGGGGGAGCCGTTCCGTTCGTTTCCGCGGGGGGGGGGGAGCAGTTTTGTTCGTTTCCGCGGGGGGGGGGGAGCAGTTCCGTTCGTTTCCGCGGGGGGCGGGGGGCGTTCCATTCGTTTCCAACAGCGGGCGGGGGTGGGGAGGGAAACTGCTGCCTCAACTTTCTGAGGCTTGCTGCAAGAAGCCTCAGTGCTGATGTGCTGATGGCAATGTGCTTTTATTAAAAAATGTTCAAAAATTAAACAGTTACAAAGCACTACAAAAATGGCCGAGTGCCAATGTTTTCTTCACACTGCGCATGCGCGAACGCTCCAACGCGCACGCGCAGCGTTGCCGGCAAGAAAAAAAATAATTTAAATGGTACCCACCCCCTCCCACTTACAAAATCGGCGCGAGTGTAGGCTCCGCCCCCCCTGGGCGCTGCGCCAGGCAGACAAGGAGCTGCAGGGCGCTCGAGAATAGCGTGGTTTTTTTTAGGCGCCGTTTTAGGCGCGAAAAACGGGCGCCCAGCTCGGAGGGGCGCCCGTTTTTTATCGTGTGGAAACTTGGGCCCATAGAATGGTTACAGCATGGAAGAAGGCCATTCGGCCTGTCAGGCCTGTACCAACTCTCACCTAGTCCCTTTCCCCGTAGCCCTGCAAATTCTTTTCCTTCAGATACTTATCCAACTCCCTTTTGAAAGATAAAATTGAGTCTGCCTCCACCACCCTTTCACGTAGTGCATTCCAGATCTTAACCATTCGCTGCATAAAAAAGTTTTTTCTCACATTGCCTTTGGTTCCTTTGGCAATCACCTTAAATCTATGTCCTCTGATTCTCGACCCGTCTGCCAATGGGAACAGTTTCTCGCTATCTGCTCTGTCCAGACCCCTCATGATTTTGAATACCTCGATCAAATCTTCGCTCAATCTTCGCTGCTCCAAGGAGAACAACCCCAGCTTCTCCAGTCTATCAAGGTAACTCATTCCTGGAATCATTCTTGTAAATCTTTTCTGCACCTTCTCTAAGGCCTTTACATCCTTCCTAAAGTGCGGTGCCCAGAATTGGGCACAGTACTCCAGTTGGGGCCGAACCAGTGTTTTATACAGGTTCATCATAATTTCCACACTTTTGTACTCTATACCTCTATTGATGAAGCCAAGGATCCCATAAGCCTTTTTAACCGCTTTCTCAATCTGCCCTGCCACCTTCAGTGATTTATGCACACATATTCCCAGGTCTCTCTATTCATGCACTCCCTTTAGGTTTGTACCATTTAGTTTATAAGTCCTGTCCTCTCATTCTTCTACCAAAATGTATCACTTCACCTTTTTCTGCGTTAAATTTCATCTGCCATGTGTTCGCCCATTTCACCAGCCTGTTTATATCTTCCTGAGTTCTATCACTCTCCTCCTCACTGTTCACTATATAGGGTACTTCCAAATTTAGTGTCATCTGCAAATTTTGAAATTGCCTCCTGTACAAGTCATTAATACATAGCAAGAACTGACTCCTGGGGAACACCACTGTACACCTTCCTCCAGTCCGAAAAACAACTGTTCACCACTACTCTGTTTCCAGTCACTTAGGCAATTTTGCAAACAGACTGCCACTGTTCCTTTTATTCCATTGGCTTCAATTTTTCTGGCAAGCCTATGATGTGGCACTTTGCTGAACACCTTTTGGAAATCCATGTATACTACGTCAACCGCATCACCCTCATCAACCGCCTCATCAAAAAACTCAATCAAGCTGGGTAAACGTGATTTGCCTTGAACAAATCCATGCTGGTTTTTCTTAATTAATCCACCCCTATCCAAGTGACAATTTTGTCCCTGATTACTGTTTCTAAAAGCTTCCCCATTACCGAGGTTAAACTAACTGGCCTGTAATTGCTGGGTTTATCTTTACACCCTTTTATTGAACAATGGTGTAACATTTGCAACTCCCCAGTCCTCTGGCACCACCCCATATCTATGGAGGGTTGGAATGTTATGGCTAGTACCCCTGTGATTTCCGCCCTCAATTCCTTCAGCATCCTAGGATGCATTCCATCCGTTCCTGGTGATTTATCTACTTTAAGTTTAGCCAGCCTTTCTAATACCTCCTCTTTATCAATTTTTATCCTATCGAGTATTTCCACTATCTCCTCCTTCACTATGTCTATGGCAGCATCCTCTTCCTTGGTGAAGATAGATACAAAATATTCATTTAGTACCTCTGCCATACCCTCTGCCTCCATGCAGGTCTCCCTTTTGGTCTGTTATCGGCCCCACCCCTTCTCTTACTACCCTTTCACTATTGATGTGCCTATAGAAGACTTTTGGATTACCTTTTATGTTGGCTCCCATTCTATTCTCATACCCTCACTTTGCCCCTCATTTTCTCTTTCACTTCTCCTCTGATCTTTCTATAGCCTGATTCACAGACATAGTTGCAACCTGACATCTGTCATACGCGCTCTTTTTCTGCTTCTTCATATTCTCTATCGATTTTGTAAAGCTCTGACTTTAGTTGCCCTACCTTTCCCCCTCGTGGGAATGTACCTTGACTGTACCCGAGCTATTTCCTCGCTAAAGGCATCCCATTGATCCATTACAGTTTTTCCTGCCAATCTGTGATTCCAGTTTACCTGGGCCAGATCCGTTCTCATCCCACTGAAATTGGCCTCCGCTCCCCCCCCCCCCCCCCAGTTAAACATTTTTATTGTAGATTGCTCCCTGTCCTTTTCCAAAGCTAATCTAAACCTTATGATACTATGATCACTGTGCTCTAAATGTTCACCTAAAAAAATGATAAAACTATTGTTTTGTAAAGGTTTGGCATTACTTCCTGGCCTTTGTACTCCATGCCTCTATTTATAAAGCCCAGGATCCCATATGATTTATTAACATGTGGAACCTGACGTCATGTCTTCAGATAATGTATCCAAGAGGCAGCACGTGGCTGAACAATAGGAGAGAGGCAAGACAAGATCCTTGTGGGACGCCAGAGGAAACAGTGCAGGAATGGGAAGAGAAGCGATTGTATGTGATTCTCCAGCTGCGACTAGATAAATAAGAATGGAGGCAGGCGAGGCAGCCCCACTTAGCTGGACAACAGAGGAAAGGTGTTGGAGAAACATGGTGTGGTCAACAGTGTCAAAGGCTATAGGCAGATTGGGAAGGATGAGGAGGGTCAGTGCACCGCATGGATAGAAACCTGATGGTCGAGAGTCAAACGAGGATTTGCAGGAAAGATGGGTACAGATTTAGGAGGCGAGAACAGTTTCAAGGATTTAAGAACATTAATATTCTACTGTGTGCACATCACTATTTCTTCATATTAGACAACTTTGCGTCTTTTTGAAAGGAAATGAAATAGACTGGAATTGGGTTTGATATTGAACCATCATTTGTTTGTTCTGCCGCAATTCACATAACCATTTGAGTAGAAAACCTTCCGTCAACATTCAGGCCTTGAGATCGTGTCTAAGCATGTAGCCAAGATCCTTGTGGGACTCCAGAGGAAACAGTGCAGGAGCTGGGTGGTTGAAAACGGTGTGAAATTATATAGTGTACTGTAGACTCTGTACAGTAGACTGTTACAAGGCAGGGAAACACGAGCAGTCCATATTGAGAATGTAAATCTTGCTGCTGTTGGTTTTGATGCCAGTGTTTGAAGGCAAGATTCAAAGCCACAGAAATGTGTTAGAACTCAATGATTTATCTCCTCCAATTAAGCTTCAGATCTTTTTTGAGCAGCGAGGAACTTTTATTGCATTCACTGGTGAAATTACTTTCTCCTCCTCTTTATATTTTATTGATGTAAAGAAATGCTTCAAAACCATAAAAACGATGCAGTCATGAGAACAGTGTGAATTTGCTCGCTTTGGCTGCACGTATACTAAAATTGGAACAATAGAGAAGATTAACATGGCCCTTATGCAAGGATGACATGGAAGAGAAAGGCAGAAGCCACACAGCTTCTGTTTCATAATCATTTAAGGCTTTGCATTGCATTTATGTTATATTCATGTATTAAAGCAGCTTGGGATGTTTTGCTTTGTTAAGGGTGCTATATAAATGCATGTTCTTGTATTACATAAGAAATAGGAGCAGGAGTAGGCCATTTGGCCCCTCGAACCTGCTCCGCCATTCAATAAGATCATGGCTATCTGCTCCTGGCGTCAACTCCACTTCCCCGTCCGCTCCCCATAACCCTTTACTCCCTTATCGTTCAAAAATCTGTCTATCTCCACCTTAGCTCATTGAATGTATTCCAATCACAGATAGATAGATTTTTAACCAATAAGGGAATTAAGGGTAATGGGGAGCGGGTGGGTAAGTGGAGCTGAGTCCACGGCCAGATCAGCCATGATCTTGTTGAGTGGCGGAGCAGGCTTGAGGGGCTAGATGGCCTACTCCTGTTCCTAATTCTTATGTTCTTATAAATATATTCAATGACCAAGCCTCCACAGCTCTCTGGGGTAGAGAATTCCACAGATTTACAACCCTCTGAGAAGAAATTCCTCCTCATTTCCATTTTAAATTGACAATCCCTTATTCTGAAACTATGCCCCCTCGTTCTAGATTCCCCCACGAGGGGAAACATCTTGTTTAAATGGTATGCAATATACATGGTTTAGTATGGACAATGTAGACTGGCAGGGGAGGAACCTTACAAAGTGGCTTACAGCTGACCCAGGGTCTGAGTGAGTGGCATCCGTGCTTGAGCGTACTGCTGTGGCTACTTCTTGTTTTTGTACCGAGTCTATAGTGTAACGAGATCCACCGATAGTTGGGTTGGCACATGCCCCTCATGGAGTGCCAGGTAGCAAGGGCATCATGGCATGAATGGCAAATCAGATTTTGGAAGGTTTCTTTTGATTTAGTGAATCCGTGATTATGTTTGGACTGGACCGAGGTGTTACCCATATCACTTCTGCTTTTTAAAAAATTATATATTTTGCGCAAGAGTGTTTATACTCAACAGTGATCTCACAAATCAATAATTGAAGTGACCAAATGTTTTATTTTACAGACAAATTCTGGTATTGTCGCCTTTCGCCAAACCACAAGGTCCTGCACTATGGAGACCTGGAGGAGAACCCTCAGGGAGAGGTGCCACATGAATCTTTGCAGGACAAATGTAAGTGGCCTCTGTAACTGAATAACAAACTACTCACAGAGCGCTTTGCATCTTGCATGCTTTTCAGTGCATGTGAGGTAGCATCCTCTCTGTAGACAGTGGTGACAAGGCTGAATGTTCTTTCATTGCTAAATTGTATTGCAGCGTGAAAGTATTTCAGCAGTATGCAACCCTCCCCTCCCCTCCCCACCTCTCCAGCAGTATTTGTGGAGTGTGAGGAGACCGCATTAACACAGCACTGCAGCAAACCTGCCTCAACCTTGTGCCATCAATAGCACCATCATGGAACTGAAGCTACATGTATGACTGAATCATGCTTTTACAAAGATCTTTTAGTAGCAAATTTGGTCCGTTGTTTATTTTTCCGGAGAGCACCTTTGACCAGGGAGAAATCTACTGCGCATTCCTGGAGCAGCGCTACACACCTTAACAATTTTCATCTATCAATACAGAAAATTGTGGGCTGTGCACGTTCGATCTCCCGCTATGTGCTCCTAATTGGTGAGGCTAAGAGCGTGCGCGTGAAAGGAAGATATTTTACCCAATCGTCCTTTTTAAATTGTTTTAAACTATTCTGCCACTAAATACATGTCAAAAGTGCAGGCTTCGACGATGAACAGTACTTATCAATGCAATACTGTGTTGTAACTATAGATGAAGTAAGGTGGGAGGAGGCTCGTGTGGAGCATAAACTGCAGCAGAGATCTATTGAGTCGAATGGCCTGTTTCTGTGCTGTAAATATTATCTAATACTATGGGCCCAAGTTTCCACAGGATAAAAAACGGGCGCCCCTCCGAGCTGGGCGCCTGTTTTTCGCGCCTAAAACGGCGCCAGAAAAGAAACGCGCTATTCTCGAGCGCTTTGCAGCTCCTTGTCTGTTTGGCACAGCGCCCAGGGGGGCGGAACCTACACTCGCGCCGATTTTGTAAGTGGGAGGGGGCGGGTACTATTTAAATTAGTTTTTTTCCTGCCGGCAACGCTGCGCGTGCGCGTTGGAGCGTTCGCGCATGCTCAGTGTGAAAAAATACATTGGCACTCGGCCATTTTTGTAGTTCTTTGTAGCTGTTTAATTTTTGAACATTTTTTAATAAAACCACATTGCCATCAGCACTGAGGCTTCCCTTCTCACTGTCTCCTTCCCCTCCCTCCCCTGCGCGGCAACAAACGGCGGTTTCCTTCGAACGATGGCTGAAGCACTTTCACACAGGGAGGAAGATGGTTTATTTAATCTTTTCTTTGCTTATAAATGTTTATTCAGGTTGGATTTATTTGTATAATATTTGTAGAAGTATAAATAAGGATTGATTGTAGAATTTAATGACTTCCCTTCCCCCCCCCCCCTCGTTCTGGACGCCTAATTTGTAACCTGCGCCTGATTTTTTAATGTGTAGAACAGGTTTTTTCAGTTCTACAAAAATCTTCACTTGCTCCATTCTACTTTAGTTTGGAGTACGTTTTCACTGTGGAAACTTTCAAATCAGGCGTCAGTGGCCGGACACGCCCCCTTTTGAAGAAAAAATTCTGTTCTAAAGTAGAACTGTTCTACCTCACTAGAACTGCAGAATAAAAAATGTGGAGAATTGCAATTTCTAAGATAGTCCGTTCTCCACCAGTTGCTCCTAAAAAATCAGGCGCAAATCATGTGGAAACTTGGGCCCATTGTATCGTGGTGTCAGAAGCAGCATCTGTCTGAAAATACTTTCTTTCTTTAACAGTACCAGTGGCTGATATCAAAGCTGTCGTGACAGGGAAGGATTGTCAACACATGAAGGAAAAGGGTGCCCTTAAACAAAATAAGGTAACCATTCCCGCAATCTTTAAAAAGATTCCACTTTTATGTGAGGAATTTTTTTTTTGAACTACAGTAGTATTAAATAAACACAAGAAAACATGTGCAGGAGTATTACAAGAGAAATGCATATCTTTTGGATGAGACATTAAACCAAGTCTTTCTTTTCTTAATATTTGTCATATCCACTGCATGCAGCATATAAAAACGTTCTGTTCACTTTCTTTCATCCAAGTTTGCAGATGGTGCACTTCATTTCCCCCCTCACATATTGAGAATCACTGATTTAGTGACTGAATTGGACAAATTCTATTATTTTGGAATACTGGGCTTTATGCAGGTGGGACGGAGGGGGGTAGATATTAACCGCCATACTTTTCGACTTTTTTTTGCCTTTGGGGTTCTTATCGGCTGAATCCCTCGTTCCAGACATTGATCTATTGTGGTTTTGCTCATTAAAACCTTTGGGAGTTCAAGGGCATTGGAAACAAACTGGAACTTATTGCTCCTATGTTAAGTGCGTACATTTAGATTTCCACACTAATGAATATTAATGTAATTGATTATGGGAAGAGTGGAGTAGAGTAAATGCAAGTGTTATCTTGAGCGGTACTCCTGTTTATCTAACTGCCATGTCCTTGTCTTCATATTGAAATCCCTTCAGTGCAGTCATCCCTGTGGAATTAATAGAATTTCCTTAAACTGTAGGAATAATACTTTTTACAGCAATTTTCATCAGGACATTGATACACTGCTCAAGACATCCAAAATCAACTCCATATGCATCATTTAAGAAAGGGGAAAAAAGCAAGAATTTGCATTTATATAGCGTCTTTCACGACCTCAGGATGTACCAAAGCACTTTACAGTCAATGAAGTACCTTTGAAGTGTAGACACCATTGTAGTGAGGAAATGCGACAGCCAATTTGCACAGCAAGCTCCCACAATCAGCAATGTGGTAATGACCAGATAATCTGTTTTACTGATGTTGGTTGAGGGATAAATATTGACTAGGACACCAGGGATAACTCTCCTTCTCTTCTTCAGAATAGAGGCACGGGAACTTTTACGTCCATCTGAACGGGCAGACGAGTCCTCAGTTTAACATCTCACCCGAAAGCACTCCCTTAGGATTGCACTGGGATTGCCAGCCTAGATTTTTGTGCTCAAGTCGCCGGAGTGGGACTTGAACCCCACAACCCTCTGACTCTTGAGGCGAGAGTGCTACCACTGAGCCATGGTTAACATGACTGTGTACAATACAAAGACACTCTGCTGTGCACATTGCCTCCTAAATGCAGTCCATATATAGAAAAAGAAGAACTTGATCCCATCAAGCACAGGTGACGTTTGCTGGCGACTCTTTCAGCTGGCAAACAGGACCCTTTTTTTCATCAGCTGATGCGATGGAATCGTTCTGCTGTAACTCTTAACGGGAGCAGTGCTGAGCGCATTGGGGGGAATTTTAACCTAACACGCCAGGCAGGAACCCCACAGGATCTGGTAAAAAGCTGATTTTACACCCTACCCGAGTAAAATCGAATGGTGTGTAAAGCCAGCATTGCACCTAATCTCATCAGTCATTTAAAATTGTCCCCAGTGAGTGGGAACAGGTTGCACACCTGCTGTTCAGTCAGGCACTGATGTAGGAGGGAGAAAACAACTTGGAAAGCGGGGGAGGAAAATAAATGCTAAAATTCTGTTCCATCATATTCAGCATCCGCGACAAAAAATCTTGTTACTAAATTCAACCCCTATACTCCTCCTCTGCTTCATTCCAGCATTTTAGTTAAATCTTTACCCTGAATTAGCTGGTAGCGGATGTCCTTGATACAGTAAAAATGATCCAATAATCTGGATTGAACCCCATGTGGGGTCTCAGGCTGCTGTCATTTTTCTGTCACACAGGTTCCTTCATTACAATTCCCAAGCTGCTAAATAAACTCCGAAATCGGCTTGCTTGATTCAGTGTGAAAGCTGACGTGTTAGATTTTTCCCAGCAGCGGTGATGAATCTTGGAGTGAGATTGTGCTGTCACGTTGAGTGCAGGCAAGGGATTGGAATGAAAATTCTCTGAATGCGTGGAGAATGCACATGAACAGCCACAGCTTAGGGAATAATGCCTCTTGAATACTAAAGGGATGCTGCAACTTTTAGAAACTAACACTCATTGACGGGCTTTATTTGTACGTTGAAGATAGAATTGGGTACAGTAGTGTAGTAATCCAGAAGCCTGGACTAACAATTCAGAGAGCGAGAATTCAAATCCCACATGACAGTTTGAGAATTTGGAAATAAAAAGCTGGTATCAGTAAAAGTGACCATGTTGGATTTCCGTAAAAACCCATTCAGTTCACTAACATCCTTTTAGGGAAGGAAACCTGCTGTTCTTACCCGGTCTGGCCTATATGTGACTCCAGTCCCACAGTAATATAGTTGCCTCTTAAACTGCACTCTGAAGAGCCCGAGCAAGCCACTCAGCCAGGTCAACTAGGGATGGACAATAAAGGCAGGCCTTGCCAGCGGTACCCACATTGCAAGGATGAATAAGGGGAGGAGTTTAGGGAGAGAGTTGTAGAGACTAGCACCAAGGCAGGTGGAGGAAAGCTGGGAGACAAAGATGCACAAAAGTTCAGAATCAGAAGACCAGTGGGTGTGGGAGGTGATACAAGCTGGAGGCAATTGCAGAGATGTATTGAGACATTTGGTCTGGTTTCAATTACCTTTTTTCCCAGAGTTTAATTTTTCCCTCATTAGCCCTGGGTTTTCCCCTGTTTTTTAAAATCTGCCAGGGGGTTACATGGCGTTGGAAGGGTCAGCTCATGATGCTCCAGGCATCATGGTGTGGGGAAGGCTTGATGGACCAGCTGGTCTATTCCCACCCGACTTTTTTGTCCGTTTGTATAAGACATGGCAGCGTAGCGATTCAAAGATGAAGAAGCATGGGGGGAGGCGGTGGGTGGGACAAGGAGCCATTGTACACTGGCGAGTCCGGGGGTGATGGGTACATGAGAAATGCAGGACGGAGTATTGGCTATTGAGTTTTCAGCAAGTTGGGGTTTAAACAAGGCCGGAGACGGAATGCCCAAAACATTACCTCTGGAACCGAGGATCTGAGCCGTAGATCTGTGAATGTGACTGACATGACAGCTGTATTTCACTGCTGCTGAGCAGCTGCTCCAGGCTTTCTCCCCAGCACACACTGAATGCCGTGATGCTAATGGAACTGATCTCTCCTGCTATGACGATGACGGCTTCTGTCCGATCTGAATCTGGAGGGGGGAGAAGGATGAAAGAAAATGGAACTGGCATACACTCCACTCCAGAGGCTTTTCCTTCAAGAGGTCATTCCTGGTCACAAATTATTATTTTTTTTAAAAATCAATTCCATAAAGAAATACATTTAAAGCAATCACTTTGAAGATTCGGTATATTAAAAAGAACTTTCAGGGGAGCCGACCATCCAATCCAGAAGGGGGAGGTGAAAAAGCCCATCTCACTTCGATCAGATCTCTCCATGATCGAAACATTGGTATCTTCAGCAACACACTGAGATAGTAATCACTCGTGACCTTGATTCCTCAGCAAAAAAAAGCGGAACTTGCCGCTGCTCCAAAGCAATATAAAATGGTCACCCATGAATGTGTTTAAAATAGCCTGTTCAACTGCTAGTAAGGGCTGAAGACGAGTGGGTCTGCTGCTTGAGAAAGCAGTGTACACCGACAGTGTGGTGGATCAGGTATAGTTGCATCCAAAATGTTGCCCACACCCTGGCTGCTACTCTGATCTGTGCCTGTTTCAAATCTCTTCACATCACTTCAGCGCTCCACGACAAAAACCCTACTCGCTTGGCTTGTGAATGCAGCAGGTGGGCTACAAGTGAAACCCCAGGCTGGCTGCCACTCAAATAGAACATGTACCAGTGAAAAAGTCAGTCATCCTATTTATGTAGGCTGATCAGCATGCATAATATGTTTAAAATGTGGCTAATAATTTTGGCATTTATTCTGTAAACACATTGGACCGGAATTTGCGCCTTCGAAACTGACCACAACTTTGGGGTTTGGCGCTTGCACTGGCGCATGTGGAAATACTGAGGTTGCAATCTGTCATTCACTGCTTCAGCAGAGGCTGCGCTGTGCCCCCTTCCCCACACCCCCCTCCACCATAGGGCCAGCAATCGGTGTCATCACGGAAACTAACAAACTCTTCGGTAATAACGCTGTCAAATTCACCACAAAAAATTAAACTCAAAGGGATTAGGTACAACTGCGGTTTTAACAGCGTATTGACGGCTAAACAAATGTTATGGGCTTGAAAAACTAACTTTAATTTTATGCAGTGTGAAATTTAGCCATTTTAATAAAAATTAAACATTTAAAGAAACTTAGTTTTTAAGTTTGTTCATCTTTATTTCAGGTTTGCCTTTTCCTCATATAAGAGCCCCAATCTTTGTTTTGCTCTCTCTAACATTTTTAGAAAGTTATCATTTTAAGAGCTTACTCATTTCCTTGTTCGCTGTCTGTGAGAATTCTGCTCGGCTGCGATTGACTGCTTAGACAGCTTGTTGACGCCATAGCAGCTCACACTAGGGGATCCCCATTATACTGAACTTCTCAACACAGAGATCACGAGTTCTTTGTACGATCTTACTTCGGGCCCAGCAGCAAACAGCTTCGCTTCGCTATTGGCCGCAAATTGCGGCGCATGGAAGTTTTCTTCGATTGCATCTGTTCGTCATGCTTCCAAAAAGTAAAACCGCGTTGGCTGTTGTCAATTTTTTTTCATTCTTGGGATATTGGCGTCTAGCAAGGCCACCATTTATTGCTCATCCTGATAAAATCGCTTACTTCCACCTTCATAATATCACCTGTCTCTGCCGTTGCTTCAGCTCATCTGCTGCTGAAACTCTCATCCATGCTTTTATTACCTTTAGACGTGATATTCCAATGCTCTCTTGCTGGCTCCCCACCTTGCACCCTCCATAAACTTGAATTCATCTAAAACTCTGGTGGCCATATCCCAACTCGCACCAAGTGCCATTCACCCATCACCAACGTTCCCTCTAAGCTACTCAGCTGTACAGCTGTTTGCCAGACCCACACAGCCCGGGACCAACTTTTCCAATGTTAAATTTTGCGCATGGGCCACGGAGCCCAAATAAATTAGGGAACATTGTCCATCACCCCTGTGCTCACTGGTTTACATTGGCTCCTGGTCCAGCAACACCTCAATTTTAAAATTCTCATCCTTGTTTTCAAATCCCTCCATGACCTTTCCCCTCCTTATCTCTGCAACCTCCTCCAGCTCTACAATCCTCCGAGATCTCTGCTCTCCTCCAATTCTGGCCTCTTGTACATCCACGATTTTTATTGCTCCACCATTGGTGGTTGAGCCTTCCGCTCCCTAGGCCCTAAGCTCATTAATTCCATCTCTAATCCTATCCATTTCACTATCTCTCGCCTCCTTTAAGACTCTCCTTAAAACCTAGCTTTTTGACCAAGCTTTTTGTCACCTGTCCTATTATCTCCTTACGTGGCTCGGTGTCCGATTTTGTTTGATACCGCTTTTGTGAAGCACCTTGGAATGTTTTACTATGTTAAAGGTGCTATATAAATGCAAGTTGCTGTTGTTAAATTTCACATTCTCAAAAATAATTGTGACGTTCTCGTGTTTTGGATGTGAGCTGATGTGATAGAATGGCCTCTTTCCTTCTACATTGTGTCCTTCCTTTGACTGACTGCTCATGTTGTTCTGGTCTCCACAGGAGGTGTTGGAACTCGCCTTCTCTATCCTATACGACCCAGAGGACTCTTTGAATTTTATTGCTCCTGATAAGCATGATGTAAGTTATTTCCTCCTTTCCATTAATGTTATTTTTAAATTGCTTTCTCAACAGTTTTGCACTTGACGAGGAAACTGTGGTGAGCTTTGAAGAATTATCCATTAATATTTTATTTAATGGTACTTCACAAAAAAAAAGTCATGAATATTTTTGAATGAGGAATTCTATAAATCCGCAGAGATTAGCTGAGTTCAATATAGTTGCTTCATAAGAACATAAGAAATGGAAGCAGGATTAGGCCAATTGGCCCATTGAGCCTGCTCTGCCATTCAATAAGGTCATGGCTGATCCGATCATGGACTCAATTCCACTTCCCTGCCCACTCCCCATAACCCTTTACTCCCTTATCGCTCAAAAAATCTGTCTATCTCCACCTTAAATATATTCAATGATCCAGCCTTCAAAGTTCTCTGGGGCAGAGAATTCCATAGATTTACAATCTTCTGAGAGAAGAAATTTCTCCTCATCTCAGTTTTAAATGGGCGGCCCCTTATTCTGAGACTATTTCCCCTAGTTTTAGTTTCCCCTATGAGTGGAAATATCCTTTCTAAATCCACCTTGTCGAGCCCCCTCATTATCTTACACGTTCCAATTGACAATGTTCACCTAATAACCAAGGCAAGCTGTCTTGAGCGGTGCTCAGTCTTGGGGCTGGATCGCACAAGCTTTTGGCTGTTGGTTGAATGTCCTGCTGCTTGAGCTACTGAACTGTCACTTGATACCATGAAAGTACAGTAGACCCAGTGCAAAATTTGCCCTGGGGAACCACGTGAGAAGCATATTATTATAAAGGGCATATTAAATATGGTTTCTTTTAGTGAGGGAACCCAATCAGGATCTATTTGGGCTTCAATAGCTTGTATGGTCTATCAGAATATTGTAGCGGGAGAGTGCGTACTGTACAGGAACCCTGTTCACATATATTAACCCTGCAAGCTGTTTCTTGCATAAAGTAAACAACACGCACTTCATTTTGTGCATTCATTTGAACTTCACATCTCTGAGTAAGTGATGCCTAAAACCAATACAATTCAGCATGACAAATACAAAGACATTTATTCTGAATAACAAAATTCAAAACTGCGGCAGCATAGAACCAGCTGGTTACATAGTGAAATAGGTCTGCAGTAGCGCTTGGCCTGAGAACGGATCAAGCTAATGAGTGAGATATGCTGAGCTGGGAATACTGGTCATCTTCAAATGAACTTCAAGAACAAATTATATCAGGACATTTTTGTATTTAAAAGAATACCTCATGTGAAGCACTTAGTTCTGATAGCCTTTTCCATGTCACTTGATGTTTATTTTTGTCAAAACATTTGTCTTTAGACAGTGAGCGTGAATGATAACATAGGTGACTTACTGAGCTCAGCAGTGCAAAGGAGCCAAGCTAACCCTTATGGATTCTGTCATCAACTCAGCATGTGTCAGTAATCTCTCAGTGTTACTTGCAAGTGCTAATTCATCTCCCTTGCACTGTCGGCCTCCCAGTACCCATAAAGATGTCATTGGCACTCACTATTTAAAGACAAGTATTTTTAATAACACAAACTGTAAAAATGCTGTAGGGCATTGGAGTTCATGAGTTATGTTTGATTTTGAAAGCTGTACTGATTTCAAGAGTAATTTTAACCTCCAAAAATGGGTGGGTTGGGGTCAGGTTTAAATCTCAAACCTGACCTAAACCCGCCCACTTTCACGTTTAACAGAGGCGGGACGGGGCGGGCAGCCATTTAAATATTATATTGAGGTTGGGAGCCTCGCATTTAACGTTGGATGGCCGGGTTTCCCAGGCCTTGGGAAACACAGCAGCTCAACGGAAGCAAGTACAGCTTCAGGAGAAATGCAAGTGCCCTTACAGCCCTGCTAGTGGGCCAGGAGGAGCAGGAGTATTTCCTCTTGAACCCCCCAAGCTTACCTGCTTCCCTGCTTACCTCCCCCATCGGACCCCTCCCCCCCATAATTTGTGGTACTCTATAAGCAAATCAGTGTATCTTTACAGTGACTAAAAGTAGCAACAGCTTGAACCCAGCAGGTATTTCTTTTTTTTTTTAAGTGTTCCATCCCTTTATTTTTATCTTCACCGATTCTAAAATCAGAACAATAGTTTAACCATAGCAGATTATTCCCTGTTGTATGCCACATACAACACTGCCTTGGTAGAAATTAGTGGACCATCTACCTGGTTTTCATTGCACTATTGTGCACATGTCTCCAACTTTTAAAAGGCTCTTATCCTTTAAAGCTATAATTAAAAATTCAAACGCATGATATAATGCTACCTACTTTGGCATATAAAAGTTTCTTCGGACTTGAGAAATGACATAACTCTTAAGGGAATACATTACTAATGGGTTACCTGGCTCCTAATGCAAGGGAGTGAACCACTTACTCGGCCTTTTCAGGTGAGGCACTGATCCTATTTACACCTAGGGTATGTGCTATGATGGGGCTCTCAGCTAAGTGAGTCCTGTTGAGACTGAAAATGTCTCTTCATGCTGCCTTAAAACAGAATGATCAATGATCAGAAGTAAATTGTGCATTATTGAAAGTGTAGGCCTTAAAACTGTGACTCCCCTCACACGAGTTCCCTTGTCAGACTGGAGATGCAAAGTAGAGAGTGGTCACTAACCGTGCAGGAAAGGAGGTATAATTAAAAGTATCATCATCCTGGGCCAGTATTGGGCAACTGCTTATTCCCAGTTGTAGATCAGGAATGCAAGAGGCCTGGGATAGGTCACTTGCTGCCTTTCAACCGAGTAAAAGATGTGGTGGGGGGGCAGTCTTGAGGAAAAGAAGGCGGAAAGAAGCACTCGCAGTTGATAGCGGAATGTCGTACGTCCAAATAATATTCAATTTTGGCAATTGAAAAACTAACGAGATTACAGATTATTAATTGCACAACTGTTAAGGATGCCATGGGGTGGAGACAGCCATCGCTGTGTGGGAGCATCAAGGATAGATCAAGCAATGAGGGAAGTCAGTGAGGGAAGTAATGTCATCTTGTTTACCTCCTATTGGCTGGTAAGCGTGACATTATTGGAAGTCATGGAACCAGGTCAACTACCCATCTGACCATAGTTGGCCCCAGCCCCATGGAAACCAGGGAAAACAAAGAAGAAATAGATTAGATAAAAGAAAACTTGTTGAACAGTTCACAATTTGAAAATTAATATCTGAAAAATGCGTCATCTTACACTTTAGTTCATTATCCAATAGTCATGAGTTCCATTGAAATGAGGTGCAGTCCTAACAAACAAGTGACCTTAAACACACATTGTCTGACACATTCATCATTATAGTGACCAAGTTATGCACTCACTGACTTTTAATAAATCAGCAAACTCACCATCCAGGTCAAATTAGTATTTACAGTCAAATTTCAGTCATGGAACTATATTGGCTGATAATTGAGATGAGTGGTAACTAGTCTCCATAATTCCAAAAGGATATAGAGGCACGGAGAAGGTGCTAAAAAGATTTACATGGGATGATACCAGAACTGAGAGTTATAACTGTCAAAAAAGTCTGAACAGGCTGGGGCTCTTTTCTCTAGAAAAGAGAAGGTTGAATAGACCACAATTCGAGAACTGTGCACTGTCCTGGTCACGAAAAAAAAGTTACAAGGATGATGACAGACTAAATAAGCTGGAGCTCTTTTCTCTATAAAGGAGAAGGTTGAGAGATGAGAGAACCCTAACCCTGATCCAGGTCTTTAAGATTATGAAGGGGTTTGATAGGATAGACATAGAGAAGATATTTCCATTTGTAGTGAGTCCAAAACTAGAGATCATAAAATATAAGGTAGTCACTGATAAGTCCAATAAAGAATTCAGGAGAAACTGCTTTACCCAGAGTGGTTAGAATGTGGAACTTGCTACCACATGGAATAGTTGAGGCGAATAGCATAGGTGCCTTTAGGGGGAAACTAGACAAGTGCATGAGGGAGAATGAAATAGAAGGATATTGAGATGGTGTTAAATGAAGTGGGGTGGGAGGAAGCTCATGTGGAGCAGAAACACTGGTATAGACCAGTTGGGTCGAATGGCCTTTTCTGTGCTGCAAGTTCTATGTAAGCCATACCCATTAATTAGTAGTCATAGCGTACTACTTGCTTTTTGTAAATATGGGATTGTGCGTGCTCAGGTCTTCCCCATGTGTAATATAACACTTTTAGTAGGGATTGATGTTTTGTTAATCAGGGAGAACTAAAATTCCAAATGTTAAATGACCCCCAGCAGGGCATTTGAAGTATTTAGAATTGCATAACACTGTGAACGCTCAATAACGCCAGCTGCTGATTTGTGACGGAATATAAGAAATGAGGTAAAGTGGCAGCGCTGTGAATTCAGTGATTGGCTTGGCGTTGATTCTGTAGCTTCCTTGTAGAACCTCTGACAGATTCACACAAAGAATCGGATGCTGAACAAGCAGGGAACTTAAATCGGCGAGTATAGCTTGCTGATCGTTCTCAACACCCCCCCTTTCTCTTTTCCAGTACTGCGTGTGGACAGATGGGCTGAACGCTCTGCTCGGGAAGGAGATGTTGAGCGAGCTGACCAAGAACGACCTCGACACGCTCCTCAGCATGGAGATGAAGCTCCGCCTCCTCGACCTAGAGAATATCCAAATTCCAGAAGCCCCTCCTCCCATCCCCAAGGAGCCGAGCAACTATGACTTTGTTTACGACTGTAACTAGACACGAGGACGAAGCTGTGAGAATAAACTGGAATCCGTAGTAACTGGAGCTGCCCTCTTTTCTTATTGTTCTCTGTATCTGCTGCCTATGTACCTTCCAGCTGCTCTCTGGCCTCTATTAATCTTTAGCTAGACCAAATTGTTTTCTAATTTCTTGGGCATTACTTAATGGAAAATGTCTTGTGTTTCTGTGTCACTCAAAGTAGCGATGTTGCCACAATGTAATCTCCGCTGGGAGTTGAACCAAGTTGGACCTTTTCACGGTTGATATGACTTGTCACCGATCTAATTTCTGCCAAAGGTTTGGTTGTGGCAGGACAGCATGAGATGGCCCATCATGCTTTGTTACCACAGAGTGGTGAAAGGGATCAATGATTGGAGGAGAGAAGGCAGATCATACATATTTTGTGTGTGTGTATCAAAAACAAATGGAAAATCAGCATACTTCCATTCAAGAAACCTGAAATCAATTTGCTCTAGGGCAGTTAATATCTCAAATTGCATTCCCTTCGGGGTCCGACCATCCAGCCGCACACTTTGTTCAATAGATAAAGTATACATCATGATGCCAGTAATGTCGTAGCTTATCAATGTGTATCATACTTAAAAGGAAAGAGTAAGTCTATGTTGAACTAAACCTATGGTCATGGCTTTGGCTCCCTGTAGAGTAAGATACCTACATTGCATTAGTGATTTTTTTGTGAAATATGCCAAACAGCCAGTATTATGTCAATGTTGTGTCATTACAGTGTTAGAGAAGAATTTACAAGAAAACATTTTATATATTAAAAAAAAAGTTAATACCATTTTTGGCTCGTTACGTATATATTTAATGGAAAATGCACGTCTGTGTATTGTGGAAATGTTCCTTTACAACATTGAAATATCTGAATAAATGTCCTCGGAATATTGCGGTTTACAATAAAAAAACAGATTTATTACCAGAGTTTGGATTTATTCTCTCTCGTCACAAAGAAATGTTGAATTTACTACAATGTTGTATGTGTGGCAGTCAGGAAAAACACAGTAGATTTTATATTCCAGGAGTAGAGTTTTGTGGATCAGAGTCACACATCAGGCTCCACACGATTTTTCATCCATCAATTTTAATTTATAATATCTATCCTTAAAGCATAAAAGTGGTACATTCTTGTCTAGTTTCTCTACACCATCAGTGGTAGAGTCTTCAGCCATGAACTTTTCGGGGTGTCTCCAAAATGTCAAACAGGAAGCGTGCGCGGACTTCTGATTGGAAATCCATTTTGGGTAAGGACAAACAAATAAGATACATCTGTTGCCGTTACCTACGCCTGAAGCCTGCATTAGGCCCTTCGCGTTTGCAAATAAAGACCTGCTTGAGATCCCTGCTACAAGATTGGTTTGCCCTTACTCTGAATGTAGAGCCTGCTCCTCCCGATCCAACATTGATAGGACCCTCTCGATTGCTGTCCCCTCAGGTCCGACCCTCAATCTCCCGAGATCCCCAACCTCCTTACACCCCCTGACCCAGGCCTGACCCCTGATTTCCCTCGACCGGACAACCTGGGATTCCCGATTCTGCTGGCTGCTGGCTAGTGATGAGCGCTCCTGAATTTCTAGACCATTGTGTTTCTAAGGGTTTATGTAACTATTATCATAAAATCATGCTGCACAGAAGGAGGCTATTAGCCCATCGTGTCCGTGCCAGCTCTTTGAAAGAACGATCCAATTAGTCCCACTCCCCTATTTTTTTCCCATAGCCCTGCAAATTGTTCCTTTTTAAGTTTATATCCAATTACCAATTATCTGCAGGGTGGGACATGCAGATAGTCACATTACAATTACGATTACATAAAAAAATGAAAATATTACTTACACTAACTACTTGACCAAGGTCGTGCCATTTCTTTTTACACTGGCTTCCAGATCTCATGGTATGCACCACTGCGCAGTAATCTTCTGCAACTTGGTTCCAGCGTTTCTTCATTTCTTTAAGTGGCACTTTTATGCGACCTCTGTTGCTGGTATCCAGCTCCTGCCATTTCTGCTCAATGACGTTGACTGATATCTCATTCAAGAAATTCTTTGTTCTTGGTGGACGTTGTTCCATTGCTGTATTGAATTGACACTCTTATTTTTCAAAACATACAGTCCCTATTTTGCATGCACCTATGCAGCACTTGTTCTGGAAGTTTAGCAGCAAAAAGCAGCACTCACTGATTTCAGCAGGTGATTTCTTCAACAGTGCTGCTAAAAGCACTCCTTCAAGCACAAATAATCACCACGATTCAATCCCAAGCCTTTCCACAGCTCCACAAAACAAATCAGCACTTTTCATCCTGTACCTTTAACAATGGCCGAGTGCCAATGTTTGTAACCTACTGCGCGTGCGCGCACGCTCCAACACGCACGCGCAGGGCTGCCGGCACAACGTCTTTGGATCAGAGTTGGCCCTGCCTCACTGCACTTTCAAAATTGGTGCAACGTGTGGCTCCGCACCCCACCCCACTGATCTCTACGCGCTGTGCTGAGCTGCAAGGAACCTGCTGGGAGGCCGAGAATTCCTCCATGAGTTTTTGACACGCTTTTGGGCGCGAAAAATGAGCGTGGATGTCGGGGCTGCGCCGTTCTAGGCGCACCCCGAAACTTGAGGCCAGAGTTTCTGCTTCCATCACCCTTTCAGGTAGTGCATTCCAGACCATCACAATTCGCATAAAATAAATCTCTGCGCCCCTCTGGTTCTTCTGCCAATTATTTTAAATCTGTGTATTCTGGTTACCAACACTCCCACCAATGGAAACAGGTTAATCCTACTTGCTCTATCAAAATCCTTAATAATTTTGAACACCTCTATTCAATCTCGTCTTAACCATCTCAGCTCTACGAAGAACAATCCCAAATTTTCTAGTCTCTCTACATAACTGAAGTCCCTCATTCCTGGTACAATTCTGGTAATTCTCTGCAGCCTCCCCAAGGCCTTGACATCCTTCCTAAAGTGTGGTGCCCAGATTTGGTTATAATGGTTTTGCTTAGCTTCCTTGCTTTTGTACTCTATTATATTGTGGTTCTGCTTCACTTCCTCTCTTGCGAACTACGTTTTTTTGATAAACATATAAGGCTGAAGTTATTAATAGGTTTCTGGATCACTGAAAGGTAGGCAACATTTGTCCTGGGGTGCTAATTCTTTCCATGATGTAATGCCTACTCCCACAGCCCTAATTTAGAAAGTAATTCCCAACTCTGTTTCGACTTTTGAACAACAGGGGCCAAGCTCCAATCACTGTCTAGGAGAGAGCTTCACAGGCAAGACGTTCTGTGTGATGGCTTTGAACATAGAAAATAGGTGCAGGAGTAGGCCATTTGGTCCTTCAAGCCTACATCACCATTCAATATGATCATGCACTTCAGTACCCCATTCCTACTTTCTTTCCATACCCCTTGATCCCTTTAGCCGTAAGGGCCACATCTGACTCCCTTTTGAATATATCTAACGAACTGGCCTCAACAACTTTCTGTGGTAGAGAATTCCATAGGTTCACAACTCTCTTAGAGTGAAGAAGTTTCTCCTTATCTCGGTCCTAAATGGCTTACCCCTTATCCTTAGACTGTGACCGCTGGTTCAGGACTTCCCCAACATTGGGAACATTCTTCCTGCATCTAACCTGACCAATCCCGTCAGAATTTTATATGTTTCTATGAGATCCCTTCTCATTCTTCTAAATTCCATTGAATATAAGCCTAGTCGATTCAGTCTTCATATATCAATTCGTCATCCTGGGAATCAGCCTGGTGAACCTTCGCTGCACTCCCTCAATAGCAAGAATGTCCTTCCTCAGATTAGGAGACCAAAACTGTACACAATATTCAAGGTGTGGCCTCACCAAGGCCCTGTAAACAGTAGTAAGACCTCACTGCTCCTATACTCAAATCCTCTCGCTATGAAGGCCAACATGCCATTTGCTGCCTTCACCGCCTGCTGTACCTGTATGCTAACTTTCAATGACTGATGTACCATGAAACCCAGGTCTCATTGCACCTCCCCTTTTACTAATCTGTCACCATTCAGATAATAATCTGCCTTCCTGTTTTTACCACCAAAGTGGATAACCTCATATTTATCTACATTATACCACATCTGCCATGTATTTGCCCACTCCCCTAACCTGTCCAAGTCACCCTGCAGCCTCTTAGTATCCTCATCACAGCTCACACTGCCACCCAGCTTAGTGTCATCTGCAAACTTGGAGATATTACATTAATTCCTTCGTCTAAATCATTAATGTATATTGTAAATAGCTGGGGTCCCAGCACTGAACCTTGTAGTACCCCACTAGTCACTGCCTGCCATTCTGAAAAAAAAACGTTTATTCCCACTCTTTGCTTCCTGTCTGCTAACTAGTTCTCTATCCACGTCAATGCATTACTCCCAATACCATGTGCTTTAATTTTGCACACTAATCTCTTGCGTGGGACCTTGTCAAAAGCCTTTTGAAAGTCTCAATACACCACATCCACTGGCTCTCCCTTGTCCACTCTACTAGTTACATCCTCAAAAAATTCTAGAAGATTTGTCAAGCATGATTTCCCTTTCATAAATCCATGCTGACTTGGACCGGTCCTGTCACTGCTTTCCAAATGCGCTGCTATTACATCTTTAATAATTGATTCCAACATTTTCCCCACCACCGATGTCAGGCTGACCAGTCTATAATTCCGTGTTTTCTCTCTTCCCTCCTTTTTTAAAAAGTGGGGTTACATTAGCCTCCAGTCCATAGGAACTGATCCAGAGTCTATAAACTCGGGTATTCCATGTGGAAAAGAGCATAAGAATCTTTAGGAGCAGAGAAATGGCCATCTAGTTCAAACAAGCCTATGTCTTTTTTATAGATCAATCCCATGTTCCTCAATCACTTTCACTTTTCATAAATGCATCCATCTTTAATCCATTCATGCTATGTGCTTCAAATGGCTTCTCTGTTAACTTTGAATGAAAAAAGTTTTGCCTAACTTCCCTTTTTTATTCTTCACCATGACTTCTTACACTTGTGCCTCTAGTATTTTGGTTCGGCGGACACTCTTGTGTCCCTGTTTGGGCTTGGGTCAGTCTCCCTTGTGGGAGGCTGACAGCTCAGCTTTATCTCTCTGATGTTGCAGAGGATGGACCTAGGCAAGCGCAAGGCATTCTCATCTAACTCTACAGCTAAGTACTATCATAGATGGTGGGGTGGAAATTGGTAAGCACTGTACCCATTCTTTTGGATGTAAAATGGGCGCAAAACATGCCAATGTAGCTCAGATACCTTCCCCGGTAGGTGGAAACCAGAGGTAGGTAGTAAAATTTTTTTGATTTTTAAAAAAATACATACATTTCTGTGGAGCCCGAAGAGCAGGAATCACGATCTCTCGTACCGCTCTGAAACTCTTGCCCTGCACCACTGCTCCCACCCCAGAAATTACCTGAGGCCTACCGCCGGGCAAAGCAGGCAGTAGGAAATTAAAGTCTTCGCTCGGGCCAACTGCCTGTGAAGGCGCAACCAGTACCAGCCGCTCGTGCTGAGTATGGGGGTGAGACCCGAGGACCAATTTCCATCGATTCTCCAGCCTCTCGCTTTGGACCCAGACTCATTTCTACACCAGTTATTTCAGTTTTCCTCCCACTCAAAATTTATTTTAATGTAATTTTCCCTCTAATTTCCTCCATGTAATCCACATCATTCTGAAAACATCTCGATTCTGCAATGTGAAGCTACTGAAGGGTTTGACTACCTGCCATCACTTCCTTTTTGCCAATTACGATTAGACAGAAGTACACTTTCTTGATTCTCATTCCTGATGATTTTCCAGCCATTTAGCTGTTTTACCAGCATAGCTCCGAAGTCATTTCAAAGTCAACATATTGAGCATTGTCACTGACAAGCGCGTGGGACCTTTATAGAGGTGAGGTAGCTGGACATGAGAATGGGCAAACTTTCTTGACCAAATAATTGACACTATCTTCTCAATGCTGAAGATGTCACACCATTCATCCCCCCCACTGCGTCTAGTTCTGCCTGCATTGATTCAGTTACTACTTACCTTATCAGATGGCACATTAACCACACTGTGGGAGGTGGTATTAGCAAAGAGTGTTACATCATGCCTGATGGGTTCCAACAGAGCATTGATGTGGATGAGGCATGGAGCAGGACTTAAATACACTTCTCTGAGGAGCTCAGTCATCAGCGTTGCAGTTAGAAGACATTAAAACAGAATTATAAGACATTGGTTAGCAGCTAGAACTCTCCATAACGTCAGCTCCCAACTGCTGTTGCGCCAGCAAGGGGAAGTGCTGAAAAGAGAGGAAGTGTTAAGCAGAGGGCAGCCAACTCCCCATCCGGGGGTGGAAGGAAATTGAAGGGCGCGTAATCGCAGCCTACTTTTCTGCACCTTATGCACCTGTTTACAAATTGGTATTGGCAGAGACAAATAAGCAGGTTGGCTACCTGCCCTCTGCCTGGCAAATACCAAACAAGAGGGATATAAAACAAGTTTTTTTAAAAGCCACGCTAGATTTCTCATTTCTATGTTTGGTCAAAGAGAATAAGCTAGTTTAAGATAATTGGCAAAAGAACCAGAATCGAGATGAGAATTTTTTTTTTAAGCAGCAAGTTACAATGATGTAACCTCACTATGGAGAAATGGTGAACAAAACGGGATGTGATAACCTAGGTGTTGGTCTATCCAGACTCTAAAATATCAACTACAACCACTGAACTAAAAGCTAAAACTGGTCAGTCAAAAATTCAGAATTAAATAAATCTCGGCAGCTCCATAATCGGATTTATAAAGGGATTGGATTCTACAGAAATTGCCTCAAGTCAGAAGTGCTTCACTGGCCTAATACCCCTTAAAAACCCTTTGCTAAAAGGAAGTCTGTAAATTGTGAATCTTCAGAGGGTGCTTTTAAAATGCTGGTTAAACCATGCATTCAGTCACTGAATACTTACTGATTTGTCAGTCCTAACCTTTGTGTATTCATTTAATTTGTAACTAATACAAAGTAATTGATCCCTTGCTAGCATTTACACATTTTTTTGCATTATAAAACAAACTGCACAAAATAAGGAAATCAGAGGCATCAAATAGATTGCCACAGTGAGACAAAATAAAAACAACATCTGATCTAGAGTTCAATGACTTTTTACTGCCGGTAGCTGCAGCAGGCAGGGGTCTTGGTAGGCAGTATCCTGTTTATAGTGTCTGGCAGGAATTGCAACTGCCCAGGAGAAAGCTCTATGCCCGCATGATTCCCCGCAAGTTGGTATTTCGGCCTCTCAAAAACAAGTAAAATGTTTTCACTGGGGAAGTCATCATCATCATCAACATAAGCAGTCCCTCGAAATCAAGGAAGACTTGCTTCCACTCTAAAAGTGAGTTCTCAGGTGACTGTACAGTCCAATGTGGGAATTACAGTCTCTGTCACAGGTGGGACAGACAGTGGTTGAAGGAAAGGGTGGGTGGGGAGTTTGGTTTGCCGCACGCTCCTTCCACTGCCTGCACTTATTTTCTGCATACTCTCGGCGACGAGACTCAAGGTGCTCAGCTCCCTCCCGGATGCTCTTCCTCCACTTTGGGCGGTCTTGGGCCAGGAATTCCCAGGTGCTGGTGGGGATGCGGCACTTTATCAAGGAGGCTTTAGGGCGTCCTTGAAATGTTTCCTCTGCCCACCTGCGGCTCGCTTGCCATGTAGGAGTCCCGAGTAGAGCACTTGCTTAGGGAGTCTCGTGTCCGGCATGCGGACGATGTGGCCCGCCCAACGGAGCTGGTTGTGTGTAGTCAGTGCTTCGATGCTGGGAATGTTGGCCTGATCGAGAACACTACGTTGGTGCCTCCCAGTGGATTTGCAAGATCTTGCGGAGGCTACCAAGAAGAGGGCAGCCAGTTCCTTGTGTAGGGGCGAGAGGGAAATCTTAGGTCGGGTAATTGCTGCTTGTTCTTTCCACCTCTATGTATTTCTATACAAAATGGCTGTGGCTGAGATCAGGGAACAACAAGATTGGCAAACCAGCCACCTCCTAAGAAATGCATAGCCTAAAGCACAAGATGTCAGTAGGTAGCATTCTCACCTCTCAGTCAGAAAGTAGTGCATTCACCTCCCACTCCAGAGCAAGGAGATCTCCAAGTAACTTGTCAGCATTTATACTTCATCCAAAACAGATTAGCTGGTCTTTCATCCCATTATTATTTGTGGGACCTTGCTGTGTGCAAATTGGCTGAACTATTTGCCTACAAAACAAGTGTCTACTCTTCAAAAAAGAAAAAAAGACTTACATTACATAGCACCCTTCACAACCTCAGGACATCCCAAAGCGCTTTACCGCAAGTGAAGTATTTTTGGAGTGTAGTCGCTGTTGTAATGTAGGAAATGTGGCAGCCAATTTGCACCCAGCATGCTCCCACAAACAGCAATGTGATATTGACCACGTAATCTGTTTTTATGATGTTAATTGAGTGATAAATATTGGCTAGGACACCAGGGAGAACTCCCCTGCTCCTCTCCGAAATAGTGCCTTGAGATATTTTACAACCTAAGAGACCAGACGGGGCCTCGGTTTAACATCTCATCCAAAAGACAGCACCTCCAAAAGTGTGGAACTCCCTCAGTGGTGTCAGCTTAGATTTTTGTGCTCAAGTCTCTGGAGTGGGACTTGAACTCACAACTTCCCACAAACAAAATGAAAAGTGCCATAGAAATGCAAGTTCTTTCTCAATCCTTCACAAAAGGAGAAGCCTGTTGCTTGTACTGCAGATAATGTTTTGTTGAAGGCAGCAGGTGCTGTGTCTGTCAGCACCACTAGGTGCTGCTTCTACTGGTGATGGGTTTTGTTTCTGACTGGTCTCCAACCAACAACTCCATAATAAGAGAAAGAATCTTGGGGTAGGATTTTCGTTTGGGCGTAATTGCCAATCCAGGCACAAATCCACCCCCAAATTTCCACTAGTTGTGAGAAGCATTTTAGAACATTGGGGGGAGAATTCAGTTGGTTAGCGCCTCCCATTAGCGCCTGCAGAGGGCGGTAACAGGGCACTGATGCAGTAGCGCCGGGGTGCGGTGAATCCAGCGCCGCACGGCAAATCCAGCCACCACCCCCTCCATTGTGCCTCCGATATGAGTTACTATCGGGGATTTCAACACCAGGCAGATCGTTACGTCAGTGAGCATGCAACACTCACTGGGCGCCCGATCTGCAAAATTGATTTGCGCCACCTACCTTATCACCTCGACAAGACAGCGACAGGGAGAGGAGGCATGAAGCAGCCAGTAGCCGGCTCCGGGAGAGTTATTTAAAGGGATCATGAGTAATGAGTCGCAGCTGTCAGGGTAGTGGAGTTTCAGTGCTTTCTTGTCAGTTTAACATTGTGCAACAGTTTAATTCAGTAATTTAAAGACTGAGTCAGGAGTGTTGTGTTAACTAAAAAGTAATTGCATTTATTCTTTAAAAATATCAAAGTGCTACACTTGGCTTACATTAATGGGGGCTGTATTGTCAGTCAACCTGGCCCTCCAGGATCTACGGCAGAGGGAGTGGAGGTAGTGAGAAAGACTGGAAGGTGCGGCCAGAGGGAGGATGAGGGCCATCAGGGCTCTCAACAGGAGGCCTTACCATTTAAGAGTATTCCGGCAGCACCTCTCCTATCTTCAATTAAACGAGGAGCAGTGTATTAGACAGCTTCGCATCACCAAGGTGGTGGTCACAGAACTCTGGCACCTCCTCCAAACAGACCTCCAGCCTCACACCAGGATGACTTAAACCCCAGATCCCTTTTGCTCACCACATCCCCATCATACCATTCCTGTGGCATGCCATATCACAGCTTCTTCCTGAATACAAAGGTGAAATGAGACCACAAAATATTGAAAAATCCATTAATAAACTTATGCATAAACATATCACACATATCATATTCATTCTAATAACTAATGACCCCAGTGCCTGCCATAGTTGAATAGCCGTCATAGTGTGCAAGGCATTGTTGGGTGAGTGAGTGCTGGGAGTGTGGTGCTTTGGACAGTGTTTGAAGCTTGTGGTACAGATGGTGGTATGTAGCATTTGTTGAAGCATTCAATCATCCTGACCACCCGACTGAGCACACCTGTTTCAGTCCTTGGCTCCTTCTCCTTGTTGTGTTTCTCCTTGCTGAGGCAGCTGCACAGCCAGCATTGCTGAGACTGAGGTGCTGCAGTAGCAATGAACCTCCCCTTTAAGTACTGGGTAAAGCCTGTGACAATGATGAGTTGAGATTAGACTACACTCGATATTGGTCCACCTTTTGAATGAAACGCCAATGAGTTAGGCCTTTAAGAGTTGATTTAGCATCCCAAGATCAACCAGCAAGGCCATTTGGAGTGCCCCCCACAGAAAGTCAGCAGCCTTCCACCAGCCTTTCTGCAGTCACTGGGGTACACTATGTGACATCAGTAGGATAGGCAAAGACACACACAAGACAATCACAAAGAGAATGCACAAGGGTGATGAACTCAACTCAAAGGTTCAAATTCGCCGTAGTGATGTTAAATCAGCATTGCACACTGACTGACATCACCACTCCCTCATTTTAATTTGTAGGGCAATGGATCTTACTGGCAGCGCTACTGGGCCTAGGAAGATGGCAAATACTGTGGGAGCAGCCACCGGCTGGTGAAAAAGCAGTGCCCACCCTCTTTTCGTGTTTTTTTTTACAATAATGGGTGGCATAAAGCCCCCGCACGTTTAGCCCTATCACTATCCTCATCACTTTCTATTACTTTGCCAAGTTTCGTATCATCTTCAAACTTTATAATGCTGCAAACTACACCTGACTCTAGCTCATTAATAAAAATTGAGAAGATTGATGGACACAAAACAGATCCTTGGGTAACAGCACTGCAAATCACTTCCCAGTCTGAAAAACATCCATCCATCCACTACCCTTTGCTTCCTGTCACTGAGCTAATTTCATATCCACAACCGTCACTTTCCCCTTAATTCCATGGGCTTCCATCTTCTTAATAAGCCTCCTGTGTGGCACTTTGTCAAATGCCTTCCGAAAGTCCATATGTACAATTTACAAAAACTTTTTCTTACTTTTCCTTTCTGTCCCTTTTTTTCTCTCCCTTTTAATCCAATCTTTCTTACCCACTCTTGATTTCTCTTCCTGTACTTGATTTTACTCTCATTCATCCTATTTCCTTTCTGTCATTTCTGTTTCTTTCTTAATCCTTACATCTCGATGGTTAAGAAGATGGACTGCCGTTCCAACCATTCATTTAGGTTGTTGCTCCGTTGCCCTCGTCACGCCATTATCAGCTCGCATCTCCAGCAAGTTATGCTGCAATTCTTTTTCTAAATGATGTGTGCAGGATAAAGTCTACTTGACGACGCGTGCTGTGAGATGCCCTGGTCCAGCAACCTCCAGACAAGATGTATTTTATCATTTTGGTCCCTCATTGAGATCTACCAGTGCATGAGTGTGGTCCAGGTGCATCTCCCTCTGATTTACTCTCCCTCTCTATAGGCAGTCACTCACCTCCACACAACCAGATAACAGCTCACTATCTGAGAAATTATGGATAGAAAAATGTAATTAGCAGATCAGCAGCTTGGAGACCCAGTGTGCTCCACCACAGCCCTTTAGAGAAAACTGATTTTAATACTATGCCCAAGGAATCTTCATTTCTTTTCTTTATTTCTCGTTTAGTTCTGCCCACACAATACGGCACATCCCAGCCAGGATGTGAGGTAAGCAAGTACCGGTCTTCCATACGGCTTTGCTGTTACTGGCCAGTAAGGAGGTGTGTGTCAGTGAGTGTTAGAGGGGAGGGGAGAAGGGCAAGAAACCCTTCTTCCATTTTTTCCCTGCAAGGACTTGAATTTACCTAGAGCCTTATCTCGTCCTTGGAGCATCTCAAAAGCAATTCATATCTAATAATTTTCCTTTTTTGCAAAGTATTGCAAAGTACTTCATAGAATCATAGAAATTTACATCCTACGAAAATGTTTGACTGTAGAGACACCGACCCTCAGTATGGCCATTGCGATAGCACAGGCGTTTATATCTACCAGTGATAACACCAAACAAATCTCTCAGCACACAAGCGCTAGCAATGTTCATAAATTAACTGGAACTGTGTTTGCGAGCAGAAATGTACAGGGCAGAACCCACGAGTCTGCAACTGCCAGCAGGCCTCAGGTGACCCAGATGACTCAGAGTCCCCAACAAAGGATGAATGCAAGGCAATTCACACCTTGTTGGCGTTGTGGAGGCTTCCATTCAGCCTATTCATGCCGCTTCAAAGGGTATGTTTGCAAGAGATGTGGAACAATGGGGCACCTCCAACGAGCTTGCAAACGAGCTGCAAGCTCTGCAAAACCTGCTAACCACCACGTGGCAGAGGAAGATCGATCCATGGGGGATCAAAGCAATTCGAGCCTCAGAGAGAGGAGGCAGATGCTGAAGTACATGGGGTACAGACATTATTGACGAAATGTCCACCTATAATGCTAAACGTAAAATTGAATGGCTTAACGTAGCCATGGAACTGGACACTGGCGCTAGCCAATCCATCACGAGTAAAAAGATGTTTGAGAGACTGTGGTGCAACAAAGCATTCAGACCAGGCCTGAGCCCCATCCACATGAAACTGAGAACGTACACCAAAGAGCTTATCACTGTCCTGGGCAGCGCCACGGTCAAGGTCACCTACAAGGGCACGGTGCACAAACTGCCACTCTGGATTGTCCCGGGCGATAGCCCCACACTGCTTGGAAGGAGCTGGCTGGGAAAAATCCGCTGGAACTGGGATGACATCCGAGCACTATCACATGTCAATGAGGCCTCATGTACCCAGGTTCTTAACAAATTTCCTTCCCTTTTTGAGCCAGGCATTGGAAACTTTTCCAGGGCGAAGGTGCAGATCCACTTGGTCCCAGAGGCACAACTCATCCACAAGGCACGAGCGGTACCTCACATGATGAGGGAGAGAGTGGAAATCGAGCTGGACAGGCTGCAAGCGAGGGCATCATCTCCCCAGTGGAATTTAGCGAGTGGGCCAGCCCGATTGTTCCAAAAGTGATGGCACAGTCAGGATTTGCGGCGATTATAAAGTAACTATTAATTGTTTCTCGCTACAGGACCAATACCCGCTACCGAAGGCAGACGACCTATTTGCGAACTGGCAGGAGGCAAGCCGTTCACCAAGCTCGACCTGACTTCGGCCTACATGATGCAGGAGCTGGAGGAGTCTTCGAAGGGCCTCTCCTGCATCAACACGCACAAGGGACTGTTCATCGACAACAGATGCCCATTTGGAATTCGGTTGGCTGCAGCGATCTTCCAGAGAAACATGGAGAGCCTACTCAAACCGATACCATGCACGGTGGTCTTTCAGGATAACATATTGGTCATGGGTCGGGACACCGTCGAGCACCTACAAAACCTGGAGGAGGTCCTCCAGCGACTGGACTGCATAGGGCTGTGGCTGAAGAGGTCGAAATGCGTATTCATGGCAACAGAAGTGGAGTTTTTGGAGAGAAAGATCGCGCGATGGACGGCATTCAGCCCACAGACGCCAAGACAGAGGCAATGAGAAACACACCCAGGCCACAGAACATCACGGAGCTGCGGTCGTTCCTGGGACTCCTCAACTATTTTGGTAACTTCCTACCAGGGTTAAGCACCCTTTTAGAGCCCCTACATGTGTTATTGCGCAAAGGTGAGAACTCGGTATGGGAAAAAAAACAAGTAATTGCTTTTGAGAAAGCCAGAAACATTTTATGCTCCAACAAGCTGCTTGTATTGTATAACCCGTGTAAAAGACTTGATGCTAGGATGTGATCCGTCGTCGTACGGAGTCGGGTGTGTATTACAACAAGCTAACGTTGCGGGGAAGTTGCAACCTGTCGCCTATGCCTCCAGGAGCTTGTCTAAGGCCGAGAGGGCCTGCAGCATGATTGAGAAAGGGGCATTAGCGTGTGTGTTCGGGGTAAAGAAAATGTATCAGTACCTGTTTGGCCTCAAATTTGAGCTGGAAACCGATCACAAGCCCCTCACATCCCTGTTCGCTGAAAACAAGGGGATAAATACTAATGCCTCAGCCCGCATACAAAGGTGGGCACTTGCGCTATCAGCGTATAACTATACCATCCACCACAGGCCAGGCACCGAGAACTGTGCAGATGCTCTCAGTCGGCTACCATTGCCCACCACGGGGGTGGAAATGGCGCAGCCAGCAAACTTGTTGATGGTGGCGCAGCCCGCAGACTTGTTGATGGTCATGGAAGTGTTTGAAAATGATACATCACCTGTCACGGCCCGCCAGGTTAGGACTTGGAGCAGCCAAGATCCTCTGCTGTCCCTAGTAAAAAACTGTGTACTGCATGGGAGCTGGGCCAGCATCCCAGTTGAAATCAAGCCGTTCCAGCGGCAAAAGGATGAGCTGCCATTCAGGCAGACTGCCTGTTGTGGCGTAGTGCTACCAAAAAAGGGCAGGGAGACAATCATCTCGGATCTCCACAGCACACACTCGGGTATAGTAATGATGAAAGCGATAGCCAGATCCCATGTGTGGTGGCCCGGTATTGACTCTGACTTAGAGTCCTGTGTACGGCAATGCAGCATATGTGCTCAGTTGAGCAACGCGCCCAGAGACGCACCACTAAGTTTGTGGTCCTGGCCCTCCAGACCATGGTCGAGGATCCATGTCGACTATGCGGGTCCGTTTCTCGGTGGTGGTGGATGCTTTTTCAAAATGGATTGAATGTGAAATAATGTCGGGAAGCACCGCCACCACCACCATTGAAAGCCTGAGGGCCATGTTTGCCACCCACGTCCTGCCTGACATACTGGTCAGTGACAACGGGCCATGTTTCACCAGTGCCGAATTTAAAGAATTCATGACCCGCAATGGGATCAAACATGTCACCTCAGCCCCGTTTAAACCAGCCTCCAATGGGCAGGCAGAGTGGGCAGTAAAAACCATCAAACAGAGCCTTAAACGAGTCACAGAAGGCTCACTCCAAACCCACCTGTCCCGAGTACCGCTCAGCTACCGCACGAGACCCCACTTGCTCACAGGGGTGCCCCCGGCTGAGCTACTCATGAAAAGGACACTTAAAACCGACTCTCGCTGGTTCACCCCAACCTGCATGATCAGGTAGAGAGCAGGCAGCAGCAACAAAATGTAAACGATGGTCGCGCCACTGTGTCACGGGAAATTGATCTGAATGACCCTGTGTATGTGCTAAACTATGGACATGGTCCCAAGTGAATCGCGGGCACGGTGATAGCTAAAGAAGGGAATAGGGTGTTTGTAGTCAAACTAGACAATGGACAAATTTGCAGAAAGCACCTGGACTAAATGAGGCTGCGGTTCACAGACTGCCCTGAACAACCCACAGCAGACACCACCTTTCTCGAGCCCACAACACACACCCAAAGGATCTACGACACCACGCCGGACCAGGAAATCGAACCCATCACATCCAACAGCCCAGCAAGGCCAGGCTCACCTAGCAGCCCTGAAGGGCCAATAACACACAAGCCCAGTGAGGGCACAGCCAACACATTGAACGGTGATTTGTACCGAGGCGGTCCACCAGGGAAAGAAAGGCTCCCGACCGCCTCACCTTGTAAATAGTTTTCACTTTGACTTTGGGGGGGGAGTAAAGCATGCACTCCCATGTTCCGCCACCAGGGAGCTCATGCCCTGAAGTCCCAAGGGATCCCAGCATCCCTTGGGAGCACTGTATATAAGCCGGCTCCTAAGGCCTGTTCCTCACTCTGGAGTGTCTTATTAAAGACTGAGGTCACTGTTACTTTAACCTCCCTGTGTGCAGCCTCATCTGTGTTAGGAACACAATACTATCATTTAATGTGTATTCCCTTGCTCTGTTAGCCCTCCCCAAATGCATTACCTCACACTTCTCCAGATTGCATTCCATTTGCTATTGCTCTGCCCACCTGACTAGTTCATTGATATATATATACCTTTCTTCTTCGTCATCAACCACCCAGCCAATTTTATTATTATCTGCAGACTTCTTAATCAAACCCCCTACATTCAACTCTAAATCATTGATATATACCACAAAAAGCAAGGGACCTAGTACTGAACCCTGCGGAACCGCTCTGGAAACAGCCTTCCAGTCACAAAAACACCCATTAACCATTATCGTTTGCTTCCTACTTCTAAGCCAATTTTGGATCCAACTTGCCATTTTGCCCTGGATCCCATGGGCTTTTACTTTCAAGGCCCATCTGCCATGTGGGACCTTATCAAAAGCCTTGCTAAAATCTATATACACTACATCATACTGCCCTCATCGACCTTCCTGGTTACCTCCTCAAAAAATTCACTCAAGTTAGTCAGACACGGCCAGGCCAACATCCCCAGCACTGAAGCACTGATCACAGTTGATCAGCTCTGCTGGGCCGGCCACATTATCCGCATGCCAGACAAGAGACTCCCAAAGCAAGCACTCTACTCGGAACTCCTTCATGGCAAATGAGCCAAAGCTGGACAGAGGAAACGTTACAAGGACAGCCTCAAAGCTTCCCTGATAAAGTGCAACATCCCCACCGACACCTGGGAGTCCCTGGCCAAAGACCGCCATAAATGGAGAAAGTGCATCCGGGAGGGCGCTGAGCGCTTCGAGTCTCATCGCCGAGTGCATGCAGAAAACAAGTGCAGACAGTGGAAGGATCATGCGGCAAACGTGTCCCACCCTCCCCTACCCTCAACGACTATCTGGCCCACCTGCGGCAGGGACTGTGGCTCTTGTATTGGACTGTTCAGCCACCTAAGGACTCATTCTAAGAGTGGACGCAAGTTTTCCTCGATTCCGAGAGACTGCCTATGATGATGATGACCCTTAACAAATCCTTGATTAATCCATGTCTTTCCAAATGAAGATTTATCCTGTCCCTCAGAATTTTTTCCAATAATTTTCCCACCACCGTGGTTAGGCTGACTGGTCTGTAATTACTCGGTCTATCCCTTTCTCCCTTTTAAAACAAAAGTGCAACATTAGCAGTTCTCCAGTCCTCTGGCACCGCACCGGTAGCCAGAGAGGATTGGAAAATGCTCAGAGCCTCTGCTATTTCCTCTTTTGCTTCTCTTACAATGGGATACATTTTGTCCAGGCCTAGGGATTTATCCACTTTCAAAGCTGCTAAACCCCTAAATACTTCTTCTCCCATATGTTTATTTCATTTAATATGTCACACTCCACTTACCTGCCAGCAATGTCTGCATTGCCCCTCTCTTTTGTGAAACCAGACGCAAGGTATTCATTACCCAGGTCTTTCGCCTCCACACACAGATTACCTTTATGGTCTCGAATCGACCCTACTCTTTCTTTAGTTATATTCCTGCTCTTAATGTATTTATAAAACATCTCTGAGTTTTCCTTGATTTTACTTGCCAAAATGTGTTCATGCTCTCTCTTTGCTTTCCTAATTTCCTTTTTAATTGCACCCCTACACTTTCTATACTCCTCCAGAGTTTCTGTAGTATTGAGCTCTCGGTATCTGTCATAAGCCTCCCTTTTTTTCTTTATCCTACCCTGTATGTCCGTTGACATCCAGGGGGCTCTAGATTTGTTTGTCCCACCCATTTTCTTCAAAGGTACATACTTGCTCCAAACCCTCCAGATCACCTATGAGGTTGTGTTGATAACCCAGAGAGTCCGAGTTCTGGGGGAGTCCGAGTTCTGGGGGAGTCCGAGTTCGGGTGAGTCTGAGTTGAGCCCGAGTTCCGGGAGAGTCGTAGAGCGGAAGAGTCCAAGTTCGGGAGAGTCCAAGTTCCAGGGGAATACGAGTTCGGGGGGTCGGTGAGTTTGCTAGGCCGTAGAGGTTGGTGATTCGGGAGGCCGCAGAGGTCGGCGAGTCGGTAGGCCCTGAAGTTGGTGAGTCGTTAGGCCCTGTGAGGTCGGCGAGTCTGGAGTTCGGAGCCCAGGAGTTTGGAGGCCTCGGAGGTCGGTGAGGTGAGTTGGTAAGTAGCTCTCTTTTCTCTATTTCTTTTTAATTAGATTTTAAACTAGATAAGACTAACTAGAGGGATGGCAGTGCAGCTCAGTCCCGTGGAGTGCACATCCTGCAGCATGTGGGAAGTCCTGGATGCTTCACGCAGCCTAGACAACCATGTGTGCAGGAGGTGTCTCCAGCTTCAACTGCTCGAGCTCTGCGATAGGGCCTATTAGGGTAATCTTTGTGGGGAGGCGGAAGATGTTGGTAGGGTTCTTACGAATACTTTTGCAGATACTGCTATAGAGGAGGAGTGTGATATTCTGGATGAAATAAGTATAGTGAAAGAGGATGTATTAAGGGGTTTGGCAGCTTTGAAAGTAGATAAGTCCCCAGGCCCGGATGAAATGTATCCCAGGCTGTTGAGCGAAGTAAAAGAGGAAATAACAGAGGCCTGGACCATCATTTTCCAGTCCTCTTTGGATCTGGGCATGGTGCTGGTGGATTGGAGGACTGCTAATGTAGTACCTTGTTTAAGAAGGAAAAAAGAGATAGGTCGAGTAATTACAGGCCTGTCAGCCTAACCTCAGTGGTGGAAAAATTATTGGAAAAAATCCTGAAAGACAGGATAAATCTGCATTTGGAAAGGCAAGGATTAATTAGGGACAGTCAGCACGGATTTGTTATGGGAAGATCGTGTTTGACTAACCTGATTGAATTTTTGGAGGAGGTAACCAAGAGGGTCGATGAGGATAGTGCGTACGATGTAGTATATATGGACTTTAGCAAAGCTTTTGATAAGGTCCCACATGGTAGACTGGCTATGACAGTTAAAGCCCATGGGATACAGGGCAAAGTAGCAAGTTGGATCCAAAATTGGCTTGGAGGTAGGAAGCAAAGGGTAATGATTGATGGATGTTTTTGTGACTGGAAGGATGTTTCCAGTGGGGTTCCGCAGGGCTCAGTACTGGATCCCTTGCTTTTTGTGGTATATATCAATGATTTAGATTTGAATATAGGGAGTATGATTAAGAAGTTTGCAGACGACACTAAAATTGGCTGTGTGGTTGATAATGAAGAGGAAAGTCATGGGCTGCAGGAGAATATCAATCTACTGGTCAGGTGGGCAGAGCAGTGGCAAATGGAATTTAATTCAGAGAAGTGTGAGGTGATGCACTTTGGGAGGGCTAATAAGGAAAGTGTATACGCATTAAGTGGCAGGCCGCTTAACAGTGTAGATGAACAAAATTACCTTGGAGTGCTTGTCCACAGATCCCTGAAAGTAGCAGGCCAGGTGGATAAGATGGTTAAGAAGGCATACGGAATGCTTGCCTTTATTGCCCGAGGCATAGAATATAAGAGCAGAGAATTTATGCTTAAATTGTATAATACTTTGGTTAGGCCACAGCTGGAGTACTGCGTGCAGTTCTGGTCGCCGTATTATAGAAAGGACATGATTGCATTAGAGAGGGTGCTGCCTGGAATGGAGAATCTTAGTTATGAGGACAGATTGGATAGGCTGGGTTTGTTCTCATTGGAATAGAGGAGGTTGAGAGGAGACCTAATCGAGGTGTACAAAATATTGAGGGGCTTGGACATAATGGATAGTAAGAGTCTATTTCCATTGGTGGAGGGGTTTATTACAAGGGGGCATAATTTTAAGGTGGTTGGTGGAAGGTTTAGAGGGGATTTGAGGCGGGAGGGGCTTCTTTACGCAGGTGATTGTGGGGATCTGGAACTCGCTGCCTGGAAGAATGGTGGATGCAGAAACCCTCAGCACTTTTAAGAGATGGTTGGATGGGCACTTAAAGTGCAGTATGGACCTAGAGCTGGTATTTGGGATTGGACTGGATGACCTTTTGATGGACGATGCAGATATAATGGTAAGTACTGCAGGGAATAAAATACAGCCAGGGTGATCTCCTGGACTAGTTTCGAGCGCCTGGATGTGTTGGAGAGGAATTTTCCAAGATTTTTTTCTCCCTAAATTGGCCTGGGTTTTTATCTGGTTTTTGCCTCTCCCAGGAGATCACATGGCTCCGGTTGAGGTGGAGTGTAGAATGTTTCAGTATAAGGGATGTCGCAGTTGTGTGAGTCGGACTGTTGGGCTGTGTGCTCTTTGCCTTTCCGTCATTATTCATAGGTTTATATGTAACCTTCAGGGTTCCTGACCAAGGGCCGTGTGGCTCTTTGTCGGCCGGCACGGACATGATGGGCCGAAATGACCTCCTTCTACGCTGTAAATTTCTATGTTTCTATGTTGCTATCACCTCCTTGAATGCCTCCCACTGTTCTGACACTGATTTACCTTCAAGTATCTTAGATCTGGTCCTGTGTAATGAGACAGGATTAATAAACAATCTCCTTGTAAAGGATCCCCTTGGAATGAGTGATCATAGCATGATTGAATTTCAAATTCAGATGGAGGGTGAGAGAGTTGGATCTCAAACCAGCGTACTAAGCTTAAATAAAGGAGACTACAAAGGTATCAGGGCAGAGTTGGCTAAAGTGGACTGGGAAAATAGATTAAAGTGATGAACAGTGGTGTACCTTTAAGGAGTATTTCACAACTCTCAAGAAAAATATATTCGCGTGAGGAGGAAAGGGTGTAAAAGAAAAGATAGCCATTCGTGGCTAACTAAAGAAATAAAGTACGGTATCCAATTAAAAACAAGGGCATAGAAATGTGGCCAATACCAGTGGGAGGACAGAAGATTGGGAAGCTTTTAAAAGCCAGCAAAGAATGACTAATTAAATAGCCCGAAATATAAAAACAGATAGCAAGAGTTTCTACAGGTATAGAAAAAGGAAAAGAGTGGCTAAAGTTAATGCTGGTCTCTTAGAGGACGAGACCGGGGAATTAGTAATGGGGAACACGAAGATGGCAGAAACTTTGAACAAATATTTTGTATCAGTCTTTACAGTAGAGGACACTAACAATATCCCAACAGTGGATAGTCAAGGGGCTATAGGGGGAGAGGAACTTAAAACAATCACAATCACTAAGGAAGTGATATTCAGTAAGATAATGGACTAGATTTTTCACCTTTATGCATATCGCCCAAAAATGGGCGGTATTTCTGGCGGTAAAAATGGATTTTCAGATTGCCGGCTTCTCGCCCATTCACAAAGCATCTAGTCTCCATTTTTGAAAATGGGCATTACCGCGAGCGATATGAAATGGGTGGTAGCATTAAATCTCACTGACCTTCTGCTGTAAAGTGTCGCCGTCCTCAGCAATGGCATGGCAGCGCTCGATTCCCGCGATTCAGGAGGTCAAGAGTCATCATGACATGCGCAGAAGAGGAAACAGAGAGAGAGGGAGCTCAGAGGGAATGAAGGCGTGTCTGGATGTGGTGTGGCTGCTTTGGGAGGAAGGAGGGAGACTTTGGAGCTTCACAGCAAGTAGGCAACAAAAACGAGCTGTTACCAGCCACATATTTGGCCGAATTTGGCCTATAAGGGAGGGAGAGAAGGAGGCATCACAGCACGCTGTGGAGACTGACGCTGGAGAGAGCAGTGAGGTGGGAGAGGAGCACATTGGAGGTTGCAAAAGAGCCAGGAGGTCCTCGGACGAGGCAAATGCCTCCCTCCTGCAGGAGATCGAGTTACGCTGGGAGGGTGTGGGAAGCCCACCCCAAAGGCCTACCAGAAGATATGGACCGAGATAGCAGAGGTGGTCTCGTTGGCGACCAACGAGGTTCGTGAGGGCAACCAATGCAGCAAACGATGGAACGAACTTGTGGGATCCGCAAGAGTAAGTATTACATTGATTTACAGGTACTTATGTACTTATATAATTTGATTTGTAACAGTCATGAATGACTATCAACAGATGTGAGGTCTTTCACTTTTACCGGGAATGTTTTACTCAATGTCTGTGGTCACAGTGCACGTCTTTAGGTAAAGAAGATAATTTTCATAATAATCATGATTATATCTGTTGGTTATGTGTTGCATCAGTCTCTGTGACAGTACCTAGCAATGATATTATGCAATGATCTCATGCCATGTCATTCTGTTACCTTTTACAGAAGAATCTATCGACGATGAGGTCCGTGCAGAGGCGAACGGGTGGGGGCCACCAGTCCCCAGAGACATCACTGAGATAGAGGAGCGGGTGCTCGCACTCGTGGGGAAGCACACCCGGACAGCCATGGACGCATCTGCAGATTCTGAAGTGATGCCACGTGGGTAAAGCTTACAACATTGCTTAATGTAAAGTCAATAGATGCCACACCCACTCATATCCGAACAATCATATATGATAGATGATTTCTAAAATTATCACAGAAATAATGATGGCCTAATGAAAATCATCGCAATGCAAATGTGTTGATGGTCATGAAATGTGATGTCAGTGATGATTTTGAGAGCAGTGGTGCTTTTGTCGTGCATATGCTGTGTGTAGCGCTGGAATCACCTTGTGACCCTAGAACCCCCTTCTCCTCTAATAACCTCATTTGTGTTTTGCAGCTCAGTCAGCAGCATGGCCCCAGGCAAGACCATAGAGGCCAGAAGATGGGGCGCAGGTCCAGACTCACCGGACGATCCTACATTTGGTGCTGAGGAGCTCCGATTCTCGCCTGTCAATCCGCTGGGTCTGTTCTCTACGGATGAGAGCGCAGACTTCGAGGAACCTGCATTGCCACGCTCCAGAAGCATTCCACCCCAAGGCCATCTAGTGCTCCTCCGGTCATTCCCGCCTCCACTCTGGAGGTACCGGCCCCAAGCACCTCGCCACAGAGCACCTCATTTGTCCACAGGATGGCGCCGACCCCGCGGAGGTTTCGTGGACGCGGCAGGTCTGGTCTACGAGCGCCACATGAGAGCGAAGAGATGGTACACATGTCCAGAAGGATTGGTGACCAGCTCATCGAAGCATTGGGGGGCATATCCCAACAGCTGGGCACCATGATTGAGTACGTTCCGTGGATGGCGGAGGACCTGGATGCGATAGCCAGGAACATTGCTGGCACACGCCTCCCAGTGGTCCCTTAGTGCACCACTCCACCCCTAGGTTCTGCACCACCACTGCAAACGACAGGTGAGAGACAGGACCAAGATCCTGCTTCTGTATCAGAGAATATTCCCCCCCTCGGCACCCCCCGCTCCCGTACCTCTGAAACCACCGTCTCTGCCTTCATCCCCCCCCAATGAGGCACCGCCTGAGGAGCTCCTCGGCCAGGCGGAATGGAGCGAGGAGGGAAAGGGATAGAGGTGGGGAGAAGGGGGGGGGGAGAAGGAAAGTGAGGTGCATGTCCGCAGGTGATGGCTGTGTTATATCTCCATCTGGGTGTATACAATTTGTTGTAATGTATGGGGGGGGGGTGGAGGGGACCACCCTCCTGCTTTGCATTTGTATTCTGTGTTGCTGGACATGTTGAACATTTGATTGATGTCAATGGTGGAAAAAGTGGGGTGTGGGCGGGGGTTGGGTGTTTTTCCCCATGATATTTATGATTTCAGACCAATGTTGGTATAAATTTTTAAAAATTGAACATAACCTTGTTGCGCATTGTCTCAGATAGCTGGACCGTTACACATTGGTGGTTCCTTAACATGAAAGGGTTAAATAAAACTTAACTAGATCATCATCATCATAGGCAGTCCCTCGGGATCGAGGAAGACTTGCTTCCACTCTTAGCATGAGTTCTTAGGTGGCTGTACAGTCCAATACGAGAGCCACAGTTTCTGTCACAGGTGGGACAGATAGTCGTTGAGGGAAAGGGTGGGCAGGGAAGTTTAATTGGCACCAAGGTGATGGGCACCATTGATGTCTGAGCTGCACACACACAGCAGTGTGTCAGTGTTGTCACTCACAGCAATGTTCTTTCAGGCAAATCTTTCAGATATCAGCACCTCACATAAGAGTCTTGCAGATATGTAGCCACCACGGTCAATTTCCTGCGGTCTGGAGGGGGTCGTGGGCATAGTTGCATAGCCAGCCTGATTGTCTGGCCCTAGGTCAGCGTCCAGCCCCTTGTCCTCCTCTTCCTCTCTCACCTGAGGTGGAGCATCAGTCCCTTCTGGCAATTCTTGGCCCCTCCTGATAGCCAGGTTGTGCAGCATGGAGCACACGACTACGAGTTTACCTACTTGCTCAGGGTTGTATTGTAGCTCCCCTCCTGAGTGGTCCAGACATCTGAAATGCTGCTTAAGCACAGTTATTGTTTTCTGGACCACACTGCGTGTGTCTCTGTCACTCTGGTTGTATCACTTCTCGACCTCAGTGTGAGTGTAACACAGATAGCTAGGCCATATCGGTTATCACCAAGCATCCAGCATTGTCTTTGTGGCTGACTCTTAAAGATGTCAGAGACAGCGCTCTCATGCAGAATGTGAGCCTCATCGAAGCTGCCTGGACATTTGGCATTCATTGGCATTATGATCTGGTTGTGGTCGACAACTAGTTGGACCTTCAGGGAGTGAAATCCTTTTCTGTTACGAAAAAGCTCTGGGTCCTGAGAAGGTGGCCACATGGCGATGTGAGTGCACTGTATTGCTCACTGCACGCTGGAGAACTTAGCAATGCAGTAGAATGCTCCAGCCCGGTCAGTCTGAGCCTCCGTGGTCATGGGGAAGCTGATAAAGTCCATCCTTCTCACGTACAGGGCCTCCGTGACCTGTCTAATGCAGCAATGGGTGGCATGGTGAGACAGAGGGCAAATCTCAATGGCGGAGGCCCGAAAGGAACCAGACGCGTAGAAGACAGTGCCGCGGTAACCTTGACCTCGACCGACACTGATGTCCTGATGGTAGGCTGCATATGTAGCCTGATGAGCTCACATATTTCATTGATCACCACCTTGTGGAAGCGCAGTCTCCGAAGGCAGCCGTGGTCTGGCACGTCAAGGTAAGACCTCTTTTCCCTGTACATGCAGGGTGTGCATGGTCGGGCCCCTCCTCCTCATTCTTGCACATCTTAAATTGGGAACATAATGATGTGCATCACACATTGAGCCATCTGCACTCTGCAGCATCTGCATATTAATCGATGCAGGCTGAGAAATGGCTGGCCCCATTGCAATGAAAATATAATAGCGATTGATCAGAAGCAATAATTTCCTCACTAACATACATCTAGAGTCAACCCCCAATAGTCTAGAGTCTGAAAATATGTCTGCTGAGATGGTCAGTTCACCTGAGAACAACTCCCCCGAAGTTGAAGCAACCTTTTGAATGAAGCAACCTGCGATTTTAAAAATGGCAGCCACATTGCTGGCTTTAGTTCAGAACAGTTCCACTTTTTCCGGGTGGTTTTTTGGGAGAGCGATATTGTGGGCGATATGTATGTGAGGTGGTGAAATTGAGAGTGGGCGATCTCCTGGGCGTTAGTTTCGCCAAATGTGCTCTTTACGACAAAGGAAAAATGGGCGGGTGGTATTATTGAATCTCGGCATTAAACCCGCGCGGAAAGTAGCTATTAAGTATGCAAGAACTCCACAAGACTGAGTACTGTAAGCTAAAACTGATGCGACCTTAGTCTCTTTAATACAACTCCAGAGTGCCTAAGCAACATGGCAGACAACCTTTTATACTCCCTTGCACGAGATGTGCAGGTGACCCTTGGGCCTCCAACAGTTGCGCCCTCTGGTGGCAAGTCTTACACAGTTACAATGTTTACATACATAACATCAACACTGGCGATATTATGGGCATTGATTTCGCCCAATCTGTTGATTCCACCCAAAAAAAGTGGGTGGGCGGTATTATTTTTTCCCAGCTTTACACACACGGGGAAAGTAACGCTCGGCGATAAGTTTCCGAAAAATGTCCGTCAGTTTCCATTTTGTGGCTAAATGGGCGATATATGAACGTTATATGTCATTTCAGCGGTAAAATGGATGTTAAGTGGGCATTAAGCATGCAAAAAACGTGGAAAATCTAGCCCATGATCTTTATCTAGACCTGTCCACCATAAGTAACTGCATGCAAAGCTCTTGGTCAAGCACATTCTCAGCTGCTGGTTATGAAGATCTCCTAATAATTTAGACCTGAATTTATTTGGTATAACCACTCTTGCACCCCACATGATACAATCTTTATCGACTGGTAATTCATTCCCACGAATGAAGAATGGATGAATATCTTTGTCTGTTACCTGGTTTGGCCAGCCATTTGCGATGTAATCAAACACTTTTGACATAGCTGGGTCACGTTTGGTTGCTCCACCAATCTCTTCTGTCAGTTCATCAATGTATGAAAAATAGAACACTTCTTCACTATTGGGTGTAACTTATGATGAGGAAGGTAATCTAGACACAGCATCAGCATTACTGTGATCAGCTGATCGTCTGTACTCAATGTCATACGTATATGCTGACAAAATTAAAGCCGATCTCTGCATTCGGGCTGCAGCTAATGTTAGAACTGGGGACTTTGGATGGAGGATTGCTGTCAGGGGCTTATGGTCCGTAATGATGGTAAACTTACGATCATACAAGTATTTGTAGAACTTCTTGATTCCAAAAATTAATGCCAAAGCTTCTCTTTCGATTTGCTCATAATTACGCTCATTGGCAGTGAGAGTGCGTGAAGCAAAAGCAATTGGTCTCTCCTCCCCACTATGTAGTACATGAGAGATCACTGCCCAAACTCCATACAGAGAGGTGTCACCTGCTAGCTTGATCTCCTTAGATACATCATAGTGAACTAACATGGTGCTCTCTTGCAAAATCTGGTTCATCACCCCTTGGAATATGGCGGGGGCAGAAGACACTCCAAATGATAGCCTATTAAATTGACATAGGCCTAGATGACTATTTATAATCAAGCATGACTTCTCATCTAGTTCAAGTTGTAAGTAGGCACTCATAAGATCCAACTTTGAGAAGATCTGACCACAAATATTCTACATTTTGTAATGTATTGGGGAGATTACCCTCTTGAACTTGGTTTACGGTTACTTTATAATCACCACACAACTTTACCTTACCGTCGGACTTAGGTACAACAGCAATGAGTGCAGCCCAATTAAATAGATCTATATTCGAGATAATGTTCTCAGTCTGTAGTGTTTTGAGTTCTTGCTCAACTTTTTCCTTGAGTGCATATGGTACGGGACGTGGCTTGCAGTAAACTGGTCTAGCATCCTTCTATACCCTGACACTCAGCTTGAAGCCTTGGATCGGACTGCCTGTTTCACAGAACACCTTCGGATACTTCTTGATGACATCATCCTTTGATGCAAATCTCGTTTCAACTCAAAAAATCTCACTCCAATCCAGCTTCAGTGATCCCAATCAATTTCTTCCTAGTAAGGCAGGCTTGTCTCCTGCCACGACTAAGAGAGGCAAGCTCTGAAATTGATCCTTGTAGTTCACCGGTACGGTGATACAACCTACCACAGGAATGTTCTCTCCTGAGTAGCCTCGCAGCTCTATCTTGGATTTTTCCAATGGGAAATCAAGCAATTTGTTGAGGTCTAGCGATTCCCGTACTACACTCACAGATGCACCAGTGTCAATTTCCATGGGTATCTTGGTTCCTGCAACATCTACGTGGATGATGATTCTTTTCAAATTGCTGTTAGTTACCCTCGTGTTACTGATGATGTGTGGCTCTAAAAACTCCTCATCCTGTTGTTTTTGTTCCATGCTATGTACTCTCTGGGGATTTCTACTTACAGCTTTGACAGTTGGTTTACGCTTCAGTCGGCATGCCTTCGCAAGATGCACAATTTTCCTGCAGAAGAAACAATCTGCCTTCACATATGGACAACTTTGAGCAATGTGTTGTCCTCGGCACCGATAGCAGGACTTCAATGCTCGGTTAGCATTGCCAGCTGCTGAAACCTTGGGACCCAACTGCCTTTTACTTTAACCTGCAGGCGATTCACCTGGTTGTCTGATGACTGGAAATTCTCAGGCATACTGGTCCATTGACATAGCTGTCTGACAAGCTAAATCAAAAGTCAAGTTAGGAGTTGTCAATAACTTTCTTCTGATCGCATCATTTTGCATCCCACAAACAAAGCGGTCACACAATGCTCAGTGCTGAAAGTTTTCGAAATTACAGTGAATAGATAGCTTTTTTAATGCTCTCGTATTCCGAAACGATAACTTTCCGCAATTTCCAGGAGCTTAGGACTGTAGTGCTGTTTTCTGCTTAAGTGATATGTTCTTTGGCTTGACAGGCACAAGCAAATTTTTCAGGATGTCATACACTTTTTAGTCACTCCATATACACTCCAAAATTTTCACGGTCGCGTTGAAACTCCCCCAAGCGCCCTATTATTCCCATAGGCACGGCCATCTGGACTCTGGCAGTTCAGCCAAGTGTGCTTGTAATTTACCTTGGATTTTTAGCTGTTAATCAAAACAGAGAAGCTCTCAAAGTCTTCCTGTCAGATGGCTGATTCATCCATTCTCTATCACCTTATGTTTTCGATACGACACCACAAACACACAGGCTCGAATATGGCTGATAACTTCAGGAAGCTGTCAGGTGACCTGACCTGTTTATTCTTGTTAACAGCAATGGCTGACATGCCACAGTAGTCCACTGGGTGGCGCTATATATATATATATGTTATATGTTACACTCTCCACTGCCTCTAATGTGTCACACTGCTTGTCCAACATCCAGTACTGGATGAGCAGAAATTTCCTTCAATGACATATTGGGAAGTCCGAAGTCATGGTCTTTGGTCACCACCACAAACTCCATTCCCAGTCACCGCATCCATTCCTCTTCTTGGCCATCATCAGATCGTTCTCAATCTTGGCATCTTATTTGACTGTGAGATAATCTTCCGACCCTCATAACCGCTCCATCACCAAAAGTGCCTTCTTCCACCTCCAAAACATCTGCTTCTCCACCCCTGCCTCAGCTTGTGTGCAGCTGAAATCCTCATCCATAATTCTGTTACCTCCAGATTTGAATATTTCAATGCTCTCCTGGCCGGCCTCCTTCCTTGTGTTTCCCTACTTCTTCTTCTTGTTAGGCAGTCCCTCGGAGTTGAGGATGACTTGTTTCCACACTTATATGAGTTCTCAGGTGACTGATGAGTCCAATGCAGTATCTAGTATCTGTCACAGGTGGGGCAGACGATGGTTGGAAAGATGGGTGGATGGGGTGCTTGGGTTGTCATGCGCTCCTCCCATGTTTGCGCGTGGCTTCTGCGTGCTCCCGGCGAAGAGAATCGAGGTGCCATCCCGGATGCTTCTCCTCCACTTTGAGCGGTCTTAAGCCAGAGATTCCCAGGTGTCGGTGGGGATGTTGCACTTTTTCAAGGATGCTTTGAGGGTGTCCGTGAAGCATTTCCTCTGCCCACCTGGGGCTTGCTTGCCGTATCAGAGCTCTGAGTAGAGTGCTTGTTTTGGGAGTCTACGGCATGTGGACGATATGGCCCGTCCATCGGAGATGATCGAGCATGGTCAATGCTTCGATGCTGGGGATGTTGGCCTGAGTGAGAACACTGATGTTAGTGCACCTATCCTGCCAATGGATTTAAAAGAATTTGTGGAGACAGCGTTGGTGATACTTCTCCAGTGTTCTGAGGTGCCTGCTCTTCATATTCCATGGGGCCAAAATTGGTCGATGTTCCACCCGCATCCACCAAGGTCCTACCGCACATGTCGGTTTCCTGGGCGATTATCCGGAACTTCAGATCGTGCCGCCCGCCCATTCCAGATGTTGGAAAAGTGCCATTTTCATCAGATATGCTGGCATCAGAAAAAGCAGGTCTGACCTGGATGGCAGTTGGCCAGCAGTGAGATCGGGTGGGAGGGAGAGAGAGGTGGACAGTAGTCAGACAGCACGGAGAATGGGAGGCTGGTGATCTGATGGCAGTCAAGCAGCATGGAGAATGGGTGGGAAGGAGTGCTGGAGGCCATCACATCACAGCAGCCGGGCGGATTCTGCACCATATGAGTGGGACTGCTGGAAAAAAGTTAGGTGCATGTTACATTACTTTATTGCTGATGGTGATGTTTAAATTGGATGTCATAAAAGCGACTGAAATATAGCTAAGCTGATGATGGCTTTTTTATTGGACCTTTCTGAAAGTTCTTCATTAAGAAGCCCAATGGTGAAGGGAAAATTATTATGAGTAACTGAAAAGTGTTCAGCATGTCACATTTTGTACATCCAAGCGATTTATTAATTGTGTCAAACAATGTACCGCAATGTAACTGATGAACATGTCATCCAAGGGGCGGCATTCTTCCATGTTTGGCCTCGAAAAAATAAGGTTGAAGTGTAAGCCTTAAGATCTGCCCTGCAAGTAGGTAAACTGAGAGTAGTTGAATGGCAGGCTTCCAGCATTGGTGACCCTTCCTTGTCGTCTTCCAATGGCCTGATGACAGGACACATTATACACTGCAGTCAGATGTGGACGGGAAGATATTCCTGATGAAGCAGATGACCTGAGGGACAGGTGTGTGTTTCTCACAACACACCACACATGATGTTAAAATAACACCCGAACCAACAGAGGCTCAGCAATGTGAGTGTATTTACAAATGCACAATAACAAAGGTTACATAAGATTATTACATTTACATAAATTTACAGGAGCAACACCCACCCCTTTACCCGGCACCACCATCTCCATTCCCCCCCTGCCCCCTTGCAGCGATGTCCTCTTCCTCCCCACGCCTACACAATGGTGTGGTGCTCCCTTGCCCCTCACTGCTTCTGGTTGAGAAGGTTGTACAGGAGGGCAGTGGGATGTCTGCAGATGTGTGCGTCTTGGTGAAAAGGTAGGATGCGGGACCGAAGGCGCAGGGATCTCCTGCTCCACTGCATCTGTCTGCCTTGAGGGTGTGGGGTCGGGGGCTTGCACTACGCGTGCAGAAGCCATCTCTTGCCTCATGGCCTCAACGCTTTCCGTTATGCGCTCCAAGACTATAATGATCCAGTCCATCCTCTGATCATACTGATGGGTGAAGGAGGCAATGCTGCCAGCGATCCCAGCCATGGTCTGCAGCATGTCGCGACCTATCTCTACTCCGGTGCCGCTTCCAGCTCCTTCAGGTCAAGGGGCAAAAAGATAGGCCCTTCTCCCTCCTCTTCTCCTGGTCTTCCTGGCCCTGGGTGCAGGAAAGATCCGATGTCTTTGGGCATGCAGAACATCGGGATGGGAGATGCTGGGATCTGACGGCTCCTGTGAAGGCCAGAGGTCAATGGTCTCTCCAGATCTATGCTGTCCGACTCATCATCTGCAAGTAGAGGACAACATTTCAGTCTGTAGGGGCGGGGGTGTGGTGGTGGTGGTGGTCAAGCTGAGATGTGAGCCGTTCCATCTCACATTATGCCAGCAAGGAGTTCCATCTGTACATGTCCACACCAATAATGGACGACAAAGTGTGCGTTCAACCACGATTGCCTTAACGTTGCATGTACTTTCATGTCATGAGCATCGCTGACACCAGAGATGAGTATAACCTTACCACACGGTAGCACCGGATCTGCATCAATTACTGTGGTTGCATGGCGGCAGTCACCCACCAATGCCAACACATGCTCCTCCAGCCTGGTCAATTCGACCACTTCTTCTGGGCCCCCTCCGGTCGCACTCAGGCTTGCTTGGTTGGTTGCTTGTTTTTTCTGCACAAAGAAACGTTGCAGCCTTTAGCCCCATTGCTGATGCCCCCCACACACACTCCCCCACACACACGCATCTGGCGCACAACGTTTTTGGCCTTGGAGAGGAGGAGCCGAATAAACTCCACCAGCAAATCGTTCCATTGTTTGCAGAATTGGTCCCCATCCCGCTCAACGTTGCCCATTGCAGTCACCATCTCACCGATGTCCATTCAAAGACGTCGATATTGGGCTGGTGGAGGCTTGCCACGACCATCCCGGTTGAGTTAATTGTACTTGCGCTCCACCTCCATCACTAGCTCCTCCAATTCCTGTTCATTGAACCACGGAGCTCTGGGCTTGGTTTCGGCAGTCTTCATTGAAGATTTCTGGCCACTCATCCTCAATGATGAGAGGAATGGCTGCTGAAGAGCTTGTCGGTTTAAATTTCTCACACTGCCCCCTCTGCAACTCAGACTGCCCCCTCTCCAATGCCACCTCTCTGCTCTCTAAACTCCAACTCTGTCCTCTCTAATGCCACCTCTCTGCTCTCTAACCTCCAACTCTCTCTTCTCCCCTTTCACACTCACAGGTGGAATAAAGTGCTCCCCTTTTATGCGCATGCGCAGTTCCCCAACAAGGGTTATGAAAGGACTACACGTTGGATCAAGACAACTAAAAAGAAACAAAAGCCGAAATCTTGCGCATGCGCACTGGAGGCCCTCCGAAGATCCCCGAGTGGAGAAATCTCTAACTGATGCACAGTAGTGACGTCGGCCGCCGAGTCCCATTCCCGCCCGCTCCCGGTGGCCAATTGCTGCCGACTGCCGCCCCCGCTGCCGCCCACACAACGGAGCCGCAAATGGCTCCCGATGGGAGCGGGGGCTGTCAAGAAATGGGCGGGCCGTAGCCGGGACAAAATTCAGGCCCCATGTCTCTGACGCATATAGGAGGGCGGGTATCACTACTGCTCTGTAGACCATGAGCTTGGTGCCGGGTTTGAGGTCCTGGTCTTCAAACACCCTCTTCCTCAGGCGATAAATGGAAAAATAATAGAATAGGGTTTTTCTTCCATGGCCAGTGAAGGTGTTGACGATGGTTGGGAGTTAGACCTCCGAGTGTGCGCAAACGCAAACATTGTCTGCATACTGTAACTCAATAACAGGAACGACGACCTTGGATGTGGACTGGAGGCGACGGAGATTGAACAGTTTCCCGTTTGTTATGTAGATTAGCTCCACTCCAGCGGGGAACTTATTGAGGGTGAGATGAGCATTGCAGCAAGGAAGATCGAGAAGAGAGTTGGTGTGATAACACAGACTTGCTTGACCCCGATCCGTACGTGTATTGGGTCTGTGATGGATCCATTGGCCAGGATCACAATTGTATGACATTGTGAAGCAGGCAGAGGATCGTGACAAACTTTTGAGGACAGCCAAATTTGAGGAGGACACTCCATAATCCCTCACTTTTGACAGTGTCAAAGGCCTTTGTAAGGCCAAAGATGGCCATGTACAGAGGCTTGTACTGCTCCTTGCATTTTTCTTGAATTTGACACGCAGTGAAAATCATGTCTATTATGGCCCTTAGTGGGCAGAATCCGCATTGCGACTCTTGGAAGAGTTCTTCAGCCACTGGGAGAAGGTGATTGAGGGGGATTATTGCGATGACTTTCCCTGTGGCAGACAGCAGGGAAACTCCTCTGTAATTACCGCACTTGTCACCTTTCTTGAAGATAGTCATGATTATAACATCTCTGAGATCCCCTGGCATGCTTCTAAATAAGAGAAATGAGTTCATGGGTTCACGTCAGTCATGCTTCGCCGCCATGCATTAGTACGCTGAGGGGTATTCCATCTGGTCCTGAATCCTTGTTGTTCTTCAGTTGTCGGATGGCCTTTTCAACCTCCTGCTGGGCTGGGGTTGTGCTGAGGTGGTGGTATGTAGCATGCTGCGGGATGGAGTCAAGGACATTCGCATCAAAAACAGAGTCTTAGTTAAGGAGATCTTCGAAGTGCTCCTTCCAGTGGGCACTGACTGAATCTCTGTCCTTGATGAGTATCTCTCCGTTCTTGGCCTTCAGTGGGGTAGGACCTTGGGTTCTTGGGTCTTGACTGCGCTAAAGAATCCACGCACATCGTGGTTGTCGGCTAGTTGCTAGATCTCCTGCGTTTGTTCCTTAGGGCGAGAGTTTTATGTTGGATCTCGCCTTCAGACGTCTATAGAGCTGTGTTCTTGCTCTCGAGTTGTCTTGCTGTTTCCAGTCCAAGAATGCCTTGCGCTTGCTGCTTATTAGCTCCTGGATCTCCTGGTCGTTATCGTCGAACCAGAAATTTGATGTTTCTTGGTCGAGTGACCAAGCGTCTCTTCACAGGTGCTAATTATGGATACTTTCAGGGCAGATCAGGCACTGTGGACACTCTGCATCTCTGGGTCACTGGGAGTCGTCAGGTTGGTTTTGAGGCGCTGGCTGAATAGGGCTTTCTTAACAGGGTCTTTGAGTGCTCAAGCGTTGATTTTCCTGCAGCATCATTTCTGTTGCCGCCGATGTTTTGGGGCTATATTGATGGAAATGACAGAGCGGATTAGGCAGTGGTCCGTCCAGCAGTCGTCAGCTCCTGTCACGGTGCAGGTGATGCGGACATCCTTGTGGTACCTTACTTGGACGATGACGTAGTCAGCAGATGCCAGTGCTTGGAGCGAGGGTGTTGCCACGAGGCCTTGTACTTGTCTCTCTGACGGAACAAGGTATTGGTTATGACAAGACCATGTTCTAAGCATTTCGTCAGGAGGAGGGTACCGATGGAGTTGGCTTTCCCTACCCCCTCTCTGCCGCTCACACCTCCCAGAGGTCTTGTCCTTTCCAACTCTGGCGTTAAAGTCGCCAAGGAGGATCAGCTTGTTGCCTGTTGGGACTCGGGTCAGGGATTGTTCAAGGCTGGAGTACAACTCCTCTTTGGCCTCGTCTGTAGCTTCCAGTGTTGGGGCGTACGCACTGATTACCGTAGCGCACTGGTTTTGGGTTTGGGTGAACCGAAGGGTCATGAGGCATTCATTTATCCCACAAGGGGAGTCTCTGAGACACACAGCTAGTTCATTTTTATGGCAAAGCCTATCCCATGGAGGCAGCATTCTTCTGGTTTACCTTTCTTGAGCTGGCCTTCCCCTGCCCGCTGAGTCTCACTTAGGGTGGCGATGTCTATGTCGAATCATCTGAGTCCCTGGGCAACGATAGCTGTACGGCGTTCCAGTCTGTCGCTGTTGGGGTTGTCCATGAGGGTGTTGACATTCCAGGTCCCGAACTTCATTTTAAAGGGTGGAAGATGCCTGTGCGTGACTTCTTTTAACGTGGGCTGGCTATTGCACACCAGCTAACACACGGGTTTGGCAGAGCAAGGTCTTTGTCCAATAGCAAGAGGATCCAAGACGATTGGAGACCAGGCTCCGCTGCACAGGCCTAGTACACACACACACACTGTACTAGGTTTTCCTACATTACAACAGTGACTATACTTCAAAATGTACTTCATTGTTTGTAAAGCATTTTGTTTGTCATTGCTTATCCACCATCAAAATTTTTAATCTAACTTCCCAATCTACCACAACCAACTCACCCCGATACCTCTGTAATTGGCTTCGTTTAAATATTGGACCCTAGTTTCAGACTTAACCACATCATTCTCAAACCTGATATAAAATCTATCATATTATGATCACTCTTCCCCAGAGGATCCTTTACTATATGATTACTAATTAACCCTGTCTCGTTACACAATACTCAATCTAAAATACGCTGTTCCATAGTTGGATCCTCGACATATTGTTCTAGAAAACAATCTCGAATGCATTCCATGAACTCTATATGAAGATTAAATTCCCCATGAATATTGGATTACCCTTGCTACTTGATCCTCTAATTTCCTTTCCAACACTATGATTACTGTTAAGGGGCCTATAAGCTACTTTCACCATTATTCCCTGCCCTTTGTTATTGTTTAGCTTCACACAAACTGATTCTACATCCTGATGTTCTGGGCTTTCTCTCTACTGCCTTTTTCTCAACCTTTATTATCAGGGATACCCCAATTTCTTTTTCATTTTGCCTATATTTTCTAAAAGTTAAGTACCCTGGAATATTTAGTTCCCAACATTGTTTATCCTTGAACCACGTCTCAGTAATGGTTACTAATTCAAACCCATTTATGCCTATTTGTACCATTAATTCATGGAAGGGAGAGAGGGAAGGAAGGAGGGAGGAAGGGAGGTAACGAGGGCAGGAACAAGCTCCCACAAACAGCAATGTGATAACGACCAGATAATTAATTTTTGTTATGTTGATTGAGGGAGTAATATTGGCCAGGACACCAGGGATAACTCCCCTGCTCTTCTTCGAAATAGTATGATGGGAGCTTTTACGTCCACCGGAGAGAGCAGACGGGGCCTCAGTTTAACGTCTCATCCGAAAGACAGCACCTCCGATAGTGCAGCACTCCCTCAGTACTGCACTGGAGTGTTAGCCTCGATTTTATTGTGCTTAAGTCCCTGGAGTGCTACCCACTGAGCCGACACAGCTGACACATCCTGTTATGAATGCTTCGTGCATTCAGATAGAGTGTCTATAATTTTAACTTTTACTATTTTACCTTAATGTGACCTTAGTTGCTAATGCACTATTACAATTATTAAACTCTCTGGCCTAGAAATTCAGTTCGTTTGTGCTTCCCATTAGCGCCCCCGGGGGCTAACGGGGTACAAATGACTTTTTGACCAGGCACGGCGCCGCTAACGACTCCCGCTAAATTCCGCGGGAGTTTAATGGTGGCGGTAAAATATAGTGCCCCGCTCCACTTTGCCGGTGACAACGTCATCACAGTACATATCGCCCCAGAACAAATATTGGGGAGTGCCCCCGTAAAACTGCGACGCAGATGCCAGCGACAGCTTCAGGGAACATGATCCGGGCTGCAGGCCACTCGTGGGTCGATATTTAAACGGGAGGTGGCGGACAGTTAAAAAACAAATCTATTGACTTTCTTCCACGTCGGTTGTTACCGCCCTCAAACGGGGCGCAACAGAATTTCTCCCCCTCTGTCCCTTCCAGACACAATCTGCTTCATCTTTCCCAAATCGCTCCTCTGCTCTGCAGCCTTGACTTTTCTCTTCAGACTTATAAATTTGCCCTTACCTGAACCCTACCTCAATCTTATTAGTTTCCTGACATAGGGGTGGAATATATTCAGTTCCAAGTATTGCTTTGGCCAAGTTCAGAGATAGCTTACTGAGTGAAGGTTTATCAAACGTTCTCATTGGTGGGTTCAATTCCCACTCTGTATTAGTTTCTCTTATGCTCATAATAAAGGATGAAACTGAGTACTGTGTACAATGAGCAAGTGTGACCTTAGCTCCTTTATTCCGACTCCAGAGTGCAGGTACCTCGTGGGTGGCCTGCTTATATACCGTGCTCCCAAGGGATGCTGGGATCCCTTGGAACTCCAACAGGTAGGCCCTCTGATGGTAGTATAATACAAGTTACACAGGGTTAAATACATAAAATCGCTCCCCCGTGAAGTCAACAGTACATTTATTCAGAAGATGAGACGATCTGGGGCTTTTCGCTCCCTTGTCGATCGTCTCAGTACAAATGTGAATGTGAGTGAGGTGGTTAGTTCTTCACTAGGCTGTTGGGCAGCTGGCCTTGCCGGGCTGCTGGGGTTGATGGATTCGGCTTCGTGGTCAACGATGATGTCAGTTGCCACTTGTGTGTGTGTTGGAGGGTCAAAGTTGGTGGTGTCTTCTTCGGATTGTTCGTAGCTGTTGGTGAACCGCAATTTCATTTGGTCCAAATGTTTTCTGTGCGTTTGTCCATTGGTCAATTTGACCTGAAACACCCTACTCCCCTCTTTGGCTGTGACCGTGCAAGCGAGCCATTTGGGACCATGTCCATAATTGAGCACAAACACAGGATCATTGATCACAATATCATGTGACAAATTTGCGCGGTCATGGTACATACTTTGTTGATGCCGCTTGCCCTCCACGTGATCATGGAGATCAGGGTGGACAAGAGAGAGCCTTGTTTTTAGCGCCCTTTTCATGAGCAGCTCCGCTGGGGGAACCCCAGTGAGTGAGTGGGGTCTGGTGCGGTAGCTGAACAGCACTTGGGACAGCCGGGTCTGCAGGGAGCCTTCCGACACGCATTTCAAGCTTTGCTTGATGGTCTGAACTGCCCATTCTGTCTGGCCGTTTGATACGGGCTTGAACGAGGCAGATGTGACGTGTTTGATCCCTTTGCGGGTCATGAATTCCTTGAATTCAGCACTGGTGAAGCACGGCCCATTGTCGCTGACTAGGACGTCAGGCAAGCTGAGCGTGGCAAACATGGCTCGTAAGCTTTCAATAGTGGCCGTGGACATGCTTACAGACATTATCACACATTCAACCCATTCTGAGTAAGCGTCCACGACAACCAAAAACATTTTGCCTAGAAATATGCCCGCATAATCCACATGAATCCTTGACCACGGTTTGGAGGGCTACGACCACAAAATTAGCGGTGCCTCTCTGGGTACATTACTCAGCTGAGAGCAAGTGTTGTACTGGCGCACGCATGACTCTAAATCTGAATGGATGCCAGGCCACCCATGGCTATGGCTCAATGTCCGGGTGGGTACTGTGCAGTTCACAAATGAACGTACTCTGCCTTTCTTAGGCAAGACCACGCAATTGCACCACAACAGACAGTCCGCCTGCAGGGACATTTCGTCTTTGCGCCTGTGGAACGGCTTAATCACCTCCTGCATCTCCGCTGGGACACTAGACCAGCTCCCATGGAGGACACAGTTTTTCACTAAGGACAGTAAAGGATCTTGGCTGGTCCAGGTCCTGATCTGGTGGGTCGTAACGGGGGACTTTTTGTTCTCGAATGCCTCCATGACCATGAGCAAGTCCGTTGGCTGTGCCATTTCCACCCCGGTGGTGGGCAATGGCAGCCGACTGAGAGCATCAGCGCAGTTCTCTGTGCCCGGTCTGTGGCGGATTACATAGTTGTATGCCGACAGCGTGAGCACCCATCTTTGGACGCGTTCAAAGGCATTGGTGTTAATCCCTTTGCTCTCAGAGAACAGCGATATGAGCAGCTTGTGGTCAGTTTCAAGCTCAAACTTAAGGCCAAATAAGTACTGGTGCATTTTTTTTACCTCGTATACGCACACCAAGCCTCTTTTTCAATCATGCTGTAGGCCCTTTCGGCCTTGGACAAACTCCTGGACGTATACGCGACCGGTTGCAAAATCCCCGATTCGTTAGCCTGCTGTAACACACACCTGACCTCGTATGACGACGCATCGCAAGCTAACATTAATCTTTTACAAGGGTTATACAGGACAAGCAGTTTGTTTGAACACAACAGATTTCTGGCTTTCTTAAAGGCAGCCTCTTGTGAATTCCCCCATCCCCAGTCGTCTCCTTGCGCAGTAGCGCATGTAGGGGTTCTAGCAGGGTGCTTAACCCAGGTAGGAAATTACCGAAATAGTTAATGAGTCCCAGGAACGACTGCAGCTCCCTCACGTTCTGTGGTCTTGGCGCGTTATTGATGGCCTCCGTCTTGGCGTCGGTGGGTCTGATGCCGTCTGCTGCGATTCTCCTTCCTAAGAACTCGACCTTCTGAGCCAGGAAAACATACTTCCAGCGTTTCAACCTGAGCATCTACGTGATCCAGATTCTGCAAGTGCTCAATGGTGTCCCGACCTGTAACCAGTATGTCGTCCTGGAAAACCACGGTGCGAGGAACCGACTTTAGCAGGCTCTCCATGTTCCGTTGGAAGATTGCCGTGGCCGACCGAATCCCGAACAGGCACCGGTTATAGATGAACAGACCTTTGTGCGTGTTGATGCAGGTGAGGCCTTTCGAAGACTCCTCCAGCAGTGGGAATTCATGTACTGCTCCGTCGTAGGAGACTTTGACTTCCGCCCTGCCAATTACAGGGATTAGTTCCTTGGTGTAAGTCTTTAGTTTGGTGTGAATGGGGCTGAGCTTGGGCCTGTGTGCCTTTTTGCCCCACAGCCTGTCGAAGGCTTTTTTGCTCATTATGCACTGAATTGCACCCGTGTCCAGTTCCATAGATACTGGAATTCCGTTCAGTTCAACTTTCAATATTATTGGTGTACATTTCGTAGTGAATGTGTGTACCCCGTACACTTCTGCCTCCTCGGTACGCGTCTCCAATTAAGCCGGATCCCCAGGGGATCAATTTTCCTCTGCAACATGGTGGTTTGCAGGGTTTGCAGGGTTTGCAGCTCGCCTGCACATTCGCTAGAGGTGTCCCATTGTTCTGCAACCGTTGTATGCATAGTGCTTGAAGCGGCATTGATGGGGCCCATGATCACCTCCACAGCGCCAACAAGGTGTTAACTGCCTCGCATTAACCATTGATGGTGGACTCTGGTTCATCTGAGGTCGGGCAGCAACAGCCGGCGTACACGTTCTGTCATGTATATTTCTGTTCGAAACCGATGTTACTTTGCGCACAGTACTGGCCGAAACTTCTTTACTCTGCGAAATTTGTTTGGTGTTGTCGCTGGTGGACATAAATGCCTGGGCTATCGTTATGGCTTTACTTAGGTTCGGAGTTTCTACAGTCAACAGTTTGAGAAGGATTGTCTCATGGCCAATGCCCAGTACAAAAAGGTCTCTGAGCATTTGTTCTAGAAATCCCTCAAATTCACAATGTCCTGCGAGGCGCCTTAGTTCAGTGACATAGCTCGCCACTTCCTGGCCTTCCGATAGCTGACATGTGTAGAACCAATATCTCACCATCAAAATGGATTTAGCTGCTCCCGGACCAGCGTACACAATTCTTTTTCTGTTGGTTTTGCTGGAGCTAGGAGATTCTTCATGAGGCCATAGGTTGTTGCCCCACAGACAGTGAGGAGGATTGCCCTTCATTTGGCAGCGTTCTTGTCCCCTTCCAGCTCGTTGGCCACAAAGTATTGGTCGAGTCTCTCCACGAAGGCCTCCCAATCATCCCCTTCTGAGAACTTCTCCAACGGTTCTTGACATTTTCGCGCGGTTGTTCGTTACCTCGTCGCCAATTGTTATGCTCATAATAAAGGATGAAATTGAGTGCTGTGTACAAAGAGCAAGTATGACCTTAGCTCCTTCATTGCGACTCCAGAGTGTAGGTACCTCGTGGGTGACCTGCTTATATACTGTGCTCCCAAGGGATGCTGGGATCCCTTGGGACTCCACAGGTAGGCCCTCTGGCGGTAGTATAATACAGGTTACAAAGGGTTAAATACATAACAGTTTCAATGCATCTGTTAACCTATTTACAGAAATCCCTGTCTGTATTGTGTTAATACACATGTTCACCCATCGATTTAATCCTTAGATGAACATCTAAATGCTACAATATCCTGTACACGTTGATTTAAAACCTCTTCGGCCTTAAGCAGTAAAAGAGCACTCCGGCCTATCGTGGTGTCAAATTTAGATGGCACTTAGACACTACAGCAGAGGTTACACTGCCCTACAGTGAGAAGACCAACACATCTATACTAGTACGTAATATAATGACAACCACACACAATGCTTAGTTCTAATGTGTTTATTTTAGTCTCTTTAATAATATATCTTAATGATCGCACCTCAGCTGAAGTACCTCCAATGAAAAACGCTGTTAAATTTTCAATGCTAAGTTCCTGGTCTATAAATTCCCTGAAATGTTTAAGTCCTCTGTTGCGCTTTGAGATCACTCCACATATCGTTCTCAATGTTTCTGGCATAACTAAAACTGCCTATTTCCACCTCCACATCGGCCATCTGCGCCCTTGCCTCAGCTTATCTGCTGCTGAAACCCTCATCCGTGCCTTTGTTACCTCTAGACTTGACTACTCCAATGCACTCCTGGTTGGCCTTCCACGTTGTACCCTACATAAACTTGAGGTCATCCAAAACTCGGCTGCTCGTGTCCTAACTCGCACCAAGTCCCGCTCGCCCATCACCCTTGTACTCACTGACCTTTATTGTCTTCCAGTTAAGCAATGCCTCGATTTCCAAATTCTCATCCTAGTTTTCGAATCCCTCCATGGCCTCTTCCCTCCCTATCTCTGTAATCTCCAGCCCAGCAACCTCCCGAGATATCTCCTCCCTCAATTTCTGCACTCTTGAGCATCCCTGATTGTAATCGCTCAACCATCGGTGGCCGTGCCTTCAGCTGTCTAGGCCCTCAGCTCTAGAACTCCCTCCCTAAACCTCTCCACCTCTCTGACTCTCTTTCCTCCTTTAAGATGCCCCTTAAAACCTACCTCTTTGACCAAGCCTTTGGTCAGATGCCCTCATTTCTTCTTCTGTGACCTGGTGTCAAATATTTGTCTTATAACACTCCTTGGGACATTTTACTACGTTAAAAGGGCTATATAAATATAAGTTGTTGTTGTTTAATTCAAACAGTTTGCTTCCATATGCAAGCCTGCACTCCCGATAAACTGACTGTGACATGATGCACAAAGCAATCTGGCAAAGCTTGTCTAACCCTTTTATTGTTACCACCTATCATGTAGGACTTCCACTGGCCTCTTGTCAGTTCAGATGACTCTTAACATTTTGGCACAAAGCTGAACAATTTTTATTCATAGATAGATTTATTGCAAAAGTAAGCAGTAAAAGTGAGATGTTGAAATCAGAAGTTCAGAGCTAGTTCACCTGAACTGAAAGCGTCCTGTCAGAATTTGGGTTAAAACAAATGTTCTTCAGAGAGAGATAATAGTCTGGTGTTGTAACTAACCAATAGGATTCAGTCTTTGCCAGATTTAGACAACCATATTCCCACGGAGCCGTGATTTTGCCTCATCATTTCATGGCCAGACTAACTAAAAGTTTCTTCTTCTTAGGCAGTCCCTCGGAGTCGAGGATGACTTGCTTCCACACTAAAAATGAGTTCACATGTGAGTGATGAGTCCAATGCGGGTTCACAGGTGGGGCCAATGGTGGTAGAAGGAACGGGTGGGTGTGGTGCTTGAGATGCCGTGAGCTCCTTCTGCTGTTTATGCTTGGCTTCAACTTGCTCTCGGCGTAGAGAGTCGAGGTGTTCGGCGCCTTCCCGGATGTTTTTCCTCCACTTTGTGCGGTCTTAGGTGAGGGATTCCCAGGTGTTAGTGGGGATGTTACATTTTTTCAAGTAGGCTTGAAGTGTTCCATCTGCCCACCTGGGGCTTGTTTGTCATGTCGGAGCTCCGAGTGGAGTGCTTGTTTTAGGAGCATTGTATCAGGCATGCAGACGATGTAGCCCACCCAATGGAGTTGATTGAGTGTGGTCAGTGCTTCAATGCTGGAATTGTTGGCCTGAGCGAGAACGCTTACGTTGATACGCCTGTCCTGCCAATGGATTTGCAGGATCTTGCGGAGGCAGCGTTGGTGGTACTTCTCCAGTGCTTTCAGGTGTCTGCTGTACATAGTCCATGTCTCTGAGGCATATAGGAAGTATCACTGTCGACCATGAGCTTAGTGCCGGGTTTGAGGTCCTGGTCTTCAAACAGTCTCTTCCTCAAGCGTCCGAAGGCTGCACTGGCACACTGAAGGCGGTGTTGGACTTCGTCATCGATATCTGCCCTTGTTGACAGTAGACTCCCGAGGTATGGAAAATGGTCCACGTTGTCCAAGGCCTCATCATGGATTTTGATAAACAGGGAGCAGTGCTGCGTGGCGGGAGCAGATTGTTAGAGCCCCTTTGTCTTACAGATGTTTAGTGTAAGGCCCATGCTCTCGTACACTTCCGTGAAGGTGTTGACCATGGCTTGGGGTTCAGCATCCGAGTGTGCGCAGATGCAGGCGTCGTCTGCGTACTGTAATTTAATGACAGGATGGGCCAACCTTGGATCTGGCCTGGAGGCGATGGAGGTTGAACAATTTTCCATTCGTTCTGTAGATTGGTTCCACTCGAACGGGGAGCTTACTGAGGGTGAGATGGAGCATTGCAGCAAGGAAGATTGTGAAGAGCATTGGTGCAATGACACAGCCTTGCTTGACCCCGGTCCGAACGTGAATTGGGTCTGTGGTGGATCCGTTGGTCAGGATCACGGCTTACATGTCGTCATGAAGCAGGTGAAGGATGGTGACAAACTTTTGGAGGCAGCCAAATTTGAGGAAGACACTCCATAATCCCTCATGGTTGACAGTGTCGAAGGCCTTTGTGAGGTCAAAGAAGGCCATGTACAGGGGTTGGTGCTGTTCCCTGTATTTCTCTTGGATTTGCCGCGCAGTTAGGATCATGTCAATTGTGCCCCTTAGTGGGCGGAATCTGCATTGTGACTCTGGGAGGAGTTCTTCAGCCACAGGGAGAAGGCGATTGAGGTGGATTCCTGCGATGACTTTCCCTGTGGCAGACAGCAGGGAAATTGCTCTGTAGTTACCGCAATCAGACTTATCACCTTTCTTGAAGATGGTCATGATTATTGCGTCTCTGAGGTCCCCTGGCATGCTCTACTCCTTCCAGATGAGAAAAATGAGATTCTGTATTCGCACCAAAAGTGTTTCTCCACCATATTTTGATGCTTCGGCGGGGATTCTATCTGTTCCTGAAGCCTTGTTGTTTTACAGTAGTCGGATGGCCTTTTCTACCTCAATCAGGGCTGGGGTTATGCTGCGATAGTGGCAGGTAACATGTTGTGGGATGGAGTTGAGGAAACTCACATCGAAGACAGAGTCTCGATTGAGGAGATCTTCGAAGTGCTCCTTCCAGCGAGCACGGACTGCCTCTCTGTCCTTGATGAGTACCTCTCCGTTCTTGGCCAGCAGTTAGGTAAGGCCTTGGGTGCTTGGGCTGTAGGTGGTCTTGACTGCGCGTATGTCGTGGTTGTCGGCTAGTTGCTGGATCTCCTGCGCTTTCTGCACCCACCATCTGTTCTTTAGGTCGCAAATTTTTTGTTGGACAAGGGCCTTCAGTCAACTGTAGAGCTGCTTTCTTGCTCTCGAGTTGTGTTGCTGTTTCCAGTCCATGAATGCCTTGCGCTTGAGGCTTATTAGCTCCTGGGTCTCTTGGTCGTTCGCGTTGAACCAGTCTTTTTGATTCCCGGTCGAGTGACCAAGCGTCTCTTCACAAGTGCTGACTATGGAGGCCTTGAGGGCAGATTAGGCGTTGTTGGCATTCTGCATCTCTGGGTCGCTGGGAGTAATAAGGTTGGCAGTGAGGCGCTGGCTGAATAATGCTTCCTTAGCTGGGTCGTGGAGCGCTCCAGTGTTGATTTTCCTGTGGCATTGTTTCTGTTGCCGTCGCTGTTTTGGGTTATGTTGATGGTGAAGACAGAACGGATTAGGCAGTGGTCCGTCCAGCAGTCATCAGCTCCTGTCATGGCGCGGGTGATGCGACATCCTTGCGGTCCCTCGCTCGGACGATGACGTAGTCTATCAGATGCCAATGCTTGGAGCGAGGGTGCTGCCATGAAGCCTTATACTTGTCTTTCTGACAGAACAGGGTGTTGGTTATGACAAGGTCATGTTCTAAGCATTTCGTCAGGGTGAGAGTACCGTTGGAGTTGGTTTTCCCTACCCACTCTCTGCCAACACATCTCCCCAGAGGTCTGTGTCCTTTCCAACTCTGGTGTTAAAGTCACCAAACAGGATTAGCTTGCCGTCCGTTGGTACTCAGGCTAGGTATTGTTCGAGGCTGGAGTAGAACTCCTCTTTGGTCTCGTCTGTAACTTCCAGTGTTGGGGCGTATGCGCTGAAGACTGAAGCGCACTGGTTCCGAGGCTAGGGTGAGCCGAAGAGTTATGAGACTAACTAAAAGTAGAACAGAAGTAACTGAAGTAACAGTAGAAAGTTCAGAAATAGGTAAGCTTAAGAATGAAAAAAAAAAGAAACACTTGCATTTATATTGCACCTTTCCTGACCTCAGGACATTACAGCCAATGTAGTACTTGCTGAAGTATAGTCACCGTTGTATTGTAGGAAATGCTGTTTAGACTAAGTGGTGCCAAAATTCAGGGCCGCTAGAAAGCTGGCGGACCTACCTTTTTCTTTTAATTTTTTTGCGCCGGGATCGTTGAGGCGGCCTTTCCACCAATTTTTGGGACTTTGTAGTTTTTTTGCCATCATAGTTGAGGGCAGAAGTGCGCCGGTAAGTGAGACTGAGGGGCGGAAATTGGGGCGGGATCGGGATGCCGCCACTGTCACTCAGTGGCGGAACAGTGGTGATGTCACAGCGTGTGCGTCACCAAGCTCTCTCCTCTCTGTTAAAGGGGAGAGAATCGGGCATTTTTTATCTTCGGCCACTGGGCTACCAGGGAGGGTTTAGACCGGGCCAGCGGCCTGGCACCCAAGAGGATGTCGGCCGGCAAAAATAAAGATATGGCGGCCGCGGCAGTGGGCCCTCCCCTTGAAGGGCCGCACACAGTGAGGAAAAGGTGCACTGACAGAGAAAGCTGTCAGGGGCATCGCCTGGCGGGGGAACGATTTTTTCCCCTAAATTTGGGGTGCAGTATTATGCAGGTGAGGGAGAGCGGCGGTATGTGCTTTGATGGCACACTTGCGACGGTCATCAGCAGTGGGGTGGAATTGGGGAAGGCTGAAAAATCCCCGACCTGAATTTGGGTCGGGGTGGCCATTGGACTGCAGTGCGGTGGCCCTCGATTCTGCCATATGGCTGCAGCTAAACAGCGGAAACGGGCCTTATACAGACTCTGAATTTCGGCCCCACGTGTCTTTTGGGATAATTCTCAGAATTCAGTCATGATGAAGTTTAGCAAGCTTTACACTACAACATCAACTTATAATTATATAGCACCTTTAACATAATTTAAAAATCCCAAGGCGTTTCACATAAGTGTTATCAAAAAAATGTGTAATTGTAAGATAGTCAAAGTCAACAAGGTGACAAGCTATCAATCTGCCAGATTCAATTGATGGGCAACCATGAAATGAGGTGATGAACTATCAACCTGGATGTTCCTCAGGATCATCGCTCGAATTCGGACAGTATTGCAGTGATGCAACAGGAAGGCCAGCCATTGAATCCTGTACCTAAATTGGGCCCCAGTAATTTTATCCCTGCCTCCCACCCCACCTCCTAGCAGAGATCCCGGCCTCCTGCCCTTGTGAGATGAATGGGAAACTTTTGTGGAGCAACTCACCCAATACGTTGCAGCCAACGAGCTAGATGGGGAAGAGAACGCTGCCAAACAAAGGGCGATCCTCCTCACCGTCTGTGGGGCACCAACGTATGGCCTCATGAAGTATCTGCTCACTCCAGCGAAATCCACAGAGAAATCGTACGACGATTTGTGCACACTGGTCCGAGAGCATTTGAACCCGAAGGAAAGCGTTCTGATGGCGAGGTACCGGTTCTACACCTACAAAAGGTCTGAAGGCCAGGAAGTGGCGAGTTATGTCGCCAAGTTAAGACGCCTTGCAGGACATTGCAAATTTGAAGGACATTTGGAACATATGCTCAGAGACTTTTTCGTACTTGGCATTGGTCACGAATCTATACTTTGCAAACTTTTGACTGTAGAGAACCCAACCTTGAGTAAGGCCATTGCGATAGCCCAGGCGTTCATTGCCACGAGTGACAATACGAAGCAAATCTCTCAGTACACAAGTACTGCTATAAGTACTGTGAACAAAGAGATGTTGTTTTCGAATCGTGACATACAGGGCAGGTCACACATACCTGCAGCTGCATGTCGCAGATGTCTCAGAGTCCACCATGAAAGGGTGATGAATGCAAGGTCATTAACACCTTGTTGGCACTGCGGGGGGTGATCATCGTTTCCATTCATGCCGATTCAAAGGGTACATTTGCAAGGGCTGTGGAACAATGGGACACCTCCAACAAGTGTGCAGGCGAGCTGCAAATCCTGTTAAACCTGCAAACCACCATGTTGCAGAGGAGGACAGATCCATGGAGGATCACGATGAACCAGAGCCTCAGTCCATCATGGGCAAAAAGACTTTCGAAAAATTGTGGTGCAACAAGTCCTCAAGGCCAGTCTTAACTCCAGTTCGCACAAAACTAAGAACTTACACAAAAGAACTGATTCCTGTAATCGGCAGTGCTACCGTAAAGGTCTCCTACGATGGAGCGGTGCACAAGCTATCACTCTGAATGGTACCGGGCGATGGTCCCACGCTGCTCGGCAGGAGCTGGCTGGGAAAGATAAGCTGGAACTGCGACGACGTCTGAGCGCTATTGCCCGCTGATGACACTTCGTGTGCCCAGGTCTTAAACAAATTTCCTTCGCTGTTCGAACCAGGCATCGGGAAATTCCAAGGAGCAAGAATGCAGATCCACCTAATTCCGGGGGCGCGACCCATCCATCACAAGACGAGAGCAGTACCGTACATAATGAGAGAAAGAGTAGAGATCTAGCTAGACCGGCTGCAAAGAGAGGGCATCATTTCACCAATCAAGTTCAACGATTGGGCCAGTCCAATCGTCCGAGTCCTCAAGGGAGATGGCACCGTCAGAATCTGTGGCGATTACAAAGTAACTATCAATCATTTCTCCCTGCAGGACCAATACCCACTGCCAAAGGCCGATGACCTCTTTGCAACGCAGGCGGGAGGAAAGACGTTCACAAAGCTGAATCTGACTTCAGCCTACATGGCGCAGGAACTGGAGGAATCATCGAAGGCACCCACCTGCATCAACACGCACAAAGGTTGTTTTTTTTATAACAGATGCCCGTTTGGAATCCAATCAGTGGCGGCGATATTCCAGAGAAACATGGAAAGCTTACTGAAGTCAGTCCTGCACACCGTGGTCTTCCAGGACGACATCTTGGTCAGAGGTCGGAACACAGTCGAGCATCTGCAGAACCTGGAGGAGGTTCTTAGTCGACTCAACTGCGTGGGGCTCAGGTTAAAACGCACAAAGTGCGTTTTCCTGGCACCTAAAGTGGAATTCTTGGGAAGGAGGATTGCAGCGGACTGCATCAGATCCACCAACGCGAAGACGGAGGCAATTGAGAAAGCACCGAGGCCACAGAATGTGACGGAGCTGCGGTCGTTTCTGGGACTCCCGAACTACTTTGGTAACTTCTTACCAGGTCTTAGCACATTGTTAGAACCACTGCATGTTTTATTACGAAAAGGGGCCGAATGGGTTTGGGGCAAAAGCCAAGAAAATGCCTTTGTAAAAGCGAGAAAATTGTTATGCTCAATCAAATTGCTTGTGTTGTATGATCCATGTAAGCGTTTGGTACTAGCATGTGATGCGTCGTCATATGGCGTCGGGTATGTATTGCAACAAGCTAATGATTCTGGGAAACTGCAACCGGTTGCTTATGCATCCAGGAGTCTGTCTCAGGCTGAGAGAGCCTACAGCATGATTGAGAAAGAAGCGTTAGCGTTTGTCGATGGGGTAAAGAAAATGCATCAATACCTGTTTGGGCTAAAATTCGAATTGGCAACTGATCATAATCCACTTATATCCCTGTTTTCCGAGAGTAAAGGGATAAATACCAATGCATCGGCCCACATCCAGAGATGGGCGCTCATGTTGTCCGCATAAAACTACGTCATCCGCCACAGGCCAGGCACAGAAAACTGCACCGATGCTCTCAGTAGGCTGCCATTGCCCACCACGGGGGTGGAAATGACGCAGCCCGCAGATGTAGCCATGGTTATGGAAGCATTTGAGAGTGAGCAATCACCCGTCACTGCCTGGCAGATCAAAACCTGGACAAGCCAGGACCCCTTATTATCTCTAGTCAAAAGCTGTGTGTTTCACGGGAGCTGGTCCGGTGTCCCAGTGGAAATGCATGAAGAGATTAAGCCGTTCCAGCGGTGCAAAGATGAAATGTCTATCCAAGCAGACTGCCTTCTGTGGGGCAATCGAGTAGTGGTCCCCAAGAAGGGCAGAGACACCTTCATCAATGATCTCCACAGTACCCACCCAGGCATCATAATGATGAAATCAATAGCCAGATCCCACGTGTGGTGGCCCGGTATCGATGCGGACTTAGAGTTTTGTGTTCACAGATGTAATACATGCTCAAAGTTAAACAATGTACCCAGGGAGGCACCACTAAGTTTATGGTCTTGGCCCTCCAAATCATGGTCTCGGGTACACGTCGACTATGCAGGCCCGTTCTTGGGTAACATGTTCCTTGTGCTTGTAGACGCATATTCCAAGTGGTTTGAACGTAAGATAATGTCGGCTAGCACATCCGCTGCCGCTACTGCAAGCCTGCGGACCATGTTTGTCACTCACGGCTTACCCGATGTCCTGGTGAGCGACAACGGGCCATGTTTTACCAGTGCTGAGTTCAAAGAATTCATGACCCGCAACGGGATCAAACATGTCACATCTGCCCCGTTTAAACCAGCGTCCAATGGTCAGGCAGAGAGAGCAGTGCAAACCATCAAGCAAGGCTTGAAGATGGTAACTGAAGGCTCGCTGCAGTCTCGCCTATCCCGAGTCCTGCTTCGCTACTGCACGAGACCCCACTCGCTCACTGGGGTCCCACCGACTGAACTGCTCATGAAAAGAGCACTCAAGACAAGGCTCTCGTTAGTTTACCCTGATCTACATGAACAGGTAGAGAGCAGGTGGCTCCAACAAAGTACATACCATGATAGCGTAAATCTGTCACGCAAGATTGAAATCAATGATCCTGTATTTGTATTGAATTATGGACAAGGTCCCAAGTGGCTTCCCAGCACTGTCGTGGCCAAAGAGGGGAGCAGGGTGTTTCGGGTCAAACTTTCAAATGGACTCATTCACCAGAAACACTTGGACCAAATCAAACTCAGATTTACGGACTATGCTGAGCAACCCACCTTGGACCCTACCTTTTTTGATCCTCCAACATACACACCAGTGGCAACCAGCAGCACGGTTAACCACGGAGCAGAACCCATCATACACAGCAGCCCAGCAGGACCCAACACATCAGGCAGCCCAGCAAGGCCAGCTGCGCAGCAGCCCAGCGAGGGCCCAACAAATGATTCAACAATACCAGCCTTCACACCGAGACGATCAACCGGGCAAGAAGGGCCCCAGATAGACTCACATTGTAAGTAGTTGTACTGTTGACTTTGGGGGGGGGGGGGAGTGTTGTTATATATGTGAAGTTATATTTACTCTGTACAGCCATCAGAGGACTCATCCCCTAGAGTCCCAGAGATCCCATAATCCCTTGGGAGCACAGGTATTTAAGGAGGCCTCACAGGTTGGAGAAGCACTCTGGAGACCTACAATAAAAGACTACGGTCACACTTTACTTTGAGCTCACAGTGTTCAGTCTGACTCTTTCTTCATACATAACAATGGCTGTGTTATATCTCCATCTGGGTGTATGCAATTTGTTGTAATGTATGAGGACTGGGGACCACTCTCCTGCTTTGCCTTTGTATTCTGTGTTGCTGGACATGTTGAACATTTGATTGATGTCAATGGTGGAAAAAGTGGGGTATGGGTGGGGGTTGGGTGTTATTGCCTGTGGTACTTATGATTTCAGACCAATGTTGGTATAAATTCTTTTTTATTGAACATTATCTTGTTGTGCGTTGTCTCAGATAGCTGGACCATTACACACTGGTGATTCCTTAACTTGAAAGGGTAAAATACAACTTAACTTCAATCAACATAAATTTTAACTGGCACCAAGGTGATGGGCACCGTTGATATCTGAGTTGCACACACAGAGCAGTGTGTCAGCGTTGTTACTCACATCAACATTCTTTCAGGCAAATCGTTCAGATATCAACTCCTCATGTAAGAATCTTGCAGCTATGTAGCCACGGGCCCCTTTCCTGCAGTCTGGAGGAGGTCATGGACATGGTTGCATAGCCAGCCTGATTGTCTGGCCCTAGGTCAGCGTCTAAACCCTCATCGTCCTCTACCTCTCTCTCCTGAGGTGGAGCCAGGTTGTGCAGCATGGAGCACACGACCACGAATTTTCCTACTTGCTCAGGGTTGTAGTGTAGCTCCCCTACTGAGTGGTCAAGACATCTGAAGTGCTGCTTAAGCACAGTTATTATTTTCTGGACCACATTGTGTGTGTCTCTGTGGCTCCAGTTGTATTGCTTCTCGGCCTCGGTATGGGTGTCACACAGGGGGGGTCATCAGCCAGGTGGTTAGACCATATCGGTTATCACCAAGCCTTCAGCATTGTCCTTGTGGCTGACTCTTAAAGATGTCAGAGACAGCGCTCTCACGCAGAATGTGAGGGTCATCGAAGGTGCCCGGACATTTGGCATTCACTGCCAGTATGATCTGGTTGTGGTCGACAACTAGTTGGACCTTCAGGGAATGAAAGCCTTTTGTGTTACGAAAACGCTCCGGGTCCTGAGAAGGTGGCCACATGGCGCTGTGAGTGCACTGTATAGCTCCCTGCACCCTGGGGAACTTAGCAATGCGGTAAAATGCTCCAGCCCTGTCAGTCTGAGCCTCTGTGGTCATGGGGAAGCTGATAAAGTCCATCCTTCTCGCGTACAAGGCCTCCGTGACCTGTCTAATGCAGCGGTGGGTTGCATGGTGAGACAGAGGGCAAATCTCAACCGTGGAGGCCCGAAAGGAACCGATGCGTAGAAAGACAGTGCCACGGTGACCTTGACCTCGACCGACACTGATGTCCTGATGGCAGGCTGCATATGTGGCCTGATGAGCTCGCATATTTCATTGATCACCACCTTGTGGAAGCGCAGTCTCCGAAGGCAAGTGTGCTCGGACACGTCGAGGTAAGACCTCTTTTCCCTGTACGTGCGAGGTGTGTATGGTCTGGTCCTCTTCCTCATTCTTGCACGTCTTAAATTGGGGACATAATGATGTGCATCACACATTGAGCCATCTGCATTCTGCAGCATCTGCGTATTAATTGATGCAGGCTGAAAAATGGCTTTCCCCACTGCATTGAAAGTTTAATAGCGATTGATCAGAAGCAATGATTTCCTCACTGAAATGCACCTAGAGTAAACCCCCAATAGTCCAGAGTCTGAAAATATGTCTGTTGAGATGTTCACTTCATCTGAGAAGAACTCCAGAGTCAATGCAAACTCCCCCAAAGTTGAAGCAGCCTTTTGAATGAAGCGACCTGCGATTTAAAAAATGACAGCCACATCGCTGGAGTTAGTTCAGAACAGTTCCGCATTTTATGGGCGTTTTTTTGGGTGAGTGATATTGTGGGCGATGTGTGTGCGAGGTGGTGAAAGTGATGGTGGGTGATCTCCTGAGCGTTAGTTTCGCCAAATGTCCTCTTTACGTCAAAAAAAAATGGGCGGGCGGTCTTACTGAATCTCGGCGTTAATTCGTGCGGAAAGTGACGCTGGGCGATATTATGGGCGTTGATTTCGCCCATTCTGATGATTCCGCCCCAAAAAAGTGGGCAGGCGGTAATATTTTTTTCCCAGCATTAAGCAAATGGGGAAAGTAACGCTCGGTGATAAGTTTCCTAAAAATGCCTGTCGGTTTCCATTTTGTGCCAAAATGGGCGATATATGGGCGTTATATGTCATTTCAGCGGTAAAATGGGCGTTAAATGGGTGTTAAGCATGCAAGAAATGTGGAGGTTCTAGCCCATAAGGACTAAAGGCGGATAAATCCCATGGACCTGATGTTGCATCCTAGGGTCTTAAGAGAAGTAGCGGCAGGGATAGTGGATGCATTGGTTGTAATTTACAAACATTCCCTGGATTCTAGGGAGGCCCCAGCAGATTGGAAAACCGCAAATGTAACGCCCTTATTTAAAAAAGGAGGCAGACTAAAAGCAGAAAACTATAGACCAGTTAGCCTCACATCTGTGGTTGTGAAAATGTTGGAGTCCATTATTAAAGAAGCAGTAGCAGGACATTTGGAAAAACATAATTCAGTCAGGCAGAGTCAGCATGGATTTATGAAAGGGAGATCATGTTTGACAAATTTGCTGGAATTCTTTGAGGATGTAACAAACAGGGTATATAAAGGGGAACCAGTGGATGTGGTGCATTTGGACTTTCAGAAGGCATTTGACAAGATGCCACATAAAAGATTACTGCACAAGATAAAGGTTCACAGGGTTGGGGGTAATATATTTGCAAGATTAGAGGATTCGCTAACGAACAGAAATCAGAGAGTCAGGATAAATGGTTCATTCTCGGGTTGAAAATCAGTAACTAGTGGGGTGCTACAGGGTCAGTGCTGGGACCCCAACTATTTACAATCTATATTAATGACTGGAAGAAGGGACCGAGTGTAACGTAGCCAAGTTTGCTGATGATACAAAGATGAGAGGAAAAGCAATGTGTGAGGAGGACACAAAAAATCTGCAAAAGGACATAGACAGGCTCAGTGAGTGGGCAAAAATTTGGCAAATGAGTATAATGTTGGAAAGTGTGAGGTTATGCACTTTGGCAGAAAAAAAATCAAAGAACAAGTTATTATTTAAATGGAGAAAGATTGCAAAGTGCTGCAGTACAGCAGGTCCTGGTGCATGAAACACAAAAGGTTAGTATGCAGGTACAGCAAGTGATCAGGAAGGCCAATGAAATCTTGCCCTTTATTTCAAAGGGGATGGAGTATAAAAGCAGGGAAGTCTTGCTACAGTTATACAGGGTATTAGTGAGGCCACACGTGGAATACTGCATACAGTTTTGGTTTCCATATTTAAGAAAGGATATACTTGCTTTGGAGGCAGTTCAGAGAAGGTTCACAAGGTTGATTCTGGAGATGAGGGGGTTGACTTATGAGGAAAGGTTGAATAGGTTGGGCCTCTACTCATTGGAATTCAGAAGAATGAGAAGTGATCTTATCGAAATGTATAAGATTCTGAGGGGGCTTGACAAGGTGGATAGAGAGAGGATGTTTCCACTGATAGGGGAGACTAGAACTAGGGGGCATAATCTTAGAATAAGGGGCTGCCCATTTACATAGAAACATAGAAACATAGAAAATAGGTGCAGGAGTAGGCCATTTGGCCCTTCGAGTCTGCACCACCATTCAATGAGTTCATGGCTGAACATGCAACTTCAGTACCCCATTCCTGCTTTCTCACCATACCCCTTGATCCCCCTAGTAGTAAGGACTACATCTAACTCCTTTTTGAATATATTTACTGAATTGGCCTCAACAACTTTCTGTGGTAGAGAATTCCACAGGTTCACCACTCTCTGGGTGAAGAAGTTTCTCCTCATCTCGGTCCTAAATGGCTTACCCCTTATCCTTAGACTGTGACCCCTGGTCCTGGACTTCCCCAACATTGGGAACATTCTTCCTGCATCTAGCCTGTCTAAACCCATCAGAATTTTAAACGTTTCAATGAGGTCCCCTCTCATTCTTCTGAACTCCAGTGAATATAAGCCCAGTTGATCCAGTCTTTCTTGATATGTCAGTCCCGCCATCCTGGGAATCAGTCTGGTGAACCTTCGCTGCACTCCCTCAATAGCAAGAATGTCCTTCCTCAAGTTAGGAGACCAAAACTGTACACAATACTCCATGTGTGGCCTCACCAAGGCCCTGTACAACTGTAGTAACACCTCCCTGCCCCTGTACTCAAATCCCCTTGCTATGAAGGCCAACATGCCATTTGCTTTCTTAACCACTTGCTGTACCTGCATGCCAACCTTCAATGACTGATGTACCATGACACCCAGGTCTCGTTGCACCTCCCCTTTTCCTAAGTTGTCACCATTTAGATAATAGTCTGTCTCTCTGTTTTTACCACCAAAGTGGATAACCTCACATTTATCCACATTATACTTCATCTGCCATGCATTTGCCCACTCACCTAACAACCTATCCAAGTCACTCTGCAGCCTCATAGCATCCTCCTCGCAGCTCACCCAACTTAGTGTCATCCGCAAATTTGGAGATACTACATTTAATCCCCTCGTCTAAATCATTAATGTACAATGTAAACAGCTGGGGCCCCAGCACAGAACCTTGTGGTACCCCACTAGTCACTGCCTGCCATTCTGAAAAGTACCCATTTATTCCTACTCTTTGCTTCCTGTCTGCCAACCAGTTCTCAATCCACGTCAGCACACTACCCCCAATCCCATGTGCTTTAACTTTGCACATTAATCTCTTGTGTGGGACCTTGTCGAAAGCCTTCTGAAAGTCCTAATACACCACATCAACTGGTTCTCCCTTGTCCACTCTATTGGAAACATCCTCAAAAAATTCCAGACGATTTGTCAAGCATGATTTCCTTTCACAAATCCATGCTGACTTGGACCTATCATGTCACCTCTTTCCAAAAACTGAGATGAGGAATAATTTCTTCTCTTAGAGGGTTGTGAATCTGTGGAATTCGCTGCCTTAGAGAGCTGTAGAAGCTGGGTCATTGAGTAGATTTAAGACAGAAATAGACAGTTTCTTATCCAATAAGGAAATAAGGGGTTATGGGGGAGCGAGCAGGAAAGTGGACCTGAGTCTATGATCGAATCAGCCATCATCGTATTAAATGGCGGAGCAGGCTTGAGGGGCCATATGGCCTACTCCTGCTCCTATTTCTTAAGTTCTTATGTTCTAGCTGTTTCCAGTCCACTTTGGCTAAATCACCTCTCAGCTTAGCAAAATTAGTTTTTCCCCACAGCACAGAAGCATGCCATTTGGCCCAATAGGTCTATGCTGGTGTTTATACTTCACACAAGCCTCCTTACACCCCTCTTCATCTAACCCTATCAAAATATCCTTTTATTTCTTTCTGCATCATGTGCTTATCTAGCTTTCCCTTGAATGCATTTTTGCTATTCACCTCAACTATTCCCTGTGGTAGCCAGTTCCACACCCTGCCCACTCTCTGGGTAAAGAGATTTTTCCTGAATTCCCTACTGCATTTATTAGTGACTATCTTAAATTTATGGCCCCCTAGTTCTGGTCTCGCTCACAAGTAGGAACATCTTCTCTATGTCTACCTTGTCAAATCACTTCATAATCTTGAAGACCTCTACCCCTCTGGCTTCTCTTTTCTAGAGAAAAGAACCACAGCCTGTTCAATCTTTCCTAATAGGTATAACCTCTCATTGTAGTAAGTGTTTTTTGCACCTTCTCCAGTACCTCTATATCAACAACAACAATGACTTGTAGTTATATGGCACATTTAACATTCGAAACCTCCCAAGGCACTTCACAGGAGTATTATGAGATTAAAAAAATTGACACTGAGCCGCGTAAGTAGAAATTAGCGCAGGTGACCAAAAGCTTGGTCAACGAGATATGTTTTAAGGAGCATCTCGAAGGAGGAAAGAGAGGTAGAGCGCTGGATAGGTTTAGGCAGGGAATCCCAGAGCTTGGGCCTAGGCAACAGAAGGCACGGCCATCAATGACTGAGCGATTATAATCAGGGATGCTCAAGAGGGCAGAATTAGAGCAGCACAGCCATCTCGGGGTGTTGTGGGGCTAGAGGAGATTACAGAGATAGGGAGGGGCGAGGTTATGGAGGGATTTGAAAATATGGATGAGAATCTTGAAATCGAAGCGTTGCTTAACCGGAAGCCAATGTAGGTCAGCGAGCACAGGGGTGATGGGTGAGCGAGACTTGGTGCAAGTTAGGACATGGGCAGCCGAGTTTTGGATCACTTCTAGTTTACATAGGATAGAATGTGGGAGGTCAGCCAGGAGTGCATTGGAATAGGCCAGTCTAGAGGTAACAAAGGCATGGATGAGGGCTTCAGCAGTGGATGAGCTGAGGCAAGTGCGGAGATGGGCGATGTTACCGAGGTGAAAATAGGCTCTTAGTTATGCTGCGGATATGTGGTCGAAAGCTCATTTCAGGGTCAAATATGACACCAAGGTTGCAAACAGTCTGGTTCAGCCTCAGACAGAAGTTGGGGAGAGGGATGGAGTCAGTGGCTAGGGAACGGAGTTTGTGGTGGGAACCAAAAACAATGACTTCGGTCTTCCCAATACTCAATTGGAGAAAATTTCTGCTCCTCCAGAACTGGATGTCGGAGAAGCAGTCTGACAATTTAGAGACCGAGGAGGGGTCAAGAGAAGTCTTGTTATATAGTTGTTATATATGTAAACTTGTATTTACACTGTACAGCCATGAGAGGGCTCATCCTCTGGAGTCCCAAGGGATCCCATAATCCTTTGGGAGCACAGGTATTTAAGGAGGCCTCATAGGTTGGAGAAGCACTCTGGAGACCTGCAATAAAAGACTAAAATCACACTTTACTTTGAGCTCACAGTGTTCAGTCTGACTCTTTCTCCATACATAACAACTGGCGACGAGATACAGATAGTGAACCCAAAGATGCAGAGAACAGGGGGCATCCTGGAGAAATTCTCGGAGGGAGATGATTGGGAAACTTTTGTGGAGTGACTTGACCAATACTTCGTGGCCAACAAGCTAGATGGGGAAGAGAGCGCTGCCAAACGAAGGGCGGTCCTCCTCACCGTCTATGGGGCACCAACGTATGGCCTCATGAAGAATCTGCTCACTCCAGTGAAACCCACAGAGAAATCATAGGACAATTTCTGCACACTGGTCCGAGAGCATTTGAATCCGAAGGAAAGTGTTCTGATGGCGAGGTACCGGTTCTACACCTACAAAAGGAAGTGGCGAGTTATGTCGCCGAGCTAAGGCGCCCTGCAGGACATTGTGAATTTGAAGGACATTTGGAGCACATGTTCAGAGACTCTTTCATACTTGGCATTGGCTACGAAACAAAACTTCTCAAACTTTTGACTGTAGAGAACCCAACCTTGAGTAAGGCCGTAGCGATAGCCCAGGTGTTCATTGCCACCAGTGACAATACGAAGCAAATTTCTCAGCACACAAGTGCTGCTACAAGTACTGCGAACAAAGTGATGTTGTTTTCGAATCGTAATGTGCAGGGCAGGTCACACATACCTGCAGCTGCATGTCCGAAGAAGTCTCAGAGTCCACCATCAAGGGTGATGATTGCAAGGCTATTAACACCTTGTTGGCGTTTCCATTCATGCCGATTCAAAGGGTATGTTTGCAAGGGCTGTGGAACAATGGGACACTTCCAACGAGTGTGCAGGCGAGCTGCAAATTCTGTTACAGAGATGATTCACTAAGCTGATTCCGGAGATGAGGGGGTTACCTTATGATGATAGATTGAGTAGACTGGGTCTTTGCTCGTGGAGTTCAGAAGGATCAGGGGTGATATATAAAAACATTTAAAATAATGAAAGGGATAGACAAGATAGAGGCAGAGAGGTTGTTTCCACTGGTCAGGGAGACTAGAACTAGGGGGCACAGCCTCATAATATGGGGGAGCCAATTTAAAACCGAGTTGAGAAGGAATTTCTTCTCCCAGAGGGTTGTGAATCTGTGGAATTCTCTGCCCAAGGAAGCAGTTGAGGCTAGCTCATTGAATGTATTCAAATCACAGATAATAGATTTTTAACCAATAAGGGAATTAAGGGTTATAGGGAGTGGGCGGGTAAGTGGAGCTGAGTCCAAGACCGGATCAGCCACGATCTTGTTGAATGGCGGAGCAGGCTCGAGGGGCTAGATGGCCTATTCCTGTTTCTAATTCTTATGTTCTTATTTTCTTAAACCTGCAAACCACCATGTTGCAGAGGAGGACTGATCCATGGAGGATCATGATGAACCAGAGCCTCAGACCGAGGAGACAGTGGTACATGGGGTGCACACCTTCACCACGAATTGTCCCCCGATAATGCTGAATGTTGAACTAAATGTACTCCCTGTTTCAATGGAGCTGGACACGGGCGCGAGCCAGTCCATCATGGGCAAAAAGACTTTAGAAAGGTTGTCGTGCAACAAGGCCTCAAGGCCAGTCTTAACTCCAGTTCGCACGAAACTAAGAACTTACATAAAAGAACTGATTCCTGTAATCGGCAGTGCTACCGTAAAGGTCTCCTACGATGGAGCGGTGCACAAGCTACCACTCTGGGTGGTACCCCGGGCGATGGTCCCACGCTGCTCGGCAGGAGCTGGCTGGGAAAGATACGCTGGAACTGGGATGACGTCCGAGCGCTATAGCTCGTTGATGGTACTTCATGTGCCCAGGTCTTAAACACATTTCCTTCGCTGTTCAAACCAGGCATCAGGAAATTCCAAGCAGCAAAAGTGCAGATCCACCTAATTCCGGGGGCGCGACCCATCCATCACAAGGCGAGAGCAGTACCGTACATGATGAGAGAAAGGGTAGAGATCGAGCTAGACCGGCTGCAAAGAGAGGACATCATTTCACTGATCGAGTTCAATGAGTGGGCCAGTCTTATCGTCTGAGTCCTCAAGGGAGGCGGTACCATCAGAATCTGTGGCGATTACAAAGTAACTATCAATCGTTTCTCCCTGCAGGACCAATACCCACTACCAAAGGTCGACGACCTCTTTGCAACGCTGGTGGGAGGAAAGACGTTCACAAAGCTGGATCTGACTTCAACCTACATGATGCAGGAAATGAAGGAATCATCAAAAACCCTCAGCTGCATCAACATGCACAAAGGTCTTTTTGTTTACAACAGATGCCCATTTGGAATCTGATCAGTGGCAGTGATATTCCAGAGAAACATGGAAAGCTTACTGAAGTCGGTCCCCCACATCGTGGTCTTCCAGGATGACATCTTGGTCACAAGTCGGAACACAGTCAAGCATCTGCAGAACCTGGAGGAGGTTCTTAGTTGACTCAACCGTGTGAGGCTCAGTTTAAAATGCTCAAAATGCGTTTTCCTGGCACATGAAATGGAGTTCTTGGGAAGGAGGATTGCGGCAGACGGCATCAGGCCCACCAACACGAAGCTGGAGACAATCGAGAACGCACCGAGGCCACAGAATGTGACGGAGCTGCGGTCGTTTCTGGGACTCCTGAACTACTTTGGTAACTTCTTACCAGGTCTCAGCAAACTGTTAGAACCACTGCATGTCTTACTACGAAAAGGGGGTGAATGGGTTTGGGGCAAAAGCCAAGAAAATGCCTTTGTAAAAGCGAGAAAATTGTTATGCTCAAACAAATTGCTTGTATTGTATGATCCATGTAAGCGTTTGGTACGAGCATGTGATGCATCGTAATATGGCGTCGGGTGTGTATTGCAACAAGCCAATGATTTCGGGAAACTGCAACCGGTTGCTTATGCATCCAGGAGTCTGTCTCAGGCTGAGAGAGCCTACAGCATGATTGAGAAAGAAGCGTTAGCGTGTGTCTATGGGGTAAAGAAAATGCATCAATACCTGTTTGGGCTAAAATTCAAATTGGAAACTGAACATAAGCCACTTATATCTTTGTTTTCCTAGAGTAAAGGGATAAATATCAACACATCGGCCCACATCCAGAGATGGGCGCTCACGTTGTCCGCATACAACGACGCCATCCTCCACAGGCCAGGCACAGAAAACTGCGCCAATGCTCTCAGTAGGCTGCCATTGCCCACCACGGGGGTGAAAATGGCGCAGCCCGCAGATCTGATCCATGGTTATGGAAGCATTTGAGAGTGAGCAATCACCCGTCACTGCCTGGCAGATCAAAACCTGGACATGCCAGGACCCCTTATTATCTCTAGTCAAAACCTGTGTGCTTCACGGGAGCTGGTCCAGTGTCCCAGTGGAAATGCAGGAAGAGATAAAGCTGTTCGAGCGGCACAAAGATGAAATGTTTATACAAGCAGACTGCCTTCTGTGGGACAATCGAGTAGTGCTCCCCAAGAAGTGCAGAGACACCCTCATCAATGATCTCCACAGTACTCACCCAGGCATAGTAATGATGAAAGTGATAGCCAGATCCCACGTGTGGTGGCCCGGTATCGATGCCGACTTAGAGTCCTGCGTTCACAGATGTAATACATGCTCGCAGTTAAGCAATGTATCCAGGGAGGCGCCGCTAAGTTTATGGTCTTGGCCCTCCAAACTGTGGTCTAGGCTATACGTCGATTATGTAGGCCCGTTCTTGAGTAAAATGTTCCTTGTGGTTGTTGATGCATATTCCAAGTGGATTGAATGTGAGATAATGTCGGCGAGCACGTCTGCTGCCACTACTGAAAGCCTGCGGGCCATATTTGCCACTCATGGCTTACCCGATGTCCTGGTGAGCGACAACAGGCCATGTTTTACCAGTGCTGAGTTCAAAGAATTCATGGCCCGTAACGGGATCAAACATGTCACATCTGCCCAGTTTAAACCAGCGTCCAATGGTCAGGCAGAGAGAGCAGTGCAAACCATCAAGCAAGGCTTGAAGATGGTAACTGAGGGCTCACTGCAGACTCGCCTATTCCGAGTCCTGCTTAGCTACCGCACGAGACCCCACTCGCTCACTGGGATCCCACCTGCTGAACTGCTCATGAAAAGAGCACTTAAGACAAGGTTCTCATTAGTTCACCCTGATCTACATGAACAGTTAGAGAGCAGGCGGCTTCAACAAAGTGCATACCATGATAGCGCAAATGTGTCACGCGAGATTGAAATCAATGATCCTGTATTTGTATTGAATTATGGACAAGGTCCCAAGTGGCTTCCTGGCACTGTCGTGGCCAAAGAGGGGAGCAGGGTGTTTCGGGTCAAACTTTCAAATGGACTCATTCACCGGAAACACGTGGACCAAATCAAACTCAGATTCACAGACTATCCTGAGCAACCCACCTTGGACCCTACCTTTTTTGGTCCCTCAACATACACACCAGTGGCAACCGGCACCACGGTTGACCACAAAGCAGAACCCATCATCCACAGCAGCCCGGCAGGGCCCAACAGACCAGTCAACCCAACAGGGCCAGCTGCACAGTAGCCCAGCAAGGGCCCAACAAATGATTCAACAACACCAGCTTTCAAACCGAGACGATCAACCAGGGCAAGAAGGGCCCCAAGTTGACTCACATCGTAAATATTTACAATCTTGACTTTGCGGGGGACTGTTGTTATTTATGTAAACTTGTATTTACTCTGTACAGCCATCAGAGGGCTCATCCCCTGGAGACCCAAGGGATCCCATAATCCCTTGGGAGTACAGGTATTTAAGGAGGCCTCCTCACAGGTTGAGAGGCACTCTGGAGACCTGCAATAAAAGACAAAGGTCACACTTTACTTTGAGCTCACAGTGTTCAGTCTGACTCTTTCTCCATACATAACAGTAGTGAGGTAGAGCTGGGTGACATCAGCATACACTAGAATAATTTTCACTCACGTTTAAAACATATTTAAAATTCAGTGATACTGTTTCTTTAGGGATTTGGGTGCCCTTGTACGCGAATCACAAAGTTAACATGCAGGTACAGCAAGCAATTAGGAAGGCAAATTTTATGTTAGCCTTTATTGTAAGGGGGTCCTTTTTCCAATATGGAGACCAGAATTGTTCACAGTACTCCAAGTGTGGTCTAACCAAGGTTCTATACAAGTTTAACATAACTTCTTTGCTGTTCAATTCTATTCCTCTAAAAATGAACATGTGCATTGTTTGCTTTTTTATGGCCTTATTAACCTGCATTGCTATTTTTGGTGATCTGTTATCTATACCTCCAGATCCCTCTGTTCCTCTACCTCATTTAGACACATATTTTCAAGGAGTATGTGGCCTCCGTATTCTTCCTAACAAAATGTATTACCTCACAGTATATTACCTATATTGAAGTTCAATTGCTAATTGCACGCCCAATCTGCAAGTTTATTAATGTCTTCCTATATTTTGTTGTAGTCCTCCTCAAATTAACTACAGCCCCAAGTTGGTTTCATCCACAAATGTTGCAATTGTACTTCTGATTCCCGAGTCCAAATTGTTTATGTGAATAATATGGTCCCAGCATCAATCCTTGTGGAACATCACTTCTCACCATTTGCCAAACTGAGTAACTACCTTCAACCGCTATTCTTGGTTTCCTGTTTTGTAGCGAGCTTGCTATCCATTCTGCTACTTGCCCCCTAACTCCACATGTTACAACCAATGTCACGAGTCTACTTTCGAAGGCTGAATTGCAGTCGCTATTTTATTATTATTCATTCATGGAATGAGAGTGTCGCTGGCAATGCCAGCATTTATTGGCCATCCCTAATTTCCCTTGAGAAGGTAGTGGTGAGCTAACTTCTGGAACTGCTGCAGTCCGTGTGGTGTAAGTACTCCCAAAGTGCTGTTAGGGAGGGATTTTGACACAGCGACGCTGAAGGAATGGCGATATATTTCCAAGTCAGGATATTGTGTGACTTGGAGGGGAACTTGGGAGTGGTGGTGTTCCCATGTGCCTGCTTCCCTTGTCCTAGGTGGTAAAGGTCGCGGGTTCAGGAGGTGCTGTTCAAGAAGCCTTGGCCAGTTGCAACAGTGCATCTTGTAGATGGCACACTGCAGCCAAGGTGCGCCGTCGGTGGTGGAGGAAGTGAATGTTTAAAGTGGATGGGGTGCCAGTCAAGCGGGCTGCTTTGTCCTGGATGGTGTCGAGCTTCTTGAGTGTTGTTGGAGCTGCACTCATCCAGGCAAGTGGAGAGTATTCCTGACTTGTGCCTTGTAGATGTTGGAAAGGCTTTGGGGGGATAGAAGGTGAGTCACTCGCCACCGAATACCCAGCCTCTCATCTGCTCTTGTAGCCAGAGTATTTATGTGGCTGGTCCAGTTACGTTTCTGGTTAATGGTGGCCTCTAGAATACTAATGGTGAGGGATTCAGTATTGGTAATGCCATTAAATGTCAAGGGACGATGGTTAGACTCTCTCCTGTTGGAGATGTAATTGCCTTACTCTTGTATGGCGCGAATGTTACTATCTACTTATCAGCCCAAGCCTGAATGTTGTACAATTCCTGCTGCATGTGGGCAGGGACTGCTTTATTATCTGAGGAGGGTATGAATGGAACTGAACACTGTTAACTCATCAGCGAACATCCCCACTTCTTACCCTATGATGGAGGGAACGTTATTGATGAAGCAGCTGAAGATGGTTGGGCCTAGGACGCTGCCCTGAGGAACTCCTGCAGCGATGACCTGGGGCTGAGATGATTGATCTCCAACAACCACAACCACCTTCCTTTGTGCTAGGTATGACTCCAGCCTGTGGAGCGTTTTCCCCAATTCCCATTGACTTCAATTTTACTAGGGCTCCTTGATGCCACATTCGGTCAAATGCTGCCTTGATGTCAAGCACCTCTGGAATTGAGCTCTTTTGTCTATGTTTGGACCAAAGCTGTAATGAAGTCTGGAGCCGAGTGGTCCTGGTGGAACCCAAACTTGGCTTTGATGAGCAGGTTATTGGTTAGTAAGTGCCGCTTGATAGCACCATCAACAACATCTTCCATCATTTTGCTGATGATTGAGAGTAGTCTGATGGAGCGGTAATTGGCCGGATTGGATTTGTCATGCTTTTTGTGGACAGGATATACCTGGGCAGTTTTCCACTTTGTCGGGTAGATGCCAGTGTTGTCGCTGTACTCGAACAGCTTGGCTAGAGGCGCAGCTAGTTCTAGAGCGTAAGTCTTCAGCACGACAGCCGGGATGTTGTCGGGGCCCATAGCTTTTACTGTATGCAGTGTGCTCAGATATCACGTGGAGTGAATTGAATTGGCTGAAGGCTGGCTTCTTTGATGGTAGGGACATTAGGAGGAGGCCGATATAGATCATCCACTCAGCACTTCTGGCTGAAGGTGGTTGCAAATGCTCCAGCCTTGCACTCATGTGCTGGACTCTGCCATCATTGAGGATGTGTTTGTTCATGGACCCTCCTCTTCCTGTTAGTTGTTTAATTATCCACCACCATTTACGACTGGATGTGGCAGGACTGCAGAGCTTTGATCTGTACTGTTGTTTGTGGGATCGCTGACAGCATGCTGTTTCCGCTGTTTAGCATGCATATAGTCCTGTTTTGTAGCTTCACTAGGTTGACATCTCATTTTTACGCATGCCTGATGCTGCTTCTGACACACTCTTCTACACTCCTTGTTAAACCAGGGTTGTTCCCCTGGCTTGATGGTAATAGTAGAGTGAGGGATATGCCGGGCCATGAGGGTACAGATTGTGGTGGAATACAATTCTGCTGCTGATGATGGCCCACAGCGCCTCATGGATGCCCAGTTTTGAGCTGCTAGATTTGTACTGAATCTATCCCATTTAGCACGTGGTGTCATAGAATCATAGAATGGTTACAGCACAGAAGGATGCTATTGGCCCGTCAAACCTGTGCCGGCTCGCTGCAAAAGCACTTCAGCTAGTCCCACTCCCCCGCCCTTTTTCCCCGTAGCCCTGCAAATCTTTTTCCTTCGGGTACTTATCCAATTCCCATTTGAAAGCCACAATTGAATCTGCCTCCACCACCCTTTCAGGCAGTAAATTCTAACTAACCACTCACTGCGTATAAAGGTTTCTCATGTAGCCTTTGGTTGTTCTTAAATCTGTGTCCTCTGGTTCTTGACCCTTCTGCCAATCGCTATCTAGTGTAGTGCCACACAACATGATGGAGGGTGTATTCAGTGTGAAGACGGGACATTGTCTCCACAAGGGCTGTGCCTTGGTCACTGCTACCAGTATGATCTTGGACAGATACATCGGTGACAGGTAGAATGCTGAGGTCGAGGTCAAGTAGGTTTTTCCCTCTCACCATCTTCCGCAGGCACAGCCTGGCAGCTATGTCTTTCAGGACTTCGCCAGCTCGCTCAGTAGTGGTGCTACCGAGCCACTCTTGGTGATGGACATTGAAGTCCCCCACCCAGAGTACAATCAGTGTCCTCGCTACCCTCCGTACATTAGCAAATATAGCAGCCAATTGCACACAGCTGGATTCCACGAACTGCAATAAGATGCATGATCTGTTAATCTGTTTTTGGCAGTGTTGACTGAGGGATGAAAGTTGGCCAGGACACCAAGGGAACTACCTGCTCCTCTTCGAATAGAGCAATGGGTTCTTTACGTCCACCTGAACAAGGCCTTAGTTTAACATCTCATCTTAAAGATGACCTTTTACCAATGCAACACTCACTCAGTACAATACTGAAATGGCAACTTAAATTTTATGTTCACGTGCTGGAGAAGCCATAAAGTTCTAAAATCAATGTTCAGTCCTTTAATAATACATTTTTGATGCATTCTCCGACCTCCTAAAAATCATAATTTAACAAAAAGCACGAGTAAAAAAAGAGGTTCCAAAAAGCCTTTACATTTTCAGAATTTGCTCAGCAGTAAACAGCTTAATCTACAATGACAAAATAAAATCTCCAGCCGCACCATTAATAGATAAAACACTTTGAAGGTACAGTGAATGTGTTTGAGGAATATCCATTAAGTTTTGCTTTCAATGAACTGCATCTTTTCCTTTTTGATTTCCCTGGAGTGGTTATGTACAATGAAGAAGTGATAGTGCACTCAACTTAACTAAAGTGCATTGTTAAACGCCAAGTTATCCAAGACATTGCAAAACTTGTGTCCATGCCCCTGAGTTCCAGCCTGAATGATGCCATCAATGGGAAGTACACAAGCATGGGGCAGAATTTTTCCAACGTAGAGGAGGGAACCATCAATGGCCAATTGTGCTGACTTTAAAAATAATAATTCTTGGGATGTGGGCAACACTGGCAAGGCTGGCATTTATTGCCCATTCCTTGTTGCCTTTGAAAAGATGGTGGTGAACCACCTTTTTGATACAACCGAGTGGTTTGCTAGGCCACTTCAGAGCGCATTTAAGAGTCAACTACATTGGTGTGAGACTGGAGTGACATAGGCCGGACCAGGTAAAGGACATCAGATGAGTTTCCACAACAATCCCTCAGCTTCATGGTCACTTTTACTGGGATTTGAACTTGCATTATTAGTGTGGCGCGCAAGTTATGGTGATGGGAGTTCAGCTCAAGCACAAACAAGATACCGAATTTGCGAACAATCTGGTTAAGCCTGAGACAGTACCAGGAAGCTCAGGACCCTAATTTAAATAAATTATTTCCACCTTTACATAGAAATATAGAAAATAGGTGCAGGAGTAGGCCATTCGGCCCTTCGAGCCTGCACTACCATTCAATAAGATCATGGCTGATCATTCACCTCAGTACCCCTTTCCTCCTTTCTCTCCATACCCCCTGATCCCGTTAGCCGTAAGGGCCACATCTAACTCCCTCTTGAATATATCCAATGAACTGGCATCAACAACTCTCTGTGGTAGGGAATTCCACAGGCTAACAACTCTCTGAGTGAAAAAGTTTCTCCTCATCTCAGTCCTAAATGGCTTACCCCTTATCCTTAGACTGTATCCCCTGGTTCTGGACTTCCCCAATATCGGGAACATTCTTCCTGCATCTAACCTGTCCAGTCCCGTCAGAATTTTATATGTTTCTATGAGATCCCCTCTCATCCTTCTAAACTCCAGTGAATAAAGGCCCAGTCGATCCAGTCTCTCCTCATATGTCAGTCCAGCCATCCCGGGAATCAGTCTGGTGAACCTTCGCTGCACTCCCTCAATAGCAAGAACATCCTTCCTCAGATTAGGAGACCAAAACTGAACACAATATTCCAGGTGAGGCCTCACCAAGGCCCTGTACAACTGCAGTAAGACCTCCCTGCTCCTATACTCAAAACCCCTAGCTATGAAGGCAAACATACTATTTGCCTTCTTCACCGCCTGCTGTACCTGCATGCCAACTTTAAATGACTGATGAACCATGACACTCAGGTTTCGTTGCACCTCCTCTTTTCCAAATCTGCCGCCATTCAGATAATATTCTGCCTTCGTGTTTTTGCCACCAAAGTGGATAACCTCACATTTATCCACATTATACTGCATCTGCCATGCATTTGCCCACTCACCTAACCTGTCCAAGTCACCCTGCAGCCTCTTAGCGTCCTCCCCATAGCTCACACCGCCACCCAGTTTAGTGTCATCTGCAAACTTGGAGATATTACACTCAATTCCTTCATCCAAATCATTGATGTATATTGTAAAGAGATGGGGTACCAGCACTGAGCCCTGCGGCACCCCACTAGTCACTGCCTGCCATTCTGAAAAGGACCCGTTTATCCCGACTCTCTGCTTCCTGTCTGCCAAACAGTTCTCTATCCACGTCAGTACACTATCCCCAATACCATTTTGCACACCAATCTCTTGTGTGGGACCTTGTCAAAAGCCTTTTGAAAGTCCAAATACACCACATCCATTGGTTCTCCCTTGTCCACTCTACTAGTTACATCCTCAAAGAATTCTAGAAGATCTGTCAAGCATGATTTCCCTTTCACAAATCCATGCTGACTTGGGCCGATCCTGTCACTGCTTTCCAAATGCACTGTTATTTCATCCTTAATGATTGATTCCAACATTTTCTCTACTACTGATGTCAAGCTAACCGGTCTATAATTACCCATTTTCTCTCTCCCTCCCTTTTTTAAAAAGTGGTGCTACATTAGCTACTCTCCAGTCCATAAGAACTGATCCAGAGTCAATAGACTGTTGGAAAATGATAATCAATGCATCCACTAAATATATGGCCACTTCCTTAAGTACTCTGGGATGCAGACTATCAGGCCCCGGGGATTTATCGGCCTTTAATCCCATCAATTTCCCCAACACAATTTCCCACCCAATAAGGATATCCTTCAGTTCCTCCTTCTCACTAGACCCTCGGTCCCCTAGTACTTCCGGAAGGTTATTTGTGTCTTCCTTCATGAAGACAGAACCAAAGTATTTGTTCAACTGGTCTGCCATTTCTTTGTTCCCCATTATAAATTCACCTGAAGCTGACTGCAAGGGACCTACGTTTGTCTTCACTAATCTTTTTCTTTTCACATATCTATAGAAGCTTTTCCAGTCAGTTTTTATGTTCCCTGCAAGCTTCCTCTCATACTCTATTTTCCCCCTCTTAATTAAACTCTTTGTCCTCCTCTGCTAAATTCTAAATTTCTCCCAGTCCTCAGGTTTGCTGCTTTTTCTGGCCAATTTATATGCCTCTTCCTTGGATTTAACACTATCCTTAATTTTCCTTGTTAGCCACGGTTGAGCCACCTTCCCTGTTTTATTTTTACTCCAGACAGAGATGTACAATTGTTGAAGTTCATCCATGTGATCTTTAAATGTTTGCCATTGCCTATCCACTGTCAATCCTCTAAGTATCATTTGCCAGTCTATTCTAGCCAATTCACATCTACCATTGAAGTTACCTTTCCTTAAGTTCAGGACCCTAGTCTCTTAATTAACTGTGTCACTCTCCATCTTAATAAGGAATTCTACCATATTATGGTCACTCTTTCCCAAGGGACCTCGCACAACAAGATTGCTAATTGATCCTTTCTCATTACACATCACCCAGTCTAGGATGGTCAGCCCTCTAGTTGGTTCCTCTACATATTGGTCCAGAAAACCATCCCTAATACACTCCAGGAAATCCTCCTCCATCGTATTGCTACCAGTTTGGTTAGCCCAATCTATATGTAGATTAAAGTTGCCCACGATAACTGCTGTATCTTTATTGCACGCATCCCTAATTTCTTGTTTGATGCTGTCCCCAACCTCACTACTACTGTTTGGTGGTCTGTACACAACTCCCACTAGCATTTTCTGCCCTTTGGTATTCCGCAGCTCCACACATACAGATTCCACATCATCCAAGCTAATGTCCTTCCTTACTATTGTGTTAATTTCCTCTTTAACCAACAACACTACCCTACCTCCTTTTCCTTTCTGTCTATCCTTCCTGAATGTTGAATACTCCTGGATGTTGAGTTCCCAGCCTTGGTCACCCTGGAGCCATGTCTCCGTGATGCCAATTATATCATATTCATTAATTGCTGCCTGTGCAGTTAATTCATCCACCTTATTACGAATACTCCTCGCATTGAGGCACAGAACCTTCAGGCTTGTCTTTTTAACACACTTTGCCCTTTTAGAATTTTGCTGCAATGTGGCTCTTCTTGATTTTTGTCTTGGGTTTCTCTGCCCTCCACTTTTACTTTTCTTCTTTCTATCTTTTGCTTCTGCCCCTATTTTACTTCCCTCTGTCCCCCTGCCATATTAGTTTAACTCTTTCCCAACAGCACTAGCAAACACTTCCCCTAGGACATTGGTTCTGGTCCTGCCCAGGTGCAGACCGTCCGGTTTGTACTGGTCCCACCTCCCCCAGAACCGATTCCAATGTCCCAGGAATTTGAATCCCTCCCTTCTGCACCACTCCTCAAGCCATGTATTCATCGGAGCTATCCTGTGATTCCTACTCTGACTAGCACGTGGCACTGGTAGCAATCCTGAGATTACTATCTTTGAGTTCCTACTTTTTAATTTAACTCCTAGCTCCCTAAATTCAGCTTGTAGGACCTCATCCCATTTTATACCTATATCGTTGGTACCTATATGCACCACGACAACTGGCTGTTCACCCTCCCCTTTCAAAATGTCCTGCACCCGCTCCGAGACATCCTTGACCCTTGCACCAGGGAGGCAACATACCATCCTGGAGCCTCGATTGCGGCCGCAGAAACGTCTATCTATTCCCCTTACAATAGAATCCTCTACCACTATAGCTCTCCCCTCTTTTTCCTCCCCTCCTGTGCAGCAGAGCCACCCACGGTGCCATGAACTTGGCTGCTGCTGCTCTCCCCTGATGAGTCACCCCCTCAACAGTTCCCAAAGCGGTGTATCTGTTTTGCAGAGGGATGACTGCAGGGGACCCCTGCACTACCTTTCTTCCACTGCTCTTCCTGTTGGTCACCCATCCCCTATCTGGCTGTGTTACCGACATGTGCTCCTGACACCAGCCCGTGGTGCACTTCCAGCCGGAAATGTGCACGCTCTGTGCCTGCTGTATTGGGAGCATAGCAGGCCACATAGCACCCGAATAACAGGCATGCATGGCTGAATTTCTAGACCTCTGAGTTCTCTGTATTTAAATGCACTTTTTACTTCCTTCAATAGACTACAGGATAGCCATTAACACCCACTCAGTAATTGGGAAAAAAATTCTATTTGGAACTTGGCACTGTTAGATGATATGATAAAAATGATTTACTGGCTGCAAACTAGATATTGGAGACATGCCCAGTGCATTAAACAGAAGTTGTTAGATGCCTGGAGTTTTCCTGTTAGGTGTGATAACAAGAGAACATTTCGTGTGGGTGTATAATTTTACTCCAGTCTCACTATTACAAATGCTAATTTCCATCAGTCTAATCACTGTAAGTTATATACTCCTAAATTATCATGTACTTTATATAAAAGGAAGCAGTTCTCAAATAAATTGCTTCATGGGCTTTATATCTACTTTTGAGTTTACACTTCCAACAACTCACATGCAATGAGGGACAGGAAAAGACCCTCTGGTATCATCCAGCCTATCCCATACAACTGCGATGGCTTGTGCATCATAATACATACACTCCCCACCCCACCTGAAAGCCATATGATCTTCTGTGAGAGGCAAAAAACCCAGACCAATCAAGGAAAAAAAATCTGGAAAAGTACAATGTGGAACTTATTACCACATGTAGTTATTGAGGCGATTAGCATATATGCATTTAAGGAGAAGCTATATAAGTAGATGAGGGAGAAAGAAATAGAAAGGTATGCTGATAAGATTAGATGAAGTAAGATGGGAGGGGGCTCGTGTGGAGCATAAACACTGGCATAGACAAGTTAAACCGAATGGCCTGTTTTTGTGCTGTAAAATTCTATGTCATTCTACGTAAAATTCCTCTCTGATTTGCAGGGTCTAACTGATACCATCAGGTCTACCCTTCTGCTAATCAGTGGGCACTCAGGTCAATGCCTATAGTCTGCGTGACAGTTAATGTGACCGTTCTAGCCAACCCCCTCAGACACCTGCTCATGTAGGTGTCAAGATACAGGACCGTATTGGCGATGCATACAGCTGAGGAGTCCTCCCAGGATTCAAAGGTTCTGAGACAGGGTTCACCTCAGAGCCAAGAAGCTCAAGACACTACAGCCCAGACAAATACTACTTGGCACCCCTGGCCCTCAGGTATCACCTCAGCACAGCACCAGGATAGGTTTAAGAGCAGCACCAAGAGGACACAGACTGAAGGTATTTGGCAAAAGAACCAGAGAGGAGAGGAGAATTGTTTTTATGCAGCGTGTTGTTATGATCTGGAATGCACTGCCTGAAAGGGTGATGGAAGCAGATTCAATAGTAACTTTCAAAAGGGAATTGGATAAATGGGAAAGAACATCTATATTCACCTTTTGGTTTTTCATCCATATTACTTCAACAAGGTTTAGTACTCAACTCGCTTTCACATAATTATAATCAGACTATCAGCATGCAACACTCAAATCCTACACCAAATGCAGAAATAATCTATGGGGAAAGGGCAGGGGAGTACTAGGTGAAGTGCTCTTGCAGGGAACTGGCACGGGCTCGACAGGCCGAATGGCCTCCTTCTGTACTGTAACCATTCTATGATTCTACTTTATTTTATGATTCTAAATAAATAAATAAATAAATAAATAAATACTTGGATTTATATAGCGTCTTTCACGATAACTGGACATCCAATGGAGTACTTTTGGGGTGTAGTCACTGTTGTAATGTAGGAAACGCGGCAGCCAATTTGCTCACAAGCAAGCTCCCACAAACAGCAATATGATAATGACCAGATAATCTGGTAAGTACTTGAAGGGGAAGATATTGCAGAGCTATGGGGAAAGAGCAAGGGAGTGGACTAATTGGATATCTTTTTCACAGGCACGATGAGCTGAATGGCCTCTTTTACCTTTTGTAATTCTAACAGTACACAGTAAAGCCACATTCTGATATAAAGTCCAATGTTCTGAAGTTAGTGTGTTCATTTTTTTGTGTTTGAGATGATGTTTGGAGGTCACTTTGCAATGAGAGACAGAGTTCCTCTGTAGCGCCTTACTGAAACTCTACGTCCTTAAGTAGACCTCTTCTGAGACATCATCGAGGGAGTGGCATGGCCTGTAGATCCTGGCAGTCCCTCGAAGGAGGATGACTTGCTTCCACATGGGTTTCAATGAAGGACCCAATATTCCAGTCCTGAACTCCAATTGAAGGGGTGGAAGATGCCTGTGTGTGGAGTTTTTTTAACATGTGGTGACTGTTGCACAACAGCCACCACACGGGCTTGACAGAGCTAGGCCTTTATCCAGTGGCAAGGGTTAACCAGGACGACTGGAAACCTCCTGTGCTGCACAGACCTAGTTCGCACACATATCGCAGTGTGGGCCGGCTCGTGCTGCCCCTGGGCCCTTGGCTCTTCTGGGCCCCGTACCCTCATTTGCTGCACCTCCACCATGATCTCTCGCTGCTCCTCCGCCACAAACATTTGCCGCACCTCCGCCACAATCTCTCACCGTTCTTCCATCGCGATCTCGCGCCGCTCCTCTGCCACAAAAACATTCGCCACACCTCTGCCACAATCTCTCACCACTCATCCGCCCCGACCGTCCCGCTCCTCCGCTGTACCTGGGCCCCGCCCATGTTCCTGCCCAAGTTCCAAACGAAGACCTGGGTTTTGATGATGTCACACAGTCGTCCACTTCGAAGCTGTCGCACACTTGTAGCAGCTCATGCTGGAAGCTGCAGTGGTATGCTCTTTTATCCTCCCGACCTGCGATGGTGTCCTCTCACAGGTCGGAGGTCACACTATTTAAATAACCACATCCCCATGATTCGGGATGGGATCTGTGATTAGACATAATTAGACATTATGCTCTTAAAGGGACACAGGTCTTCTTTAGCAGAGCAATATATCAGAGATTATCAGTGTATTACATGGGACACAATCCAATCCTTATACAACAACCCTTAAAGTGTAACAGAAACACCTACTACTTTCAATCGGTAACACTGGAAGGAACTGGAAGGAGCACTTCAAAGATTTCCTTAATCGAGACTCTTCCTTTGACACGAGTGTCCTCAACTCCAACCAACTGCATGCTACCCACCACCATCTCAGCAAAACCCCAGCCCTGCACGAGGTAGAAAAGGCCATCCGTCAGCTCAAGAACAACAAGGCATCGGGAGTGAATGAAATGCTCGCTAAGACACTAAAATATGGCGGAGAGGCATATTGGCATGAATGCATGACCTCATCCCTCTCATTTGGAAGGAGGAGAGCATGCCAGGAGATCTCAGAGATGCAGTAATCGTGACCATCTTTAAAAAAGGGGATGTCCGACTGCGGCAACTACAGAGGAATCTCCCTGTTATCAGCCACTGGGAAAGTCATCGCTAGAATCCTCCTCAACCGTCTTCTCCCTGTGGCTGAGGAGCTCCTCCTGGAGTCACAGTGTGGATTCCGTCCACTACAGGGTACAACGGACATGATTTTTACGGTGCGACAACTGCAAGAGAAATACAGGGAACAGCACCAACCCTTGTACATGGCCTTCTTTGACCTTACAAAGGCCTGTGACACTGTTAACCGCGAAGGACTATGGAGCATCGTCCTCCGTTTCGGCTGCCCCCAAAAGTTTGTCGCCATCCTCCGCCTACTCTACGACGACATGCAAGCCGTGATACTGACTGATGGATCCACCACAGACCCAATCCACGTCCGGACCGGGGTCAAGCAGGGCTGCGTCATCGCGCCAACCTTCTTCTCGATCTTCCTCGCTGCAAAGCTCCACCGCTGGAGTGGAACTAAACTACAAAACCAGTGGGAACTTGTTCAACCTCCGTCGTCTCCAGGCCAGATCCAAGACCATCCCAACCTCTGTCATCGAACTACAGTACGCGGACGACGCTTGCATCTGTGCACATTCAGAGGCTGCACTCCAAGTCATTGTCACCATCTTCACCGAGGCATACGAAAGCATAGGTCTTATGCTAAACATCCATAAGGCAAAGGTCCTCCACCAACCTGACCCCGCCACACAGCACTGCCCCCCAGTCATCAAGATCCATGGCGCAGCCCTGGACAACGTAGACCACGTTCCATACCTCGGGAGGCTATTTTCAGCAAGGGCAGACATCGACGACGAGGTCCAACACCGCCTCCAGAGCACTAGCGCAGCCTTCGGCCGCCTGAGGAAGAGAATGTTCGAAGACCGGGCCCACAAATCTGGAACAAAGCTTGTGGTCTACAGGGCTGTAGTGATACCCACCCTCCTATATGGCTCAGAGATGCGGACCATATACAGTAGACACTTCAAATCGCTGGAGAAATACCAACAACGATCACTCTGCAAGATCCTGCAAATCCCCTGGGAGGACAGACGCACCAACATTAGTGTTCTCGATCAGACCAGCATCCCCAGCATTGAAGCACTGACCACACTTGATCAGCTCTGTTGGACGGGTCACATTGTTCTCATGCCCGACACGAGACTCCCTAAGCAAGCGCTCTACTCGGAACTCTTACACAGCAAGCGAGCCCCAGGTGGGCAGAGGAAACATTTCAAGGACACCCTCAAAGCCTCCTTGATAAAGTGCAACATCACCTGGGAGTCCCTGACCAAAGACCGCCCAAAGTGGAGGAAGAGCATCTGGGAGGGCACTGAGCACCTCGAGTCTCGTCGCCGAGAGCATGCAGAAAACAAGCGCAGGCAGCGGAAGGAGCGTGCGGCAAACCAGACTCCCCACCCACTCTTTCGTTCAACGACTGTCTGTCCCACCTGTGACAGAGACTGTAATTCCCGTATTGGACTGTTCAGTCACCTGAGAACTCACTTTTGGAGTGGAAGCAAGTCTTCCTTGATTTCGAGGGACTGCCTATGATGAACAGCTGCTGTGGTAAACACAGCTAAAAGATGTACCATTCCCTCTAACTAACTATGAGCAGGGCACCAGAGAAGATATAAAGTTTCAGGCAGCATTGTTCACATTACAGACATCATACTTAATCAGGTAAATTTATCTACAAATTTCTGTGCAGAAAAAGAGAAAGATTACCAGTCATTTCCTGTTGGTTTTATCTGATCTTTGGAAAGGGCTAGGGATTTATGAGCACCTGCCAATTTACAAACATACTTTACTTGCTACTAAAAACACCGTCTAGCTGACATTGGGATGTGCCTCGATACAGAATTTGGGCCTTGAAACATACCAACTTATACACAATTATGATTTTGCAGATTATATTGTACATTGCGTGTTGTACAAATTGTATCGGTCAAGTCACTGTGAGCAAAACAATGTGTAGGGAACAAAGATGAGTTATGTGTTAAAAAGGCCCATAATTTAAGATAAAAGTAATGGTGAGGCTATCAGCGTCACTGTCACTAAAGAGTAAATCAGAGAGCAACTTCCAGCAACTGCATATCCGCAGTTAAATATAGAATCAGGAAGTTGCTGTCTGAGTCGCCCTGCTCCTCAGCGACTAAGGTGACATTAGGGAAAAATAGAAAAAAGTCAAAGCTAAAGGCATCTTATCCTGTGCGTGTCTCTCATTTCCTTGTCATCCTAGTCTGTCTCTATTATCAGGACATATATGGGAACGTCCATAGTGAGCCCCATGGTAAGAAGGATGGGAAGTTAAAGATTTCCCTCCCTGAAATTCCTGAAAGGCAGTTTGCAGAATCCTTTCTTAGTTGCAGAGCGGAGAAAAGAGTTGTCAAATTGCTGCAGTCAAAGTTGATGTTTCAAAGTTTTGGACATTCAAAACCTGTAATTACTTTCTGATTGGATGAGTCATACAGCTAACTTACTCCTCTTCTCTACAGGCTCCACTTCGGTCAGGTTCAATTCTGGTGTAAATGACAGGATTTCTGAGACATTAGCTCTTGCTACGATGCATGCACCACTTTGGGGGCAGGGATTTCCTGCCCGCAGCTATTTCTGTTGGCATTTAGCAAAAACATTCCATAGACTGTAATGCACAAAGCAATAGCGTTGTGTGGGACAGGCTGGATGGACAAGAGGGTCTTTTCCTGTCAGTCATTGTTCATATGTTTGTATCATAGTGCTAATAATATAGGTACTCCAACCACACATGGCCATTCATCAGTTCCTCTAACACCGCACGGCCATTCACTAGTCACTCTAACATGGCACTATTATTCACTAGTCACTCTTCCATCACAGTGCAATTCACTAGTTGCTCTAACATGACTCTCTTATTCACTAGTTACTCCAACATGATACAGCCATTCACTAGTTACTCTAACATTGCAGTGCCATTCTCTAGTTAGTCTAACTTCACACAGCCATTCACTAGTTACTTTAACATCGTACTGCCATTAACATTGGAAATTCACTGGACTTTTAACAGACAACTTTTTCATGCAGCTTGAAAAACATTTTTCAGATATTCTTGTCTCTTTGAAAGCCATGTAATTGTCTATTTGCTGTCCTATTTAAAGACTTGCAAACTAAGTTAAACATGCAGAAACAGTACATTCTAGTTACAATAGTCAAGTGATTAATAATGCATGACACTTTCTCTTGACAGCGAGATGTGGTAACAATGTGAGAAAATACATTACTTTGTCCGTAATAAATATATATATTTTTAATAATTTCTATCCAATTTTCAATTACATTTATTTAATTTTTAACCAGCTCCCCAAAAAGGTTGGCAGCTTAAAATGTAGGTCGACTTAAACTTCTGATTTGATCCGCAGACTAAAATTAAAAAGTAGCACCATTACTGATGCTGATGAAAGTTGCAAGTTATCTCTAAGGGGATGGTACTGTTTGCAGTCAGCTCCTGGGAACAGCCTGGAGGCTGTGTTTGTATGTGCATTCATCAAGGTGAGCTCAAAAGTGGCATTTTATTCCACTTTGCTCTCATTGACAGAGTCTAAGTTAGAGAGTCAGCCGTGGCTCAGTTTTAGCACTCTTGCCTCTTAGTGAGGAGGTTGTGGGTTCGAGTTCCACTCCAGGGACTTGAGCACAAAATCTACGCTAACACTCCCATGCCAGTACTGAGGTAGGGCTGCATTATCGGAAGTGGTGTCTTTCAGATAAGACATTAAACTGAGGCCCTGTTTGACCTCTCAGGTGGATGTAATAGATCTCTTAGCACTATTTCTTTCCTTCTTAAGCACTTTAATGTGATGTGGAGAGGCAAGTAAGCTGGGATTGTTTCCCTTGGAGTAGAAAAGTGCTATGCTCATAATAAAGGATGAAACTGAGTACTGTGTGCAATGAGCAAGTGTGACCTTAGTTCCTTTAATGAGACTCCAGAGTGCAGGTACATCGTGGGTGGCCTGCTTATATACCGTGCTCCCAAGGGATGCTGGGATCCCTTGGGACTCCAACAGGTAGGCCCTCTGGTGGTAGTGTAATACAGGTTACAAGTGGTTAAATACATAACATCACTCCCCTGTGAAGTCAACAGTACACGTATTTACAAGGTGAGACGATCTGGGGCTTTTCGCTCCCTTGTCGATTATCTCGGTACAAATGTGGGTGTGGGTGAGTTGGTTAGTTCTTCACTGGGCTGTTGGGCAGCCGGTCTTGCCGGGCTGCTAGGGATGGTGAGTTCGGCTTCGTGATCAACCATGATGTCAGTTGCCACTTGTGTGTGTGTTGGAGGGTCAAAGTTGGTGGTGTCTTATTCAGGTTGTTTGTAGCTGTTGGTGAACCGCAATTTCATTTGGTCCAAGTGTTTTCTGTGCGTTTGTCCATTGGCCAATTTGACCTGAAACTCCCATCTCCCCTCTTTGGCTCTGACCGTGCCAGTGAGCCATTTGGGACCATGTCCATAATTGAGCACAAACACAAGATCATTGATCTCAATATCATGTGACAAATTTGCGCGGTCATGGTACACACTTTGTTGATGCCGCTTGCCCTCCACGTGATCATGGAGATCAGGGTGGACCAGAGAGAGCCTTGTTTTTAAGCGCCCTTTTCATGAGCAGCTTGGCTGGGGGAACCCCAGTGAGTGAATGGGGTCTGGTGCGGTAGCTGAGCAGGACTCAGGATAGCCAAGTCTGCAGGGAGTCTTCCGACACACGTTTCAAGCTTTGCTTGATGGTCTGAACTGCCCGTGCTGTGGGCTTGAATGGGGCAGATGTGGCGAGTTTGATCCCATTGTGGGTCATGAATTCCTTCAATTCAGCACTGGTGAAGCACGGCCCATTGTTGCTGACTAGGACATCAGGCAAGCCGTGCGTAGGCTTTCAATAGTGGTCGTGGACGTGTTTACAGACATTATCGCACATTCAATCCATTTTGAGTAAGCGTCCAGGACAACCAAAAACATTATGCTGAGAAATGGGCCCACATAGTCCACATGGATCCTCGACCACGGTTTGGAGGGCCACGACCACAAACTTAGCGGTGCCTCTCTGGATGTATTGCTCAGCTGAGAGCAAGTGTTGCACTGGCGCACGCATGACTCTAAATCTGAGTCGATGCCAGGCCACCACACATGGGATCTGGCTATGGCTTTCATCATTACGATGCCTGGGTGGGTGCTGTGCAGTTCACATATGAACGTATCTCTGCCTTTCTTGGGCAAGACCACATGATTGCCCCACAACAGACAGTCCGCCTGCAGGGACATTTCGTCTTTGCGCCTGTGAATCGCCTCCTGCATCTCCGCTGGGACACTGGACCAGTTCCCATGGAGGACACAGTTTTTTACCAAGGGCAGTAAAGGATTCTGGCTGGTCCAGGTCCTGATCTGGTGGGTCGTAATGGGAGACTTTTCGTTCTCGAATGCCTCCATGACCATGAGCAACTCCGCTGGCTGTGCCCTTTCCACCCCAGTGGTGGGCAATGGCAGCCGACTGAGAGCATCTGCGCAGTTCTCTGTGCCCGGTCTGTGGCGCCCATCTTTGGATGCGGGCAGAGGCATTAGTATTAATCCCTTTACTCTCAGAGCACAGCGATATGAGCGGCTTGTGGTCAGTTTCAAGCTCAAACTTGAGGCCAAATAAGTACTGGTGCATTTTTTTTGCCCCGTAAATGCACACCAGAGCCTCTTTTTCAATCATGCTGTAGGCCCTTTCGGCCTTGGACAAACTCCTGGACGCATAAGCGACCGGTTGCAAGATCCCCGATTCGTTAACCTGTTGTAACACACACCCGACCCCATATGACGATGCATCGCAAGCTAGCACTAATCTTTTACAAGGGTTATACAGGACAAGCAGTTTTCTGGCTTTTGTAAAGGCAGCCTCTTGAGAATTCCCCCATACCCAGTCGTCTCCCTTGTGCAGTAGCGCATGTAGGGGTTCTAGCAGGGTGCTTAACCCAGGTAGGAAATTACCGAAATAGTTAAGGAGTCCCAGGAACAACCGCAGCTCCGTCACATTCTGTGGTCTCCGCGCGTTCTTGATGGCCTCCGTCTTGGTGTCGGTGGGTCTGATGCCGTCTGCCACGATTCTTCTTCCCAAGAACTCGACCTCCTGCACCAGGAAAACACACTTCGAGCATTTCATCCTGAGCCCCATGCGATCCAACCGACTAAGAACCTCTTCCAGATTCTTCAAGTGCTCAATGGTGTCCCGACCTGTAACCAGTATGTCTTCCTGGAAAACCACGGTGCGAGGAACTGACCTTAGCAGGCTCTCCATATTCCATTGGAAGATTGCTGTGGCCGACCGAATCCCGAAAGGGCACCGGTTATAGATGAACAGATCTTTGTGCGTGTTGATGCAGGTGAGGCCTTTCGAAGACTCCTCCAGCTCCTGCATCATGTAGGCCGAGGTCAGGTCCAGCTTGGTGAACGCCTTCCCTCCAGCCAGAGTCGCAAATAGGTCGTCTGCCTTGGATAGCGAGTACTGGTCCTGTAGCGAAAAACGGTTATTCATTACTTTATAGTCCCCACAAATTCTAGCCGTGCCGTCCTCTTTGAGTACCGGGACAATCGGACTAGCCCAGTCGTTGAATTCCACCGGCGCGATGGTGCCTTCTCGCTGCAGCCTGTCCAGCTCAATTTCCACTTTCCCATGCATCATGTACGATACCGCCCGTGCCTTGTGGTGGATGCGTCGCGTACCGGGAATCAAAATGGATCTGCACTTTTGCCCCCGAGAAGCTCCCAACGCCTGGCTCGAACAACGATGGGAGCTTGCTCAAAATCAGGGCACACGAGGCGCTCGGATGTCGTCCCAGTTGCAGCGGATTTTTCCCAGCCAGCTTCTGCCAAACAACACGGGCCCATCTCCTGGCACAATCCACAGTGGGAATTCGTGTACTGCTCCATCGTAGGAGACTTTGACTTCCGCCCTGCCAATTACAGGGATTTGTTCCTTGGTGTAAGTCTTTAGTTTGGTGTGAATGGGGCTGAGCTTGGGCCTGTGTGCCTTTTTGCCCCACAGCCTGTCGAAGGCCTTTTTACTCATTATGGACTGACTTGCACCCGTGTCCAGTTCCATAGATACTGGAATACCATGCAGTTCAACTTGCAACATTATTGGTGGACATTTCGTAGTGAATGTGTATACCCCGTACACTTCTGCCTCCTCGGTACGAGTCTCCAATTCAGCCTGATCCACAGTGGATCGATCTTCCTCTGCAACGTAGTGGTTTGCAGAGTTTGCAGCTCACCTGCACATTCGCTGGAGGTGTCCCATTGTTCTGCAACTGTTGCACGCATAGTGCTTGAAGCGGCACTGATGGGGCCGATGATCACCTCCACAGCACCAACAAGGTGTTAACTGCCTCGCATTAATGATTCATGGCGGACTCTGGGTTATCTGAGGTCGGCCAGCAGCAGCCGGCGTGTACATTCTACCATGTATATTTCTGCTCGTAACCAACGTTACTTTTTGCACAGTACTGGCCGAAACTTCGTTACTCTGCGAAATCTGTTTGGTGTTGTCGCTGGTGGACATAAATGCCTGGGCTAGCGCTATGGCTTTACTTAGGTTAGGGGTTTCTACAGTCAACAGTTGTGAAGGATTGTCTCATGGCCAATGCCCAGTACAAAAAAGTCTCTGAGCATTTGTTCTAGGAATCCCTCAAATTCACAATTTTCTGCGAGGCGTCTTAGTTCGGCGACATAGCTCGCCACTTCCTGGACCTCCGATCGGTGATACGTGTAGAACCGATATCTCGCCATCAAAACGCTTTCCTTAGGATTTAGGTGCTCCCGGACCAGCGTACACAATTATTCATAGGATTTCTCTGTTGGTTTTGCCGGAGCTAGGAGGTCATGAGGTCATAGGTTGTTGCCCCACAGACAGTTAAGAGGATCGCCCTTCGTTTGGTAGTGTTCTCGTCCCCTTCCAGCTCAATGGCCACGAAGTATTGGTCGAGTCTCTCCACAAAGGCCTCCCAATCGTCCCCTTCTGAGAACTTCTCCAGGATACCAACTATTCTTTGCATTTTTGCGCGTTTGTTCGTTACCTCGTCGCCAATTGCTATGCTCACAATAAAGGATGAAACTGAGTACCGTGTACAATGAACAAGTGTGACCTTAGCTCCTTTAATAAGACTCCAGAGTGCAGGTACCTCGTGGGTGGCCTGCTTATATACTGTGCTCCCAAAAGATGCTGGGATCCCTTGGGACTTCAACAGGTAGGCCCTCTGGTAGTAATGTAATACAGGTTACAAGGGGTTAAATACATAACAAGAAGTTTAAGAGGAGATTTAATAGAGGTGTTTAAAGTGTTGAAGAGTTTTGATGGAGTGAAAAGTTCCCACTGGCAGGTGGGTCAGTAACCAGAGGACGCGGATGAGATAATTGGCAAAAGAATGTGGGGTGAGGCGAGGAGAATTTGTTTTTATGCAGCAAGTTGTTATGATCTGGAATACATGACCTGAAAGGGCGGTGGAAGCAGATTCAATAATAACTCTCAAAAGGGATTTGGACATACATTTGAAGAGGAAACATTTGTCAGGCTATGGGGAAAGAGCAAGGGAGTGGGTCTACTTGGATAGAACTTTCAGAGAGCCAGCATGGGCACAATGGGCCAACTAGCCTTCTTCTGTGCTGTAAACTTCTATGGGCCCGAGTTTAGTGGGAAAGCGGGTTGTGTAGAGGACACAGAGAGGCTGCAAAGAGATTTAGATAGGTTAAGCAAATGGGCTAAGGTTTGGCAGATGGAATACAATGTCGGAAAATGTGAGGTCATCCACCTTGGAAAAAAAAACAGTAAAAGGGAATATTATTTGAATGGGGAGAAATTACAACATGCTGCGGTGCAGAGGGACCTGGGGGTCCTTGTGCATGAATCCCAAAAAGTTAGTTTTCAGGTGCAGCAGGTAAGCAGGAAGGCGAATGGAATGTTGACCTTCATTGCGAGAGGGATGGAGTACAAAAGCAGGGAGGTCCTGCTGCAACTGTACAGGGTATTGGTGAGGCCGCACCTGGAGTACTGCGTGCAGTTTTGGTCACCTTATTTAAGGAAGGATATACTGGCTTTGGAGGGGGTACAGAGACGATTCACTAGGCTGATTCCGGAGATGAGGGAGTTACCTTATGATGATAGATTGAGTAGACTGGGTCTTTACTCGTTGGAGCTCAGAAGGATGAGGGGGGATCTTATAGAAACATTTAAAATAATGAAAGGGATAGACAAGATAGAGGCAGAGAGGTTGTTTCCACTGGTCGGGGAGACTAGAACTAGGGGGCACAGCCTCAAAATACGGGGGAGCCAATTTAAAACCGAGTTGAGAAGGAATTTCTTCTCCCAGAGGGTTGTGAATCTGTGGAATTCTCTGCCCAAGGGAGCAGTTGAGGCTAGCTCATTGAATGTATTCAAATCACAGATAGATAGATTTTTAACCAATAAGGGAATTAAGGGTTATGGGGAGCGGGCGGGTAAGTGGAGCTGAGTCCACGGCCAGATCAGCCATGATCTTGTTGAATGGCGGAGCAGGCTCGAGGGGTTGGATGGCCTACTCCTGTTCCTAATTCTTATGTTCTTATGTTCTTAGTCAAACCTAAGTTCTGCCCATGTACCGTCGAAAGGACTGCTGAGGGTACTTTGGGCGGAAGTTCGGTGGAAAAATGTGGAAAAAAACGCCTGGCGGAAAAAATGGACCTTACACGCAGATTCCGAGCGGCAGCGGGCAATATCTCGCATTCTGGGCGGCAAATGCGATCCTCGGCAAAGTAACACCAGGATAGAGTCTGGCCCAGGGATGGAGGCAGGGACGGAGGAACGGCAAATATTTAAAAAAAATTCAACACATGAGAAAAAAACTACTACAAATCCTTCAGAGGGCCCCATCCAGCAAAATCTCTGCAAAAGAAATGATGGAAACAAGTGCACTAACCTTTTCTTGCAGGTCTTCATATTACCGTTCAGGTAAGACCTGCCTCCACTCGGCAGTCTCTTCTGCTGCTGGAGCGGAGGACTGCCCGGGCCAAACTGGGGAGTCAGCGGGCAGGAGGACTTTTGTCGGCGTTGCACGCTGGCGCACCCCAGCAGGCACTCCCCAGCGGTCTTCTCTCTCCGTCGTCGTGAGGACCTGACCAAACTCGCTCGGAGGGGAAAGCGGCCAGAAAACATGGAGACAGCCGGCGGTATGTCAACCAAACTAATGTCAAGTACAGTATCAATGCAAATCATCCCTCTACACTACTTTGATAAAGAGCCTGGGAGACAAATAGCTTGTCTGCCATGGTGTTGCTGTCTATTTGGCACAGCTGCAAAGGACTTTTAGTGGTATTGAATGTATTGAATTAATCACAGCTGTAATTCAGTAAAATGGAATGGCCAAAACATTACTTAGTCTAATTAAAGTCTAATTAAAGTCTAGAACTCGCTAAGCTAACCCCACTTAAATATCGTGAATATGCATTAATTCTTTTATCATATCTTTCATATCATTGATGTTGGAAGTGGATGAGGCGAGGAACTGGTGCCCAGCACCCCGACCCCAGTGTGACCCCAACCTATTTTTCTGGATTGCATACCAATACGGTGTTCAGTTTACCAGCTGGTGCTTTCTAACAGGAAAGAACAAAAATAGAGCAGAACACAGTCTGGAAGAGGAATGTGTGATAAAAACAATTGCGTTTGTGCCCATGGTTTAATTTCACTTCTTTGTGCTTAGTTTAAGATGCATTTAAGGGGAAACTAGATACGTGCAGGAGGGAGAAAGGATTAGAAGGATATGCTGATACGGTGAGATGAAGTAAGATGGGAGGAGACTCATGTGGAGCATAAACGCTGATAGAACTGTTGGACCGTTTGGCCTGTGTCTGTGCAGTAAATTCTATGTAATTCTATGTAAAATAGTTTATTTTAAATATATCACACTCATATTTTAGTTGCAAAATTTTGGGGAGTCAATGGACTGAATTTTCTTCCAGAGCTGTATCACTGCCGGATGTCAGTCAGGGAGGGACTTATGATCACCACCCTGACCCTGACCCTGTTGTGACCTCTGACCTATTTTTCTAGGTGGGAGTCATTTATATATGTAGACAGGTTCTTATTTGGACATTCGCGCTGCAGAAGGAGCACTCCACTGCAATCCAAGGAACGCTTCTGCTGCCACAGCAGGGGACCAATTACAGTAAAAGGAAGTCTATTAAAAATGTTTATAAAATGTTATTCAAAGAAAAAACTTGCATTTATGTAGAGCTTTTCACCACCTCAGAGCCAAAGTGCTTTATAGCCAATGAAGTACTTTTGAAGTGTACAATTGGAATGTGGGTAACATGGCAGCCAATTTGCGCACAGCAAACTCCCACAAATAGCAATGAGGTCCTTACAAGATAATCTGTTTTTTAATGTTTGGTTGAGGGATAAATATTGGCCACAACACCAACGAGAACTCCCCTGCCATGGGATATTTTATGTCCACCTTAGCAGGCAGAAATACCTCGGTTTAATGTCTCATCCGAAAGACAGCACCTCTGACAGTGCAGCACTCCCTCAGCACTGCACTGAAGTGCCAGTCTAGATTATGTGCTCAAATCTCTGGGGTAGGGCTTGAACCCATGACCTTCTGACTCAGAGGAGAGAGTGCTACCACAGACCCTCAGCTAACAGCTGAATCAGTCCACATTAAACATGCCAGTAGTAGAATGTCAGGCGAGGGGACCAAAAACTAGTTCCTCCCCACCCGTATTCACTGGTTTGGTACTTTTCCCACCGCTGCTATCTAAGTACCCCTGCCCCTGTATTGGTCTTGCTGTGAGTCAGAGGTAATGTGCTGAAATGTAGCTTCCCAAGCCCCAACCTCTTTCCATTGTTTAACTGCTAGGGTGTAGCCCAAGGGCAGGAGGCCAGGATATCTGCAGGGAGGTGGGGTGGGAGGCAGGGATAAAATTACTGGGGCCCGATTTAGGGACAGGATTCAATGGCTGGCCTTCCTGTTGCATCACTGCTATACTGTCCGAATTTGAGTGATGATCCTGAGGAACATCCAGGTTGATAATTCAACACCTTATTTCATGGTTGCCCATCAATTGAATCTGGCAGACTGATAGCTTGTCACCTTGTTTGACTGTCTTACAATTACACATTTTTTTGATAACACTCATGTGAAACGCCTTGGGATTTTAAAATTATGTTAAAGGCGCTATATAATTATACGTTGTTGTTGTAGTGTAAAGCTTGCTAAACTTCATCATGAATTCTGAGAATTATCCCAAAAGACATGTGGGGCTGAAATTCAGGGTCTGTATAAGGCCCGTTTCCGCTGTTTAGCGGCCGCCATGCGGCAGAATCGAGGGCCACCGCATTGCAGTCCAATGGCTGCCCCGACCCAAATTCAGGTCGGGGATTTTTCGGCCTTCCCCAATTCCACCCCACTGCTGATGACCGTCGCAAGTGTGTCATCAAAACACGTACCACTGCTCTCCCTCACCTGCATAATACTGCACCCCAAATTTAGGGGACAAAATCGTTCCCCCGCCACGCGGTGCCCCCCTGTCGGTGTACCTTCTCCTCATTGTGTGCGGCCCTTCAAGGGGAGGGCCCACTGCAGCGGCCGACATCCCGATCGGCTGGCAAAATAGTGCCCACGGACAGCTTGGCACTCCCTCTTGGGTGCCAGGCCGCTGGCCCGGTCTAAACCCTCCCTGGTAGCCCAGTGACCGAAGATAAAAAATGCCCGATTCTCTCCCCTTTAACAGAGGGAAGAGAGCTTGGTGACGCACACGCGCTGTGACATCACCACTGCTCCGCCGCTGAGTGACAGTGGCGGCATCCCGATCCCGCCCCAATTTCCGCCCCTCAGTCTCACTTACCGGCGCACTTCCGCCCCCAACTATGACCAACTTCCGGTCTGATGGCAAGAAAACTACAAGGTCCCAAAAATCGACGGAAAGGATGCCTCAACAATCCCGGCGGAAAAAACTTAAAAGAAAAAGGTAGGTCCGCCAGCTTTCTGGCGGCCCTGAACTTTGGCACCACTTAGTCTAAACAGCATTTCCTACATTACAACAGTGACTATACTTCAACAAGGAATGTCCTGAGATCATGAAAGCCGCTATAGAAATGCAAGTGTTTCTTTTTCTTCATTCTTAAGCTTACCTATTTCTGAACTTTCTACTGTTACTTCAGTTACTTCTGTTCTACTTTTAGTTAGTCTCATAACTCTTCGGCTCACCCTAACCTCGGAACCAGTGCGCTACAGTCATCAGTGCATACGCCCCAACACTGGAAGTTACAGACGAGACCAAAGAGGAGTTCTACTCCAGCCTCGAACAATACCTAGCCTGAGTACCAACAGACGGCAAGCTAATCCTGCTTGGTGACTTTAACACCAGAATTGGAAAGGACACAGGACCTCTGGGGAGATGTGATTGGCAGAGAGTGGGTAGGGAAAACCAACTCCAACGGTACTCTCACCCTGACGAAATGCTTAGAACATGACCTTGTCATAACCAACACCCTGTTCCATCAGAAAGACAAGTATAAGGCTTCATGGCAACACCCTCGCTCCAAGCATTGGCATCTGATAGACTACGTCATCGTCCGAGCGAGGGACCGCAAGGATGTGCGCATCACCTGCGCCATGACAGGAGCTGAAGACTGCTGGACGGACCACTGCCTAATCCGCTCTGTCTTCACCATCAACATAACCCAAAACAGCGACGGCAACAGAAACAATGCCGCAGGAAAATCAACGCTGGAGCGCTCCACGACCCAGCTAAGGAAGCACTATTCAGCCAACGCCTCACTGCCAACCTTATTACTCCCAGCGACCCAGAGATGCAGAATGCCCACAGTACCTGGTCTGCCCTCAAGGCCTCCATAGTCAGCACTTGTGAAGAGACGCTCGGTCACTCGACCGGGAATCAAAAAGACTGGTTCGACGCGAACGACCAAGAGACCCAGGAGCTAATAAGCCGCAAAGCGCAAGGCATTCGTGGACTGGAAACAGCAACACAACTCGAGAGCAAGAAAGCAGCTCAACAGACGACTGAAGGCCAAGGTCCAACAAAAGATTTGCGACCTAAAGAACAGATGGTGGGTGCAGAAAGCGCAGGAGATCCAGCAACTAGCCGACAATCACGACATGCGTGGATTCTTCAGCGCAGTCAAGACCACCTACAGCCCAAGCACCCAAGGCCCTATCCAACTGCTGGCCAAGAACGGCGAGGTACTCAACAAGGACAGAGAGGCAGTCAGTGCGCGCTGGAAGGAGCACTTCGAAGATCTCCTCAATCGAGACTCTGACTTCGACGTGAGTGTCCTTGACTCCATCCGACAGCATGCTACCCACCACCATCTCAGCACAACCCCAGCCCTGATGAGGTAAAAAAAGGCCATCCAGCAACTGAAAAGCAACAAGGCTTCTGGAACAGATAGAATCCCCCCTGAAGCACCAGAATATGGTGGAGAAACACTTTTGGTGCGAATACAGAATCTTATTTTTCTCATCTGGAAGGAGTAGAGCATGCCAGGGGACCTGAGAGACACGGTAATCGTGACCATCTTCAAGAAAGGTGATAAGTCTGATTGCGGTAACTACAGAGGAATTTCCCTGCTGTCTGCCACAGGGAAAGTCATCGCAGGAATCCTCCTCAATCGCCTTCTCCCAGTGGCTGAAGAACTCCTCCCAGAGTCACAATGCAGATTCCGCCCACCAAGGGGCACAATGGACATGATCCTCACTGCGCGGCAAATCCAAGGGAAATGCAGGGAACAGCACCAACCACTGTACATGGCCTTCTTTGACCTTACAAAGGCCTTCGACACTGTCAACCATGAGGGATTATGGAGCGTCTTCCTCAAACTTGGCTGCCCCCAAACGTTTGTCACCATCCTTCACCTGCTTCATGACGACATGTAAGCCGTGATCATGACCAACGGATCCACCACAGACCCAATTCACGTTCGGATCGGGGTCAAGCAAGGCTGTGTCATTGCACCATTGCTCTTCTCGATCTTCCTTGCTGCAATGCTCCATCTCACCCTCAGAAAGCTCCCCGCTGGAGTGGAACTATTCTACTGAACAAATGGAAAATTGTTCAACCTCCATCACCTCCAGGCCAGATTCAAGTTTGGCCCATCCTGTCATTAAATTACAGTACGCAGACGACGCCTGCATCTGCGCACACTCGGAGGCTGAACTCCAAGCCATGGTCAACACCTTCACGGAAGTGGACAAGAGCATGGGCCTTACACTAAACATCTGAAAGACAAAGGGGCTCTAACAACCTGCCCCCGCCACGCAGCACTGCTCCCCGATTATCAAAATCCACGACGAGGCCTTGGACAACGTGAACCATTTTCCATACCTTGGGATTCTACAAGGGCAGATATCGATGACGAAGTCCAACACTGCCTTCAGTGTGCCAGTGCAGCCTTCGGACGCTTGAGGAAGAGACTGTTTGAAGACCAGGACCTCAAACCCGGCACTAAGCTCATGGTCTACTGTGATACCTCTTATATGCCTCAGAGACATGGACTATGTACAGCAGGCACCTGAAAGCACTGGAGAAGTACCACCAACGCTGCCTCCGCAAGATCCTGCAAATCCATTGGCAGGATAGGCGTATCAACGTCAGCGTTCTCGCTCAGGCCAACAATTCCAGCATTGAAGCACTGACCACACTCAATCAACTCCATTGGGCGGGCTACATCGTCCGCATGCCTGATACGAAGCTCCTAAAACAAGCACTCCACTCGGAGCTCTGACATGACAAGCGAGCCTCAGGTGGGCAGATTGAACACTTCAAGGACACCCTCAAAGCCTCCGTAAAAAAAAGAAACATCCCCACCGACACGTGGGAATCCCTCACCTAAGACCGCACAAAGTGGAGGAAAAACATCCGGGAAGGCGCCGAACACCTCGACTCTCTACGCCGAGAGCAAGTTGAAGCCAAGCATAAACAGCAGAAGGAGCTCACGGCATCTCAAGCACCACACCCACCCGTTCCTTCTATCACCGTCTGCCCCACCTGTGACAGAGACTGTAGGTCCCGCATTGGACTCATCACTCACATGTGAATGCATTTTTAGTGTGGAAGCAAGTCATCCTCGACTCCGAGGGACTGCCTAAGAAGAAGAAACTTTTAGTTAGTCTGGCCATGAAATGATGAAGCAAAATCACGGCTCCGTGGGAATATGGTTGTCTAAATCTGGCAAAGACTGAATCTTATTAGTTAGTTACAACACCAGACTATTATCTCTCTCTGAAGAACATTTGTTTTAACCCAAATTCTGACAGGAAGCTTTCAGTTCTGATGGCTGGTATGTCTATTTACCCCTTCATGAACTAGCTCTGAACTTCTGATTTCAACATCTCACTTTTACTGCTTACTTTTGCAATAAATCTATCTATGAATAAAAATTGTTCAGCTTGGTACCAAAATGTCTGGTGTGGTTGATATTAAGAATCATCTGAACTGACAAGAGGCCAGTGGAAGTTCTACATGCTAGGTGGTAACAATAAAAGGGTTAGATTGTGCATAATGTCACAGTCAGTTTATAGGGAGTGCAGGCTTGCATATGGAAGCAAACCGTTTGAATTAAACAACAACAACTTATATTTATATAGCCCCTTTAACGTAGTAAAATGTCCCAAGGCGCTTCACAGGAGTGTTATAAGACAAAAATTTGACACCAGGTCACAGAAGAAGAAATGAAGGCATCTGACCAAAAGCTTGGTCAAAGAGGTAGGTTTTAAGGGGCATCTTAAAGGAGGAAAGAGAGGCAGAGAGGCAGAGAGGTTTAGGGAGGGAGTTCCAGAGCTTAGGGCCTAGGCAGCTGAAGGCACGGCCACCGATGGTTGAGCGATTACAATCAGGGATGCTCAAGAGTGCAGAAATTGAGGGAGGAGATATCTCGGGAGGTTGCTGGGCTGGAGATTACAGAGATAGGGAGGGAAGAGGCCATGGAGGGATTAGAAAACTAGGATGAGAATTTGGAAATCGAGGCATTGCTCAACTGGAAGCCAATGTAGATCAGCGAGTACAAGGGTGATGGGCGAGCGGGACTTGATGCGAGTTAAGACACGTGCAGCCGAGTTTTGGATGACCTCAAGTTTATGTAGGGTACAACGTGGAAGGCCAACCAGGAGTGCATTGGAGTAGTCAAGTCTAGAGGTAACAAAGGCACGGATGAGGGTTTTAGCAGCAGATAAGCTGAGGCAAGTACAGAGCTGGCCAATGTTGTGGAGGTGAAAATAGGCAGTTTTAGTTATGCCAAAAACATTGAGAACGATATGTGGAGTGATCTCAAAGCGCAACAGAGGACTTAAACATTTCAGGGAATTTATAGACCAGGAACTTAGCATTGAAAACAACATTTTGCATTGGAGGTACTTCAGCTGAGGTGCGATCATTAAGATATATTATTAAAGAGACTAAAATAATCACATTAGAACTAAGCATTGTGTGTGGTTGTCATTATATTACGTACTAGTATAGATGTCAATCAACTGTTGGTCTTCTCACTGTAGGGCAGTATAACCTCTGCTGTAGTGTCTAAGTGTCATCTGGATTTGACACCATGATAGACCGGAGTGCTCTTTTGCTGCTTAAGGCCGAAGAGGTTTTAAATCAACGTGTACAGGATATTGTAGCATTTAGATGTTCATCTATGGATTAAATCGATGGGTGAACATGTGAATTAACACAATACAGACAGGGATTTCTGTAAATAGGTTAACAGATGCATTGAAACTGTTATGTATTTAACCCCTTGTAACCTGTATTACACTACCACCAGAGGGCCTACCTGTTGGAGTCCCAAGGGATCCCAGCATCCCTTGGGAGCACAGTATATAAGCAGGCCACCCACGAGGTACCTTACTCGGGAGTCGCAATAAAGGAGCTAAGGTCACACTTGCTCTTTGCACACAGTACTCAGTTTCATCCTTTATTATGAGCATAACAATTGGCGACGAGGTAACGAACAACCGCGCGAAAATGAAAAGAACAGTTGGTATCCTGGAAAAGTTCTCAGAAGGGGATGATTGGGAGCCCTTCGTGGAGAGACTCGACCAATACTTTGTGGCCAATGAGCTGGAAGGAGACGAGAATGCTGCCAAACGAAGGGCGATCCTCCTCACTGTCTGTGGGGCAACAACCTATGGCCTCATGAAGAATCGCCTAGCTCCGGCAAAACCAACAGAGAAATCCTACGAAGAACTGTTTATGCTGGTCCGGGAGCAGCTAAATCCTAAGGAAAGCGTTTTGATGGCGAGCTATCGGTTCTACACATGTCAGCAATCAGAAGGCCAGGAAGTGGCAGGCTAAGTCACCGAACTAAGGCGCCTCACAGGACATTGTAAATTTGAGGGATTCCTAGAACAAATGCTCAGAGACTTTTTTGTATTGAGCATTGGCCATGAGACAATCCTTCTCAAACTGTTGAGTGTAGAAACGCCGAACCTAAGTAAAGCCATAACGATAGCCCAGGCATTTATGTCCACCAGCGACAACACCAAACAGATTTCACAGAGTAAAGAAGTTTCGGCCAGTACTGTGCGCAAAATAACGTCAGTTTCGAACAGAAATGTACATGGCAGAACGTGTATGCCGGCTGCTGCTGTCCGACCTCAGATGAACCAGAGTCCACCATCAATCGTTAATGCGAGGCAGTTAACACCTTGTTGGTGCTGTGGAGGTGATCATCGGCCCCATCAGTGCCGCTTCAAGCACTATGCATACAACGGTTGCAGAACAATGGGGCACCTCCAGCGAATGTGCAGGCGAGCTGCAAACCCTGCAAACCACCACGTTGCAGAGGAAAATGGATCCCCTGAGGATCAGGCTGAATTGGAGATGCGTACCGAGGAGGCAGAAGTGTACGGGGTACACACATTCACTACGAAATGACCCACCAATAATGTTGAAAGTTGAACTGAACAGAATTCCAGCATCTATGGAACTGGACAAGGGTGCGAGTCAGTCCATAATGAGTAAAAAGGCCTTCGACAGGCTGTGGGGCAAAAGGGCACACAGGCCCAAGCTCAGCCCCATTCACACCAAACTAAGTACTTACATCAAGGAACTAATCCCTGTAATTGGCACTGCAGAAGTCAAAGTTTCCCATGACGGAGCAGTACACGAACTCCCGCTGTGGATTGTGCCAGGGGATGGCCCCACATTGGCAGAAGCTGGCTGGGAAAAATCCGCTGGAACTGGGACGATATCCGGGCGCTTTTGTCCGTCGACAATGCCTCATGTGCCCTGATTCTGAGCAAGTTCCCATCGTTGTTTGAGCCAGGCATTGGAAGCTTCTCGGGGGCGAAAGTGCAGATCCATTTGGTTCCCGGTACGCGACCCATCAACCACAAGGCTCGGGCGGTACCGTACATGATGCGTGAGAAAGTAGAAATTAAGCTGGACAGGCTGCAGCGAGAAGACATCATCGCGCCGTGTGGAATTCAACGAGTGGGCTAGTCCGATTGTCCCTGTAGTTAAAGAGGACGGCACGGTTAGAATTTGTGGCGACTATAAAATAATGATTAACCGTTTTTCGCTACAGGACCAGTACCCGCTATCCAAGTCAGACGAACTATTTGCGATCCTGGCTGGAGGGAAGGCGTTCACCAAGCTGGACCTGACCTCGCCCTACATGACTCAGGAGCTGGGGAGTCTTCGAAAGGCCTCACCTGCATCAACATGCACAAAGGTCTGTTCATCTATAACCGGTGCCAGTTCGGGATTTGGTCGGCCGCGGCAATCTTCCAACGGAACATGGAGAGCCCGCTAAAGTCCTCGCACCGTGATTTTCCAGGACGTCATACTGGTTACAGGTCGAAACACCATTGAGCACTTGAAGAATCTGGAAGAGGTGCTTAGTTGATTGTATCGTGTGGGACTCAGGTTGAAACGCTCGAAGTGTGTTTTCTCAAAATGGATTGAATGTGCGATAATATCTGTAAGCATGTCCACGGGCACTATTGAAAGCCTATGAGCCATGTTTGCCACGCATGGCTTGCCTGATGTCCTAGTCAGCGACAATGGGCCGTGCTTCACCAGTGCTGAATTCAAGGAATTCATGACCCATAATGGGATCAAACACGTCACATATCCAACGGCCAGGCAGAATGGGCAGTTCAGACCATCAAGCAAAGCTTGAAACGGGTGTCGGAAGGCTCCCTGCAGACCCGGCTATCCCGAGTGCGCTCAGCTACCGTACCAGACCCCATTCAAACACCGGGGTTCCCCCAGCCGAGCTGCTCATGAAAAGGGCGCTAAAAACAAGGCTCTCTCTTGTCCACCCTGTTCTCCATGATCATGTGGAGGGCAAGCGGCATCAACAAAGTGTTGATCACGCAAATTTGTCACGCGATATTGTGATTAATGATCCTGTGATTGTGCTCAATTATGGACATGGTCCCAAATGGCTCGCTGGCACGGTCACAGCCAAAGAGGGGAATAGGGTGTTTCAGGTCAAATTGACCAGTAGACAAACATACAGAAAACATTTGGACCAAATGAAATTGCGGTTCACCAACAGCTACGAACAACCTGAAGAAGACACCACTAACTTTGACCCTCCAACACGCACACAAGTGGCAACTGACATCATGTTTGACCACGAAGCCGAATCTATCAACCCCAGCAGCTGGCAAGGCCAGCTGCCCAACAGCCTAGTGAAGAACTAACCAATTCACTCACATTCACATTTGTACTGAGACGATCGACAAGGGAGCGAAAAGCCCCAGATCGTCTCACCTTGTGAATAAGTGTACTGTTGACTTCACGGGGGAGTAATTTTATGTATTTAACCCTGTGTAACTTGTATTACACTACCACCAGAGGGCCTACCTGTTGAAGTCCCAAGGGATCCCAGCATCCCTTGGGAGCACGGTATATAAGCAGGCCACCCATGAGGTACCTGCACTCTGGAGTCGCAATAAAGGAGCTAAGGTCACACTTGCTCATTGTACACAGTACTCAGTTTCATCCTTTATTATGAGCATAAGAGAAACTAGTACCGAGGGGGAGTTGTACCCACCAATGAGAGCGTTTGATAAACCTTCACTCGGCAAGCTATCTCTAAACTTGGCCAAAGAAATACTTGGAATTGAATATATTCCACCCCTATATCAGGAAACTAATAAGGGTGAGGTAGGGTTCAGGTAAGGGAAAATTTATAAGTCTGAATAGAAAAGTTAAGGCTGTAGAGCAGAGGAGCAATTTGGGTAAAATGAAACAGATTGTGTGTGGAAGGGACAGAGGGGGAGAAATTCTGTTGCGCCCCGTTTGAGGGCGGTAACAACCGGCGTGGAAGAAAGTCAATAGATTTGTTTTTTAACTGTCCGCCACCTCCCGTTTAACTATCGCCCCACGAGTGGCCTGCAGCCCGGATCATGTTCCCTGAAGCTGTCGCTGGCATCTGCGTCGCAGCTTTGGGGGGGCACTCCCCAATATTTGTTCCGGGGCGATATGCACTGTGATGACGTTGTCATCGCCGGCAAAGTGGAGCGGGGCACTATATTTTACCGCCGCCATTAAATTCCCGCGGAATTTAGCCGGAGTCGTTAGCGGCGCCGTGCCTGGTCAAAAAGTCATTTGTGCCCCGTTAGCCCCCGGGGGCGCTAATGGGAAGCACAAATGACCTGAATTTCTAGGCCAGAGAGTTTAATAATTGGAATAGTGCATTAGCAACTAAGGTCACATCAAGGTAAAATAGTAAAAGTTAAAATTATAGACACTCTATCTGAATGCACGAAGCATTCATAACAGGATGTGTCAGCTGTGTCGGCTCAGTGGGTAGCACTCCAGGGACTTAAGCACAAAAAAATCTAGGCTAACACTCCAGTGCAGTATCGGAGGTGCTGCCTTTCGGATGACGTTAAACTGAGGCCCCGTCTGCTCTCTCCGGTGGACGTAAAAGCTCCCATCATACTATTTCGAAGAAGAGCAGGGGAGTTATCCCTGGTGTCCTGGCCAATATTTCTCCCTCAATCAACATAACAAAAATTAATTATCTGGTCGTTATCACATTGCTGTTTGTGGGAGCTTGTTCCTGCCCTCGTTACCTCCCTTCCTCCCTCCTTCCTTCCCTCTCTCCCTTCCATGAATTAAAGGTACAAATAGGCATAAATGGGTTTGAATTAGTAACCATTACTGAGAAGTGGTTCAAGGATAAACAATGTTGGGAACTAAATATTCCAGGGTACTTAACTTTTAGAAAACATAGGCAAAATGAAAAAGAAATTGGGGTATCCCTGATAATAAAGGTTGAGATAAAGGCAGTGGAGAGAAAGCCCAGAACATCAGGATGTAGAATCAGTTTGTGTGAAGCTAAACAATAACAAAGGGCAGGGAACAATGGTGAAAGTAGTTTATAGGCCCCTTAACAGTAATCATAGTGTTGGAAAGGAAATTAGAGGATCAAGTAGCAAGGGTAATCCAATATTCATGGGGAATTTAATCTTCATATAGAGTTCATGGAATGCATTCGAGATTGTTTTCTAGAACAATATGTCGAGGATCCAACTATGGAACAGCGTATTTTAGATTGAGTATTGTGTAACGAGACAGGGTTAATTAGTAATCATATAGTAAAGGATCCTCTGGGGAAGAGTGATCATAATATGATAGATTTTATATCAGGTTTGAGAATGATGTGGTTAAGTCTGAAACTAGGGTCCTATATTTAAACGAAGCCAATTACAGAGGTATCAGGGTGAGTTGGTTGTGGTAGATTGGGAAGTTAGATTAAAAATTTTGATGGTGGATAAGCAATGGCAAACAAAATGCTTTACAAGCAATGAAGTATAGTCACTGTTGTAATGTAGGGAAACCTAGTACACAGTGTGTGTGTGTGTACTAGGCCTGTGCAGCGGAGCCTGGTCTCCAATCGTCTTGGATCCTCTTGCTATTGGACAAAGACCTTGCTCTGCTAAACCCTTGTGTTAGCTGGTGTGCAATAGCCAGCCCACGTTAAAAGAAGTCACGCACAGGCATCTTCCACCCTTTAAAATGAAGTTCGGGGCCTGGAATGTCAACACCCTCATGGACAACCCCAACAGCGACAGACTGGAACGCCGTACAGCTATCGTTGCCCAGGGACTCAGATGATTCGACATAGACATCGCCACCCTAAGCGAGACTTAGCGGGCAGGGGAAGGCCAGCTCAAGAAAGGTAAACCAGAAGAATGCTGCCTCCATGGGATATGCTTTGCCATAAAAATGAACTAGCTGTGTGTCTCAGAGACTCCCCTTGTGGGATAAATGAATGCCTCATGACCCTTCGGTTCACCCAAGCCCAGAACCAGTGCGCTACGGTAATCAGTGCGTACGCCCCAACACTGGAAGCTACAGACGAGACCAAAGAGGAGTTCTACTCCAGCCTTGAACAATTCCTGACCCGAGTCCCAACAGGCAACAAGCTGATCCTCCTTGGCGACTTTAACGCCAGAGTTGGAAAGGACAAGACCTCTGGGAAGTGTGAGCGGCAGAGAGGGGGTAGGGAAAGCCAACTCCATCGGTAGCCTCCTCCTGACGAAATGCTTAGAACATGGTTTTGTCATAACCAATACCTTGTTCCGTCAGAGAGACAAGTACAAGGCCTCATGGCAACACCCTCGCTCCAAGCACTGGCATCTGCTAGACTACGTCATCGACCGAGTAAGGTACCACAAGGATGTCCGCATCACCTACACCGTGACAGGAGCTGACGACTGCTGGACGGACCGTTGCCTAATCTGCTCTGTCATTTCCATCAATATAGCCCCAAAACATCGGCGGCAACAGAAATGATGCTGCAAGAAAATCAACGCTTGAGCACTCAAAGACCCTGTTAAGAAAGCCCTATTCAGCCAGCGCCTCAAAACCAACCTGACGACTCCCAGTGACCCAGAGATGCAGAGTGTCCACAGTGCCTGATCTGCCCTGAAAGTATCCATAATTAGCACCTGTGAAGAGACGCTTGGTCACTCGAACAAGAAACATCAAATTTCTGGTTCGACGATAACGACCAGGAGATCCAGGACCTAATAAGCAGCAAGCGCAAGGCATTCTTGGACGGGAAACAGCAAGACAACTCGAGAGCAAGAACACAGCTCTATAGACGTCTGAAGGCGAGATCCAACATAAAACTCTCGCCCTAAGGAACAAACGCAGGAGATCCAGCAACTAGCCGACAACCACGATGTGCGTGGATTCTTTAGCGCAGTCAAGATCCAAGAACCCAAGGTCCTACCCCACTGAAGGCCAAGAACGGAGAGATACTCATCAAGGACAGAGATTCAGTCAGTGCCCACTGGAAGGAGCACTTCGAAGATCTCCTTAACTAAGACTCTGTTTTTGATGCTAATGTCCTTGACTCCATCCAACAGCATGCTACATGCCACCACCTCAGCACAACCCCAGCCCAGCAGGAGGTTGAAAAGGCCATCCGACAACTGAAGAACAACAAGGATTCAGGACCAGATGGAATACCCCTCAGCGTACTAATGCATGGCGGCGAAGCATGACTGATGTGAACCCATGAACTCATTTCTCTTATTTAGAAGCATGCCAGGGGATCTCAGAGATGTTATAATCATGACTATCTTCAAGAAAGGTGACAAGTGCTGTAATTACAGAGGCGTTTCCCTGCTGTCTGCTACAGGGAAAGTCATCGCAATAATCCCCCTCAATCACCTTCTCCCAGTGGCTGAAGAACTCTTCCAAGAGTCGCAATGCGGATTCTGCCCACTAAGGGTCATAATGGACATGATTTTCACTGCGTGTCAAATTCAAGAAAAATGCAGGGAGCAGTACAAGCCTCTGTATATGGCCATCTTTGGCCTTACAAAGGCCTTTGACACTGTCAACCGTGAGGGATTATGGAGTGTCCTCCTCAAATTTGGCTGTCCTCAAAAGTTTGTCACGATCCTCTGCCTGCTTCACAATGTCATGCAATTGTGATCCTGGCCAATGGATCCATCACAGACCCAATACACGTACAGACCAGGGTCAAGCAAGTCTGTGTTATCACACCAACTCTCTTCTCGATCTTCCTTGCTGCAATGCTCATCTCACCCTCAATAAGTTCCCCGCTGGAGTGGAGCTAATCTACATAACAAACGGGAAACTGTTCAATCTCCGTCGCCTCCAGTCCACATCCAAGGTCGTCGTTCCTGTTATTGAGTTACAGTATGCAGACAATGTTTGCGTTTGCGCACACTCGGAGGTCTAACTCCCAACCATCGTCAACACCTTCACTGGCCATGGAAGAAAAACCGTATTCTATTATTTTTCCATTTATCGCCTGAGGAAGAGGGTGTTTGAAGACCAGGACCTCAAACCCGGCACCAAGCTCATGGTCTACAGAGCAGTAGTGATACCCGCCCTCCTATATGCGTCAGAGACATGGGGCCTGAATTTGGTCCCGGCTACGGCCCGCCCATTTCTTGACAGTCCCCGGGCGGGAGGTCCGTTTTTGCCGCCCGCTGCCGCCGGGTCCCATCGGGAGCCATTTGCGGCTCCGTTGTGTGGGCGGCAGCGGGGGCGGCAGTCGGCAGCAATTGGCCACCGGGAGCGGGCGGGAGCGGGAATCAGCGGCCGACGTCACTACTGTGCATCAGTTAGAGATTTCTCCACTCAGGGATCTTCGGAGGGCCTCCAGTGCGCAATCGCAAGATTTCGGCTTTTGTTTCTTTTTAGTTGTCTTGATTCGACGTGTAGTCCTTTCATAACCCTTGTTGGGGAACTGCGCATGCGCATAAAAGGGGAGCACTTTATTCCACCTGTGAGTGTGAAAGTGGAGAAGAGAGAGTTGGAGGTTAGAGAGCAGAGAGGTGGCATTAGAGAGGACAGAGTTGGAGGTTAGAGAGCAGAGAGGTGGCATTAGAGAGGACAGAGTTGGAGTTTAGAGAGCAGAGAGGTGGCATTGGAGAGGGGGCAGTCTGAGTTGCAGAGGGGGCAGTGTGAGAAATTTAAACCGACAAGCTCTTCAGCAGCCATTCCTCTCATCATTGAGGATGAGTGGCCAGAAATCTTCAATGAAGACTGCCGAAACCAAGCCCAGAGCTCCGTGGTTCAATGAACAGGAATTGAAGGAGCTAGTGATGGAGGTGGAGCGCAGGTACAATGAACTCAACCGGGATGGTCGTGGCAAGCCTCCACCAGCCCAATATCGACATCTTTGAATGAACATCGGTGAGATGGTGACTGCAATGGGCAACGTTGAGCGGGATGGGGACCAATTCTGCAAACAATGGAACGATTTGCTGGTGGAGTTTATTCGGCTCCTCCTCTCCATGGCCAAAAACGTTGTGCGCCAGATGCGTGTGTGTGGGGGAGTGTGTGTGGGGGGCATCAGCAATGGGGCTAAAGGCTGCAACGTTTCTTTGTGCAGAAAAAACAAGCAACCAACCAAGCAAGCCTGAGTGCGACCGGAGGGGGCCCAGAAGAAGTGGTCGAATTGACCAGGCTGGAGGAGCATACGTTGGCATTGGTGGGTGACTGCCGCCATGCAACCACAGTAATTGATGCAGATCCGGTGCTACCGTGTGGCAAGGTTATACTCATCTCTGGTGTCAGCGATGCTCATGACATGAAAGTGCATGCAACGTTAAGGCAATCGTGGTTGAACGCACACTTTGTCGTCCATTATTGGTGTGGACATGTACAGATGGAACTCCTTGCTGGCATAATGTGAGATGGAACGGCTCACATCTCAGCTTGACCACCACCACCACCAGACCCCCGCCCCTACAGACTGAAATGTTGTCCTCTACTTGCAGATGATGAGTCGGACAGCATAGATCTGGAGAGACCATTGACCTCTGGCCTTCACAGGAGCCGTCAGATCCCAGCATCTCCCGCCCCGACATTCTCCACACCCAAAGACATCGGATCTTTCCTGCACCCAGGGCCAGGAAGACCAGGAGAAGAGGAGGGAGAAGGGCCTATCTTTTTGCCCCTTGACCTGAAGGAGCTGGAAGCGGCACCGGAGTAGAGATAGGTCGCGACATGCTGCAGACCATGGCTGGGATCGCTGGCAGCATTGCCTCCTTCACCCATCAGTATGATCAGAGGATGGACTGGATCATTATAGTCTTGGAGCGCATAACGGAAAGCGTTGAGGCCATGAGGCAAGAGATGGCTTCTGCACGCGTAGTGCAAGCCCCCGACCCCACACCCTCAAGGCAGACAGATGCAGTGGAGCAGGAGATCCCTGCGCCTTCGGTCCCACGTCCTACCTTTTCACCAAGACGCACACATCTGCAGACATCCCACTGCCCTCCTGTACAACCTTCTCAACCAGAAGCAGTGAGGGGCAAGGGAGCACCACGCCATTGTGTAGGCGTGGGGAGGAAGAGGACATTGCTGAGGAAGGGGGCAGGGGGGAATGGAGATGGTGGTGCCGGGTAAAGGGGTGGGTGTTGCTCCTGTAAATTTATGTAAATGTAATAATCCTATGTAACCTTTGTTATTGTGCACTTGTAAATACACTCACATTGCTGAGCCTCTGTTGGTTCATGTGTTATTTTAACGTCATGAGTGGTGTGTTGCGAGAAACACACACCTGTCCCTCAGGTCATCTGCTTCATCAGGAATATCTTCCCGTCCACATCTGACTGCAGTGTATAATGTGTCCTGTCATCAGGCCATTGGAAGACGACAAAGAAGGGTCACCAATGCTGGAAGCCTGCCATTCAACTACTCTCAGTTTACCTACTTGCAGGGCAGATCTTAAGGCTTACACTTCAACCTTATTTTTTCGAGGCCAAACATGGAAGAATGCCGCCCCTTGGATGACATGTTCATCAGTTACATTGCGGTACATTGTGTGACACAATTAATAAATCGCTTGGATGTACAAAATGTGACATGCTGAACACTTTTCAGTTACTCATAATAATTTTCCCTTCACCATTGGGCTTCTTAATGAAGAACTTTCAGAAAGGTCCAACAAAAAAGCCATCGTCAGCGTAGCTATATTTCAGTCGCTTTTAAGACATCCAATTTAAACATCACCATCAGCAATAAAGTAATGTAACATGCACCTAACTTTTTTCCAGCAGTCCCACTCATATGGTGCAGAATCCGCCCGGCTGCTGTGATGTGATGGCCTCCAGCACTCCTTCCCACCCATTCTCCATGCTGCCTGACTGCCATCAGATCACCAGCCTCCCGTTCTCCGTGCTGTCTGACTGCCGTCCACCTCTCTCTCCCTCCCACCTGATCTCACTGCTGGCCGAATGCCGTCCACCTCTCCCTCCCTCCCACTCGATCTCACTGCTGGCCGAATGCCGTCCACCTCTCCCTCCCTCCCACTCGATCTCACTGCTGGCCGACTGCCATCCAGGTCAGGCCTGCTTTTTCTGATGCCAGCATAACTGATGAAAATGGCACTTTTCCAACATCTGGAATGGGCGGGCAGCATGATCTGAAGTTCCGGAGGAATTGCCCAGAAAACCGACATGTGCGGTAGGACCTTGATGGATGCGGGTGGAACATCGACCAATTTTGGCCCCATGGAATATGTAGAGCAGGCACCTCAGAACACTGGAGAGCAGGCACCTCAGAACACCAACGCTGTCTCTGCAAGTTCTTTTAAATCCATTGGCAGGATAGGTGCACTAACATCAGTGTTCTCACTCAGGCCGACATCCCCAGCATCGAAGCATTGACCACGCTCGATCAGCTCCGATGGACGGGCCATATCGTCCACATGCCTTGGACTCCCAAAACAAGCACTCTACTCAGAGCTCTGATACGGCAAGCAAGCCCCAGGTAGGCAGGGGAAATGCTTCACGGACACCCTCAAAGCGTCCTTGAAAAAGTGCAACATCCCCACCGACACCTGGGAATCTCTGGCTTAAGACCGCTCAAAGTGGAAGAGAAGCATCCGGGATGGCACCTCGATTCTCTTCGCCGGGAGCAAGCAGAAGCCACGCGCAAACATGGGAGGAGCGCATGACAACCCAAGCACCCCATCCACCCATCTTTCCAACCACCATCTGCCCCACCTGTGACAGATACTAGATACTGCATTGGACTCATCAGTCACCTGAGAACTCATATAAGTGTGGAAACAAGTCATCCTCAACTCCGAGGGACTGCCTAAGAAGAAGAAGAAGTAGGGAAACACAAGGAAGGAGGCCGGCCAGGAGAGCATTGAAATATTCAAGTCTGGAGGTAACAGAATTATGGATGAGGATTTCAGCTGCACACGAGCTGAGGCAGGGGTGGAGAAGCAGATGTTTTGGAGGTGGAAGAAGGCACTTTTGGTGATGGAGCGGTTATGAGGGTCGGAAGATTATCTCACAGTCAAATAAGACGCCAAGGTTGAGAACGATCTGATTCGATCTCAGATGATGGCCAGGGAGAGGAATGGATGCGGTGACTGGGAATGGAGTTTGTGGTGGTGACCAAAGACCATGACTTCGGACTTCCCAATACGTCATTGAAGGAAATTTCTGCTCATCCAGTACTGGATGTTGGACAAGCAGTGTGACACATTAGAGGCAGTGGAGAGTGTAACATATAACATATATATCGCTCCACCCAGTGGACTACTGTGGCATTGCAGCCATTGCTGTTAACAAGAATAAACAGGTCAGGTCACCTGACAGCTTCCTGAAGTTATCAGCCATCTTCGAACCTGTGTGTTTGAGGTGTCGTATCGAAAACATAAGGTGATAGAGAATGGATGAATCAGCCATCTGACAGAAAGACTTTGAGAGCTTCTCTGTTTTGATTAACAGCTAAAAATCCAAGGTAAATTACAAGCACACTTGGCTGAACTGCCAGAGTCCAGATGGCCGTGCCTATGGGAATAATAGGGCACTTGGGGGAGTTTCAACACGACCGTGAAAATTTTGCAGTGTATATGGAGTGACTAGAAATGGCTTTCACTCCAAATAGTATCATCGAAGTCCCCGATGATGAAAACCATAACCGTGTGGTGTTGGAAAGAAAACGGGCTATTTTCTTAACTGAAGCAGGGCCAGAAGTGTATGAAACCCTGAAAAATTTGCTTGTGCCTGTCAAGCCAAAGGACATATCACTTAAGCAGAGAACAGCACTACAGTCCTGAGCCCTTGGAAATTGCAGAAAGTTATCGTTTCGGAATACGAGAGCATTAAAAAAGCTATCTAATCACTGTATTTTCGAAAACTTTCAGCACTGAGCATTGTGTGACCGCTTTGTTTGTGGGATGCAAAATGATGCGATCAGAAGAAAGTTATTGACAACTCTTAACTTGACTTTTGATTTAGCTTGTCAGACAGCTATGCCAATGGACATGGCCGACCAATATGCCTGAGAATTTCCAGTCATCAGACAACCAGGTGAATCGCCTGCAGGTTAAAGTAAAAGGCAGTTGGGTCCCAAGGTTTCAGCAGCTGGCAATGGTAACCGAGCATTGAAGTCATGCTATCGGTGCCGAGGACAACACATTGCTCAAAGTTGTCCATATGTGAAGGCAGATTGTTTCTTCTGCAGGAAAATTGAGCATCTTGCAAAGGCATGCCAACTGAAGCGTAAACCAACTTTCAAAGCTGTAAGTAGAAATCCCCAGAGAGTACCTGGCATGGAACAAAAACAACAAGATGAAGAGGTTTTAGAGCTACACATCATCAGTAACACGAGGGTAACTAACAGTGATTCAAAAAGTATCATCATCCACGTAGATGTTGCAGGAACCAAGAGACTCATGGAAATCAACACTGGTGCATTTGTGAGTGTAGTACGGGATAACCTCGACAAATTGCATGATTCCCCATTGGAAAAATCCAAGATAGAGCTGCGAGGCTACTCAGGAGAGAACATTCCTGTGATAGGTCATATCACCGTACCGGTGAAATACAAGGATCAATTTCAGAGCTTGCCTCTCTTAGTAGTGGCAGGAGACAAGCCTGCCTTACTAGGAAGAAATTGGTTGGGATCACTGAAGCTGGATTGGAGTGAGATTTTTTGTGTTGAAATGAGATTTGCATCAAAGGATGATGTCATCAAGAAGTATCCGAAGGTGTTCTGCGAAACAGGCAGTCCGATCCAAGGCTTCAAGGCGAGTGTCAGGATATAGATGGACGCCAGACCAGTTTACTGCAAGCCACGTCCCGTACCATATGCACTCAAGGAGAAAGTTGAGCAATAACTCAAAACACTAGAAATTGAGAACATTATCTCTGAAGATAGATCTATTTAATTGGGCTACACCCATTGTTGTTGTACCTAAATCTGATGGTAAGGTAAGATTGTGTGGTGATTATAAAGTAACCGTAAACCAGGTTCGAGAGGGTAATCTCCCCAATACATGGCAAAATGTGAAAGATTTGTGGTCAGATCTTCTCAAAGTTAGATCTTACAAGTGCCTACTTACAACTTGAACTAGATGAGAGTCATGCTTGATTATAAATACTCATCTAGGCCTATGTCAATTTAATAGGCTACCATTTGGAGTGTCTTCCGCTCCCGCCATATTCCAAGGGGTGATGAATCAGATTTTGCAAGGTATTGAAGGGGTAGTATGTTATTTAGATGATATACTAACTTCAGCATCAAATAGGCAAATTCATAATAATATATTGAATGAAGCCCTCAAACGGCTAGAGAAGCACAGAGTACGAGTGACTGCTCGCAAGTGTGAGTCATTTCAAAACTCAGTGGAGTACTTAGGGTACAGAGTAGACAAAGATGGTTTACATCCAACGAAAGGAAAGCTGGATGCAATCAGAAATGCACACACTCCCAAAAATGTCACTGAACTTCGATTATTTTTGGGTCTTTTGAACTATTATGGGAAGTTCCTACCAAATTTGGCTACAGTGTTACATCCACTGAATGAACTATTGAAGAAACAGGTCCATTTTGGAAGTGGTCAGAAGAATGCGACACAGCATTCAAGGAGTGTAACAGCCAATTGATAGACAGCACCATATTAGTTCACTATGACGTATCTAAGGAGATCAAGCTAGCAGGTGACACCTCTCCGTATGGAGTTGGGGCAGTGATCTCTCACGTACTACATAGTGGGGAGGAGAGACCAATTGCTCTCACTTCACGCATTTTCACTGCCAATGAGCAGTAAGTATGCGCAAATCGAAAGGGAAGCTTTGGCATTAATTTTTGGGATCAAAAAGTTCGACAAATACTTGTATGATCGTAAGTTTACCATCGTTACAGACCATAAGCCCCTGACAGCAATCCTCCATCCAAAGTCCCCAGTTCCAACATTAGTTGCAGCCCAAATGCAGAGATCGGCTTTAATTTTGTCAGCATATGCGTATGATATTGAGTACAGACGATCAGCTGATCACAGTAATGCTGATGCTGTGTCTAGATTACCTTCCCTATCATAAGTTACACCCAATAGTGAAGAAGTGTTCTATTTTTCATACATTGATGAACTGACAGTTACAGCTGAAGAGTTTGGTAGAGCAACCAAACGTGACCCAGTGATGTCAAAGGTGTTTGATTACATCACAAATATCTGGCCAAACTCACCATGTGGCAGAGTCGACAGAGGATGATCGATCCGGCGCAGATCACGCAGAACAAACAAGAGAAGCAACTCAACCCGAGGAAGAAGTGTATGGGGTACACACCTTCACCACCAAGAGCCCTACCCAGGTTAAGCAATTAGCTGGAACCATTGCACATGTTGCTACATAAGGGTGACGACTGGATTTGGGGTAAATCTCAAGAAGCAGCCTTTGAGAAGGCCAGAAACCTACTTTATTCTAATAAGTTACTTGTACTGTATGACCCATGTAAACGATTAGTGCTAGCTTGTGATGCATCTTCATACGGGGTCGGCTGTGTGTTACAGAAAACCAATGTATCGGGCAAACTTCAACCAGTTGCATACACGAATAGAAGTCTGTCTAAGGCTGAAAGAGCCTACAGTATGGTCGAGAAAGAAGCATAAACATGTGTATATGGGGTTAAGAAAATGCACCAATACGTTTTTGGACTTCGGTATGAGCTTGAAACTGACCACAAACTGCTCATTTCGCTGTTTTCAGAAAGCAAAGGTATAAACATCAATGCTTCGTCCCGCATCCAAAGATGGGCACTAACATTGTCCGCCTATGACTATGTTATCCGCCACAGACCAGGCACGGAGAACTGATGCTCTCAGTCGGCTACCATTGCCCACTACCGGGTGGAAATGGCACAGCCGCAGACTTGCTTCTTGTCATGGATGCTTTTGAGAGCAAAGGGTCACCCGTCACTGCTCGCCAGATGAGGACCTGGGAGCTGGTCGGCCATTCCCGGGGAAAAGTAAGATGAAATTAAGCCGCTTCGCTGACGCAAAGTGAAATATCCATCCAGTCGGATTGTCTCTTATGGGGTAATCGCGTGGTTTTGCCAAAAAAAGGCAGGGAAACGTTTATACGCGACCTACACAATACCCACCCAGATATAGTCATGATGAAGGCTATCGCCACATCGCATGTTTGGTGGGCCGGCATTGACTCGGACTTAGAATCATGCGTACGCCAGTGCAACACGTGCTCACAACTGAGCAATGCACCAAGGGAGGCTCCATTGAGTCTGTGGTCATGGCCCTCCAACCATGGTCCAGGATCCACATAGATTTTACTGACCCCTTTCTCGGAAAGATGTTTTTAGTTGTAGTAGACGCTTACTCTAAATGGATTGAATGCATAATCATGTCATCCAGCACATCCACTGCCACCATTGAAAGCCTCTGGGCTATGTTTGCCACCTATGGCTAGCCCGACATCCTTGTCAGTGACAACGGACCGAGGTCTTACCTCGCCGTGTCCGAGCACACCTGCCTTTGGAGACTGCGCTTCCACAAGGTGGTGATCAATGAAATATGCAAGCTCATCAGGCCACATATGCAGCTTGCCATCAGGACATCAGTGTCGGTCGAGGTCAAGGTGACCGCGGCACTGTCTTCTACGCGTCTGGTTCCTTTCGGGCCTCCGCATTCGAGATTTGCCCTCTGTCTCACCATGCCACTCATCGCTGCATAAGACAGGTCATGGAGGCCCTGTGCGCAAGAAGGATGGACTTTATCAGCTTCCCCATGACCACGGAGGCTCAGACTGACCGGGCTGGAGCATTCTACTGCATTGCTAAGTTCTCCAGCGTGCAGGGAGCAATACAGTGCACTCACATCGCCATGTGGCCACCTTCTCAGGACCCAGAGCTTTTTCGTAACAGAAAAGGATTTCACTCCCTGAAGGTCCAACTAGTTGTCGACCACAACCAGATCATAATGCCAGTGAATGCCAAATGTCCAGGCAGCTTCGATGAGGCTCACATTCTGCGTGAGAGCGCTGTCTCTGACATCTTTAAGAGTCAGCCACAAGGACAATGCTGGAAGGTTGGTGATAACCGATATGGCCTAGCTATCTGTGTTACACTCACACTGAGGTCGAGAAGCGAAACAACCAGAGCCACAGAGACACAAGCACTGTGGTCCAGAAAACAATAACTGTGCTTAAGCAGCGCTTCAGATGTCTGGACCACTCAGGAGGGGAGCTACAATACAACCCTGAGCAAGTCAGTAAATTCGTGGTCGTGTGCTCCATGCTGCACAACCTGGCTATCAGGAGGGGCCAAGAATTGCCAGAAGGGACTGATGCTCCACCTCAGGAGAGAGAGGAAGAGGAGGACGAGGGGCTGGACGCTGACCTCGGGCCAGACAATCAGGCTGGCTATGCAACCATACCCACGACCCCTCCAGACCGCAGGAAAGGGCCCGTGGTGGCTACATAGCTGCAAGGCGCTTACGTGAGGAGCTGAGATCTGAACGATTTGCCTGAAAGAACATTGATGTGAGTGACAACGCTGACACACTGCTGTGTGTGTGCAGCTCAGACATCAATGGTGCCCATCATCTTGGTGAGAGTTAACGTTGATTGAAATTAAGTTTTATTTAACCCTTTCATGTTAAGGAACCACCAATGTGTAACGGTCCAGCTATCTGAGACAATGCGCAACAAGGTTATGTTCAATTAAAAAAAATTTATACCAACATTGGTCTGAAATCATAAATATCACGGGGAAAAACACCCAACACCCGCCCAACCCCACTTTTTTCACCATTGACACCAATCAAATGTTCAACATGTCCAGCAACACAGAATACAAATGCAAAGCAGGAGGGTGGCCCCCTCTCCCCCATATATTACAACAAACTGCAAACACCCAGATGGAGATATAACACAGCCATCACCTGCGGACATACACCTCACTTTCATTCTCCCCCCTTCTTCTTTCCCGCCTTTCTCCATGCCGCCTGGCCGAGGAGCTCCTCAGGCAGTGCCTCATTGGGGGGGATGAAAACAGAGGCGGTGGGTTCAGGGGTACGGGAGCGGGGGGTGCCAAGGGGGGAATATTCTCTGATACAGAAGCAGGATCTTGGACCTGTCTCTCATCTGTCGTTTGCAGTGGTGGTGCAGAACCTAGGGGTGGAGTGGCGCACTCTGGGACCACTGGGAGGCCTGCGCCAGCAGTGTTCCTGGCTATCGCATCCAGGTCCTCTGCCATCCGCGGAACATACTCATTCATGGTGCCCAGCTTTTGGGATATGCCCCCCAATGCTTCGATGAGCTGGTCAACAATCCTCCTGGACAACTGTACCATCTCTCCGCTCTCATGTGGCGCTCGTAGACCAGACCTGCCGCGTCCACGAAACCTCCATGGGATCAGCGCCGTCCTGGGGACAAATGAGGTGCCCTGTGGCGAGGTGCTTGGGGCTGTTACATCCAGAGTGGAGGCGGGTATGACTGGAGGAGCACTTGATGGCCTTTAGGTGGAATGGCTTCTGGAGCATGGCGATGCAGGTTCCTCGAAGTCCGCGCTCTCATCCGTAGAGAACAGACCCAGCGGATTGACAGGCGAGAATCGGAGCTCCTCAGCACCAGATGTAGGATCGTCCGTTGAGTCTGGACCTGCGCCCCCACCTTCTGGCCTCTGTGGTCTTGCCTGGGGCCACGCTGCTCGCTGAGCTGCAAAACACAAATGAGGTTATTAGAGGAGAAGGAGGTGCTAGCACTACACACAGCATATGCACGACAAAAGCACCACCGCTATCAAAATCATCACAGACATCACATTTCATGACCATCAACACATTTGCATTGCAATCATTTTCATTAGGCCATCATTATTTCTATGACAATTTTAGAAATCATCTATCATATATGATTGTTCGGATATGAGTGGGTGTGACATTTATTGACTTTACATCACAGAATGGTGTAAAATTTACTCACGTTGCTTCACTTCAGCATCTGCAGATGCTTGCGTGGCTGTCCGGCGGTGCAGAAGTACATGTAAATACATAAGTACATGTAAATAAATGTAATACTTACTCTTGCGGATCCCACAAGGTCGTTCCATCGTTTGAAGTATTGGTTGCCCTCATGCACCTCGTTGGTCGCCGACGAGACCACCTCTGCTATCTTGGCCCATATCTTCTGGTAGGCCTTTCGGGAGGGCTTCCCACGCCCTCCCTGTGTCAAATCACCCCAGCGTAACTCGACCTCCTGCAGGATGGAGGCATTTGCCTCGTTCAAGAACCTCCTCACTCTTTTGCGCCCTCCAATGTGCTCCTCTCCCACCTCACTGCTCTTGCCAGTGTCAGTCTCCACAGAGTGCTGTGATGCCTCTTCTCCCTCCATTACAGGCCAAATTCGGGCAAATATGTGGCTGGTAACAGCTAATTTTTTTTCCCATATTTGCTTTAAAGCTCTAAAGTCTCCATCCTTCCTCCCAAAGCAGCCACACCACACCCACACACGCCTTCAGTCCCTCTCAGCTCCCTCTCTCTATGTTTCCTCTTCTGTGCATGTCATGATGACCCTTGACCTCCTGAATTGCGGGAATCGAGCATTGCCATGCCGTTGCTAAGGACGGCGACACTTTATGGCAGAAGGTCAGAGAGACTTAACGCTAACGGCCATTTCATATCGCTCGCGGTAACGCCTATTTTCAAAAATGAAGACTGGGTGCTTTGAGAATGGGTGAGAAGCCGGCGATCTAAAAACTCATTTTTACCGCCCACGCTGGAAATAACACTCATTTTTAGGCAACCTGCACAAAAGTGTAAAATCTAGCCCCATAGAGTACATTGTCAGTCAGTGTACGACATGTCAATCGGTAAGCAAGAAACCACCATCAGTACGATTACAACCATGGAAATGGCCTCCCAGGGTATGGGAAAGGTTACATATCGATTTTGCTGAGCTATAAGAACAACAATTGTTCATTGTGATTGATAGCTATTCGAAGTGGGTCGAGGTGTTTCCAATGCGGAAAATAACAAGTAAATAATTAGACATTTTGCGAAGATTATTTTCTTCATTTGGCCTCCCAGAAGAAATTGTTTCTGATAATGGACCACAATTTTGTTCAGAAGAATTTGCACAGTTCACGAGCAAAAATGGTGTGAAACATACCAAGGTTCCACCGTACCACCCCGCTTTGAATGGTGCAGCAGAGCGCACTGTACAAATTGTAAAACGTGCCCTCATCAAACAGTTGTTGGATCCAAATCCAAAGAAACGACAGTTGTCATTGGACCACAAATTGCCTAATTTTCTAATTACATATCATAATACTCCTCATACAACTACTGGTAGAACACCAGCAGTGTTGTTTCTCAAACAACAGCCACGAACCAGATTCTCGTTGTTAAAACCAAACTTGGCACAGTCCGTAGAAGAGAAACAATTAAGACAGAAAGAGAATCATGATAGAGGTAGAGTAAAAGAGAGAAGAGTGAAATTGAATCAGAAGGTGAGAGTGAAGAACCATCACCATAAATGTTTAAAGTGGTTACCAGAAAGCGTGGTGAAGATATGTGGTCCTCGCACATATTTGGTAAAGATGTTTGATCATGGACAGGTTAGGTATTATTCACATTGATCATATTTTACCTACAGATGTGGAAGGAGTTGAAGATTGGAATGATTTGATTATTTCTGACTCATCAGACATTAGCATGAAATATAAAAACAGATAGCAAGAGTTTCTACAGGTATATAAAAAGGAAAAGAGTGGCTAAAGTAAATGTTGGTCCCTTAGAGGACGAGACCGGGGAATTAGTGATGGGGAACATGGAGTTGGCAGAAACTCTGAACAAATATTTTGTATCAGTCTTTACGGTAGAGGACACTAAAGATATCCCAATAGTGGATAGTCAAAGGGCACAATCACAATCACTGAGGAGGTGGCACTCAGTAAGATAATGGGACTAAAGGTGGATAAATCCCTGGACCTGATGGCTTGCATCCTAGGGTCTTAAGAGAAGTAACGGCAGGGATAGTGGATGCATTGATCGTAATTTACCAAAATTCCCTGGATTCTGGAGAGGTTCCAGCAGATTGGAAAACTGCAAATGTAACGCCCCTATTTAAAAAAGGAGGCAGACAAAAAGCAGGAAACTATAGACCAGTTAGCCTAACATCTGTGGTTGTGAAAATGTTGGAGTCCATTATTAAAGAAGCAGTAGCAGGACATTTAGAAAAACATAATTCAGTCAGGCAGAGTCAGCATGGATTTATGAAAGGTAAGTCATGTTTGACAAATTTGCTGGAATTCTTTGAGGATGTAACAAACAAGGTGGATAAAGGGGAACTAGTGGATATGGCGTATTTGGACTTCCAGAAGGCATTTGACAAGGTGCCACATAAAAGGTTACTGCACAAGATAAATGTTCACAGGGTTGTGGGTAATATATTAGCATGGATAGAGGATTGGCTAACTAACAGAAAACAGAGAGTCGGGATAAATGGGTTCATTGTCGGGTTGGCAATCAGTAAGTAACTAGTGGGGTGCTGCAGGGATCAGTGCTGGAACCCCAACTATTTACAATCTATATTAACTTGGATGAAGGGACCGAGTGTAATGTAGCCAAGTTTGCTGATGATACAAAGATGGGAGGACGCAAAAAACCTACAAAAAGACATAGACAGGCTAGGTAAGTGGGCAAAGATTTGGCAGATGGAGTATAATGTTGGAAAGTATGAGGTTATGCATTTTGGCTAAAAAAATCAAAGAGCAAATTATTATTTAAATGGAGAAAAATTGCAAAGTGCTGCAGTACAGCAGGACCTGGTGTATGAAACACAAATGGTTAGTATGCAGGTACAGCAAGTGATCAGGAAGGCCAATGGAATCTTGGACTTTATTGCAAAGGGGATGGAGTAGAAAAGCAGTGAAGTCTTGCTACAGTTATACAGTATTAGTGAGGCCACACCTGGAATACTGCATACAGTTTTGGTTTCCATATTTAAGAAAGGATATACTTGCTTTGGAGGCAGTTCAGAGAAGGTTCAGTAGGTTGATTCTGGAGATGAGGGGGTTGACTTATGAGTAGGTTGGGCCTCTATTCATTAGAATTCAGAAGAATGAAAGGTGATCTTATCAAAACATATAAGATTATGAGGGGGCTTGACAAGGTGGTAGGGGAGAGTAGAACTAGGGGGCATAATCTTAGAATTGAGATGAGGAGGAATTTCTTCTCTCAGAGGGTTGTAAATCTGTGGAATTCGCTGCCTCAGAGAGCTGTGGAAGCTGGGTCATTGAATAAATTTAAGACAGAAATAGATAATTTCTTAACCGATAAGGGAATAAGGGATTATGGGAAGTGGGCAGGGAAGTGGACCTGAGTCCATGATCAGATCAGCCATGATCGTATTAAATGGTGGAGCAGGTTCGAGGGGCTGTAAGGCCTTCTCCTGCTCCTATTTCTTATGTTCTTATGTTCTTATCAGATAGTTTTGATACAAGTAAAGTACCAATAGCTTATCCTACATCAAATGTACTGGAAACAAGTCCAAGAGAAAGTCAGAATTTAAGTCTAAGTCCGAGACAGGCAGACAAACAGTCTGAAGCTGTAAAGAGTTCAAATGTAAATCAAGAGCATCCCTTGGAGGAAAACTTCCCTCAGGATCAGCCCAGAATGAGTCTAAGTTTGACACCATGTTTGGAAGATTCTGTTCAAGAGCGAAGGTATTCTCTTCGAAACAGAAAACAAGTGGTTAAGTTTCATTTGTAAATATGGTAAAATAAGTCCATATCTTTTGTTATGTATGATGATTGTTTGTTAGAATTACTTCGTCATTAATGAGGGAGAAGTGTAATATATATAGCTCTACCCAGTGGACTACTGTGGCATTGCAGCCATTGCTGATTACAAGAATAAACAGGTCAGGTCACCTGACAGCTTCCTGAAGTTATCAGCCATCTTAGAGCCTGTGTGTTTGTGATGTCGTACCGAAAACATAACAGAGAGGTCAAGGGAGGTGGTGGTGAGGTAGAGCTGGCCATCGTCAGCATACATGTGGAACCTTACGATGTGTTTTCGGATGATGTCGCCATCGAGCAGTATGTCGATAAGAAATAGGAGGGGGCCAAGGAAAGAACCTTTGGGGGACTCCAGGGGTAACAGTCTGGCTTCAGTCAGCGGTCAAAATTCACCCCGTTATTATTCTGCTTCCAACACAGTTTCTGCTGGAGCATTCCACGTGTCCCTGAAAGGTGGCATCATCGGAATAATCTGTGAGCGGCTAATTATTTCATTAGCATTGTAATAAAAAAGCACAAAGTGGCCACCTGGTCCTCCCACGTCACTTTGCATGGCTGGAAACCCACTTGACAATGATTTTGGACTAGTGAAGTGCTGAGATCAATTAAATAATCATGTACCATTTGGGGAAATATCTACACCAGGATTTTATAATGAAGAGGTAGTTTCATCTGGAATGAATGTGAACAGGGAGACGACTGCAATTAGGCTGTGTGCTTTATTGGACAGGTTGGATAATTTACTATTGACTGTAAATAACAGGAATACTAATTTAGAAGATAAAAAAAGAAGTATTCAGCACAATGTGAGCCTTTCTTCATCTTTAACCTTGTAAGTCCATTGAGAGCATCATCTGCAAAACTTTGACTCTTTTAATACAAATAAATCTTTATATTGTGCTTGCTAGTCCAATTAATGCAGCAATAATGGTGCCTGGGTCTCTTAATAAGCTATTTCTCTGTGGAAGGAAATTCCCTGGTTAATGAATTATCTTTGCTTCGGTTTATCTCTCTTTTTTTTGCTTTATCTGCCTTGGGTTAGGTCAGTTTGGCTCCAAAATTGGCCATAATCTAACCTTTAATAACACAATATAGCCTACTCAGATGGGCAGGTGCTAAACTAGTTTAAGTGCAAAGCAAAATCACTGTGAGGCATGGTTCCATGGTAACACTGATTCAGACATATGGCACCTGAAAGGAGTCTCAATCACCCCCATTGCCACTGATATATATCCTTCCCTTGTAGCATGCACTGCAGTCACAAGCTGGCAATTCCTGCCATGATTTACATTTAAAAACATTTTGTCCACACAGATTTCTGTAGGTAGAATAAAATAAAAGTACCCAAAGAGTAGTTAGAATGTGAACCGAGCTACCACATTGACTGGTTGAGGTGAGTAGCATAGATGCATTCAAGGGGAAACTAGATAAATGCACGAGGGAGAAGGTTGTGCTGATAGCGTGAGATGAAGTAAGGTGAGAAGAGACTTGTATGGAGCATAAATACCAGCACAGACCTGTTGGGCCAAAAGAACTGATTCTGTGCAATAAGTTCTGTGTGTGTAGTCTCGAATGACACAAAGCCACGAATTGACGAATTAACTGCGCAGACAGCAGTTAACGGATATGATGTAATTGGCATCACGGAGACATGGCTCCAGGGTGACCAAGGCTGGGAACTCAACATCCAGGGGTATTCAACATTTAGGAAGGATAGGCAGAGAGGAAAAGGAGGCGGGGTGGCATTGCTGGTTAAAGAGGAAACTAATGCAATAGTAAGGAGGGACATTAGCCTGGATGATGTGGAATCGGTATGGGTGGAGCTGCGGAATACCAAAAGGCAGAAAACGCTAGTGGGAGTTGTGTACAGACCACCAAACAGTAGTAGTGAGGTTGGGGACAGCATCAAACAAGAAATAAGGGATGTGTGCAATAAAGGTACAGCAGTTATCATGGGCGACTTTAATCTACATATTGATTGGGCCAACCAAACTGGTAGTAATGCGGTGAAGGAGGATTTCCTGGAGTGTATTAGGGATGGTTTTCTCGACCAATATGTCGAGGAACCAACTAGAGAGCTGGCCATCCTAGACCGGGTGATGTGTAATGAGAAGGGACTAATTAGCAATCTTGTTGTGCGAGGCCCTTGGGGAAGAGTGACCATAATATGGTAGAATTCTTTATTAAGATGGAGAGTGACACAGTTAATTCGGAAACTAGGGTCCTGAACTTAAGGAAAGGTAACTTTGACGATATGAGGTGTGAATTGGCTAGAATAGACTGGCAAAGGATACTTAAAGGGTTGACGGTGGATAAGCAATGGCAAATATTTAAAGATCACATGGATGAACTTCAGCAATTGTATATCCCTGACTGGAGTAAAAATAAAGCGGGAAAGGTGGCTCAACCGTGGCTAACAAGGGAAATTAAGGATAGTGTTAAAACCAAGGAAGAGGCATATAAATTGGCTAGAAAAAGTAACAAACCTGAGGACTGGGAGAAATTAAGAATTCAACAGAAGAGGACTGAGGGTTTAATTAGGAGGGGGAAAATAGAGTACGAGAGGAAGCTTGCAGGGAACATAAAAACGGACTGCAAAAGCTTTGTTAAATATGTGAAGAGAAAAAGATTAGTGAAGACAAATGTAGGTCCCTTGCAGTTGAATTCAGGTGAATTTATAATGGGGAACAAAGAAATGGCAGACCAATTGAACAAATACATCGGTTCTATCTTCACGAAGGAAGACACGAATAACCTTCCAAATGTACAAGGGGACAGTGGGTCTAGAGAGGAGGAACTGAAGGATATCCTTATTAGGCAGGAAATTTTGTTAGGGAAATTGATGAGATTGAAGGCTGATAAATCCCCGGGGCCTGATAGTCTGCATCCCAGAGTACTTAAGGAAATGGCTATAGAAATAGTGGATGCATTGGTGATTATTTTCTAACAGTCTATCGACTCTGGATCAGTTCCTATGGACTGGAGCTAATGTAACACCACTTTTTAAAAAAGGGAGGGAGAGAGAAAATGGATAATTATAGACCGGTTAGCCTGACATCAGTAATGGGGAAAATGTTGGAATCAATCATTAAGGATGAAATGGCAGTGCATTTGGAAAGCAGTGACAGGATCGGCCCAAGTCAGCATGGATTTATGAAAGGGAAATCATGCTTGACGAATCTTCTGGAATTTTTTGAGCATGTAACTAGCAGAGTAGACAAGGGAGAACCAGTGGATGTGGTGTATTTGGACTTTCAAAAGGCTTTTGACAAGGTCCCGCACAAGAGATTGGTGTGCAAAGTCAAAGCACATGGTATTGGGGTAATGTACTGACATGGATAGAGAACTGGGTGGTAGACAGGAAGCAGAAAGTCAGGATAAACGGGTCCTTTTCAGAATGGCAGGCAGTGACTAGTGGAGTGCCGCAGGGCTCAGTGCTGGGACCCCAGCTCTTTACAATATACATTAATGATTTGGATGAAGGAATTGAGTGTAATATCTCCAAGTTTGCAGATGACACTAAACTGGGTGGCGGTGTGAGCTGTGAGGAGGACGCTAAGAGGCTGCAGGGTGACTTGGACAGGTTAGGTGAGTGGGCAAATGCATGGCAGATGCAGTATAATGTGGATAAATGTGAGGTTATCCATTTTGGGGACAAAAACACAAAGGCAGAATATTATCTGAATGGTGGCAGATTAGGAAAAGGGGAGGTGCAACGAGACCTGGGTGTCATGTTTCATCAGCCATTAAAGGTTGGCATGCAGGTACAATAGGCGGTGAAGAAAGCAAATGGTATGTTGGCCTTCATAGCTAGGGGATTTGAGTATAGGAGCAGGGAGATCTTACTGCAGTTGTACAGAACCTTAGTGAGGCCTCACCTGGAATATTGTGTTCAGTTTTGGTCTCCAAATCTGAGGAAGGATGTTCTTGCTATTGAGGGAGTGCAGCGAAGGTTCACCAGACTGATTCCAGGGATGGCTGGACTGTCATATGAGGAGAGACTGGATCAACTGGGCCTTTATTCATTGGAGTTTAGAAGGATGAGAGGGGATCTCATAGAAACGTATAAGATTCTGATGGGACTGGACAGGTTAGATGCGGGAAGAATGTTCCCGATATTGGGGAAGTCCAGAACCAAGGGACATAGTCTTAGGTTAAGGGGTAGACCATTTAGGACTGAGATGAGGAGAAACTTCTTCACTCAGAGAGTTGTTAACCTGTGGAATTCCCTGCCACAGAGAGTTGTTGATGCCAGTTCATTGGATATATTCAAGAGGGAGTTAGATATGGCCCTTACGGCTAAGGGGATCAAGGGGTATGGAGAGAAAGCAGGAAGGGGGTACTGAGGGAATGATCAGCCATGATCTTATTGAATGGCGGTACAGGCTCGAAGGGCCGAATGGCCTATTCCTGCACCTATTTTCTATGTTTCTATGTTTCTGCTTATATTATGCTCTGTAATAAAACTCATTCAAAGTACCTCAGACCTTCATGACTGCTGGGTCCTTAGAATTCCGATGAAGAGGTCAGACATTCTTGAATTAGAGTTGCTTAGCTGAGCAGTTGGGTTTGCGAGGATCCTTGTATAAAGTCTTGCACTGTCATTCATTCCAGCAAACTGGAAGTCAAGTTCGCTACTGTCAAACCCATCGCTTTGGAGGATCTAGAGAAAACGGTACACACTGCAATAGTGGTTAGTCTTCATCCTTTGTGATCTACAGTGCGTAGTTTGATTTACATGCCTTGAGACAAGACAATACAATGCACTCTATGCTGCATAGCATTTGAACAACTGTCAACGGTCAAGTAAAATATTGAGTAAAGGAGGACAAACCATTTTCCATTTGTTGTAGAATGTTACAGCACAGAAACAGATCAAGTCTGTGCCTGTACCTTTCTCTACATGAGCTGTCTAGTCCGATCCCCTGCTTGCTCATTATGCTTTTTAATTTTTCTCTTTTTCTATCTAATTCCCATTTAAAAGTATTTCTGGACTTTGCTTCAACCACAGTTTGTGGCAGAGAAGTTTATATTCCAACCAATCTCTGTGTAAGGCCATTTATGCTAATCCTTCAGTCGATTTTGAATGAAACCTTAGATGCCCAACAGCTTCTAGGAAACTCTTGTCTGCCTGGTTTGACAGACCTTGTTGGTTTTCAGCACACACTATGTAATAAATCTACTCAGGCATCAAGTCCATTACAATGAGCTGAGCTTCCAACCCCATATGCTCTCGATCATCTGTTTCCACCTCTGTAACATTGCCCATCTCCACACTGGTTTCAGCCCATCTGCTGCTAAAATTCTCATTATTGTTACCTCTTGACTTGACCATTACAATGCCGCAATCCTTCCATCCTCCATAAACTTGAGTTCATCCAGAACTCTGCCGCCCGTATCCTAACTCACACCAAGTCCCGGTTCCCCATTACGCCTGTGCTCACTGACGTACATCAGCTCTTGGTCTGGCAACACTTCAATTTAAAACAAACTCAGAAGAACATAAGAACATAAGAAATAGGAATAGGAGTAGACCATATGGCCCCTCGTGCCTGTTCCACATTCAATAAGATCGTGGCTGATCTGATCATGGACTCAGCTCCACTTTCCTGTCCACTCCCCATAACCCCTTATCCCCTTATTGTTTAAGAAACTGTCTATTTCTGTCTTAAATTTATTCAATGTCTCAGCTTCCACAGCTCTCTGAGGCAGTGAATTCCACAGATTTACAACCCTCTGAGAGAAGAAATTTCTCCTCATCTCTGTTTTAAATGGGCGGCGGCCCCTTATTCTAAGATCATGCCCTCTAGTTCTAGTCTCCCCCATCAGTGGAAACATCCTCTCTGCATCCACCTTGTCAAGCCCCCTCATAATCTTATACATTTCGATAAGATCACCTCTCATTCTTCTGAATTCCAATGAATAGAGGCCCAATCTACTCAACCTTTCCTCATAAGTCAACCCCCTCATCCCCGGAATCAACCTTGTGAACCTTCTCTGAACTGCCTCCAAAGCAAGTTTGTTCATCCTTGTTTTCAAATCCCTCCATTTGGGTTGTTGTCTTTTGGATGAAACGTTAAACTGAGGCCCCATCTCTCCTCTGAGGTGGACACTAAAGAACCCATGGCACTATTCCAAGAAGAGCTGGGGAGTTCTCCTGGTGTTCTGACCAGTATTTGTTCCTCAACCAGCATCACCAAAATAAAACAGGTTACCTGGTCATTTATCTCATTGCTGTTTGTGGGACTTCTCTGGGTGCAAACCGTTTGCTGTGTTTCTTACATTACAACAGTGACTACACTTCAAAAGTACTTCACTGGCTGTGAAGCATTTTGGAACATCCTGAGGACGTGAAAGGTGCTATATAAACGCAAGTTCTTTCTTTTTTAATACTTCGATTTTTTTAAACTATTGAGAAATAATCAGCCTGTTCTTCAAAAAAAATTCATAGAATCATAGAACAATACAATGCAGGTGGTGGCCATTTGACCCATCGTGCATGTGCCAGTTCTTTGAAAAAGCGATCCAATTCTATCCACTGCCCTGCTCTGCCCATAGCCCTGCAAGTCTTTCCATTTCAAGTATTTCTACACCAAGACAGTGAGGCAGAAATTCCATGAAAAGCCTTTACATTATTTTTCATCAGAAACTCACTGTAAAGAAACACTACCGTGTTGGACTACTTTTTCATAACTATTTATTAAGTCAAATATTATACAGTTGTTTACTTTCTGTATTCATTTACTTCTAAATAAATTTGACTATTAATTTTAGCTTGAACATGACAATCGTTACTGTTGTATTTAAAGCATAATCCAGGCTCTTACTTCAGTGCAATACTGAGGAATTGCTGCATTGTCAGAGGCATTTTCTTTTAGATGAGACCTTAAACAGAGACCCTCTCTGCCTGTTCTGGTGGATGTAAAACATTTAAGGAAGACCAAGAAGTTATCCCACTATTCTAGCCAACATTTCCCTCTCAACTAACATGATTCATCTGCGTTGTGAGATTTTGTGTGGAAATTGGCTACCATATATAACAATGATTGTACTTCAATGGTAATTAATTGGTTCTCAAGCACTTAAGGACATCCTGAGGATCTGATAAATGCAAAACTCTTTCTTTTTTCTCTTTTGGGTTCTTCCGCTTTCTCCATATCCCTGTGGAAAAAAATTAACCCTCTAACAAAGTTATGCTTCACAATAATGCTCAATTAAAACCGACACATAATTAGCTCTTAAAAGCAGCAACTAAAATTGATGCAATTGCTGAAATATGCCTTGGGAATAAGCCTGGGGCTGCTCAGGGAATTGAACTACGGTCTGCAGCTCTCCTGACTAGAGCTTTATAGTCCACAGCTTGGCAACGCACAGTATTAATGAACGTGATTTAATTATATATTGCTCTCCAGGGGTCAATGGTGCCAACCAGCTGTGCATTCATCGGTTTGAGACGAAGACATTAATGAAATCTAAAACCAATTCTTAAATCACCTATTTTGTATCTCCTTAGCCTACAGGAAAGTAATTTGTTCCAGAAACATTTTTCACACAATGGCTAGATCATAGATCAGTTAGTCATTTGTTAAAATAATAGCCCTTGAGCAGAATCATGTTAAACGCACATCAGCCTAACCATGTGAGCAGATGCCTTTAAAGGTTTGCTGCTCTACTCCACAATGTACTGATGTATGGAATTGCAGGAAATGATTGGTTGTCTTCTTCTCCAGGGATAGGGGTGTTGCTCTTTTCCTGTTCTGTCACGCTGCCTCAGTAATGCTTTCTGTTTGAGTTCTTGATACACTCCATTGTAAACATATTCCTCCTCACAGCATACAAACTGCATCCCGTTCAATCATACTGTGCAAGTTCCCTCATTCAAGCATCATTTTTAAAAATTCATTCTCAGGATTTGGGCATTGCCGGCAAGGCTGGCATTTATTACCCATCCTTAGGTGCCCTTCAGAGGTAGTGGGTCTTCTTGTTGAACCACTGTAGTCTGGTAACATAGAGATTATGTTACTGAACTAGTATTTCTGAATTCAAATCCCACATTGGCAGTTTGTGATTTTAAATTCAGTTTAAAAAAAATTGCACTTAAATACACAAAATACTATCAGTCCAACAGCAAGTTTCACCAGGACAACATCACAGGATAATATCTGAGAGGCAAGGCTTCCAGTAGGGTCCCTCACCTGAAGCGACCATAGTTCGAAAGATTGGATGCAGAGGTTAGTCTGCCTGATTTGCAGCATTCCTGATTTTTTTATTGGCATTAAAATGAATCAGAAAATATGACCTTGAATCAGGAATACTGACCTTCATGTCAGATTCAGGTTTCTGTCTAGTGTGGCTCCATATCTGTCATATCTGTAATAGTACCTAGGCAATGATCTTATGCCATGCCATGCTCTTGTCACCTTTGCAGAAGAAGCTTTTGAAGAATCAAGTGGAGCAGAGATGCACTGGTGGAGGACCATCAGATGTGACCCCGCTGAAGAACCTCGAAGAGCGGTGTTGGCCTTGGTGGGGATCTACAACCGGTCGCCCACCCGTGGTTGTGCTGAACCCATACTTGCACCACGTGAGTAATGTATAAACCATTGGTGATTTAAAGTAATTTAATGCCATTTCAGTATAATATATGATTGATGTAATGTTATGTAATTTTATGTAATGTTATGTAATTAATGATGGGATCATGAAATATCATTGTAATGCAATGCAGATTTTGTACTAACATGATGTTAATTATATGTGATGTCTGTCAGTATATTTATAGCAGTAGTGTTGCTCATCATGCATATGCCTGCATCCCCTTCTCTTCTATTACCCCCATTTATGTTTTCTAGGTCATCAGGCCTCACAGGATTTCCAGATTCTCCAGGCGCCCCAGGTTCCTCAGGCTCGTCAGCCTTCGCAGGATCCCCAGGTTCCCACATGTTGTCTCCGGAGGCGAGGAGGCAAGAGCCTCTCCTGTACTTTTGCAGGTCCTCCTATCCACTGAGGATAGTGAGGGGATGGAGGAGGAGCCTGAAGCCCTTTCATCGTGTGTTCCTGTGGCCATGTCCTCTTCCACTGAGGAGGTAGCGGGGCTAAGCTCCTTACAGCAGGGTACCCTGAGTGGTTCCATGCCTGTGCCGACCCCGCGGAGGTTGGTCCGACAAGGTCGGTCTGTTCCAAGACTGGCAGATTTAAGTGTGGACATGGTGAATCTGTCCAGGACGAGCATCAACATAGGTCGAGAGCTCCTCCAGGCAATGAACGGGTTAACTGGCCACGTTGCCGCTCTGGCCACAATCGTCTAGCAGGAGATATCGTGGAGCGGATAGCCAAGTCCATGGATGCCAGAGGGCAGCCAGTGGTCCCGGAATACGGCACTGCACCCCAAGGTGCCATACCACCATTGGCAATGACACATGTGAGTCAGGAGAAGCTCTTGCTCTAACTTGGAGAACGTTTCCTTGGAAACATCCTCTCCATCTCCAATCCATCTATTAATCTGCTGTCACCCCCCCACACAGCAGCAATGCTCGAGGTGCCTTGCTACAAGGCAGCTTGGAGTTGGTAGGGGAAGGGGAAGAGGTGGGGTTCAGATGAGGGGGGTAAAGGAGAGGAGAAGTGTGGCCGCAGGTAGGGAAGGATTCTTCTAATTGTTGTTGGTGTTAAAACATTTGTTGACTGTTGGGTGGGTGGGTGTTTGGGCGTTTGTTAAATCTGTAATTGTTTTTTTTAAGTTTGTTGTTGTTTTTATGTTATTTGTCATTTAAAACATTTTCACTGCTGGTGTGTGGGTGGGGGTACATGGATGTTAACTGTTAATGGTGTTTGTTTAAAAAAAATTTGTTTAACACTTTTATAAACATTAAAAAATGTTTTATTTAACTTAACATTGTTGTGCAGTGTCTTCAAATAGCAGAAACGTTAAGCATATACAAAGTTTTCAAACACTGGCGAAGCCAGGCAAGTTAAAGATGAAACGTAACGCAACACAACTGTAACTGTCACCAACGTAACGCAAAGCGTTCATTTATGAGCTGTGGACACAACAGTTTTGCAGCTGCGTAACTACCACCAACGTTAGTTCAAGCAAAGCATTCATTTATGAGCTGCTGACGCAACAATCTTGTAGCCGCATAACTACCACAGGCCTTTTCCTGCGGTCTAGGGTGGGTGGGGGCATGGTTTCAATGCCAGCCTGATTGTCCTCCCCGAGGTCCTTGTCCACCTCCTCGTCCTCCTCGTCCTCCTCTTCCACCTCTCCTCTCTCCTGAGGTGGACCGGCAATTCTTGTTCCCTCCTGATAGCTAAATTACGCAACATGCAGCACATCACAATGAACTGAGCTACCTGCTCAGGGTGGTATTGTAATTCGCCACCTGAGTGGTCCAGGCATCTGAAGCACTGCTTAAATACTCCAATTCTCGACTATATTGTGTGTGGGTATGTGGCTTTCGTTGTAGCACTTCTCGACTTCCGTCTGGGTCTTACACAGGGGGGTCATCAGCCAGCTGGCAAGGTCCTTTAGCCCCTCACATCCAACCGTGACCTTGTGGCTGACTCTTAACAGGTTAGAGACAGTGCTCTCACGCAAGATGTGCGCATCATGGATGCTCCCCGGAAAATTAACATTTACGGCCATGATTATTTGCTTGTGGTCGACAACGAGTTGCACATTCAGGGAGTGGAATCCCTTTCTGTCCTGAAACACCTCTGCATCCTGAAAAGGTGCTCGCAGGGCGATGTAAGTGCAGTCTATTGCTTTCAGCACCTTGGGGAAGTTTGCTATTCACGAGAAACCCAAAGCCCTCTCAGTCTGTACCTCCCTGGTCATAGAGAAGCTTATAAAGTCCAGGAGAAAATCATCGGGACATTAAAAAAATTGTTTTTGTTTTCATTGATCACTTTCATTTATTAGTTATAAAAATATTGGCGATGGGAAGAAAGCTGTTTGACTTCAGTCAAGCATCATCTAATCGGGAAATGAAGAGTCGGTTAGCTTTCCAATTGTGTTCCAATTCTTGCCTCTGAGTCAGAAGGTTGCATGGTTCAAGTCCCACTCCAGAGACTTGTGCACAAAAATCTAGGCTCACACTCAAGTGCAGTACTGAGGAAGTGCTGCACTGTCGGAGGTACCATCTTTTGGATGAGATGTTAAACCAAGGCCCCATCTGCTCTCTCAGGTGGATGTAAAATATAGAAACATAGAAAATAGGTGCAGGAGTAGGCCATTCGGCCCTTCTAGCCTGCACCGCCATTCAATGAGTTCATGGCTGAACATGCAACTTCAGTACCCCCTTCCTGCTTTCTCGATCTCATCCTCTAGGGGACCAAGATCCCATGGAACTATTTTGAAGAGCAGGGAAGTTCTCTCCGATGCCCTGGCCAATATTTATCCCTCAATCAATATCACTAAAACAGATTATCTGGAAGAAACACTCTGCCTTCATATATGGATAACTTTGAGCGATGTGTAGTCCCAGACACCGATTGCTCAACTTCAATGTGCTGTTACCTTGTCTAGTTGCTGAGGCCTTGGGGCCCATCTGTCTTTTACTTTTAACCTGTAGGCAATTCACCTCAGTTGGCTGATGACTGGAAATGGCACGAAATCCTTGGGAGTATTGGTCAGCCATATCCATCAACATAGCAGTCTGACAAGCTAAATCAAAAGTCAAGTTAGGGGTTGTCAACAACTTTCTTCTGATTGCTTCATTTTTCATCCCACAAACAAAGCGATCACGCAATGCTCACTCCTGAAAGTTTCCAAAATGACAGTGAATGGATAGCTTCTTTAAAACTACAATAATAAACAAACCATTGATAATCTCGTCAATTAATTGATCTCGTATACCAAAACGATAACTTTCAGCAATTTCCAGGGTCTCAGGAATGTAGTGCTGTTCTAACAATCTCCATCAGTAACGTGTCCTTTGGCTTGATGGAATCAAGCCCATTTTTCAAGGTTTCATACACCTCGGGGCCTGCTTCAGTCAGGAAAATAGCCTGTTTTCTTCCTAAAACCATCTGGTTATGGTTTTCGTCATCGGGGGCTTAGATGATACTATTTGAGGTGAAAAATATTTCTAGCTGCTCCACATACGTTCCGAACATCTCTCGGTCACGATGGAACTCACCCAAGTACCCTATTATTCACATAAGCCCGGCCTTCTGGACTCTGGCAATGTCAACAGTGTGCTTGAAATTTATCTTGGATTTTTAGCTGTGCTACAAAATAAAGAACCTCTCAAAGTCTCTCTGTTGTTTGGCTAGATGATCCACCAACAGAAATTTCAGCTAGGGAATCCGATTATCTTATCTTCATCGCCAATGTGATATATTCTTACAACAACACTAACAAACACACTTTATAAGGTGGCTCCAATACTTCATGTGACTTTTATTGTATTTACATCAGCAGTTGCATTACCACAGTAGTCCACTAGGTGGAGCTCTATATTAAACTGGTCATTATCACATTGTTGTTTGTGGAAACCTGCTGTGTGCAAAATTGGCTTTCGCGTTTCCTACATTACAACACTGACTACAGTTCAAAAATACTTCATTGGCAGTTAAGCGCTTTGGGATGTTCCAATGTCATGAAAGGCGCTTTCAATAAATGCAAGTTTCTCTTTCTTTCTTATTGGCATAGGAAGGCGGTGCATCATGAGTATGGACATGTTGGGTAACCAACGGCAGGGGCATGGGTGTTGGGTGGGAGATCATGTGATGAAATTCCAGGAATACGTCGAGCCAGAGTTGGCAACCCTCCAAGGGGATGCACCCTTGATATTGGCTACATTTTAAGCCCTGGGCCTGGTTACATGCTGGAGACAGGCTCCACTACCAAAATTGTGGTGGAAAATGGTGTTGTATAAATCTCTTCCTTCCCCCACTGACCGTGTGCGATGAACAGACATTCCTTCCATCCAGCATTCAAACAGTACAAATGGCAAGAAATAAGGCATTTTCCACACTGCCAGGTCTAGTTACTAGAAATAGCCGAGAGGCTCACGGAGGCGGGAATGCTGGAGCTATTTTCCATGCTTCCCATCTCAGCTAAATCGGCAGGAGAGTGTGGGAAACTCTAGGCCAGTCCTTGCAGCATCATTGGTGCCTTTCTTCCCCCCCCACTGCCACTTTCCTACTCGGAAATACTTTACCCCATTTCTATCACTTGGTGTAACACCCAAGTCAAAGATTAAAATCTATGCGTGGTCATAAGTTGGCCACACACAAACTCACCTCACCAGCTCCATTTTACATGTGGATGTTTAGTGAGCAGCATTTTAAGCTGTTACTTGAAAACGCTGGAGGATCCAGTTTCTGCCTGAGTGGTGCGCTGACTGAGCGTGCATCGAGGAAACAGGTGGATAAGGCTGCAGCTGCAGGCGGGACCCCCAGACTCTGGGCCTTCTGGCTGCTCTTGGAGAATAGCAGCCTTGAAGACTCCCAAGATTCCAAAGATCCAGCGGGTCACTTTTGGCTCCTCTTCACCTTGCAGTCAGGCTCCCTCAGACACTCCAATCTGAGGGGTGGGGGGTCCCAGTGCATGGCCCACTGCCAGATTCTTGGAACACACCGGGACGCAATCGCAAGTCAGAATTTTAAAATGCCTCCTCCCGCCTCATTAATTGTGGGATGCCGGACCTGTGCCTAATGCAGGTCAGACACAAAAATCAGTAGAATCAATGAATAATTTTAAATCTGAGATCAATAGATTTTTGCCAGACATGAGTATTAATGGATATGGAGCCAAGGTGGGTTGATGGAGTTAGAATACAGAGCAGTCATGATCTCATTGAATGGCAGAACAGTCTCGAGGGGCTGAATGGCCTCCTCCTGTTCCTATGTTCCCCTGAAGGTATCAGGTGTCACCAAGTGGCCAATCTTCCTGAGTCAGTCCAAATAGCCAGTGTTGGTATGACATTCAACCTTGGAGAGCATCACACCTGTACTCGATCCCCTCCTCGTTCAACATACACACCTGTCCAGCAGGGGGCAAAGTGGTGAAGACTGAGAAATCTGGCTTTTTCTTCTTTTTTAAAAAAATCCTTGCTTCCAAGATTGAGGCATTGAGACCAATCATAGGACCCTGATGATCGAGTCTGCAGTACAGTCCCCACCGCATATAGTGGGTGCATTCATGCTAACCTGACTTGCCCTCTATACATGGTGGATGTTAAAACCATAATATCATAAAAGTGCAAACGACTGATTGAATTGCCCCAGTCTCCACTTTCCTGACTGCCTCCATAATTGATAACCGTGCAAACAGCTAATGGAAGCTGACTGATGACCTAACTTGGCCTGAAATCAGTAGAGCTTTTAAAGTGGTAAGTACTGAACTCTTGTCAAAGCTGGGATTAGCTGCAGTGCAAGTGTTGGTTGCACCCACATTAAAGATTGCAGTTAGCAGAGGATGGTTTCGATCCATCGACCTCTGGGTTATGGGCCCAGCACACTTCCACTGCGCCACACTGCTGCTGGTAGTGGTAAGTACTGAACTGCATGAAATAGTCAGCAGGTGTTAAACAATGCCTTCGTAATCAACTCCTATGGTGATGATAAGTGGTTAGCGTCATTTGCCCGGTAAAGGAAGCTGCCTGTGATAAACATGGACTGTATAAGTGGTGGGGACTGTAATTATATTGTTGAGTGGTTTAGTACCCACTTGCAAAGTGCTCTCAGTAAACTTTGCAAACCCATGGCACTATTGTGAAGAAGAGCAGGGCAGTTCTTTCTGATGTCCTAGTCATTATTGTTATGTATATAAACATTGTAACTGTATAAGACTTGCCACCAGAGGCCCAAGGGTCACCTGCACACCTCGTGCAAGGCAGTATAAAAGGTTGTCTGCTATGCTGCTTAGGCACTCTGGAGTTGTATTAAAGAGACTAAGGTCACATCAGTTTTAGCTCACAGTACTCAGTCTTGTGGTGTTCTTCCATACCTAACAATTATTTATCCCTCAGCCAGCGCCACTAAAAGAGATTATCTGGTTATAGTCACATAGTGCTGTTTTGGGGCCTTTCTGTGCGCAGATTGGTTGTCACATACTTTATTGGCTGCAAAGCGCTTTGGCATGTCCTGAGGTTATGAAAGGCACAATATAAATTATTTCTTTCTCTTTTCCTTTCCTTCTTTCTTTCTCTTTTCCTTTCCTTGAAAAATGATCTCTAATTTCCTTTCCTAACTAATGATATGTCTTGTCTCCCTCTCGCATATCATGATAGTGGCAACTTTTATAATTCAAGCGAGAAGTACAGATTTTCATTTGATGGATTTCCACCTGTGCTTTATGGCACAAAAAAACAAGAGGTGAAGGTATTTGTGCTATTGTGAAATCAGAGGAGCTGTCCAACACCAAGACTTTAAATGCAACGCCACTAATAAAACAGCTTTCTGTGATTGATTACTATGGTACATAAGGGATGGAGTTCAATCTGGCTAACCTCGAGGGAAATTACATTTAAACGCATGCCATTAAATTGAGAGGACACTTTCAGTAGATCAGCACTGCCCTGTGGAAAGCAGTGCTAACAACTCAGACTTTTTTATAATAACAACTTGCGCTTACATAGCACCTTCAACATAGTAAAAACGTAATAACTCCATGGGACTCAAATTCAACTTAGACGGAGATGCAGAGCAGGTTACCCATGATAAACCCCGCCCGATTGTCTGGAAAATTGGGTGGAGTTTGTCTACCCACTCTACCAACTTATGTTTTGCATCTCTGTTCAAAGTTGAATTTCACCTCCAATATGCAGGCCAAATTCAAATCTATCAGAAAAAATATGGAGTGAGAAAAGGCCAATTGGCTCACCAAACCCGTTTCTTCCACAGACCATGTACAATCTACCTTGTCATGGACTCTACCTTAATTTGCTTAATCTACAGAGGGTCAACTATCAAACTAATTTCCCCTGGCCCAAAAGCTAATCAAGGGCAATTCCAGAATATTATACCACCATATGGGATCACAGGGTGTTTAACCTATAGAAAGATGTTACGGGTGGTAGTATTTTGAGATTGAAGTAAAATGAGGGATCCAAAGCTGTTGTTGAGTTAGTGAGCATTTGGATCCTGTCACTTTTAATCATAATATTTGACTCCAAGCTTGGACAGATGCACTGACCAACCAATTCTACTTGAATGAGCCTGCTGATGAAAGATCGCAGTGACTATGAAGTTTACACAGCTCTGAATGTGCAACCTCTCAGCTCCAGAAGAACATGTGGTGGCCAGGAGCACGACAGAAAAGAAAATAGAGAAATAATTTAACTGAAAGTCGCTAGCATTTTCTACTAGATATGATTCTGATGGAACAGATAATGGTGTTGAAGTAAGGTTGATGTATGCAGAGGGATCCAGTAATGTGAACAGCTCATAGATGAGCAATGGCTTGTGTTGGACTCGGTAGGTCAGACTGAAGAGTGTAGCAGCCCAACTCTCAGGTAAATGATGGAGGAGGAGGAGGGAGAGTGTACAGTGAGTAGGTAACAGCAAGGAGAAGCAAAAGCAAAGATGTGAATGTTGGTGGGGCAATGCAATGGATGGGGTGCCAATTAAGCGGGATGCTTTGTCCTGGATGGTGTCGAACATCTTGAGTGTTGTTGGTGCTGCACTTATCCAGTATTCCATCACACTCCTGACTTGTACCTTGTAAATGGTGGAAAGGCTTTGGGGAGTCAGGAGGTGAGTCACTCGCTGTGGAATACCTTGCCTGCTCTTGCAGCCACAGTATTTAAGTGGCTGGTCCAATTAAGTTTCTGGTCAATGGTGACCCCCAGGATGTTGATGGTGAGGGATTCGGTGATGGTAATGCCATTGAATGTAAGGGGCGGTGGTTAGACTCTCTCTTATTGGAGATGGTCATTGCCTGGCACTTTTGTGGCGTGAATGTTACTTGCCACTTATCAGCCCAAACCTGAATGTCATCCAGGTCTTACTGCATGCGGGCACAGACTGCCTCATTATCTAAGGAGTTGCAAATGGCACTGACCACTGCAATCATCAGCAAACATCCCACTTCTGACATAATGGAGGGAAGGTCATTGAAGCAGCTGAAGATGGTTGGGCCTAGGACACTGCCCTGAGGAACTCCTGCAGTGATTTCCTGGGACTGAGATGATTGACCAACAACCACAGCCATCTTCCTTTGTACTAGGTATGACTTCAGCCAGTGGAGATTTTCCCCTTGATTTCCATTGACTTCAATCTTACTAGGGCTCCTTGATGCCACACTCGGTCAAATGCTTTGATGTCAAGGGCAGTCACTCTCACCTCATCGCTGGAATTTGGACCAAGGCTGTAATTAGTTCTGGAGTCGAGTGGTCCTGGCAGATCCAAACTGAGCATTTGTGAGCAGGTTATTGGTGACTAAGTGCTGCTTGATAGCACTGAATTCCCTCTCTAAACCCATTTGGGTTGATGTGTGGAGCCTTGATAGCCACATTGGTTCCATCCATTATACCCCGGATTCTTTGGAAGCCGGGTAACTGATAAAAAAGCTATGCCTTTTGCAGTTGGTGCCATCTTTCCAATGCAAAAGTTGTAAAGGTGCTTCACCTGGAAAATGATATTGGTCACTTGTTTTTACAGAAATATAGTGTGGACCCGCTTATCTGGTAGGTGTGCCAGGTGGAGGCCTGGAAGGACTTGGGAAGAACCCTTGAAGTTGTCGATAAGTCAGCCTGCAGCAGATGGCATAGCTCAGTCACTGCGTCCAAGGTGAAACAGATGTGGCGAGGGCAGGTTTCCTCTGACATGCACAGGAAGGAATGAGTTTATAAATATTCGTCCTTGGTTATTGACATGGAACCTGAGGTGTGCAAGGAATGGAGCAGAGCTTCTCTAAAGGTCATGATATTCGCTGTGGTGCCATATTGTAATGTACTTGAGGGTTACACATACCTGAAACACAGCACCAATTGAGCCAGAAAAGCTGCTGCACACAAAATCTGGTATGTTGCAAATCACGCATACGAGTTTGCAATCGGCATCGCACCCATGTCTCCCACCCTTCCCCCATTTTCTTGGAACAGTTCTAATTGTTAGTTATAAAAATATTGGAGATGTGTGGCAAAGCTGTTCGACTGGGTGGGGCATGAGGTCATGTGATGAAACTTCCAGAAATACATCCAACCAGAGTTAGCAATCCTACTGGGAGGCTTGCTTCTGCTCAGCACTTCACCCTTGGTCGCTTGAGTCCTGAAACCACAGGCGTGAAGCAGGACCCCTTGGAGCCCCATTGTGTTTTTTCCAGCTGGTGATGTACTTTTTATATTGTATTTTTAAAAGAAAGCAACCCAACCCTTGCCCCAAATATTACTGTTTCCAAATATTACAAGGAATAGTTATTGTTGTTTTAAGTACAGTGTTTAAATATGCTGTTTTAAGTACAGTGGGGAACAATAGATTGGGAGGGAAGTGAAATCGGATACGGGTGTGGGGAGGCAAAACTGGCGGATTGCATCGGTCGCCTGTTAGACGCCCCGTCCGATAGTCAGTTCCATTGACTGCAATAGAACTGAATATCGGGCTGGGCATATAACGGGCGGGCAATGTGATTCTGCCTGTTTTGCGACCCCGCCTAAGCCCAATTTTACCCCCAAGGAATCAAGAGCAGAGAAAGTTAGAAGTTACAATAAAAGAAAGAAATGGTGGATGGGGAAAGGTAAACCTGCCAATGTGAAAGTCTGTCACTTCAGTTATTTTCTCGAGCAGTAGCTGCTGAAACACAATTACATCCCGCCACCCAACACTCGGCAAATGGATGTTCTGTAAACTCTAATCCCGAACTTGACAGAGGAGAATGAGAAAAGGTGACAGCAAGCGAAGCATTGTTCCTCTTTGCTCCATGAGTCAAGTGGCAAGTGGTTGCAGACAATGTTATCTCTGCTTTCCTCTAACACTGCAGATTCCAAATACTATTTGTAGCTAAAAAACAGATTGAAAGGACAGTGAGTGAGATATTATACGCTGAGAGAATGCTGTAGCAGATGATAATGAGTCTTCATTTATAACATATTTAGCCTTTGATGCAATCACATAAGGAATGAATGAGTTAGAATATCAATGCAATGTTATTACTGTGTCTATAGACTTTACAGGAAGCAATAAGGACAGCAGGTACAAAGTGTAGCAAATTATTTTTATAGCTCAATGTTTCCTATTTCAAACGGAATCTATTTTTAGACACTATAGCTAGAGGTAGTCTTGCTTTGTTCCATTTAATAAGCGAATGGGAAACGATTTGGACTGTTTGAATATTATATAATGGGAGAGAATGTCACATAATGTGATCCATTAGGTTTCCACTCTTGGGTTATAATGGTGCATTTATCCAAAGTCAACCACATCACTACAAATTGAGTCTTTTATTCTCTCTCTGGTGTCGATGCAGGCTTCACCAGATTGGAATGGTAAATAGATAGAGAATGCAGTAGGATGAACGGGCAACCTTTCATTGATGAAGGTGTTTCTGAATGTTTCAGCATGAGATTGTTAGCTAAATATAATGCAGGCATGAAAATGGTCACACAGTGCATTTTGGGCTCTGCACATTTGGACAAAAATAAAAATAAGAACATAAGAAATAGGAACAAGAGTAGGCCATATGGCCCCTCGAGCCTGCTCCGCCACCCAATAAAATCATGGTTGATCTGATCATGGACTCAGCTCCACTTCCCCGCCCGCTCCACATAAACGATAAGGGGATAAGGGGTTAAGAAACTATCTATTTCTTTCTTAAATTTATTCAATGTCCCAGCTTCCACAGCTCTCTGAGGCAACGAATTCCACAGATTTACAACCCTCAGAGGAAATTTCTCCTCGTCTCTGTTTTAAATGGGCAGCCCCTTATTCTAAGATTGTGTCCTCTAATTCTAGTCTCCCCTATCAGTGGAAACATCCTCTCTGCATCCACCTTGTCAAGCCCCCTCATAATCTTATACATTTTGATAAGATCACCTGTCATTCTTCTGAATTCCAATGAGTAGAGGCCCAACCTACTCAACCTTTCCTCATAAGTCAACCCCCTCATCCCCGGGATCAACCTAGTGAGCCTTCTCTGAACTGCCTCCAAAGCAAGTATTTCCTTTCATAAATATGGAAACCAAAACTGCTAGCAGTATTCCAGGTGAGGCCTCACCAATACCTTATATAGCTGTAGTAAGACTTCCCTGCTTTTATACTACATCCCCTTTGCAATAAAGGCCAAGATACCATTGGCCTTCCTGATCACTTGTCGTACCTGCATACTATCCTTTTGTTTCATGCACAAGTACCCCCAGGTCCCACTGTACTGCAGCACTTTGCAATCTTTCTCCATTTAAATAATAACTTGCTCTTTGATTTTTTCTGCCAAAGTGCATGACCTCACACTTTCCAATATTATACTCCACCTGCCAAATTTTTGCCCACTCATTTAGCTTGTCTATGTCCTTTTGCAGATTTTTTTGTGCCCTCCTCACACATTGCTTTTCCTCCCATCTTTGTATCATCAGCAAGCTTGGCTACATTACACTCAAGCCCTTCTTCCAAGTCGTTAATATAGATTGTAAATAGTTGACAAAATGATTTCAACTTGTTTCTACCTAATTATGTGTAAGTTGTGACTTTTCGTCAATAATTGGTTCAGATCCATAGCTTAAAGGTACAACAAGCTACTGAGAGACTGTGCAGCTATTTGCCAAATAAATAGAGAAATGTTGGGTACCTGGGAATGATTAAATCAAAGGACCCAGCTGATGTCGTGAACCACAAGAGCCAAGATCAATTTTATCCCTTTTTTTGTGAGTTAAGATCATCACTTTGAATCACTTACGGGTATCTGCTACTATTTTGACTGTATTGCATGTGTGTGAGGCGAATAGATTGTGTGGGTAAGGCTGCCAGTGTGACAGATACCAACTGCCGATGCCATGACTTTGCATGAGGAACTGTAGATAAAAAAACAAACAATTGTCACTTCGTTGCTGCGGTAGAATACAAGAAAAAAAACATTATCTCTCGTGTACGCATGACATAATATATAAAATAATGTGCTTCAGCTAATACTAGTTGCTATAAAGGTGTTGCTAGTTCTACTCCTCTGCTGACAGCGTTTGTTTTCACTAAACTAGACAAAGCAGATTCAAAGCATAGGGTGGAAATGTCCTGTGCATGTTATTATCCATTTAATATTCATCGAAGATTGTCTATCTTGGCAGTAATGCAAATTGGTTTTAATTACCACAAGCCTGCAATTTGCACAGTTAACTCTTTGAGCTCCAATGATTAGATAATGTGTTTCAGTGGCACTTGTTCAAATGGGCTGTCAAAGAAGGAAAGATGCATTTATATTGTGCCTTCCATGACCTTAGGACATCCCAAAGTACTTTACGGCCAATGAAGTAATTTTGGAGTGCAGTCACTGTTACAATAAAGAAAGACTTGGATTCATATAATGCCTTTCACGACCACCAAGTCTCAAAGCGCTTTACAGCCAATGAAGTACTTTTGGAATGTAATCACTGTTTTGTAATGTGGGAAATGCAGCAGCCAATTTGTGAACAAGCAAGCTCTCACAAACAGCAATGTGATAACGACCAGATAATCTGTTTTTTTGTTATGTAGATTGAGGGATAAATATTGGCCAAGACACCAGGGATAACTCTCCTGCTCTTCTTCGAAATAGTGCCATGGGATCTTTTACATCCCTGGAGTGGGACTTAAACCCACAACCTTCTAGCTCAGTAGCAAGAGTGCTACCCACTGAGCCACAACTGACACACTGTCGGAAATGCAGCAGCCAATTTGCACACAGCAAGCTCCTACAAACAGTAGTGTGATAATGACCAGATAATCTGTTTTAGTGATATTAGTTGAGGGATAAATATTGGCCAGGACACCAGAGAGAATTCCCCAACTCTTCTTTGAAATAGTGCCATGCGATCTTTTACATCCATCTGAGAGGTTGGTTTTATTATGCTCATAATAAAGGATGAAACTGAGTACTGTATGCAATGAGTAAGAGTGACCTTAACTCCTTTAATTGAACTCCAGAGTCCTGGTACAGCGTGGGAAGCCTACTTATATACAATGCTCCCAAGGGATGCTGGGATCCCTTGGGACTCCAAAAGGTGGGCCATCTGGTGGTGTGATACAGGTTGCCAAGGGTTACATACGTAACATCACTCCCTCGTAAAGTCAATAGTATACTTATTTACAGGGTGAGACGATCTAGGGCTTTTTGCTCCTTTGTCGATCGTCTCGGTACAAATGCAGGTGTGGGTGAGTTGGTTGGTTCTTCGCTGGGCAGCTGGCCTTGCCGGGCTGCTGGAGATGGTGAGTTTGGCTTCGTGGTCAACCGTGATGTCGGTTGCTACGTGTGTGTGTGTTGGAGGGTCGAAGTTGGTGGTGTCCTCTTCGGGTTGCTCATAGCTTTTAGTGAACCGCAATTTGGTTTGGTCCAAATCCTTTCTGCACGTTAGTCCATTGGCCAATTTGACCTGAAACACCCTACTCCCTTCTTTGGCTATGACTGTGCCTGCAAGCTATTTGGGACCATGTCCATAATTGAGTACAAACACAGAGTCATTGACCTCACTATCGCGTGACAAGTTTGCGCGATCATGATACATGCTTTGTTGATGCCGCCTGCCCTCGACGTGATCATGGAGATCAGGATGGACAAGAGAGAGCCTTGTTTTAAGCGCCCTTTTCATGAGCAGCTCGACTGGGGGAACCCTGGTAAGCGAGTGGGGTCTGGTGCGGTAGCTGAGCAGGACTCTGGACAATCGGGTCTGCAGGGAGCCTTCCGACACATGTTTCAAGCTTTGCTTGATGATTTGAACTGCCCGTTCTGCCTGGCCGTTGGATGCGGGCTGGAACGGGGCAGATGTGATGTGCTTGATCCCATTGCGGGTCATGAATTCCTTGAATTCAGCACTGGTGAAACACGGCCCATTGTTGCTGACAAGGACATCAGGCAGGCTGTGTGTGACAAACATGGTTCGTAGGCTTTCGAAGGTGGTGGTGGATGTGCTTGCAGACATTATTACACATTCAATCCATTTTGAATAAGCATCCACAACAACCAACAACCAAGAACATTTTGCCTAGAAATGGGCCCGCAAAGTCAACGTGGATCCTAGACTACGGTTTGGAGGGCCTCGACCACAAACTTAGCGGTGCCTCTCTGGGTGCATTGCTCAGTTGAGAGCAAGTGTTGCACTGGCGCACGCGTGACTCTAAATCTGAGTTGATGCCTGGCCACCACACATGGGATCTGGCTATGGCTTTCATCATTACCAAGCCTGGGTGGGTGCTGTGTAGGTCACGTGTGAATGTTTCTCAGCCTTTCTTGGGCAAGACCACACAATTACCCCATAAAAGACAGTCTGCCTGTAAGGACATTTCGTCATTGCGCCTGTGGAACAGCTTAATCTCTTCCTGCATCTCCTGCTGGACCAGCTCCCATGGACACAGTTTTTTTTACCAGGGAAGTAAAGGATCCTGGCTGGTCCAGGTCCTGATCTGTTGGGCCGTAACGGGTGATTTTTCGTTTTTGAATGCATCTATCACCATGAACAAGTCTGCAGGCTGTGCCATTTCCACCCCGGTGGTGGGCAATGATAGTCGACTGACAGCATCAGCGCAGTTTTCTGTGCCCGGTCTGTGGCGGGTTACATAGTTATATGCCAACCGCATGAGTGCCATCTTTGGATGCGTGCAGAGGCATTGGTATTAATCCCTTTGATCTCCGAGAATAGCGATGAGCGGTTTATGGTTAGTTTCTAGGTCAAACTTGAGACCAAACAAATACTGGTGCATTTTTTTCACCCTGTAATGCACGCCAGAGCTTCTTTTTCAATCATGCTGTAGGCCCTTTCGGCCTTGGACAGACGCCTGGTCACATAGGCGACCAGTTGCAAAATTCCCAATTCGTTAGCCTGTTGTAACACACACCCGACCCCGTATGACGACGCATTGCAAGCTAGCACTAATCATTTACTTGGATTATACAGAACAAACAGTTTGTTTGAACATACGATTTCTGGCTTTCTCAAAGGCAGCCTCTTGTGAATTCCCCCATACCAGTCGTCTCCCTTGCATAGTAGCACATGTAGGGGTTCTAGCAAGGTGCTTAACCCGGGTAGGAAATTACCAAAATACCTCGAGTCCCAGGAACGACCGCAGCTCCGTCACATTCTGTGGTCTCGGCGCGTTCTTGATGGCCTCCGTCTTGGCGTCGGTGGGTCTGATGCCGTCTTTTGCGATTCTTCTTCCCAAGAAATCTGCCTCTGGTGCCAGGAAAACATTTCAACATGAGCCCCACGCGATCTAGCCAACTTAGAACCTCTTCTAGATTCTTCAAGTGTTCGATGGTGTCCCGACCTGTGACCAGTATGTCGTCCTGGAAAACCACGGTGCGCGGAACCGACTTTAGCAGGCTCTCCATGTTCCGTTGGAAAATTGCCGCGGCCGACCGAATCCCAAACGGGCATCTGTTATAGATGAACAGACCTTTGTGCGTGTTGATGCAGGTGAGGCCTTTCGAAGATTCCTCCAGCTCCTGCATCATGTACGCCGAGGTCAGGTCCAACTTGGTGAACGTCTTTCCTCCAGCCAGGGTCGCAAATGGGTCATCTGCCTTGGGTACTGGTCCTGTAGCGAAAAACGGGTAATTGTTACTTTATAGTCCTCACAAATTCTGACCGTGCCGTCACCTTTGAGTACCGGGACAATCGGACTGGTCCACTTGTTGAATTCCACCGGCGCGATGATACCTTCTCGCTGCAGCCTGTCCAACTCAATTTCCACTTTCTCTCGCATCATATACGGTACCACCCGTGCCTTGTGCTGGATGGGTCGTGTTGTGTAGGCATGCCTGTTCACTGTGTGATGTCTGTAACAATGTATGCAACATTGAATGTACCCTTGTACTGTACACACTAGAGGGTGCTGTTGAAGACCCAGGGGTTTCCTGCACACGGCAGGTAACCCAGTATAAAAAGGAACACACAGTTTGTTGTCAGCACTCAGGAGCTGCTAATAAAGGACTGCAGGTCTGCACAGTTTAAAGACCATACCCTGCCTCATAGAATCATTACTAAAGGTGCCTACATACACTACAACTGGCGACGGGAATACGGGATCATGAACTACACGCTCCACATGTCTAACCTCAGCAACTTCCAGCAAATTATGGAGGGGGAGGATTGGGACTCTTTTGTGGAAAGATTGGAACACTTCTTTATAGCCAACGACCTGGACGGGGACACACCGGCCACACTACTGAACAAACGCTGGGCCATCCTGCTTAGCAGTTGTGGGCCCACCACCTACGATCTCGTCAGGGATTTACTAGCCCCGGAGAAGACAACTACCAAGAGCTATGAGGAACTTGTAATAATCATACAGGAAGAACTAAAACCGAAAGAAAGCATCCTCACAGCCAGGCACCGGTTCTACACTTACCGGCGACCTGAGGGCCAAGAAATTGCCAAGTATGCTGCACACTTAAGAAGACTAGCTGCACCTTGTGAGTTTGGCGACCACCTTTAATGAAGCACTAAGGGACATATTTGTCATCGGAATCGGCCATGAAGGCCTCCTACACAAATTGCTCTCGGCTGACATCACGGTCACCCTGCAGAAAGCAATTCAAGTGAGCCAGGCCTACATGGTTTCGGCCAGCGACTCTGGGCGAATACAGACCCAGGGCTCTAAACCGGCGAGCGCAGTGCACCGCATGGACACTTCTAAAGGCAGAAATGCTGCCCCGAGTCCCGCAACCCTGAGTCCGCCACATGGGGCAAACTGGGTGGCCCCATGCTGGCGCTGTGGAGGAAACCACAGGGCCCACCAGTGCCGCTACAAAGACTATGCATGCAAAGGCTGCAAAGAAAAAGGGCACCTTCAGAGAATGTGCAGAAAAGGCTGTACTCACTGTGTCTCTGAGTTGGCTAATCACTGGGGCTCCGACACAGATGAAGACGAAGCTACTCTAACCCTGGGAGAGGAGTATGGAATCTTTAACTGCTCCACCGGAAGTTCTCCGTGGATGATGGAAGTGGACATCGACGGGGTCCTAGTCTCCATGGAGATCGACACAGGAGCGAACCAGTCTGTGATGAGTCAAAAGATCTTTGAAAAAATTTGGAGGAATCCTGCCACTCAACCAAAACTGTCTCCTGTCCAGGCAAAGCTGCTCAGCTATACTAAAGGTAAAATCCAAATCATTGGCAGTGTAGACATCCAGGTGTGTTGCACAAACTCCCCCTGTGGATTGTAGCCGGCGACGGTCCCACGCTGCTGGGCAGCAATTGGATGAAGCGGGTCCACATCAGGCGAAGTGGTACTGTGGAAGAAAAGAGCACTACAGCCTGCCTGCAGCAAGACCATAAAATGGCTGCAGCACCACAAGCATGTGGAAGAAAAGAGCACCACAGCCTGCTTGCAACAAGACCACAAAATGGCTGCAGCACTACAAGCATGTAGAAGAAAAGAGCACCACAAAATGGATGCAGCACCACAAGCAGCAGATTGCATTCAAAATGGCCTCCTCCAGGCCACGAGTCAACATGGAGGAGCATCATGTGACATTTGGCGGCCAATCAGATTTGAAAGCTCCCTTAAAGGAGACCGGTAACCAAAAAAATTTAAAGGGGAAGTTCCAACTATTTGAGTACACGGACTTTAAAGCTAAAGATGCAATTAAAGGGTGCAAGTTTGAAAATGTATGCAATGTAACCATGAATTGTGATGCTGGTTTAACTAATGTGACTAATGAGATGAATGCAGGTGTCAGTAAGGTTAAGAACAAGTTTATTATGCTTAACAATAATGATAGAGATTGTGAAATGCCTAAAGTAACCATGTCTGTTGAAACCAGGACACCCAAAAGTGATGCAAGTGCTAGAATATATAATGCAGGTTCGATTAAGTGTGATCAGAGCCAAGGTGTCATGTATACCAGTAGGACACTGCCAAAGGACATTGGGTCCTACAGGGACCATGCTAATACCAATGGAATCCCCCTGTGGGAGACCCCCAGGTCCAGCAGGCTACCTGACCATGTAGCCTGGACCTTTGGAATGAATGTGATGCCCCTTGGAGGACACACACACACACAGGCAGTGGAAGCAGACCCACTACAGGGACAATGGTCAATGGGAAGCCCAGCCACCACCAATGGCAACCTGCAACAGACTAGCCCTACAGCCCCTGGCCATCAGGGCCAACACCAGAAGCATGAGGCCAATACCCTCCAGCTTCCCTGGCAAACCCTGGGATGACCTGACCCTCATCCCTATTGGTGGACAAGGAGCCCACCCAGTCTTGTGGCCCTGCCCACCACCCCACAACGACCCACATCAGTGTATACACACCACCCACTGCTGCTGTGGCTACCTCCCCGAGGGATCCCACAACAGTGACACCCACTTGGTCTGTGTGTGAGGGAGGGGCAACGTACGAGGCCAGCCTCAAGCACAGGGGTCACACCTGGCAACCACACAACCCTCACCACAACCTCCCATAGCCCACCACTGATCACCTCCCCTGGCCATGACAACTAGGATATGAAAAATGCTCAGGGGGGAGTATTGTTGTCTAGGCATGTCTGTTCACTGTGTGATGTCTGTAACACTGTATGCAACATTGAATGTACCCGTGTACTGTTCACACCTTACCGGTACACTAGAGGGTGCTGTTGCTGGAGACCCAGGGGTTGCCTGCACACGGCAGGTAACCCAGTATTAAAAGGAACACACAGCTTGTTGTCAGCACTCAGGAGCTGCTAATAAAGGACTGCAGGTCTGCACAGTTTAAAGACCATACCCTGCCTCGTAGAGTCATTACTAAAGATGCCTACATACACTACAGGTCGTGTACCGGGAACCAAGTGGCTTTGCACTTACGCACCCGAGAAACTTCCAATGCCTGGCTCGAACAACGATGGGAATCTGCTCAGAACCTGGGCACGTGAGGCGCGTCCATGGACGAAAGCGCTGGATATCATCCCAGTTCCAGCGGATTTTTCCCAGCCAGCTTCTGCTGAACAGTTTGGGGCCATTCCCTGGCATGATCCATAGTGGGAGTTCGTGCACTGCTCCATCATAGGAGACTTTTACTTCTGCGCTGCCAATTACAGGGATCAGCTCTTTGGTGTAAGTTCTTAGCTTGGTGTGAATGGGGCTGAGCTTGGGCCGGTGTGCCTTGTTGTACCACAGCCTGTCAAAGGCCTTTTTGCTCATTATGGACTGACTCACACCCATGTCCAGTTCCATGTTTGCTGGAATTCCATTCATTTCAACTTTTAACATAATCGGTGGACATTTCGTGGTGAAGGTATGTAGCCCGTGCACTTCTGCCTCCTTGGTTCGAGTCTCTAGTTCAGCCTGATCTACCATGGATCGATCTTCCTCTGCAACGTGGTGGTTTGCAGGGTTTGCAGCTCGTCTGCACATTCGCTGGAGGTGTCCCATTGTTCTGCAGCCGTTGCACAGTATTTGAAGCAGCATTGATGGGCCCTATGATCACCTTCACAAAGCCAACAAAGTGTTAACTGTCTCACATTAACGATTGATGGCGGACTCTGGATCATCTGAGGTCGTGCAGCAGCTGGCGTGTACGTTCTGCTGTGTATATTCCTGCTTGAAAATGACATTACTTTGTGCACAGTACTAGCCGAAACCTCTTTATGCTGCGAAATTTGTTTGGTGTTATCTCTGGTGGATATAAATGCCTGGGCTATCGTTATGGCTTTGCTCAGATTCGGTGTTTCAACAGTCAATAGTTTGCGAAGAATTGCCAATGCCAATGCCAAGCACAAAAATATCTCTTAGCATTTGTTCAAGGAATCCATCGAATTCGCAATGTCCTGCAAGGCGCCTTAGTTCGGCGACGTAGCTCGCCACTTCCTGGCCCTCCGACTGTCAACACGTGTAGAACGATACCTCCGCATTAAAACGCTTTCCTTCGGATTTAGGTGCTCCCGGACCAGCGTACACAATTCTTCATAGGATTTGGTTGTTAGTTTCCCCGGAGCTGGAAGATTCTTGAGGCCATAGGTTGTTGCCCCACAGATGGTAAGGAGGATCACCCTTCGTTTGGCAGCGTTCTTGTCCCCTTCCAGCTCCTTGGCCACGAAGTATTGGTCAAGTCTCTCCATGGAGGCCTCCCAATCGTCCCCTTCTGAGAATTTCTCCAGGATACCAACTGTTCTTTGCATTTTCGCGCGGTTGTTCATTACCTCGTCGCCAATTATTATGCTCATAATAAAAGGATGAAACTGAGCACTGTATGCAATGAGTAAGTGTGACCTTAGCTCCTTTAATTGAACTCCAGAGTCCTGGTACAGCGTGGGAGACCTGCTTATATACAGTGCTCCCAAGGGATACTGGGATCCCTTGGAACTCCAACAGGTAGGCCCTCTGGTGATGTGATACAGGTTGCCAAGGGTTACATAGGTAACAGGTTTAACATCTAATCCCGAAGATTCCTGATTAGCTGGAAAACTTGCCTATGGAACCAGGAGTCAAATGTAAGAGGTGGAAGCCAGTTCCAGAATGGCATAGATAGAAGAGATAAGTTTATTATTTAAAAATGACAAGTTAGAAAAAATGTATGCAATAATAGAGAAATAATATGAAACAGAGGAGAAAATAATAAACAGAGACAAGAGGCTGTCTCATAATATACTGACTATAAGATTACTACTGTAATATAAATAGATTTTGCAATGCCGCAGTGCGAGAGCTGACATCTCAAATATTTCCAGGCAAGGGAGCACAGAGTTGCCTGGTTATCTAAGGGTTAAACACAGCCCCAATACATTGCAGTATAATGTCTAGGCCATCTATTAAATCAATTACAAACGGGGCAGAGCTGATTCAAATAAGGCAACCTACAATTTTGTACAACTCATTTTGTGCATTGAACGTAGCCAGTAAAGAGCACATTTGAAGTAGGATTTACTATCCCGAATGTTAAAGAAATTCTTTGTCACAAATCTGTGAGATATGACCTCCACCATCAAGAAGGACAAGGACAAACCATTACCACTAAGTTCCCCTTCAAGTCACAAACCATTCTGACTTACATAACATTATATAGAATTACATAGACTATCCAGCACAGAAACAGGCCATTTGGCCCAATAAGTCTGTGTTGGTGTTTATACTCCACACGAGTCTCCTTCCAATCCAACTACTTCATCTCGGCCTTTCAGTGTCTTTCTATTCCCTTTTCTCTCATGTACTTGTCTAGTTTCCTTTTGAAAACATCTAAGTTACTTGCATCAACCACTTATGGTGGCGTGTTTCACATACTAACAACTCTATGGCCGGAATCTTCCCAGCCCTGCGAAAATGGCCCTGATTGACAGTGGGTCGGGATCCCGCTCTAAACCTGCCTCCGTGAGAGTTTCTGACCTGTCAGGTCTATGTGTGTGGATCGCAAACCCGACGCTAGGCGGCGGGCCAGTTCATCAACGTACTTAACAGGTAGTTTTGTGGTATTTAAGAAGATTAAAAGCAGGCACTTACAATTTTACCACTTTTTTTGTTGAGTTTGCTGTACCCTCTTGGAAACTCACCAGTTAAGTGGAGTCGGGTTCAGTTACTTTCTATAGCTTTGGCAAGTTGTCAGCTGCAGAAGTGGTATAAAAGCTACCATTTCACTTTCCAATGTCAGAAGCTGAAGCAGTCAGGATTTGGAAGGAAATTTTGAACTGTATGCAGGTTAGAAGTCTTTGCAGTGAACTCTCTATTCACTGTCACCTCCTTGGAGCAACTCTCTCATAATTGACAGATCGCTTCTGCCAATTTAACCTCACCTGCCATCTGTTCCAGCAGCATCGGTGCCCGAGGAAAAGACTCACCTTGGTCCTCATAATCCCACCATGATCAGCCCCAACACCAGCATCATCAAAAACACCAACCTTCTCCGCAATCACCTGATGTTGCATAGGACACAGGCTATCAACACCCGACCACATTAATGCCGGGGAGGCCTGAGATGGCCTCACCATAGTTATATTTACTTCACATGACGCTGTGCACCCTGGCTGCCACGTGATGTGCCAGGTTGGGACCACCCATACAGCACCATACAGCATCCCTGCAATGTCCAAGCCATTCTTTCACACTCATCACCATTGTGCAGGGTACTCTTATAACTGACCAGTCACTACAACTCACTAAGCCACTTTCAAAGGTGCACATAAATCTGTCCAAGAACATAAAGTGTTCAAAATAAAGATTTCAATGCTTGACACCACATTAACAGATTCTTCACATGAACATTGGCTGAAACCCAAGTGCCTACGCTTGCGTGCTGGTTTGATTGGACAAGGAGTAATGGTGAGGGATGGCTAGTGAGATAGGGAAGTGATAATGTAGATAGAGAGGGAAGAGGGTGAGAGAGGGTGGAGGCGCAAGGTGAGTTGGTGTGAGTAAGGGTGTGCAGGAGTAGGGTAGGGAATGCAAAGTGATGGAGATGTGAAGAGTGGTACAGGAGAAACATGGAAACATAGAAACATAGAAAATAGGTGTACGAGTAGGCCATTCGGCCCTTCAAGCCTGCACCACCATTCAATTAAAATCATGACTGATCATTCCCTCAGTACCCCTTTCCTGCTTTCTCTCCATACCCCTTGATCCCTTTAGCCGTAAGGGCCATATCTAACTCCCTCTTGAATATATCCAATGAACTGGCATCAACAACTCTCTGCGGCAGGGAATTCCACAGGTTAACAACTCTCTGAGTGAAGAATTTTCTCCTTATCTCAGTCCTAAATGGCCTACCCCATATCCTAAGACTGTGTCCCCTGGTTCTGGACTTTCCCAACAGCGGGAACATTCTTCCCGCATCTAACCTGTCCAGTCCCGTCAGAATCTTATACGTTTCTATGAGATCCCCTCTCATCCCTCTAAACTCCAGTGTATAAAGGCGCAGTTGATTCAGTCTCTCCTCATGTCAGTCCAGCCATCCTGGGAATCAGTCTGGTGAGCCTTCGCTGCACTCCCTCAATAGCAAGAACATCTTTCCTCAGATTAGGAGACCAAAGCTGAACACAATATTCCAGGCGAGGCCTCACCAAGACCCTGTACAATTGCAGTAAGACCTCCCTGCTCCTATACTCAAATCCCCTTGCTATGAAGGCCAACATAGCATTTGCCTTCTTCACCTGCTGTACCTGCATGTCAACTTTCAATGACTGATGAACCATGACACCCAAGTCTTGTTGCACCTCCCCTTTTCCTAATCTGCCGCCATTCAGATAATATTCTGTCTTCCTGTTTTTGCCCCCAAATTGGATAACCTCACATTTATCCACATCATACTGCATTTGCCCACTCATCTAACCTGTCCAAGTCACCCTGCGGCCTCTTAGCATCCTCCTAACGGCTCACACCACCACCCAGTTTAGTGTCATCTGCAAACTTGGAGATATTACACTCAATTCCTTCATTTAAATCATTAATGTATATTGTAAAGAGCTGGGGTCCCAGCACCGAGCCCTGCAGCACTCCATTCTGAAAAGGACCCGTTTATCCCGACTCTCTGCTTCCTGTCTGTCAATCAGTTCTCTATCCACGTCAGTACATTACCCCCAATACCATGTGCTTTGATTTTGCACACCAATCTCTTGTGTGGGACCTTGTCAAAAGCCTGTTGAAAGCCCAAATACACCACATCCACTGGTTCTCCCTTGTCCACTCTGCTAGTTACATCCTCAAAAAATTCCAGAAGATTCATCAAGCATGATTTCCCCTTCATAAATCCATGCTGACTTGGACCGATCCTGTCACTGCTTTCCAAATGTGCTGCTATTTCATCCTTAATGATTGATTCCAATATTCTCCCCACTACTGATGTCAGACTAACCGGTCTATAATTACCCGTTTTCTCTCTCCCGCTTTTAAAAAGTGATGTTACATTAGTTACCCTCCAGTCCATGGGAACTGATCCAGATTCGATAGACTGTTGGAAAATGATCACCAATGCATCCACTATTTCTAGGGCCACTTCCTTATGTACTCTGGGATGCAGACTCAGGCCCTGGGGATTTATCAGCCTTCAATCTCATCAATTTCCCTAACACAATTTCCCATCTAAAAAAGGATATCCTTCAGTTCCTCCTTCTCACTAGACCCTCGGTCCCCTAGTACATCTGGCAGGTTATTTGTGTCTTCCTTCGTGAAGACAGAACCAAAGTATTTGTTCAATTGGTCTGCCATTTCTTTGTTCCCCACTATAAATTCACCTGAATCCGACTGAAAGGGACCTATGTTTGTCTTCATGAAGGAGGATGAGTTTGAGGGTATCTTTGCAGTAACATTTTGGGATCTACTGAGATCATTGAAAGGTTTGTGCCACTGTAGCCAGCTCCTCCAGACAATATCCCTGCTTATGTCCTCTTGTGCATTGTGCAACCAGTTTGTGTTGGTCTCCTGGAGAGGTCTCTTCCATTCATTGGAAGGGAAAAGAACCTCCCTGCGTGCTGTGACTCCCTCCATAAGCATCTGGGGAGAATCATGGAAGAGCATGGGTGCAGCCGTGCACCTTTGTGCAGTGCTTGTCAGTGTTTGCAGCAGCTCAATGCTGCAAGACACTGACAGAAGAACTGTAAAACAAAAGTTGGGAATGGTCCCTTTAAAGAAACCGGCTGATGGCGTGTTATCAGATGGCGTCATCAGATGATTGGCTGGAAGCCCCGCAGAGTGGGCTTAACAAGCCCCAGCCACGGAAGATTGCTGTGAGAGGGTGGGCTGGAGCCATGAGCGCCTACACCAAGAATGACGCCCGCACCCAACTCACACCCATTGGCAAAATCGCGGCCTATGAGTAAAGAAATGTCTCCTTATTTCCCTATTGGATTTATTCGTAACTATCTTGTATTTATGACCCATAGTTTTAGATTCTCCCACAAGTGGAAACATTCTCTCCACATCTACCCTTTTCAAACCATTTATAATTTTAAAGATCTCTATCAAGTCTTCTCTTTTCTCAAGAAAGAAGCATCAATCTGTTCAATCATGTCCGGTAGCTGTAACCTCTCAGTTCTGGTACCACTTTTGTAAATCTTTTTTGTACATTTCTCCTGTGCTTTTATGTCCTTTTTTATAGTATGGAGCCCAAAACTGTGTACAGTACTGTCTAAGTGCAGCCTGACCAGGATCTCACATAAGCTTAACATAAATTTTGACGTTTATTGAGGCGAAATTACCCTGTGCCCCATTTAGGACGGTAATCTTCCGGGCTGGAACTTTGTGCCCGGTGCGTAAGTCCAAACCGTGACGCGGAATTGTCCTTACCACCCTGAAAGGATGAGGAGTGCAATCTCCCGTGTTCCGTTTCATAAGAACCTAAGAAATAGGAGCAGGAGTAGGCCATTTGGCCCCTTGAGCCTGCTCTGCCATTTAATAAGATCATGGCTGATCTGATCTTGTGCTCAGCTCTACTTCCCTGCCCGCTCCCATAACCCTCCACTCCCTTATCGCTCAAAAATCTATCTATCTCCACCTTAAGTATATTCAATGACCCAGCCTCCACAGCTCTCTGGGGCAGAAATTCCATTGATTTACAACCCTCAGAGAAGAAATTCCTCCTCATCTCAGTTCTAAATGGGCAACCCCTTATTCTGAAACCATGCCCCCTAGTTCTAGATTCCCACACGAGAGGAAACATCCTCTCTGCATCTACCTTGTCGAGCCCCCAATGAGTATAGGCCCAACCTACTCAACCTTTCTTCATATGACAACCCCTTCATCTCAGGAATCAAACTCGTGAACTTTCTCTGAACTGCCTCCAATACAAGTATATCCCTCCTTAAATAGGATGACCAAAATTGTACACAGTACTCTAGATGTGGCCTCACCGATACCCTGTACAGTTGTAGCAGCACTTCCCTGTTTTTATATTCCATCCCCTTTTACAATAAAGGCCAACATTACATTTGCCTTCCTGATTACTTGCTGTACCTGCATATTAACTTTTTGTGTTTCATGCACAAGGACCCCCAGGTCCCTTTGTACTACAGCATTTTGTAATTTCTCTCCATTTAAATAATAATTTGCTTTTTTATTTTTCCTGCCAAAGTGGATAACCTCACACTTTCCCACATTGCACTCCATCTACCAAATGTTTGCCCAATCACTTAGCCCGTCTATATCCCTTTGCAGATGTTTTGTGTCCTCCTCACAACTTGCTTCCTTTGGGGGCAGGTCCTGGGATGCTAATGGGGTGAAATGTTCAGCGCTACGTCGGTGCACCATGTAGCACTGATGCGCTTCAACGCCCCTCCCATTCGATTTAAAGGGGAGGGCTGCTGCGCACTCTGCATGGCCTCTGATGGCCACCACTGGGCCACTAAGGCAGCATGTGACCAGGCCAGCAGTCCAGAACCCAAGACAGAGTGCTGGGCTGCATGATGGCAGCCTGGACCTCGCAAGGGCTGCCATCGTCGATCTGACCTGAGAGTTGGCCGACAAAAAAATGGCGGTCGGGGCACTGGCACACTCCCCTTTAATCACCACTCTGAGAGTGGATGTCCACCAGCTTTGGAACCTGTGAAGCTGGTGTTGACATCCTCCCGCGCCAGCCTCGTGGCAATTTAAGGGGTCGATGAGGGGCGGCGCATACACCATGTCATCGGCGGTTGTGAGGCGGCGCGGGGCGCGGCGCTGCCATGGCAACGCCTCCATAACCTCCCGGGTGATTTCCTGGGAGGCGGGAGCACCCCCGTCCCCTGGGCAAAAACTGCCCGGAGATGCAAACGGTGCTGTAAAAAGGAGCAATTCACCCCCTATAACCCGAGAAATAATCCCTATGTTTTGTTAGCATTTTTAATTGCTTCGCTGACCTGCGATGCTGCTTTTAATGATTTGTTCACCTGCATACCTTTGCTCTTCTATCCCATTCCGTTTCTTATTTTTTAAGGGGTAGTATTGCCATGGATCTTTCAAGTTTACCTGAAGTGCCAGAACAGGCCTCAACCTACATCTCAACAACAACTTGTATTTATAGAGTAAAATGTCCCAAGGTGCTTCACAGGGGCGTTAACAGACAACATTTGACACTGAGCCACATAAAGAGATATTAGGACAGGTCAAAGAGGTAGTTTTTAAGGAGTGTCTAAAAGGAGGAGAGAAAGGCTAGGAGGGAATTCCAGAGCTTAGGGCATAGGCAGCTGAAGGCACAGCTGCCAATGGTGGGGCGATGGAAATCGGCTGTACAAGAGGACAGAATTGGAAGAACGCAGAGTTCTCGGAGGGTCGTAGGACTGTTGGAAGTTACAGAGATCATGCTCAAGTCCTAGAGAAGGGCTTGAGTCCACAATCTATTTCTGACACAACTGAGCTGGGCTGATACTTCACATAATTAGAACATATTTACTCTGTAAGTAACCTTCATAGCCATATGCAGATTCAACTTAGAAAATATTATTGCTTAGCAAACAAAAATTGGTGATTGCGTAAGGCTGATAGCAGAATAATTAACAGCGATATTAGTTCTATTTAAATTTAGATTTCAGGTGATAAAGAATATTCCCAACAGGGTTTGGGACTCTAGCCTTCTAGCACGAGGAAGATGATCAGTCTTACATACAAGAACCCACATTGTGAGGCTCCATAGTGCCTCAGTAGATATGCAAGCTGGACACAAGATTGAGGCTACAATGTTATAGCTTTATCTCTGAACCGCGCTCACAAATAATCGAGCTGTGCAATTAACATCTGATAACTACCAGCATGATATAATATTTATACCAGTGGATCTGATCGTCAGTGTTTTAGTGGAGGCCACTTACCAGCTTTTGAATGGGAATTATTGTGCATGCATGAAGTTAAAAGGAACGCGCACCCAAAACAAATTATGGAGGTACATTCTCCACCAACACCTTGATTTTAACACTCTCATCCCCAATTTAAAATCCCTCCATGGCCTCACCCCATCCTATCTGATCTTGTCAACTGTAAGTGCTCTTAACCTGGGAAGGTGAGCCCTGTCTGTTCTCTGAAAGCAGTAGTTTTAGCACTGTGAGTTTTGGAGCCTGGCTGTCACAATGATCAAATTACACATTGCAAAGATCTTGATTATTCCAGCAGGCAGGATCAAATTATGTATTCCAGACAAACTGTTGTGTGTGTCTTGCCCTCCAATCAAAAATCTGATCTTGCCCTCCAAGGGGACCAATCAGAAACTTGGTGTTGCAAATAGACACAACCAAAAGCTGCTCATTATTGGACTGCTTTCTTGTTCTTTTTTGTTTTGTTACTTTAAATGTAAGATTACACACATACTCAGCTGTAGTGATGCAGGATCAGGTCTTTATTGAAACCTCATACTATCCACTTCCAGTATGAGTGCTCATGTCTTTCATATCAAACCATTCCAATTGAACAAGCTGCTTTGTGACATTACATTATCCACAATTCCAGTGTGAGCTGCGAAACAGTTGTTCACTCACACCCCTTATACCATTCTTTATCTTGGATCACTACATTCCATGCATACTATCAGTAAATCATGGTACATCAAAAATATATACAACTGCCACAAAATAACAACTTAAACTAAACAACCAGGCTCTCAACTCTTCCAATTGTTTTATTGCTGCAGTAAAACTCTCCATTCTCTAAACAGAGTGATCAAGTTGATATATTCAGATATGGCTGAATGACTCTTAAACATTCCGCTATTTTCTTTCCTGTGAAGATATCCTGGGGTAGAAATTAGAAGCATTAGTTCCGGCCGCTACTGCCATAAAATGGTGGAAAGATGGTTGCCGGTGCTCTTCCGCCAGCTGGTAGCAGATCCATCAGCACGGACCATTTTCTAGCTGCCGGTAACCACCAGCAGGGAGATTTAAATGACAGTGATCATGACATTAGTGAGTGTGTAATGCACATTGAACACCCGATCTCCAACATTGGATTTAGCCACTTACCTTAACAGCAGCGCAGAACAACAACAGGGAGAGCTGTTGTCTACCAGCAGGAAGCAAGTTGCGGCAGCGATATTTAAAGGCATCATCCCCAATCAACTGTTCCCGACTGGGTTTGTAGTTTTGTGGCTGTTTGTTACTTTCTGCAACTGAAACAGCTTTCTTTAGTTATTTCAAGTTTTTTTGGTGACAGGGAGAATTGATTCAAGTGCAGAAGTCACTCATTATTTGTTAAAGGCTTTTGCTCACAACACTTCCTCACAGCCATAGGGGCTGCAGGATTACCTCAGGAGGTCGACGGTGGAGAGGAGAATGAGGAGGAGAAGGACAAGGAGGAAGAGGAGGAGGATGAAGAGGAGGAAGAGGATGAGGATGAGGATGAGTAGAAGGAGCACGAGGAGGAGGAGGAGGAACAGGGGGCAGGGTGGAGGCAGAGAGACAATTGGCCTTCCGGATGGGCAGTACATGACCGGTTCATCAGACTCCAATTTGCATGAATGAAACCCCAGATCCCCATAGCTCACCACATCACCATCATGCCATCCCTCTCTCACACCATATCACAGCAGCCTCCTAGGCACAAAGGTGAAATGAGGGAGTCCACAAAATATTCCAAACACAATTAATAAATTTATCGATAAACATATCACACATATCACTTCAATTCTAACAACTAATGACCCTTGTGCCTGCTATAGTTGAATAGCTGTAATTGTGTGCAAGGTGTGAGATATGGGTGGGAATGTGGCTAGGTAGAGATTGTTGCTGGATGAGTGCTGGGGTCTGGTGCATTGAGCAGTGTGTGAAGCCTGTGGTGCAGATGTGGTATGTAGCATTTGTTGAAGCCTTCACTCAGCCTGACCACCTGTGTGAGCTCATTAAACTTCTTCCTGCACTGTGTGTGGGTCCTGAGGACCCCAGTGCTGCCCGTGATCTGATGTGCCATCTCCCTCTACATAGTCCAGCAGACTTGTGGCGAGGGCCTCTTGCCAGTTGGTGGGTACAGGACCGCCCACCTTCTCTCCACTGCTAAAACCAATGCCTCCAAAGCTTCATCCGAAAACCTCCGGGCTCTCTCACCCTGGAACAAAAATGTGCCATCAGAATTTATAAATAAGTGCTCCTTCTCCTTGTCCTTCTTCTTATGGTTGTTGAGGCAGCTGCACACCTAACAATGCTGAGAATGAGGTGCTGCAGTATCAATGGACTTCCCCTTTAAGTAGTGAAAAAAACCTGTGCCAATCATTACTTACGTTTAGACTGCCCCCGATATTGATCCATCTTTTCAGTGTAACACCAATGAGCTTGGGTTTTTAGACGAGAATCATGACTGCAATCATTTTACTAAGGAGTGAGGATGAATTTTGCGTGCAGCCTAGACAGTTTTCAACTAGCGCCACTTATCTATTTTTAGTCTAAACACTGTCCATTTCTTGGCTATAACGAATTTCTAGCCCCCTTTCTTTAAAATCCTCTGAATCAATTTATGACCCATGCTCAGCAGGAAGCTGTTTTAAATTTTAACTCATCGTATGCTGATCTCACAGGCTGCACATAAAGAATAGCGAGGTTCCCAGTTAGTGTGAACCCTGTTCCCACATTCATCTCTAGCATCTTCCAGTTCTGATAAAAGGTCATCAACCTGAAACGTTAACTCTGTTTCACTCTCCACAGATGTTGCCTGACCTGCTGAGTGCTTCCAGCATTTTCGGTTTTTATTACATCGTTGAATGGGGAATAGTCATTTTCTAAGTTATAAAAATAATTTGATGTTTCCCAGTGGATGTCAGCTTTCAATAGGAGTCTTTCCACGCTGAATGGACCAGCATGAGAAGTGAAGTGGTTTCTCCTCCAGAACAGTGACTACTATAGGTTGTAGATAAGGACTAGTTACGGCCAAATATATCTGAGGTGTGTCAGAGACGTGCAACAAAGGTCCAAAACAATGAGTCCAGATCAGTGAAAAAGTATCATGAAACATAGAAAGATAGAAACATAGAAATTAGGTGCAGGAGTAGGCCATTCGGCCCTTCAAGCGTGCACCACCATTCAATAAGATCATGGCTGATCATTCACCTCAATACCCTTTTCCTGCTTTCTCTCCATACCCCTTGATCTCTTTAGCCTTAAGGGCCATATCTAACTCCCTCTTGAATATATCTAACGAACTGGCCTCAACAACTTTCTGCGGTAGAGAATTCCACACGTTAACTACACTCTGAGTGAAGAAGTTTCTCCTCATCTCGGTCCTAAATGGCTTACCCCTTATCCTTAGACTGTGACCCCTGGTTCTGGAACTCCCCAGCAATGGGAACATTCTTCCTGCCTCTAACCTGTCCAATCCCGTCAGAATTTTATATATTTCTATGAGAACCCCTCTCATCCTTCTAAACTCGAGTGGATGAAAGCCCAGTTGATCCAGTCTCTCCTCATATGTCAGTACTGCCATTCCGGGAATCAATCTAGTGAACCTTCGCTGTACTCCCTCAATAGCAAGAACATCCTTCCTCAGATTTGGAGACTAAAACTGAACACAATATTCCAGGTGTGGCCTCACCAAGGCTCTGTATAACTGCAGTAAGACATCCCTGCTCTGATACTCAAATCCTCTAGCTATGAAGGACAACATGCCATTTGCCTTCTTTACTGCATGCTGGACCTGCATGCCAAACTTCAATGACTGATGTACCATGACACCCAGGTCTTGTTGCAGCTCACCTTTTCCTAATCTGTCACCATTCAGATAATATTCTGTCTTCCTGTTTTTGCCACCAAAGTGGATAATCTCACATTTATCCACATTATACTGCATTTGCCATGCATTTGCCCAATCACCTAACATGTTCAAGTCACCCTGCAGCTTCTTAGCATCCTCCTCACAGCTCACACCGCCACCCAGCTTAGTGTCATCTGCAAACTTGGAGATATTACATTCAATTCCTTCATCTAAATCGTTAATGTATATTGTAAAGAGCTCGGGTCCCAGCACAGAACCCTGCAGCACCACACTAGTCACTGCCAGCCATCCTGAAAAGGACCCATTTATCCCGACTCTCTGCTTCCTGTCTGCCAACCAGTTCTCTGTCCACATCAATACATTACCCCCAATACCATGTGCTTTAATTTTGCACACTAATTTTCTTGTGTGGGACCTTGTCAAAAGCCTTTTGAAAGTCCAACTACACCACATCCACTGGTTCTCCCTTGTCCACTCTACTAGTTACATCCTCAAAAAATTCCACAAGATTTGTCAAGCATGATTTCCCTTTCATAAATCCATGCTGACTTGGACCGATCCTGTCACTGCTTTCCAAATGTGCTGCTATTTCATCTTTAATAATTGATTCCAACATTTTCCCCACCACCGATGTCAGGCTAACCGGTCTATAATTCCCTCTCATTTTCTCTCTCCCTCCTTTTTAAAAAAGTGGTGTTACATTAGCTACCCTCCAGTCCATAGGAACTGAGCCAGAGTCAATAGACTGTTGGAACATGATCACCAATGCAGCCACTATTTCTAGGGTCACTCCCTTAAGTACTCTGTGTTGAGTATCTGTAAAGCATGCACTCCCATGTTCCGCCACCAGGGAGCGCATCCACTGAATTCCCAAGGGATCCCAGCATCCCTTGGGAGCACTGTCTATCAACCGGACCCTAAGGCCTGTTCCTCACTCTGGAGTGTCTGAATAAAGACTGAGGTCACTGTTACTTTAACCTCCCTGTGTGCAGCCTCATCTGTGTTAGGAACACAATAACTGGCGATGAGTATACGAATCCAACGCAAAGATGCAGAAAACTGTGGGCATCCTGGAGAAGTTCTCAGAGGGTGAGGATTGGGAAGCCTATGTCGAACGTTTAGACCAGTACCTTGTAGCCAACGAGCTGGACGGAGAAGGAAGTGCTGCAAAAAGGAGAGCGGTCCTCCTCACGGTCTGCGGGGCACCGACCTACAGCCTCATGAAGAATCTTCTGGCTCCGGTGAAACCCACAGATAAGTTGTATGAGGAGCTGTGTATACTGGTTCGGGAGCATCTTAACCCGAGGGAGAGCGTGCTGATGGCGAGGTATCGGTTCTACACGCGCCAGCGATCTGAAGGTCAGGAAGTGGCGAGTTACGTCGCCGAGCTAAGGCAACTTGCAGGACAATGTGAGTTTGATGGCTTCCTGGAGCAGATGCTCAGAGACGTTTTTGTACTGGGCATTGGTCACGAAACCATCCTACGAAAACTTTTGACTGTAGAGACACCAACCCTCAGTAAGGTCATTGCGATAGCACAGACGTTTATGTCCTCTAGTGATAACACCAAACAAATCTCTCAGCACACAAGTGCTAGCAATGTTCATAAATTAACTGGAGCTGTGTTTGCGAGCAGAAATATACAGGGCAGAACCCACGAGTCTGCAACTGCCAGCAGGCCTCAGGTGACCCAGAAGACTCAGAGTCTGCAACAAAGGATGAATGCAAGACAATTCATACCTTGTTGGCATTGTGGAGGCTTCCATTCAGCCTATTCATGCTGCTTCAAAGGGTATATTTGCAAGAGCTGTGGAAAAATGGGGCACCACCAACGAGCTTGCAGACGAGCTGCAAGCTCTGCAAAATCTGCTAACCACCACGTCGCATAGGAAGATCGGTCCATGGTGGATCAAAGCAACTTCGAGCCTCAGAGAAAGGAGGCAGATGATGAAGTACATGGTGTGCACACATTTTTGATGAAATGTCCACCTATAATGCTAAACGTAAAATTGAATGGCTTACTCGTAGCCATGGAACTGGACACTGGCGCTAGCCAATCCATCATGAGTAAAAAGATGTTTGAGAGATTGTGGTGCAACAAGGCACTCAGATAGCCCTGAGCCCCATCCACACGAAACTGAGAACGTACACCAAAGAGCTTATCACTGTCCTGGACAAAGCCATGGTCAAGGTCACCTATGAGGGCACGGTGCACAAACTGCCACTCGGGATTGTCCCAGGCGATGGCCCAACACTGCTTGGAAGGAGCTGGCTAGGCAAAATCCGCTGGAACTGGGATGACATCCGAGCGCTTTCACATGTCGATGAGGCCTCATGTGCCCAGGTTCTTAACAAATTTCCTTCCCTTTTTGAGCCAGGCATTGGAAATTTTTCCGGGGCGAAGGTGCAGATCCACTTGGTTCCAGAGGCACGACCCATTCATCACAAGGCCTGAGCGGTACCTCACATGATGAGAGAGAGAGTGGAAATCGAGCTGGACAGGCTGCAACACGAGGGCATAATTTCCCCAGTGGAATTCAGCGAGTGGGCCAGCCCGATTGTTCCAGTACTCAAAAGTGATGGCACGGTCAGGATTTGCGGCGATTATAAAGTAACTATTATTCGTTTCTCGCTACAAGACCAATACCCGCTACCTAAGGCAGACGACCTATTTGCGACGTTGGCAGGAGGCAAGCCGTTCACCAAGCTCGACCTGACTTCGGCCTACATGATGCAGGAGCTGGAGGAGTCTTCGAAGGGCCTTACCTGCATCAACACGCACAAGGGACTGTTCATCTACAACAGATGCCCATTTGGAATTCGGTCGGCTGCAGCGATCTTCCAGAGAAACATGGAGAGCCTACTCAAGTCGGTACCACGCACAGTGGTTTTTCAGGACGACATATTGGTCACGGGTCAGAACACTGTCGAGCACCTACAAAACCTGGAGGAGGTCTTCCAGCGACTGGATCGCATAGGGCTGCAGCTGAAGAGGTCGAAATGCGTCTTCATGGCAACAGAAGTGGAGTTTTTGAGGAGAAAGATCACGGCGGATGGCAGTTGGCCCACAGACACCAAGACAGAGGCTATCAGGAACGCACCCAGGCCACAGAACGTCACGGAGCTGCGATCGTTCCTGGGACTCCTCAACTATTTTGATAACTTCCTACCAGGTTTAAGCACCCTCTTAGAGCCCCGACATGTGTTATTGCGCAAAGGTGAGAACTGGGTATGGGGAAAATAAACCAAGTAATTGCTTTTGAGAAAGCCAGAAACATTTTATGCTCCAACAAGCTGCTTGTATTGTATAACCCGTGTAAAAGACTTGTGCTAGCATGTGATGCGTCGTCGTACGGAGTCGGGTGTGTATTACAACAAGCTAACGTTGCGGGGAAGTTGCAACATGTCGCCTATGCCTCCAGGAGCTTGTCTAAGGCCGAGAGGGCCTACAGCATGATTGAGAAAGAGGCATTAGCGTGTGTGTTCAGGGTAAAGAAAATACATCAGTACCTGTTTGGCCTCAAATTTGAGCTGGAAACTGATCACAAGCCCCTCATATCCCTATTCGCTGAAAACAAAGGGATAAATACTAATGCCTCAGCCCGCATACAAAGGTGGGCACTCGCGCTATCAGCATATAACTATACCATCCGCCACAGGCCAGGCACCGAGAACTGTGCGGATGCTCTCAGTCGGCTACCATTGCCCACCACGGGGCTGGAAATGGCGCAGCCTGCAAACTTGTTGATGGTGGCGCAGCCCGCAAACTTGTTGATGGTCATGGAAGCATTTGAAAATGATAAATCACCTGTCACGACCCGCCAGATTAGGACTTGGACCAGCCAAGATCTTCTGCTGTCCCTAGTAAAAAACTTTGTACTGCATGGGAGCTGGGCCAGCAGCCCCGTTGAAATGCAAGCGCTAATCAAGCCGTTCCAGCGGCGAAAGGACGAGCTGTCCATTCAGGCAGACTGCCTGTTGTAGGGTAACCGCATAGTGCAACCCAAAAAGGGCACGGAGACGTTCATCTCAGATCTCCACAGCACACACCCGGGTATAGTAATGATGAAAGCAATAGCCAGAACCCACGTGTGGTGGCCCGGTATCGACTCTGACTTAGAGTCCTGTGTACGGCAGTGCAGCGTATGTGCTCAGTTGAGCAATGCGCCCAGAGAGGCACCACTAAGTTTGTGGTCCTGGCCCTCCAGACCATGGTCGAGGATCCATGTCAACTATGCAGGCCCGTTTCTCGGTAAAATGTTCCTGTTGGTGGTGGATGCTTTTTCAAAATGGATTGAATGTGAAATAATGTCGGGAAGCATCGCCACCACCACCATTGAAAGCCTGAGGGCCATGTTTGCCACCCACTGCCTGCCTGACATACTGGTCAGTGACAACGGGCCATGTTTCACCAGTGCCGAATTTAAAGAATTCATGACCCGCAATGGGATCAAGCATGTCACCTCGGCCCAGTTTAAACCAGCCTCCAATGGGCAAGCAGAGCAGGCAGTACAAACAATCAAACAGAGCCTTAAACGAGTCACAGAAGGCTCACTCCAAACCCCTGTCCCGAGTGCTGCTCAGCTACCGCACGAGACCCCACTCGCTCACAGTGGGTGAGCTACTCATGAAAAGAACACTTAAAACCAGACCCTCGCTGGTTCAACCCAACCTGCATGATCAGGTAGAGAGCAGGCGGCAGCAACAAAATGTAAACGATGGTCGCGCTACTGTGTCACGGGAAATTGATCTGAATGACGCTGTGTATGTGCTAAACTATGGACATGGTCCCAAGTGGATCGCGAGCACGGTGATAGCTAAAGAAGGGAGGAGGGTGTTTGTAGTCAAACTTACAATGGACAAATTTGCAGAAAGCACCTGGACCAAACAAGGCAGCGGTTCACAGACTGCCCTGAACAACCCACAGCAGACACCACCTTTTTCAAGCCCACAACACACACCCAAGAGATCAACGACACCACCCCTGACAAGGAACTCGAACCCATCACGCCCAACAGCCCAGCAAGGCCAGGCTCGCCCAGCAGCCCTGCAGGACCAACAACATGCCAGCCCAGCGAGGGCACAGCCAACACACCAGAACAGACATTTGTACCGAGGCGGTCCACCAGGGAAAGAAAGGCTCCCGACCGCCTCACCTTGTAAATAGTTTTAACTTTGATTTTGGGGGGGGAGTGACATTGTGTATCTGAAAAGCATGCACTCCCATGTTCCGCCACCAGTGAGCGCATCCCCTGAAGTCCCAAGGGATCCCAGCATCCCTTGGGAGCACTGTATATAAGCTGGCCCCTAAGGCCTGTTACTCACTCTGGAGTGCCTTAATAAAGACTGAGGTCACTGTTACTTTAACCTCCCTGTGTGCAGTCTCATCTGTGTTAAGAACACAATACTCTGGGATGCAGCCTATCAGGCTCAGGGGATTTATCGGCCTTCAATCCCATCAATTTCCCTAACACAATTTCCTGACTAATAAGGATTTCCTTCAGTTCCTCCTTTTCACTAGACTCTCGAACCCCAAGTATTTCCAGAAGGTTATTTGTGTCTTCCTTAGTGAAGACAGATCCAAAGTATTTGTTCATTTGGTCTGCCATTTCTTTGTTCCCCATTATAAATTTACCTGATTCTGACTGCAAAGGACCTATGTTGGTCTTCACTAATCCTTTTCTCTTCACATATCTATAGAAGCTTTTGCAGTCAGATTTTATATTCCCTGCAAGCTTCCTCTCATACTTTATTTTCCCCCTGCTTTGTCCTCGCCTGCTGAATTCTAAATTTCTCCCAGTCCTCAGGTTTGCTGCTTTTTCTGACCAATTTATATGCCTCTTTCTTGGATGTAACACTATCCCTAATTTCCCTTGTTAGGCATGGTTGAGCCACCTTCCCCTTTTAATTTTTACACCAGACAGGAATGTACAATTGTTGAAGTTCATCCATGTAATCTATAAATGTCTGCCATTGCCTATCCACAGTCAACCCTTTAAGTATCATTTGCCAGGACCATGAAGGACTAAGATCAGCATTCCAATACAGAGATTGAGGCTCAGTTCAATAAGTGTAACATGAAGAGGGGGGAGGAGGATACTTTTGTGCAGCTGCAAGACTTAAAGATGTATTTGTCAAACCTTTTCTCTTATCTGGTGGATAGCTCTTCTTCCCAAAGTAGCAACAAATGAAGTCTTCCCAAACAGTTTTCCATGAAGATGTATTCCTTTAAATGTCAATTTGCAACACAGGAACAGCTCACCAAAAAAAAGGCCACGGACCACCTAGTTGGCCTTCTACCATCCTTGTAGCCGCATGATACAACGATAATGGAGCTGTTCATAGCTAATCATAGCAATCAGTCTCTATCAATTAGTCTACAATGTCCCAGACATAACACTAAAAAACCTCAGTGGTGGAAAGCTTTGGGAACCATAGGTCCAAAGTCACCTGTTCCTCCCAAACATGCTGCATTTACCACAATTCATGTCTTAACTTACTCATATAGTGCATTCCCAAATTCTGGAAAAATTCCTGACAGCAACAGTTTATGGCTTCGTCTCTGAAGCAATTTTCTTTAGTTAGGAGCAGTTATTATAGGTTATCTGTCAGATTAATGCATGGGCAGCTCTATATATTGTTTGCCCTGTACCTGACTATGACATGCTTGATTCTGTTATTCTTTCTCTCCCAGCCATTGTCATTATTCATTTTTATGAGCAGGCATGCACAATCCAGAAAATAAATGATCTCTTTCCAACAGTCCAATTGACAAAATGAAGCTCGGAAATAAGAACATAAGAAATAGGAGCAGGATTAGGCCATTTGGCCCCTCGAGCCTGCTCCGCCATTTAATAAGATCATGGCTGATCTGATCATGGACTCAGCTCCACTTCCCTGCCCGCTCCCATAACCCTTTATTCCCTTATCGCTCAAAAATCTATCTCCGCCTTAAATATATTCAATGACACAACTCTCTGGGGCAGAGAATTCCACAGATTTACAACCCTCCTCATCTGTGTTTTAAATGGGCGGTTTCTTATTGAGACTATGCCCCCTAGTTTTAGTTTCCCCTATGACTGGAAATATCCTCTCTGCATCCAACTTGTCGAACCTCCTCATTATCCTATATGACTTGCCTCCCAGCATATCAGGTGAAATTTTTCGGATGTATTAGTGCAGACTGGGGTATCGTGCGAGTTATTCAAAGGCATCGCATATAGAAAGTGATCTAAGGTGTACCGAATCAGAAAATTAGGCAACAAGAAATTTAACAAAGAAAATGCACCTCAGAGGTGATGTGGCATTTATAGTCAGTCAATCAGATGAAATACATTGTTTGGAATAATGTAACACAGGGAATAAATATCCCCCGTGGTGAATTTTGCTTCACAGTTATCCAACATGTCAAACTAAGTCAGTTTAATTAAATAATACATTTTCCCTCTGAGAAGCATTTAACTGACTTCTCGATAGCCGGTGCGGTGTATTTTTGGAAATAGTGAAGAGATTTTTCAGAAACTCTGCGGCTTGATCAACGAGTGCATAGATAGGGAGAGCCCGACTCGCGACACTCTCAATTGTCCGGCAAATCGGGAGCATTGCAGATCGGGTGCACTAACCGCCGTGCCCAATGCTCCAATCCACTCAGACTCCTCGAAATTGGACTTTCATGGCACCATAAAAATAGGCGATGGTGAATGGAACTTCAAAGGGAAAAAAGGGGCGGTGTGTAAAACGGCCAGCTGATTTGCTATCGCCTATTTAGCGCTACCGCTAAGACCAATTTTAGCCCCAACATCTAGGAGCAGAATCTCTGGAAACATATCCCAATGTGACATGCTCCACACTCCTGCTCTTCTCCTGAATTAATAAATTGCCAACAGGTTTCCCTGTAATGAATAGCTTTAGAATGGATGGGGGTTAAATTGATCGATGGCCGTGGCGGTAGGCAGGCAATACCGAATTGGCAGCTCATTTTACACTCCGCCCACTTTCTTTCCCGTTGATTTCAATAAGAAAATTGGGAGTGGTGTGAAAATGGGCAGCCGATTCAGTTTCGCCTGGTTCAATTCCACCGCAAAGATTTTTCAGAATGCGGTCTCGTTCAAAGCAAAGAAAAGGAGCCTTGCCTGCCTCACCTGTAGTGATGATTCTTTAACAGTTTTGCAGCAGCGAAGAGACCACTCAATCAGTATAAACGCTAGAGAGTTCATTTCTCGAGCAGTGGAATGCATCATTTTGGAGGCGGAACGGCAACTGAGGTAAAGTTAACGAAATCACTTTGCAAAGGAGGCACTGAACACACCATTATAGGGTACATTTTGGGTGTATTAATTGTTGTGTTCCTAACACAGATGAGACTGCACACAGGGAGGTTAAAGTAACAGTGACCTCAGTCTTTAATAAGACACTCCAGAGTGAGGAACAGGCCTTAGGGGCCGGCTTATATACAGTGCTCCAAGGGATGCTGGGATCCCTTGGGACTTCAGGGGATGCACTCCCTGGTGGCGGAACATGGGAGTGCATGCTTTACAGATACACAACATGACTCCCCCACAAAGTCAAAGTGAAAACTATTTACTTTCTTTCCCTGGTGGACCGCCTCAGTACAAATGTCTGTTCTGGTGTGTTGGCTGTGCCCTCACTGGGCTGGCATGTTGTTGACCCTGCAGGACTGCTGGGTGAGCCTGGCCTTGCTGGGCTGTTGGGCGTGATGGGTTCGATTTCCTGGTCCAGCGTGGTGTCGTTAATCCTTTGGGTGTGTGTTGTGGGCTCGAAAAAGGTGGTGTCTTCTGTGGGTTGTTCAGGGCAGTCTTTGAACCACAGCCTCGTTTGGTCCAGGTGCTTTCTGCAAATTTGTCCATTGTCTAGTTTGACTACAAACACCCTAATCCCTTCTTTAGCAATCACCGTGTCTGTGATCCACTTGGGACCATGTCCATGGTTTAGCACATTCACAGGGTCATTCAGATCAATTTCCCGTGACACAGTGGCGCGACCATCGTTTACATTTTATTGCTGCCGCCTGCTCTCTACTTGATCATGCAGGTTGGGGTGAACTAGCGAGAGTCTGGTTTTAAGTGTCCTTTTCATGAGTAGCTCAGCCAGGGGCACCCCTGTGAGCGAGTGGGGTCTTGTGCGGTAGCTGAGCAGCACTCGGGACAGGCAGGTTTGGAGTGAGCCTTCTGTGACTCGTTTGAGGCTCTGTTTGATTGTTTGTACTGCCCGCTCTGCCTGCCCATTGGAGGCTGGTTTAAACAGGGCCGAAGTGACATGTTTGATCCCAATGCAGATCATGAATTCTTTAAATTCGGCACTGGTGAAACATGGCCTGTTGTCACTGACCAGTATGTCAGGCAGGCTGTGGGTGGCAAACATGGCCCTCAGGCTTTCAATGGTGGTGGTGGCGGTGCTTCCCGACATTATTTCACATTCAATACATTTTGAAAAAGCATCCACCACCACCAGGAACATTTTACCGAGAAACGGGCCCGCATAGTCGACATGGATGCTCAACCATGGTCTGGAGGGCCAGGACCACAAACTTAGTGGTGCCTCTCTGAGCACGTTGCTCAACTGAGCACACACGCTGCATTGCCGTACACAGGACTCTAAGTCAGAGTCGATACCGGGCCACCACACGTGGGATCTGGCTATCGCTTTCATCACTACTATACCCGAGTGTGTGCTGTGGAGATCCGAGATAAACATCACCCTGCCCTTTTTGGGTAACATTACGCGGTTACCCCACAACAGGAAGTCTGCCTGAATGGACAGCTCATTCTTTCACCGCTGGAACGGCTTGATTAGCTCTTGCATTTCAACTGGGATGCTGGCCCAGTTCCCATGCAGTACACAGTTTTTTACTAGGGACAGCAGAGGATCTTGGCTGGTCCAAGTCCTAATCTGGCGGGCCGTGACAGGTGATGTATCATTTTTAAACACTTCCATGACCATCAACAAGTTTGCGGGCTGCGCCATTTCCACCCCCGTGGTGGGCAATGGTAGCCAACTGAGAGCATCCGCACAGTTCTCGGTGCCTGGCCTGTGGCAGATGGTATAGTTATACGCTGATAGCGCAAGTGCCCACCTTTGTATGCGGGCTTGTTAATTCCTGGATTCTTTTACTTCAATCTGGTTCAGTAAAATTACTGAGTCGAATACCTCTTGTGCTTTGAACAAAGCAGTCTTTATTACCGGCCAGTAAGACCTATCAGACAGAAGATATACTCTCTGGATAGAGCGTACACACTCCCTACGGATAGGTGAAGTTACATCGTAAAGCGTTAACAGTTATACAGTTTTGAAATCAGATAACAAAATACAAATGGATTGACAGTCTAACTCAGCCACTCATTAGTCAATCTATATGAGATGTTCTTCTTGAAAGCTCAAGTATTGCCTCTAAATGTTTCAATCTAATGGTGTGACTATTTACTGAGACCTTGCAATTCTGCAGATGTATTTCATGTTACAATTATATATTATTGGCAGGATTAGTGACTTGAAACCTTGAGACAGACTGTTAGCTATGCTGATGTTGCACTATTTGCAATCTGACATTCTCCCAGCTATTCTTCCATGGCTTATACATTTTCATATATCCCGTTTACTTTACTGTCCTTAATTCCATATATTCCGTTCAGATATCCACATCCCCCCTTTTATCATTCTATGATAACATTTAGGATCATTCTATGAGTATTGCATTGTTGAGTAGTTCTCTAGTTTGTTGGATCATAACCCGGGAACCCTTGACCACAAGAGGGTCTGCTAACCTTGTCATTGCTTTACAGCAGAGGTTAAGGCAACCAACAATCAAACAGCAGGTAATTATTATGATGAGAACAATTGCCCCATGTATTAGATAGGATCTCCAAGATCCACCCAGAAACCAATCAAACCTGCTAAGTTCTTTTGCTGGTGTGGATAACTTTTTCACCTCCCTCCTTATGTGATCGGCAAGGTGGGTTATGTTTTCTGAACTATCAGGAATGTAAGTGCAACATTCAGATCCTATCAGGGCACACGTTCCCCCTTTCTCAGCTAACAGGTAATCGAGGGCCATTCGGTTTTGTAATGCTACGGTCCTTATCGCTACCATTTCAGCTGTGATGCCCTCCAGAGCCTCAGCAGTGCGGTTAGCTACCTGTTCCAATATCGTTTCTTTGAATCCATCTAACAGTCTCAGTTAGGGTCAGGGGAACGGTGCGCAAAGGAATTCCCCCTTTAGAATGTATAGGGATATGTGAACACACCCAGCATCTAGTGAAGTGCCCTTTTTCCGCATAAACGTAAGACATATACAAAAAGGTGTTTACATGGAGCTCTCGCCTTTGTCTTCCTTCCCGTGCACCAAAACTGTCATATATCAACACTATTATGCAGACAGTAGCATACAGACACAGTCTCATCTTATAAATAGTCCAATTATTTAGCTGATAAAAAGAGTTCTGTTTTCACGTTTCCCTTCAGGTCTCCGTCAGTGTATTTGGCTGTCTGACAGGTAAGAGTTCAAACTGATCCTCCTTCAACTGCCTTGTTCAGCTATAGGGAGGAGGAGATCTGGAACAGAAACAGGAATTAGACTAACCAGCAAAATTTGTTTAAATGGTGATGAGCTTGCAGTGGTGCAGGTGAACCCAGGCACTTTTCCCTTCAACCTTGGCTGCAGTGGGGGTAGTGAGTGACACCTAAAAAGGCCCCTCCTATTGTGGCTCTAATCCCTTCCGAATCCATACTTCCCTGGTGCCACGAGGGACAATTCGGGTAAAACTGGGAGGTCGAGGTGAGCATCTTGAACCTGGTTGTGAACTAGTGGCAGAGCCTGAGTCAGAGAAAGAACATAGGTGGTCATCAGTCTAGCTGAGATCTCATATCTAGGAACAATTTCCCTCATTAACACCTTAACAACAGTCTGAGTCTTATTGTCCAGGTTAGGGTAGGCTTCAATCCATCTGGTAAACACATCTACTATTACTAACACATATCTGTAACACTGAACTTTTTGCAACTCAATGTAGTTCAACTGAAATGTCTCAAAGGGACCTTCGGGTAGGGGCGTTTTACCCCAATCACAGGGGACTCCCTTCCCTGGAATATGTTGCTGGCCAACCAGGCAACGACTACTGATGTTCTGGGTGAGCGCCTGGAGTTTAGGGTGCCACCAAGTAGCCAAAAGCGTATCACTTGTTGCCCTTGCTCCACAATGAGTAGCAAAATGCAGACATTCTATAACCCATGAAGCCAACTCGTCAGACATGCAAGTCTGTTCCGCGGGAGTGGTCCAGAGTTTAGAAACATTGTCATAAGTACATGCATAATATTTCCACAACAGTTTATCTTTTTCAGGAGCGTCCCCCTGTGCTTTTATAACATCTTGGATGGTTGGCATTGGTTTTTCCGAGGCTAACTTATCCTTCGCAGGATTTTTAGTCTGACTCATAATTTTGGGCACTACCATCTGTTGGTCACGAGAGGCCTGTTTGGCCTCTTGGTCAGGACAACGATTCCCTATATCAACCAGAGAATTTCCGGTAGGTTGGGCGGTACATTTGACAATGGCAATGCGTTTGGGGAACATGAGGGCTTGCAACAAATCAGATACTAGCTGTTTGAGATATATCATTCCCCTGTGAGGTTAGGAATCCCCTATTTTTCCATAATTGTCCGAAATCATGCGCCACCCCAAAGGCATACCTAGAGTCGGTATAGATATTGACTTTGAGATCTTTGGCCAAGATACAGGCTTGGGTGAGGGCGAATAGTTCAGCTTGTTGAGCAGAATAGGCGGTTTCAAAGCAGCAGATTCCAAGACCTGATTCTTCTGGTTTACTATGGCGTATCCTGAGATTTGTGTATCTTCTGGATTAATAGAAGTACTTCCGTCAACAAACATAAACAATCATGACTGGGTTCTTCATCATCTTGGGGTGGCTCAGTAAGAATACAGTCTGGATCTTCCATCAACTAAATCTTCCCTGACTGATGTGGCCTCTTAAATTAAAGATAAGCAATCATGACTGGGTTCTTCCTCATCTTGGGGTGGCTCAGTAAGAAAACAGGCCGGATTAATTGCAGTACAGTGCCGAAAAGTCAGTTTAGGATTGCCTGTGATTTCAGTGGGTTCTGTCGGATAGAGGGCCAGTCCACATTGCCCTGCACTGGGATCTCAATTAATGGGAGTATAACCCACTTGGAAAGGGGTCCTCTGCCCACACATGAGGATCCACATAGTCAGGTATGTCCGAGCCAGTATGATGCCGTAGAGTTGTTAATACTTTCTCGGGGTCCCCATGAAATTGGACTGTTCGGCCATGTTTTACGATTTGCACATCCCGGCTGGTAGGGTCAGCCTCATCTATGGCCTTGCGTACCATAACTCCCAAATCTTTAGCATGGTGAGGGGCTAATACTTCACGAGCAATATGCGGTGCCATTGTTAGGGGCTGTTTCCACAGATTCTTATCCACTTCCACAAAATCTGCCTCTCTTTCCAGTCCAGTCACTCTAGCCCTTAATAGAATTCCCTTCACTTCCCCTTCGTGATCCTGATATTCTTTCCACTGGGATCGTATGCTAGGGTCACGTGATAGGGTGCCTGCGGCAGGTCCAGAGACCACCACTGAGGGGTTCTAGTGGTATAATACTGCCGCTTAAGGGTTTCCTGTTTTACAATAATCTCCATACTCCAAATGCAACTGGAATTTGCAAAGGAGGTCTCTAGCCATCAAGTTACAGTCCAGATTGGTTGTGATAACAACTCGATGTTCCACCGATTCTTCCTGGTAACCCATTTTAACCGGTTCTGACACTGGGAATGTCGAGATTTGTCCCAGGAATCCTGAAAGTTCCTGTGTTTCAGTAGAGGCAGGGAGTTTAAGCTTTGATTGTACAGAAGACATGAAGGCTCCCGTATCTATCAAAAAGGGTTGCCACTCATTCAGAATGGGTTGTCGTCCGGGGAGGATCCCTGCACAATTAAGCTGCGTAGTCAATCGGGGGACAATTGACCAAAGGGGTTGTTCTGGGAGAAGTTAGTGTAAGATCCTCCTCTCCCCCCTTGCCCTCCTCCTCTTCCTCCTCTTCCTTTTCCATGCTGACGGTAGGGGCAATTTTTATTCCAATGTCCTTCCTGCCCACAATTAAAACAGTCAATTCCTCTTACCCAGTCCCGGCCTCTTCCCATACCATGCCGGGGACAATAGGGAGGTTTATTAGCAGGGCTCGGGCCGTTTGGTTGTTTAGTATAACCGTATCCTTGCTTATCCATCCAATCCTGTATGCCACACTACGGTTCTATTGATCCTTCCTCCCGAGATGGCTCTTCCTTTCTAGTCACGTATTCAGTCTTGACCCGGGTTGGGGGCGCACCTCCCCCCTCCCCTTTCTTTTTCTGCCAATAATATCTAACTGCCCTTTCCATCTGTCCGGATAGCGTGAGCAATCAAATAGTTGTTTGAAGATCACAGACATCTATAGAGAGGTGGTCTGCAGCTTGTTGTGCATCAGGGTTTGGCATTGGTCTGACAGGGAATTGGTGTCGGGACTTTGGGATCTTGGAAATCATTTCTAGGCCGGAGGATGTTTCAGAGCTGTCTGACTGCTTGACAGTTCTGCGTCTCGATCGGCGGGGGTGTTTGCTATGTCTTTCACAACTTGGACTGGTAGGTTGACTAGAAGATTTACGGGACTGTTTGTGATGTTGAGATATAGTTCTGCCCTTTCGAGTGTGAGATCTGGTCCTTTCGGCTATATTGCCTGTGAACTGGGGATCCGAATCGCTATCAGAGGATGAGGAGTCAGTTTGGGTTTGTTGCTTTGGTGATATGTGGTTGTTCCTAACTCTTTTTACCGGAGTGTTAGGTGGAGGGTGTTGGGAAGAGGACTGGAGCAAGAGGCCAGGGGGTGCGGGAGGCGCCGTTGGGCGCTGAGTCAGTGGCCACTCATCAATTTCATCATCAGCCTCGGTTAACACAAAGCCAGCCATTTTAACTTGTAGTTGATCAATACCTTTCTCAGAGGTCCCAGAGGATCTCTTAGCAAGTTTCTCATGCGCACATTCATTCTTTTTTTTTTAAAGACGTCTACAGTTTTAACATGTGTTCCCTCTGTCAATGCAAGTCCTAATTTAATAGCATTTGTTTGCCAACTCGATAGAAGTGATGCATCTTTTAATTTCTGACAATAATGTCGCCAGGTTGCAATTAAATTTTTTTATCCCCTTTTCCTCGTCCCCTTCTCCAAATTAATCCCTGTGCTTTTTTTTTTACCTCTACGCTTCTAGTGTCACTTAGAGGCCACTGGTCATCCCCTAATAATTTGTTCAGGGCTCCTGATAATTTTCTAAAGTCTTCAGCTCTTTCAGGGAATTCCTCACATAGCTTTTGTAGCGGATTATCCGCATCCGTGGTTTTATCTAACTGATTACCCATTTTCACACTGCTCCTCGTATTACTGTGTCACTACGCGTTCGTGTCGTCATGCAATTTAAACAAACTTAAAAATAGACACAGACTTTACAGAACTAACACGGACTTTAACTAACTCCAAATAACCAAACTTTACTAATGCTAACACTTACCCGCGTCGCCGCGCGGTTCGCGTCGCCGCGCGATTTCAATACTAAACTACCACGTCGCCTCGCAGTTCACGTCGCCGCGCAATCCGCGTTGCCTCGCAGTTCACGTCGCCGCGCAATCCGTGTCGACCCGTGGCTCGCGTCGCCGCGCGAGTTACGATACTTTAAACTTTAAAAGATAAACAAGGACTTCTAACACTTACCCGCGTCGCCACGCGGTTCGCGTCGCCGTGCGATACTTAAAACTTTACTTAAAACTCTAAACACTTTAAAACTTACAGACTTACTGCCATTAGCACTGACTTTCGCGATTCGCGTTGCTGCGCCTCTGCGTCACTACGCGTCGGCGTCACTGCGCGTTTACGTCACCGCGTGTCTACGTCACTGCGCGTTGACGTCACTGCGCGTTCGCTTCACTGCGCGTTTACGTCACTGCGCGTTCGCTTCGGCCCTACCTTCCGAGTTGCTGCGGGGGTTTTTTTTTAAATTCAATCCGAGCCTAGACGGGCCAAGTGATATACAAGGTCGACGCCGTACCTGAGTTGAACACCTATCTTCTATTTAAATCCCCATTTTATTCCCTGTGAGCCTAATTTTCTAATTTTGATTTCTTATGAGCCTCAATTAATTTCTTTTAGTCTCCAAATTTCCCTATCCTTTCGCGTTACTGCGCAGTTTAAATTCAATCAGTCAATGAAAGCCCTAATTTAATGGAGTTTTTCTGCCAATTGGACAGGAGTGATTTTATATTTTTCATAATTTAAAATCTCAGAACATTTTTTTCTTTCAGCACCTATTTAGTACGTTACTTTTTTTTTTATAATTAGAGAGAAGTCTGGCACGAAGGCTGTGGACTGCTTTTCGTTATCTCAATTGTTCCAGCCTCAAGGTCGTGTTATTTAATATAATTTTTTTTTAAATCCTTTTGAATCCATCTCGGTTGTTTTGCTGAGCCTTCTCTGAATGTTTGCTTTCAACAAGTTTTTCTTTTTTTTTTAACCACCGGGACCATGTAATTTTTTCTTTTTTAACAAATCTATCCTTTGGGCATTTCCTGGCTCCGCAACTTATCATCCGAATATACGTAATTCAATAAGGTTCACACTCTTAAACTTCCCACATACAGGACAACACTACGAAGGGTTAAAACAAACTTTCATTCTGTTTGAGATAAAACAAACCACAACTCCCCGGCTATTTTTTTTACAGTAAAAGTCACAGAAGCATTTCTCATTTAAACAGACATTCACAAGAGTCTCTTTTCTTTCCTATTAATTTTTTTTGGATCCATGATTGATCATCTATCCCTATCTAGCTCTAACTATCTTTCCAAGTCGCCGCTTGGTTTGCGTCATCGCGCAATTTCCCTATCTCTATCCCTATTCTAAGTTTGAAAGGTATTCACCAGATTGTCCTGGATCTCGTTCAGACACTACCTGAGAACCAGCGAGTGGCTAAACTTTCCTCAGACTTTTGAAACAGGGGGAAACTGGAGCAGTATTGAAATCATACTCACTCCAGTGGCCATTTTCCCCTCGTCTCGTCCAAGGCTAGTCTGGCTCTTAATTCGCAAGTTTTCGGCAGTCGTCCGTTGAGATCCCACTTCTGACACCAAATGTTAATTTCCAAATTCTTTTACTTCAATCTGGTTCAGTAAAATTACTGAGTCGAATACCTCTTGTGCTTTGAACAAAGCAGTCTTTATTACCGGCCAGTAAGACCTATCAGACAGAAGATATACTCTCTGGATAGAGCGTACACACTCCCTACGGATAGGTGAAGTTACATCGTAAAGCGTTAACAGTTATACAGTTTTGAAATCAGATAACAAAATACAAATGGATTGACAGTCTAACTCAGCCACTCATTAGTCAATCTATATGAGATGTTCTTCTTGAAAGCTCAAGTATTGCCTCTAAATGTTTCAATCTAATGGTGTGACTATTTACTGAGACCTTGCAATTCTGCAGATGTATTTCATGTTACAATTATATATTATTGGCAGGATTAGTGACTTGAAACCTTGAGACAGACTGTTAGCTATGCTGATGTTGCACTATTTGCAATCTGACATTCTCCCAGCTATTCTTCCATGGCTTATACATTTTCATATATCCCGTTTACTTTACTGTCCTTAATTCCATATATTCCGTTCAGATATCCACAGGCTGAGTAATAAGTATTTATCCCTTTGTTTTCAGTGAACAGGGATATGAGGGGCTTGTGATTGGTTTCCAGCTCAAATTTGAGGCCAAACAGGTATTGATGCATTTTCGTTACCCCAAACGTACACTAATGCCTCTTTCTCAATCATGCTGTAGGCCTTCTCAGCCTTAGACAAGCTCCTGGAGGCATAGGCAACAGGTTGCAACTTCCCCGCAACGTTAGCTTGTTGTAATACACACCCGACTCCGTACGACGACGCATCACATGCTAGCACAAGTCTTTTACACGGGTTATACAATACAAGCAGCTTGTTGGAGCATAAAATGTTTCTGGCTTTCTCAAAAGCAATTACTTGTTTTTTTTCCCCATACCCAGTTCTCACCTTTTTTCAATAACACATGTAGGGGCTCTAAGAGGGTGGTTAACCCCGGTAGGAAGTTACCACAATAGTTGAGGGGTCCCAGGAACGACCGCAGCTCCGTGACGTTCTGTGGCCTGAGCACGTTCCTGATAGCCTCTGTCTTGGCGTCTGTGGGCCGAATGCCGTCCACCGCGATCTTTCTCCCAAAAACTCCACTTCTGTTGCCATGAAGATGCATTTCGACCTCTTCAGCCGCAGCCCTACGCGATCCAGTCGCTGGAGGACTTCCTCCAGGTTTTGTAGGTGCTCGACGGTGTCCCGACCCGTGACCAATATGTCATCCTGAAAAACCACCATGCATGGTACTGACTTGAGTAGGCGCTCCATGTTTCTCTGGAAAATCGCTGCAGCCGACCGAATTCCAAACGGGCATCTGTTGTAGATGAACAGTCCCTTGTGGGTGTTGATGCAGTTGAGGCCCTTCGAAGACTCCTCCAGCTCCTGCGTCATGTAGGCCGAAGTCAGGTCGAGCTTGGTGAACGTCTTGCCTCCTGCCAGCGTCGCAAATAGGTCATCTGCCTTAGGTAGCGGGTATTGGTCCTGTAGCAAGAAACGATTAATAGTTACTTTATAATTGTCACAAATCCTGACCGTGCCATCACTTTTGAGTACTGGAACAATCGGGCTGGCCCACTCGCTGAATTCCACTGAGGAGATGATGCCCTCGCGTTGCAGCCTGTCCAGTTCGATTTCCACTCTCTCCCTCATCATGTGAGGTACCGCTCGCGCCTAGTGGTGAATGGGTCGTGCCTCTGGAACCAAGTGGATCCGCACCTTCGCCCCAGAAAAGTTTCCAATGCCTGACTCAAAAAAGGGAAGGAAATTTGTTAAGAACCTGGGCACATCAGGCCTCATCGACATGTGATAGCGCTCAGATGTCATCCCAGTTCCAGCGGATTTTGCCCAGCCAGCTCCTTCCAAGTAGTGTGGGGCCATCGCCCGGGACAATCCCGAGTGGCAGTTTGTGCACCATGCCCTCGTAGGTGACCTTGACCATGGTGCTGCCCAGGACAGTGATAAGCTCTTTGGTGTACTTTCTCAGTTTTGTGTGGATGGGGCTCAGGGCTGGTCTGAGTGCCTTGTTGCACCACAGTCTCTCAAACATCTTTTTACTCATGATGGATTGGCTAGCGCCCGTGTCCAGTTCCATGGCTATGGGTAAGCCATTCAATTTTACGTTTAGCATTATAGGTGGACATTTCATCGACAATGTGTGCACCCCGTGTACTTCATCATCTGCCTCCTCTCTCTAAGGCTCGAAATTGCTTTGGTCCACCATGGACCGACCTTCCTCAGCCACGTAGTGGTTAGCAGGTTTTGCAGAGCTTGCAGCTCATCTGCAAGCTCGTTGGAGGTGCCCCATTGTTCCACAGCTCTTGCAAACATACCCTTTGACGCAGCATGAATAGGCTGAATGGAAGCCTCCACAACGCCAACAAGGTGTGAATTGCCTTGCATTCATCCTTTGTTGCGGACTCTGAGTCATCTGGGTCACCTGAGGCCTGCTGGCAGTTGCAGACTCGTGATTTCTGCCCTGTACATTTCTGCTCGCAAACACAGTTCCAGTTAATTTAGGAACATTGCTAGCACTTGTGTGCTGAGAGATTTGTTTGGTGTTATCACTGGTGGACATAAACGCCTGTGCTATCGCAATGGCCTTACTGAGGGTCGGTGTCTCTACAGTCAAAAGTTTTCGTAGGATGGTCTCGTGGCTAATGCCCAGTACAAAAAAGTCTCTGAGCATTTGCTCCAGGTAGCCAAGAAACTCACATTGTCCTGCAAATCGCCTTAGCTCGGCGACGTAGCTCGTCATTTCCTGACCTTCAGATCGCTGGTACGTAGAGAACCGATACCTCGCCATCAGCACCTCATATGAATTATCTGTGGGTTTCACTGCAGCCAGAAGATTCTTCATGAGGCTGTAGTTCACTGCCCCGCAGACCATGAGGAGGACCATTCTCCTTTTTGCAACGCTTCCTTCTACGTCCAGCTCGTTGGCTACAAAGTACTGGTCTAACCGTTCGACATAGGCTTCCAAGTCCTCACCCTCCGAGAACTTCTCCAGGATGCCCACAGTTTGCTGCATCTTTGAGTTGGATTCGTATACTCATCGTCAGTTGTTGTGTTCCTAAGACAGATGAGACTGCACACAGGGAGGTTAAAGTAACAGTGACCTCAGTCTTTATTAAGACACTCCAGAGTGAGTAACAGGCCTTAGGGGTCGACTTATATACAGTGCTCCCAAGGGATGCTGGGATCCCTTGGGACTTCAGGGGATGCGCTCCCTGGTGGCGGAACATGGGAGTACATGCTTTAAAGATACACAACAGTAATCCCCATGCAGCACGAGTAGGCACCACGAATTTGGGTGTGGAGATTGCCGCCTCCAACTCGTAGGCCACATGATTTGCTATCCATTAACTTTACTGGAGGGAAAATCGTGTATGGTGTGCTGATTTGCGTGCTTGAATTCCCAACTGCACTCCGGCCGTGCGAAGCTGTGAGCGAATTCGTAAAATCCACCCCGCGCTTCTAGACATAAACGCCTGTGCTATCGCAATAGCCTTACTGACTAGAACTAGGGGGCACAGCCTCAAAATACAGGGCAGCCAATTTAAAACCGAGTTGAGAAGGAATTTCTTCTCCCAGAGGGTTGTGAATCTGTGGAATTCTCTGCCCAAGGAAGCAGTTGAGGCTAGCTCATTGAATGTATTCAAGTCACAGATAGATAGATTTTTAACCAATAAGGGAATTAAGGGTTACGGGGAGCGGACGGGGAAGTGGAGCTGAGTCCACGGCCAGATCAGCCATGATCTTGTTGAATGGCAGAGCAGGCTCGAGGGGCTAGATGGCCTACTCCTGTTCCTAATTCTTATGTTCTTATGTTTAGACTGAACTGTTGGAGACTGCAAAGTCTTAGTAATCCCCTGCTAAGTCAAAAAAAAACACAAGTGTGAAATTGGACTTTGGCATTAAAATGGGTGAAAGCAAATCAGCAGCCCGCTTTACACCGCGCCCAGTTTTCTTTTCGATTGACTTCACTGGACAAGAAACTCGGCGCGGTGTTTAACATGGGCTGCCGTTTACTGCTTTCACCGAGGACCAATTTCACCCCAATCTATCAATCGGGAATCTAGAAACAGGAATATTGGGCTCGTGGGAACCAACATTATTTTCTTCATTAATTTTAGCCAAAATGTAAATGTGTGAAGAATGTCAGTAGAAAGTGCCAAGGGAATATTCAAACGTGTTTTGCGTTGCCCTGGGGACCTCCATCCCTCTAAATAATGATTACAAAAGGCTAGCAACAAAAGGCTAGCAAACAGAGAGGAAAGGTCGGTGTTTGCTGATTAAAAACCTTGTTAATATCCTTAATGAATTCAGGCAGCTGCAGTCAATGACAAAAATGAACAATTTACTTTAAGTCAAAATCTAAATTTAGTGAGCTTAATGAAGGGGAAGATTCATAAATATCAGCAGAGCAGTGGAAGAAGAGTAATGGTGCAGAGGAGTCTTTCACCTGAAAGCATAGCTGCAGCAATTATCAATGGATATGTTGTTGTAGAGCAGAAGTAAGGGCAATTCAGGAGTGCAGAGAGAAAAGGAGAAATGCAACTAATATCCCAGAGTCTATTACCTGGGCATTGTAGTGAAACTTTGTACGAAGAGGCTATGACGGAGGCATGCCTCCTGGACCCAGTCAACCATCTGCAGTCTCAATGAAGGTCATCACTGCCCTTAACATATAGGCTACAGTGACCTTCTACGCTTGTAGATTATAGGAGGAAGAAAGCCCAAGGGAAGTGAAAAGTTCAACAGTGCCAAGGTTCTGGGCAAGAATGAGATCGACTGATGTAGAGTAGGAGATAGTGAGCTTGCAGTGAGGAAGAAAGTTGTAGTCACTTATTCACATAAAATTTAATATTTTAATTAAAAAATCACAGGTCTGGATATGAGGAATGACCACCTGATTCTGAGACATTCAAGAGCCATTTTGTTTGTTTGCTTTTTGATCACTAATGCTTGCACAATGCCATGCTTGTGGCCTATGTGTTTAAAATACTTTGCTCTCACATTGACCCCTTGTGCCCTATCACAAGTTAGTCCCCAGATAATGGAGCACCACTGGTGGATAATTTGCCACAAACTCTGTTTCCTAGCCACAGACTTCATCCCTCTCCCCAGATGTTTGAAACTGAACCAGATAGTTCGCAGCCTTAGTATCCTTTTTGACCCTGAGATAAGCTTCTGACCCCATATCTGCTCAATCACTAAAACCGCTTACTTCCTTCATAATATAGTCCATCTCTGCCCCTGCCTCAGTGCAGATGCTGCTGAAACCCTCATCCATCCCTTTGCTACCTCTAGACTTGACTATTCCAGTGCTCTCCTGGCTGGCCTCCCACATTCCACCCTACATAAACTTGAGCTCATCCGAAACTCCGCTGCCCGTATCCTAACTTGCACCAATTCCTGTTCGCCTATTTCTATGTTCCTCCAATTCTGGCCTCTTGCGCATCCTCAATTTTTGCTTGCTGCACCATTGGCGGCCAAGCCTTCAGCTGCCTAGGCCATATGCTCGAGTTCCCTCCCTCAACCTCTCTGCCTTTTTAGCTCTCTCTGCTCCTTTTAGACACTACTTAAAACCTACCCACTTGTTCTACTACCTCCTTATGTGGCTTGCTGTCAAATTCTGTTTAATAATGCTCCTGTGAAGTGTCTTGGGACGCTTTACTACATTAAAGGTGCTATAGAAATGCTATTTTTTATTGTTAATGTTGATTGCAAAGCCTATTGGCAAGCTAAAAGAGGCACAAGGAGCCTGCTATATTGACCTGGTCAGATGAATGGTACTCTTTGGGCATGCCTAGATGACATTTGGGGGGGTGGGGGGGGGAGTTGGGGGATGTGGCTGTCATGTTGTCCAGTGGTGATTGGCGATTAGTTAGATTTTCATCCAAGGAGTCTCTGATTGGATCCCCTCACCAAAACATTCCGACACAAGTTATTCTGATGTAAGATCATCGACTTGAAATATTAACTCTGTTTGTCTCTCCACAGATGCTGCCTGAGCTGCTGAATATTTCCAGCACTTTCTGTTTTCATTTCAGATTTCCAGCACCCATGGTATTTTGCTTTTGATTCCCTGAACATGTGACTGGCTTTTAGTGGGTATCTAACTACCCAGCCATTAAATGGGTACCAGCATTACTAGGAGGTTAGCATCATTCCTGTGTGAAAACAGTGGCCTAAGGCTTTATTAACTGTGTATTTCTGGCCTCAAACCAATGAAAGATAGACCCTCTTTGATCGGCCTTTCATTAAGGAACTTATGTCTGTGAGTAAGTTTGACTTTTTTGAGAGAGCTGGAAAAAGAACATATAAATCTACACTTTGTAAGTACTGGCAAATCAAGTGACATGCTTATAATTATTAGATAATGAGACAATAAGGGCTAGAAATACGGGGAGCAAATGCCTTACCGCCTGGGCGCGACGCTGGCAATGACTCCCACCATATTGGGCAGGAGGCACTACAGCGTTGCACCCTGATCTCAAGTGGTCAGTGATCGTGACGTCATCGGCATGCGCATTGGTCCGTTAGCACGAAATTGGCCTTCGCGCCCTGAAGCAACGCAGGGCAATAGCAGCTTCAGGGGACGCGTATCGGGCGGCCGGCCGCTAACGGGGCAATAATTAAAGGGGAGGTGGCCGAGTGCAGAAAAAAAAGGTAACTTTTCGTTGACGCTCTTCATGCGGTTTCTTCGCGGGGTCGTGGCCACGATTGCTAAGCCCGGCACTCTGTTTGAGCACCGGACTGATCGCGTGATCCTGCTCCCCGGTTGTCCAGGTAGATGCCTTTGCCTTCTACAGAGTTGGCATCGTGGGCCTTTCCCTTTAATTGAGGGAAGAGCCCCTCAGATGTGCTGCACGGCCATGTGCATAGTTCTGCTGAGCCGTCCGCCCCGTTACCACCCCTGGAAGAAAGTGGAGTGCTTTAGCGATGCACTTACTTCCAGGACAGTCACCCAAATTTATCGAGCAGGGCGGGAATTCCACGCCTGGTGCTACGTTGCACACCTCCTGGAATGAATTTCAACCCCTTAATTTACAATCTTTATTACAATTGGCTACTGCTTATCTTAGATTCAATATAACTATCCAATTCATTCTTTGCTATGCTCATTAATACTACTCCCCTCCACAAAATTCCTTACACAAGCTTAAACAGCGAGGGAAGGAATAGGATGAAGAAAGGTGAGAGGTGACCTGTAAATCACCTTGCAAGAAAACGTAGCTTCAAGTGCTACATGGACAGAAATGTGTATATAGTTACATGCTGCTGATTTGCATATTTGTTATCTTCATTGTAGCAAAGTAACAGATTGCTGCAAGATTTGTGTTTCTGATTTACCAGCTGAGAGATATCAAACAGTAAGTCACTGATCTAACCCTTGCAAATGTTCCATCTGATAACAGAAGCAAGCAAACTCTCTGTGTTACATGGAAGGTTAATGAGCGACAGAAATCCAGTATTACATCAGTATTTCTCTCTCATTATTATAATGGTTGCTCTTCCAGCCATCTTTAATAAATATTACGATATAATATTCGGATATTATCGCATGGAAGAAGACTATTCAACCCTTCCTGCTTTCGTTCTTCCCTGCCTTTCGCATCATCCTTTATAGTCTTCCTTTATATTCTTCCTTTTCAAATACTTAGGCAATTCCCCTTTTAAATGATATTAATCTCCACATCAACAGCCAAATGTGGAGAAGCATTACATGTTTCTGCGGGAAAAAGAAGTTCTTCTAACTACCTGCTTAGATCTTCTGGTGATGATGCTGAATTGATGGCCTCTTGTTTTCTGATTCACTGATCAGTGGAAACAATGGTTAATTTTTTTTCACCCCTCCCAAAACTTTTCATAATTTTGGAAAAACTCCATTGGATTCCCCCTCAACCTTCTCTGTTCCAGTGAAAAAAAGGGCCCAATTTTTCAAGCTTACTCCATAACGATAGCATTTCATGCCTGGCATAATTCTGGTGAATCAGCGCTGTTCCCATTCCTATAATTAACATGCATCCTATAATGGGGTATACAGAGTTACACAATATGGCCGAATCAATGTCTTGCACAGATTCAATGTTATTTCCTTGCTTTTTACAGTGAGTACCCTTGTGTCTAAGACCCACATTTGCTTTCTTACACTATTTTCACCTGCATTCACACCATTATATATCCAGGGGCTGAATTTTCAGGCCTCCTTCCACTGTTAATGGGTCGGTAGTGCCCTGAAAATGGTAGGCAATAAGCAACCCTCTCGTTGCGGCTGTGGCACGATCTCCGGTTGCGAGAAGCCCGCTTTGGTGGGGGAGGGGGGGGGGCGCAAGGAGGTAAAAATCCACCCCTATATATCTGCAATCCTGGCTCTTGAGCTTGAGCATAGAGCTCAGAGACAGAGCAAGGTGACCACAACTGGAATGGATCGCAAGCAGAGTGAAAGAATTTGGTGAGCGTAGGAATTCGGTGGAGAGGAGGGAGGCGTTTGAGATGTCTGACTGAAAAGGTAGAGTGGAGCCAGAGAACTCAAGGACTCTAAGCTAATAGGAATGAGAGCGGACCTGTGGGAGAGCGAGAGGAGCAGCTGGAGAAAAAGGTTGGCCCCAGAGTCCGGAGGGAGCGCGAGCTTCAGGGAGTAAAAAAAACAAAAGTGATGTCAGCACAAGGGAAGGAGCTGATTGGCAAGTAGCAGCTGATTGTTTTTTTTAAAGTCTTGATTTTTTTTCTAGCAAGTTAGTTAATAGTATCATGTATGTAGACCATGTATACTAACTGTATAGTCACATAAGGTGTGCCACCAGAGGGCACTACGGTGGGAGACCAGAGGGTCACCTGCAGGGCCCAGTATAAACGGCTGCCCACCATGCTTGTGCCTCACTCTGGAGTTACAATAAATGGGACTAAGATCATAACAGCTCAAGTACAATACGAGACCTCGTGGAGTAATTCATAAGAGTATTAAAGACATAACAAATAGTCTATTAAATAAAGGCATGGCAGGGCACCTCAATCTCATGGAATGCACATCTTGTGCCATGGGAGAACTCATGCCATGTGTTCCCTGTCCTGAACAACCACGTATACAGCAAGTGTATAGCAACTGGCATTACTGTGGTGCATCCGTGAGGCTGAGAACTACATGGATAGCACGTTTCAAGTGGTGGTCACCCCACAGGAGTGTACAGGCAGAGAAGGAATGGGTGACCACCAGAAAGACAAGGAAGACCAGGCAAATAATGCAGGAGTCCCTTGAATGCATCTCACTCTTTAATCAGTATGGTGAAGGTTCCTCTGGAGAGTACAGTCAGAGCCAAGTCCACGGCACCACGGGTGGCTCAGCTGTAAGGGGGGGGGGGCGGAGGGGAGACAGGGAGAGTAAGATCGGGAAAGCAATAGTGATAGGATATACGATAGTTAGGGGAACAGACAGGCATCTCTGCAGCCGCAGATGTGATTCCAGGATGATATGTTGCCTCTCTCGTACCAGGGTCAAGGATGCACTGAGCGGCTGCAGAACATTCTGAGGGGGTGGGGTGAACAGCCAGAGGTCGTGGTCCATATCGGTATCAACGACATAGATAGAAAGAGAATTGAGGTGCTGCAGGCAAATTTCAGAGAGCTAGGAAAAAGATTAAAAAGCAGGACCTCAAAGGTGGTAATCTCAGGATTACTTCCAGTGCCACAGCTAGTGAGTATTGAAATAGGAGGACAGGGCAGATGAATGCATGGCTGGAGAGATGGTGCAGGAGGACTGTTTTAGATTCCTGGGACATTAGCATTGGTTCTGGGGGAAATGAGACCTGTACAGGCCAGATGCGGTTGTTATTGCTCTTGGGGAAGGTTTAAACTAATTTAGCAGTGTCATGTTTTCAACCAGCATTGTAACCCATGTATAATCTGACCTAAGTTGTACACTGTGAGAACAATGACCACTAGGTGGAAGACACTCCTAACCTGGACCTTCAGGTACAAAAGGGGAAGCTCCACCCACCTTCATCACTTGAGTGCTAAGGAATAAAGAACAGGTCACAGATTGACCTTCTCTCAAGCATGGGCCTCGTGTGCATTTATCCTGTATAGTAAGGACCTATCAATGGCGACGAGAAACTGGGATTTAAACCACGCGAGCATGGCCACTAGCAGAACAGACGAGAGGTACTGTGTTAAGGAATGGTTGGGACAGAGATTCAACATTGTTAAAGCAGCACACAGTTCTCCAGGCAGACAAGGGCAATCGGGCATGCCCCAACATGTAGTCGAACCCAGAGGAGGAGTTCGACAGAGACAATGGCAAGTTGAACGGCGATTCACGCCATTGCAAGGGACAATGAGGCCAGTAATGGGGCCATCAACACCTGTTAATGGCGCATTCAAGGACAGTCACAGGGGCAGTCAGGGACAATCGACTGGCAAGGGACCTTTTGTTTCCAACAACAGCTCATGTTGGAGGTGTGGAGGCACACACTCAGCCGAAGTTTGCAGAGATGAGCAAAATGCCTGCAGAAATTGCAGAAATGAATGCTGGGGGAAATCGCTGGAAGCTGAAGTTCAGCGAGTTCATGTGGAGCACGTATACAGTTCATACACCAGGACGCCACCGATAATGATGAAAGTGCTCCTTAATGGCATCCCAGTATCAATGGAGCTAGACACGGGGGCCAGCCAGTCCCTGATGGATATCAAACAGTTCCAAAAGTTGTGGGTGTCCAAGGCACCCACAATCGCTGATTGACGCACAGCTACGGACTTACACAAAGCAGATCATTCCGGTGCTAGGCAGTGCCACGGTAGTCGTGACCCACAAAGATTCGAAGAACAGGTTGCCACTCTGGATTGTCCCAGGGGACGGTCCCGCACTACTGGGGAGGAGTTGGCTTGCTGTCATGAACTGGAAATAGGGCGATGTCAATGCAATTTCCTCTGTGGAGCGAGTATCATGCTCACAGATCCTGGACAAATTTGACTCATTATTTCAACCCGGCATCAGCACTTTCATGGGGACTGGGCAGCCACGTACAGGGCATACCCTGAGGAATTTAAACCATTTCACAGGCGCAGGGATGAACTCTCGATTCAGGCCGATTGCCTACTGTAGGGAAACCGCGTAGTCATGCCCCAGATTGGCAGACAGGTGTTCATCAGAGAACTCCACAATGAGTACCCGGGCATTGTCATGATGAAGGCAATTGCCAGGTCACACGTTTGGTGGCCAGGGATAGATGCAGATCTGGAACTTTGTGTTCGCAGGTACAACATGTGTGCCCAGCTGGGCAATGCGTCCAGGGAAGCCCCCCTTAGCCCCTGGCCATGGCCCGCCAAGCCTTGGTCACGCATCCATGTGAACTACGCAGGTCCTTTCATGGGAAAAATGTTTTTGGTTGTAGTAGATGCCTACTCCAAATGGATCGAGTGTGACATTTTAAATTCAAGTACATCCTCTGCCACAGTAGAAAGTCTACGGGCAATGTTCGCTGCCCACGGTCTACTGGACGTCTTGGTCAGCGACAACGGCCCGTGCTTCACAAGCATTGAATTCCAGGACTTCATGGCAGGCAATGGAATTAACCATGTCAGAACGGCACCGTTCAAACCGGCCTCAAACGGCCAGGCAGAACGAGCAGTGCAGATAATCAAACAGGGGATGCTCAGAATTCAAGGGGGTTCCCTACAAAGATGCTTATCACGCCTCCTGTTGGCCTATAGATCCCGACCACACTCGCTCACAGGGGTTCCACCCGCAGAGCTGCTAATGAAAAGGACGCTCAAAACCCAGCTATCCCTTATAAATCCCACCATGAAAGAAATTGTCGAGAGCAGGCGCCAGCCACAATATGACTACCATGACAGGAATGCGAGGGCGCGATGTATTGATGTAAATGATCCTGTTTTTGTCCTCAACTACGCTGCAGGGCCCAAATGGCTCGCAGGCACTGTGATTGCCAAAGAGGGAAATAGGATTCTGGTAGTTAAACTTACCAATGGACAAATCTGCCGCAAACACATGGATCAAACAAAAAGGAGGTTCAGCAACCCCATAGAAGAAGCAGAGGAAGAACACGACGTAGCGTTTACTCCACCACAGGTGACTGAACACCGGAACCAAAGGGAGGAGAGCCCAGTCACTGTGGGCAGTCTGGATAGGCCTGAGGCACCGCAAACAGCAGACACTCAGGCCAGCGCCCAACAACCGGAGCCCCAACTCAGGCGCTCTACAAGGGAGCGTAAACCACCAGAGAGACTCAACCTGTGATCCCAATAAGACTTTGGGGGGGAGGTGATGTCATGTATTCAACCAGCATTGTAACCCATGTATAATCTGACTTAAGTTGTACACTGTGAGAACAATGACCACTAGATGGGAGACACTCCTAACCTGGACCTTCAGGTACAAAAGGGGAAGCTCCACCCACCTTCATCACTTGAGTGCTAAGGAATAAAGAACAGGTGACAGACTGACCTTCTCTCAAGCATGGGCCTCGTGTGCATTTATACTGTATAGTAAGGACCTATCAAGCAGGGTAATGTGTACTAGGATTGTTATGTATGCATGTCAATGATGTACTGTAACACTAGACATGAATGTACCTTCACCCTGTATATACCATACCTATACACCAGAGGATGTTGCTGCGGGAGACCTAAGGGTCACCTGTACACTGCAGGTAACCAAGTGTAAAAGGGAGCTCACCTCTTGGTGTCCTCACTCTAGGAGCTGCAATAAAGGACTATAGTCTGTACAGTTCAAGTGTCATACCCCTGCCTCGTGGAGTCATTAACAGAGTGCTTGCATACACAATAACTGGCGACGAGATTACGAATTTCCACGCACAACATGTCTAATCTAAACAACTTCCGACAATTCGCTGATGGGGAAGATTGGGATGCCTTTGTGGAAAGGTTAGAACACTTGTTCATCGCGAACGACCTGGCTGGGAACTCACCGATCTCGCTGGCGAACAAGCGCAGGGCCATCCTGCTCAGCAGTTGTAGGCCCACTATCCATGGCCTCGTCAAGGACCTGCAAGTCCCAGCGAAGACGACAATCAAGAGCTATGCGGAGCTTGTAACTTTAATACGGGAACAACTTAAACTCAAAGAGAGCATCCGCACAGCCAGGCATCGGTTTTACGCCCACCGGCGGCCCGAAGGCCAAGAAATTGCTAAGTATGCTGCAGATCTAAGAAGGTTGGCTGCACCATGCGATTTTGGCAACCACCTCACCAAAGCACTAAGGGACATTTTCGTTATTGGAATCGGCCACGAGGGCCTCCTCCATAAGCTGCTCTCTGCGGACATTACGGTCACCCTGCAGAAGGCAATCAAAGTGAGCCAGGCTTTCATGATTTCGGTCTGCGACTCCAAACGAATGATGACCCACACCCAGGACTCTAAACCTACGAGCACCGTGAACAGAATGGCGACTTTCAGAGGCAAGAATGCTGCCCCGAGTCCTGCAACCCTGAGTCCGCACATGGGGCCAACCAGCTAGCCCCGTGCTGGAGCTGTGGAGGAAACCACAGGGCCCACCAGTGCCCATACAAAGACTATACCTGCAAAGACTGCAACGTGAAAGGTCACCTTCAGTGAATGTGTTGAAAAAGTTTTACTCACCGTGTCGCTGAAGAGTTGGCCGATCACCTGGGCTCCGACACTGATGAAGACAGATGGAAGAAGAGTACGGAATATATACCTGCTCCACCGAGAGTTCCCCGTGGAAAATGGAAGTGGAAATCAACAGGGTTCCAGTTTCGATGGAGATCGACACAGGGGCGAGCCAGTCGTTGATGAGTCAGACGGCCTTTGAGAAACTCTGGAACAATCCTGCCAAAACTGTCCCCAATCCAGGCAAAGCTGCTCAGTTACACAAAAGGCACCATCCCAGAAGTTGATAGCGTAGACGTCCAGGTATCCCATGGTGGCGCGATGTATAAGCTCCCCTTGTGGATCGTTCCCGGCGATGGTCCAACGCTGCTGAGAAGAAGTTGGGTGAAGCAAGTCCAAATCGGTCAGAGCAACGACGGCCTCCGGGCCCCAGCGATCGACATCCTACACGGCCCCAGACTTGGATCCATCGTAGCACCTAGAAATCCTACCGTCCAGCTCGACTGCGTGGCGACGACACAGACTGCACAACACCGTGGTGAGATCATCCAACCGAATGACCAGACCTCACCTTCCGGGACGTGGCAGGACTCCGAGGGGGAAGAAGATCGGTGTAGAAGGTAGATTCCCAGCATCCGTGACTGAACCTTGGGAGAAAAGGATCACCACAGCCTACCTCGAGGAGAGGGAGAAGATGGAGGCCACACCACGAGGCGAAGCACCTGGAATCAAGATGGCCATGACCAGACCAAGAGGGGCAGCGTTGGAGGAGCAACACGTGGCACCGAGCGGCGAAGCGGATTGAGGTAAAGATTGCAAGGCCCTCTTAAAGGAGACCGGCAACCCAAGGCAATTAAAGAGACAGTTCCACTTTAGGCACAGCGATGCCAATGATATTAAAGTTAAAAATGCAGTAAATGAATGCAGGTATACAAATGTAATGTTAAATGGTGATGCCAGAAAAATGAATGGGAAAAATATAATGAATGCTTCTAAAAGTGATGTAAGTAACAAGTTTTTACCGTTGAATAGTGATGCCAGAAATGCTAATGTGATAAATGTAACCCTGTATAGAGATACCGATACAAAAGAAAGTGCAAAATGTGAAAATGTGAAGAGAGATAACAGTGTAGAATCGACTAGTTGCGATCAGAGCCAATGTGTCATGCATGTAAAAGGTAGAAAGATAAATGACACCGGGTTCTACAGGTATAATGTCAACCCCCTGTGGGAGACCCCCAGGTCCAGCGGGCTACTTGACCATGTAGCCTGGGCATTTGGGACCAATATGATGCCCCAGGAAGGGCTCACACACACCCAGTGGGAGCAGACCCACTGCAGGGACAGCGGTCAATGGCAGCACAGCCACCACCACTGGCAACCTGTCCCAGATCGGCCCTACACCCCCTGGCCACCAGGGCCAACACCGGGAGTGAGAGGCCAGTACCCTCCAGCTTTCCCAGCAGACCCTGGGATGACCAGACGTCGTGGACAAGAAGCCCACACAGCCCTGTGGCCCTGACCACCACCAAACACCACCACCTACCCATTCTACAATGTATGTACCTTACCTATTGCACTGGCTGCACAACTGAGGAATCCTCCAACAGTGACATCCACATGGTCTTTGTGTGAAGGGGGAGAAATGGATGAGGGCAGCCACGAGCACAAGGATCACACCTGGCACCCACACAACCCTCACCACAACCTCCCACAGCCCACTATTGATCACCTCCCCATGTCATGGCAATAAGGACTTGGGAAAGGCTTGGGGAGGAGGGGGAGTGTTGTTATGTATGCATGTCAATGATGTACTGTAACACTAGACATGAAGGTACCTTCATCCTGTATATACCATACCTGTGCACCAGAGGCTGCTGCTAGAGACCTAAGGGTCACCTGTACACTGCAGGTAACCAAGTATAAAAGGGAGCTCACCTCTTGGTGTCCTCACTCCAGGAGCTGCAATAAAGGATTATAGTCTGTACAGTTCAAGTGCCATACCCCTGCCTCATGGAGTCATTAACAGAATGCTTACATACACAATAAGGATGTAACATTAGAAAGGAGAAACAATGTGCACAAAGGATTGAGAGAGACAGATAGAACTAGAGTAAGAAATAGTACGGTATTAGGTGGGGTCAGACTAAGAGAGAATACAAGAAGGTCTAAACAAGGGTTACAGTGCATGTGTATAAACCCACACAGTGTGGTAAATAAAGTTAGAGAGCTGCAGGCGCAAATAGCCACAAGGGAATATGGTGTTTTGGCAATAACGGAGACCTCACTCAAAAATGGGCAGGATTGGGTACTAAATATTCCTGGATATAAAGTGTTCAGGAAAGATAGGGAAGGAAAGAAAGGAGGTGTGGTGGCAGCATTGATTAAGGAGAATATTAATGTTGGAGAGAGAGGATGTCCTGGAGGGGTCAAGGACAAATTCTATTTGATTAAAGATAAGAAACAATAGAGGTGCCATTATACTACAGGTATGTGATCGGAGCCCAAGAGAGGCACGAGTTTGGGGTCCAGAAGAGTTGAGGGCCTGGGGCAGCACGGGCCAGCCCACACTGCGATATGTGTGTGCACTAGGTCCATGCAGCAGAGCAGGTCTCCAGTCGTCTTGGATAACCCTTGCCACTGGATAAAGGCCGACCTCTGTCAAGCCCGTGTGGTGGCTGGTGTGCAACGGCCACCCCACATTAACATCTTCCACCCTTCAGGATGTAGTTCAGGACCTGAATATTAGATCCTTCATTTAAACACCTGTGAACTCATCCTTTTTTGGCGTGGAAGCAAGTCATCCTCGTTTCGATGGACTGCCTATGATGATGATGATGACTAGGTGTATTCTATAGGCCACCAAGTAGTGGGAAGGATATAGAGGAGTAAATTTGCAGGGAAATTACAGAGAGGTGCAAGAAGTATAGAGAAGTGATATTGGGGAACTTCAACTATCCTAATATAGACTGGGATAGTAATAGTGTAAAGGGGGAAGAATTTCTGAAGTATGTTCAGGAGAACGTTCTTGATCAGTAAGTTTCCAGCCCAATGAGGAAGAAGGCATTGCTGGATCTGATTCTGGGGAATGAGATGGGTCAAGTGGAGTAAGTGTCAAGAGTAAGGGAACATTTAGGGAATAGTAATCACAGTATCATAAGGTTTAGATTAGCAATGGAAAAGGACAGTGAGCAATCTAGAGTAAAAATACTTAATTGGAGGAAGGCCAATTTCAGTGGGGTGAGAATGAATCTGGCCCAGGTAAATTGGAATCAAAGACTGGCAGGCAAAACTGTAATCGAACAATGGGCTGCCTTTAAAGAAGAGATGGTTCGGGTACAGTCGAGGTACATCAACACAAGATGGGAAAGGTAGGACAACCAAAGTCAGAGCTTCCTGGATGACGAAAGAGATAGAGAGTAAGATGAACAGCAAGGGGGGCGTGCTGGGGGTATGACAGATGTCAGGTTGAGAATACAAATGAGAACCAGGCTGAATATAGAATGTTCAGAGGGGAAATGAAAAAGGAAATAAGAGGGGCAAAGAGCAAGTATGAGAATAGATTGGCAGCTAATATAAAAGGCAATCCAAAAGTCTTCTATAGGCATATAAATAGTAAACGGGTGGTAAGAGGAGGGGTGGGGCCAATTAGGGACCAAAAAGGATATTCACACATGGAGGCAGAGGGCATGGCTGAGGTACTAAATTAGTACTTTTGTATCTGTCTTCACCAAGGATGAAGATGCTGTCAAAGTCATAGTGAAAGAAGAGGTAATTGAGATATTGAATGTGATAAAAATTGATAAAGAGTAAGTACTGGAAAGGCTGGCTATACTGAAAGTATATTTCACCAGGAATGGGTGGCTTGCATCCCCGATGCTAAGGGAAGTAAGGGTGGAAATTGCGGAGGTACTGGCCATAAACTTCCAATACTTCTTAGAAACGGGGATGGTGCCAGAGGACTGGAGAATTGCAAATGTTACACCATTGTTCAAAAAAGAGTGTAAAGATAAACCCAGCAACTACAGGCCAGTCAGTTTAACATCGGTAATGGGGAAGTTTTTAGAAACGATAATCCGGGACAAAATTAACAGTCACTTGTACAAGTGTGGATTAATTAAGGAAAGCCAGCATGGATTTGTTAAAAGTAAATCGTGTTTAACTAACTTGATTGAGTTTTTTGATGAGGTAACAGAGAGGATTGATGAGAGCAATGCAGTTGATGTGGTGTATATGGACTTCCAAAAGGCATTTGATAAAGTGCCACATAATAGGCTTGCCAGCAAAGTTGAAGGCCATAGAATAAAAGAGACAGGGCAGCATGGATACAAAATTGGCTAAGTGACAGGAAACAGAGAGTAGTGGTGAACGGTTGTTTTTCGGACTGGCGGAAGGTATTCAGTGATGTTCCCCAGGGGTCAGCTCTTGGACCACTGCTTTTCTTGATATATATCATTGACTAGGACTTGAATGTACCGGACACAATTTCAAAATTTGCAGATGACACAGAACTTAGAAGTATAGTGAACAGTGAGGAGGATAGTGATAGACTTCAAGAGGACATAGACAGGTTGGTGGAATGGGCGAATACGTGGTTGATAAAATTTAATGCAGAAAAGTGCAAAGTGTTACATTTTGGCAGGAAGAACGAGGAGAGGCAATATAAACAATATTGTACAATTCTAAATGGGATGCATGAACAGAGAGACCTGGGGCTATATGTGCACAAATCGTTGAAGGTGGCAGGGCATATTGAGAAAATGGTTAAAAAAAACAAGTGAAGCAAACACATCTGAAAAATAATCATTCTTGAAATTATTTTGATACTTCATCCTGGGCTTCATAAACAGAGGCATAGAGTACAAAAGCATATAAGTTATTATGAACCTTTATAAAACACTAGTCTGGCCTCAATTGGAGTGTTGTGTCTAATTATAGGCACCGCACTTTAGGAAGGATGTGAAGGCCTTAGAGAGGTTGCAGAAAAATATTACAAGAATGGTTACTTGGATAAACTGGAGAAGCTGGGGTTGTTCTCCTTAGAGCAGAAATGATTGAGAGGAGATTTGATAAAGGTGTTCAAAATCATGAGGGTATTAGATAGAGTAGATAGAGAGAAATAGTTCCCATTGGCAGAAGGGACAAGAACCAAAGGACATAGATGATTGGCAGAAGAACCAAAGGTGACATGAGGGAAAACTTTTTTATGCAGCAAGTGTTTAGGATTTGGAATGCACTGCCTGAAAGGATGGTGGAGGCAGATTCAATCGTGGCTTTCAAAAATGGAATTGGACAAGTACCTGAAGGAAAAAAAATTGCAGGGCTATGGGGAAAGTGCGGAGGAGTGAAATTAACTGAAGTGCTTTTGTAGAGAGCTGGCATGGGCTCGGTGGGCCAAATGGCCTCCTTCTGTGCTGTAACCATTCTATGATTCTATGCACTCTGTTAAAAGCCTTACCATTAAAGGTACATACCCCTTCACTGTTCTTTTTCCCAAAACGTACTGTTCCAAATTTCTCTCTATCTTCTCACTCCACTAACCTGTCTAGGTTCTCTTGCACTCTTCATTATAATTTGCATTGCTCCAAATTTGGTATCATCGGCAAATTTACATATTATTCCTCTTGAGGACTGAGGGACTCTTTTCCCACATATCATTAGATGTGCCTTAAATTATGTGCAACCCTTCCCAGTCACATGTCCCACTCCTAACATTTTACTGATGTGGACAACTCTCGCTATGCCAGTGTGATACTACAGGGTGATTCTCCATGGGGTAAGTTTGTGATCTCAGTTGTCCCATTAAAAGAAATTGCTTGATGGGAAGTTCGCTGCTATCCCACAGGGAGAAATGGCTCTTGGGCAGAAAAGGTGAGTAACAACTGGAAGACTTTGTGAGACGTAGTGGGGCGAAAGTTTAAAGAAATATCTAAAACGTAACGGAAAAAGATCCACACTAGAATGGTACCAGGGATGAGGGACTTCAGTTATATTGGAGAAGCTGGGGTTGTTCTCTTTAGAGCAGAGAAGGTTAAGGGGAGATTTGATAGAATTGTTCAAAATCATGAAGGATGTTGGTAGAGTAAACATGGAGAAACTGTTCCCAATGGCAGATGAGTTGGTAACCAGAGCATACAGATTTAAGGTAATTGGTAAAAAAATCAAGGGGAAAATTAGCAGAATTTTTTAATGCAGCAAGTTGTTATAATCTTGAATGCATGAACCAGAAAGGTGGTGGAAGTAGATTCAATAATAACTTTCAAAAGGGAATTGGATAAATTCTTATAAAGGGAAAAAAAAATTGCAGTGCTATGGGAATAGGGCAGGGGAATGGGACTAATTGGATAGCTCTTTCAAAAAGCACAATGGGCCAAATGATCTATTTCTGTGCTGTAGCATTCTATGATTCTATTTTCCACTCATGAAATAGGCAACAGCCCACTCAGTGCTTTATTGATAAATTCTCCTGAAAGCCTGACTTTTAGAGACATATGCAATCATTTCTTTCTGCTTAGGCCATCTCCGCTATATAGCTGATGCAAATTAGCTGCAACTTTGCAATAAGTTTGATTTACAGCTTCAGTAGAAATGGAGATTTTAGAGAGATTGACAGCCAATTTTAGGCTTCAACATCTGGGAGGTGTTCTTTAGAAAATTACCATAAAACCTTTGTCACTCATCAATAATTCAGCTCCTCAATCCTTTTAATTTTTTGCCTTGAGAAGCAGAACCGTACGTGGGCCTTTGATTTATCTCATCGTTCTATGCAGCATGTATTCGACTGTAAACGTACATTTTTTTCATTTGACTTCATGTCCCTTTGCTTGATGAAGCCCTTGTCGTTCATTAAGTGCCTCTCTGGGACCTTAACAAAGATGGAAATAACAACAGAAAGTGCTGTAATCACATAGCAGGCCTGACAACATCTGAAAGGAGAAAAGATTGGTTAACATGTGTGTAGACTGCTCATCCGCACCGTTCTGTTACCCTATCAGTTATATTGTCTCTTCGCTTTACAGATGTTAACAGATCTGCTGTGTATTGCCAGCACTTTCTGTTCTTATTGCAGATTCCCAATATTTGCAGAACTTTTTTCCATCTTTGTTAAGGTCCCAGAGAGGCACTTAATGAACGACAAGGGCTTCATCAAGCAAAGGGACATGAAGTCAAATGAAAAAAAATGTATGTTACAGTTGAATACATGCTGCATAGAATGATGAGATAAATTTAATCTGTTCCTGGTTACTGAAATGAAGCCAGTTTACAGCGGAATTCAAATCATTTTTTTTTCCTCAGCTACTTAAATAAATATGGTTCAACTTGACTTGTATTCCCTTTAGCTTAAAAGGTTGAGGGATGATCTAATCAAGGTGTTAAAAATGATAAAGGGATTCAAAGGGTAGATACAGAGAAACTATTTCCTCTGGTGGGGGAATCCAGAACAAATGAGCACAATCTTAAAATTAGAAGTGGTAATTCAGGTGTGAAATCAGGAAGCATTTTTTCACACATGGGGTAGTGGAAATCTGGAACTCACTCCCCCAAAAGGCTCTGGATGCGGGTCAATGGGAGCTTTCAAGACTGAGATCGATAGATTTTTGTTAAATAAGGGTGTCAAGGGACATGGAACAAAGACGGGTAACTAGAATTGAGGTATCATCTAACAAATGGCGGAAGATGCTTGAGAGGCTGATTGGTTCTTGTGTTGGTACATGCAAATGGCAGTCCAATGTTAGAAGGTATTTGTTAATGACAGTCTGATGTAATAGGTTATCTGTTAACAACAGTCTGATGTTCGAGGGCATGAGTTATTTTCCACCTGATGTCAGACTAATTGGATAGCCCATGAACCTCTGTAATAAAAACAGAAAATGCTGGAAAATATTCAACAGGTCTTACAGCATCCGTGGAGCAAGAAACAGAGTTAACGTTAACAGATGGCCTTTCATCAGAACCAATATAGTGCATTTCTGGCTCTTGGTCTTTCATGATACGTCTCCACCGATATTAATGGGGAGGTGAGGAGGAATGGAGGGGGTGGTGCGCAGCTTGGCGGTCAGGAAACCCGGAAGAATGTCTCAAGTCCTGCTGAATTTAACGGCAGCACCTGATTAACATTTTTGGACTCCGTTTCCCAGCCGCAACCAGCCTGATTGAAAGGCTCACTGGTTGGCTGTCGGGCGGGTAAGCCTGCGGCACGGGTCGGAGGGAGGGAGAAATCACTGGTTGTGGGGGGGGGGGGGGGGTGGGGGGGTTGCATTGATGAGTGTGGCTGGACAGATCGAGGGAAGAGGGAAGATGATTGCAGAAGGAGCCGGAGAGACCGGGGTTGGGGAGACGATTGTGGAGGGCCAGAGAGATCAGGCGAGGAGGCGAGAAGATCGTGGCATGAGCCGGAGAGATTGGGGATGGGGAGACGATTATGGAGGGCCAGAGAGATCAGGAGGGGAGAAGATCATGGCAGGAGCAGGAGAAATTGGATGGGAGAGAAGATTATGGGGTACCCGTGGATGACATGGGGTGGGGGTCCGGGAGGAGATCGCGGGCCATGGAGGACATTGGGAGGGCATCAGTTTGTACAGCGGAGGTGGGCTCCGATCGCTGGGGAGGTTAATGGGTTTGCTTGGTGGGCTGGGGGAAGCACTCCTACTCCTCCTGGCAACAAGCAGTGCTGGAAAAACTCTTAAATGTTCCATTCAGCCATCCTGTCCTTCCTTTAGTTGTCGGGTTTGCTGGCCAAAAAAGAGAAAAAATCTGAGTCATGCAGCCCCCATTAAACTATTTAAATGATCGACCCACCTTCTGATCACCTGCCCCTTTGTCCCACCTTCGTTTATACCGGGCGGGTTCAAGGCGGGTTGGGTTCAGCCTTGAGATTCTTTACATTTTTACTTCACACTTGACCCAAACCCACCCGTTTTCGGGGGGTTAAAATTCCCCCCATTGTTTTGGTCCTTTGTTGCACTTCTCTCTCTGATAGACCTCAGATAATTTTGGCCAACCGACCCACACAAACGCTTTTCCGTATCTACGATTGGCATTCACACCTCGCTGAAGATAATGCTGATGAGGCCCGAAGCCCAATTTCAATCACGCCTTGGTGCACTGGGTTCTGGCACATGCTCCCAATGCTCCGATCATTTTGCACCCAAAAAACGGGCCGCAACCAATTACTAGCCCGTACTGTGTAACAGCTGCTCCTCAACCACCACAAAAACACATGGCTGGATTTGTGACTCACTGAGGACAAAACCCAGTCATATCCATCATGATTTTTTTGAAAGAAAAAAGCAAAATTAGCAGCCTGGTGCATTAGGAACATAAAAACATGAGAAATAGGGGCATGAATAGGCCTTAGGGCCCTTCGCGTTTGCTCCGCCATTCAATAAGATCATGGCTGATCATCGACCTCAACTCCACTTTCCCACCCGATCTCCAGATCCCTTGATTTCCCTAGACTCCAAAAATCTATCTATCTCAGCTTTGAATATATTGGCCTAGAAATCCTCGGGCCTCTGCTTCCCACGGGCGCTCGACAGAAAAAGGTAAAAACGATGCGCACCTACCTTATCCTGCTGCGCCCACCAGTGATCCCGGTCCTGAGGCCTCCTCTCCCTGCATATCGGAGCACATGCACGTCAGGATGTCTGCATGCTGGAGCTGGAGTCACATGGCTCTGGGCAGCCAATCCAGGTACAGTATTTTCTCATTCATAATAATGGGAACTCCATAAGTAGGAGTTCCCATTATTATGATTGAGAAACCACCCCCCCCAAACACCCAAACACATAAAAAATAGAAAAAATATACCACATATTTAAGATTAATTTAACTTAAAGTTAATAAATGTCTTATAAAAAAAATATATTTTCCGATTTTAAAAAAAGTGTTTTAATTATGGTTTAAAATAAACTTACCTTAGTGGGCAGGATTTTTAACATTAAAATGTGTTTTTTAAATTTTATTTTACTATGTTTTTGTATGTTTTAAAACTCTTACACCTGTAAAAGTAGGCTATGCGCCTACTTTTACTAGGTGCAAGAGTTTTCAGGACATTCGCTGGGCAAGATATGGGTAAATACCGCAATGTTGCCCATGCGAATGTCCTGGCTGTGAGGATATGGAGGATCTGTTAAGCCAGAGCTTGACAGACCGGAAAAGCCGGTTTTCAGCACATGCACATTGTGCACTGAAAACTGGCTTTTGCAATGCTTTCCCGGGTCCGTACACACTCCGTACGGACCCGGGTAGGCCGGGATTTCCAGGCCATTCAGAGACTCAGCATCCACGGCCATCTGGGGCAGAGAATTCCAAAGGTTCACAACACTGTGAGTGAAGAAATTCCTTCTCTGTCTTAAATGGCCTACCCCTTACCCTGAGACTGTGCCCCATAGTTCTAGACACTCCAGCCAGGGGCAACAACCTTTCAGCATCTATCCCGTCTATCCCCTTCAGAATCTTGTATATTTCAATGAGATCACCTCTCATTCTTCTAAACTCCATACTTTATAGGCCCATTCTACACAATCTCTCATCATAAGGCAGCCCTCTCGTCCCAGGAGTCAATCTAGTGAACCTCCGTTGTACTGCCCCCAAGGCAAGTATATCCTTCCTTAGATAAGGAGACCAAAACTGTGCACAATACTCCAGGTGTGCTCTCATCAAGGCCCTGTATAATTGTAGCAAGACTTCCTTACTCTTATACTCCAACTCTCTTGCAATAAAAGACAACATGCCATTTGCCTTCCTTATTGCTTGCTGTACCTGCATGCTAGCTTTCTGTGTTTCTTGCACAAGGACACACCATTTAAAAAAATATTCTGTTTTTCTATTCTTCCTACCAAGGGAAGTTTACAAACATTAAACACTTCAGTTTTACAAATAAAGAGCCATCATCAATAATAAATTATAAATATATCAATAAATCAACCAATAAATCAATCCCAAAAAATTAATAAGAAATAATTTTTTTTTTAAATCAATAAATAAAACATTTTCTACTTACCGACTGCAGCACCGGAAGCTCTCCAACAGCGTGCTGGGATGCCCCTCTCAGTGTGTCTCTGTCAGTGTCTCTATCTCTCTGTGTGTCTCTCATTCTCTGTCTGTCAGTGTCTGTGTTTCTGACAGCGAGGGGAGGGGGAGTAGGGAGAGGGGGGGGAGCAGAGGGAGGGAAGGGGGAGGGAAGGGGGAGAAGGGGGAGGGATGGGGGAGAAGGGGGATGGGGAGAAGGGGGAGGGATGGGGGAGAAGGATGAGGGGGGAGAAGGGGGGAGGGGGGGAGAAGAGGATAAAGGGGAGAAGGGGGAGAAAGGAGATGGGGGGAAAGGAGATGGGGGGGTGAAGGAGATTGGGGGGAAGGAGATTGAGGGGGAAGGAGATTGAGGGGGAAAGAGATTGGGGGGGAAGGAGATTGGGGGAGGGGAGGAGATTGGGGGGGAGGAGATTGGGGGGGGAGGAGATTGGGGGGGGAAGGAGATTGGGGGGAAAGGAGATTGGGGAGGGGGAAGGAGATTGGGGGTGGGGGGGAAGAAGGAGATTGGGGGGGGGGAAGGAGAAGGGGGAGGGAGGCTGAACGGGCCCGAGACTTCGGGCAGGGCCCGTCCCCAGCACCAGATTTACAGGTAGGTGGCGTTGGGTCGGGTCGGGGGGGGTGGTGGGAGGGAGGTCGGTTCGATTCAGGTCGGGGGGAGGGAGGGAGGGAGGGAGGGAGAAGGAGGTCAGGTCGGATCCAGTCCAGGGGGGGTAGGGGAGAGCAGGTGTCAGGTCCGGTCCAGAGGCGGGGTGGGGGGTAGCGGGTGTCGGGTCCGGTCCGGGGGCGGGGGCGGGGGCGGGGGGGGGGAGCGGGTGTCGGGTCCGGTCCAGGGGCGGGGGGGGGGGAGCAGGTTTCGGGTCCGGTCTGGGGGCGGGGGGGGCGGTGAGCGGGTGTCGGGTCCGGTCTGGGGGCGGGGGGGGCAGGGAGCGGGTGTCGGGTCCGGTCCAGGGGCGGGGGGGGGGAGCGGGAGTAGGGGTCGGTGTCGGGTCCGGTCCGGAGGCGGGAAGCGGGAGTCGAGTCGGGTCGGGAGGAAGCAGGAGCTGGCCGTGGGAGGAGCCTTATTCACGCAGCCCCAGTGAGGCCATTCGGCCAGGGCTAGGGGCTGCGTGCTTCGGCCCCTCCCACACAGTTTTGGCCGCCTGGAGCTACTGCACTTGCGCGCCCATTGTAGCGCGCATGTGCAGAGGTCCAGGCACTGTTTTCGGCGCAGGGACCTGGCTCCGCCCCCTACAGCTCCTGCTGCGCTGCGCCGAGGGCCAGAGGACCTGCAGGGAGGTGGAGAATCTGGAGGGTTTTTTTAGGCGCACTTTGTGGTGTGAAAAACGGGCGTCCAGGTCGGGACTGCGCCGTTCTAGGCGCGGATCGAAACTTGGGCCCATTAAGTCTATCTATGTGTTCTCCTCACAGCTTACTGTCCCACCTAGCTTTGTGTCATCAGAAAATTTGGATACATTACACTTGGCCCCTTCATCTAGGTCATTAATATAGACTGTAAATCACTGAGGTCCCAGCACTGATCCTTTGGGCACCCCACTAGTTACAGCCTGCCAACCTGAAAAAGACCCATGTATTCCTACTCTCTGTTTTCTGTCCATTTACCAATCCTCTATCTATGCTAATACGTTACCGCCAATCCCGTGAGCCCTTATGTGTAATAACCTTTTATGCAGCATCTTATGAGATGCCTTTTGGAAATCCAAGTATACTGCATCCATTGGTTCTCCTTTATCTACCCTTGCTAGTTGCATCCTCAAAAAATTTAATAAATTTATCAAACATGATTTCCCTTTCATAAAACCATGTTGACTCTGTCTAATCATGTTATGATTATCTAAGTGTCCTGATACCACTTCCTTAAGGAAATAGCTGAAATGGAAGAAAGTGGTGCAAAAAAATTGTAATGTTTAAAAATGTTGTGTACATTTGAAATTTGGATATCAATAAATTATGTCATTTGTGTATCATTATTATGTTCAACCTTAGAAGCAAATTTTCTTTGGATCCAAAATATGATGAACAGTTGCAAAGCAAAGTTACAGACTATATTTAATGATAGCCCTGTACTGTTAACCTGTGCAGAATTCACTGAAGGAAGGGAAATGTATGAAACCTCCCAGAAGACACTGATAAGCTGCCTTTCTCCATCACTCCGCAGTATCTAGTTGCCAACAATCGGCAGAGGATTGTATTTATCAGTAAATTAATGCAAGCTGCCACAACAGCTCCCCATTAATTTTATTTATTTTTATACAATTGTAGAAGATTGACACTGCTCACTAAAATAGCAAAACTGTAAATGTGTGTATCTACAGAGCACTGAACTATTTTGTGATGAGTAGAAAAGTATAGAAATCTTTCCCCTCCTTTGCTGGTATTACTGCCTTTATTTAAATATTCATCTTATCAATGTATAATTCATATTCATTCCACACAATAAATTCCGCTCACACCCAATCCCAATAACAAACCAATCTTCAGAAATATGAACTTTGCTCAAAGCAATGCAAATTAAATCTCCAAATAAGCAGCCTTGTTTTTCACAGATAAGATACTTCAGTTATTTACAGTTTAATTGTAGAATATTTTTCTTTTTGTTCATGTGTAACTGAGGCCCAGCCTGGATGTACTGAATCTTATTGATTGTCCTCACCCCACCACGACCCCTTCCCTCCCTGCAGTCTGATCTCATTAAGTGAGTTTCCTTCTCTAGAAGATGTCAGAGAAAAGTTAAAAATAATTCTCAGGCGAGGTGCATTGATGGCAAGGCCGGCATTTATTGCCTATTCCTAGTTGCTCTGATAAATTTAGTTGCTACCTCACCAAGTCCACTTCAAAAGGCAGTTAGCTGTCAACCAGACTGGGTAAGGACGGCAGGTTTCCTTCCCAAAACGACATTGGTGAACCAGTTAGGTTTTTACAGCAATCTGACAGCTTCATGGTCAGTTGTACTGATGTCAACTTTTTATTTCTAGATTTTTTAACGGAATTGAAATTCTCAAACTGTTGTGGTGGAATTAAAACTCATAGGCTGAAATTTTCTTCACCTTGGCGGGTCCGGTGCAGCCGTGTCCGAGGAGAGTCGCAACCCCACTGCTGTCCCAAACCCACCATAGAAAATTAACTTACTTTAAGGATGCGCTTATTTGTACTGCAAAAATGGCCACCATGCTCCTTTGTCTATGATTGGTCCCCTTGGAGGATAAGCCACACACTGAAGTTTCATAGGAATGTGTAACTGGAACCACCCATGTCAAGGTCTCACTGACTCAATCCACTTTGACTTCCTGAAGTGACAGAGGACAGAGCTCCCCAGAAAACAGCAAGGGCCAGCCAAAGTGCCTTACCCCAGTCCAAGTGCATCCCCTCCCCAGCTGAACTGCCACCCCAGTCTAAGTACATGCCTTCCCCAGCCAAAGTGCCTTACCCCAGTCCAAGTGCATCCCCTCCCCAGCTGAACTGCCACCCCAGTCTAAGTGCATGCCTTCCCCAGCCAAAGTGCCTTACCCCAGTCTAAGTGCATGCCTTCCCCAGCCAAAGTGCCTTACCCCAGTCTAAGTGCATGCCTCCTCCAGCCAAAATGCTCTATTCCAGCACAAGTGCACCTTCCATCCCCAACCCCTGCCTCCCCCCCCCCCGCTGCCCCCGCACCACCACCACCATAGATGGGGCAGGCATTGTGTACAGATTGTTAACAGGTTTATTGGGTAGGAAGTGAATAGTGACAGTGTTGTGACTTCTGGATATCATCAACTTCAACAATGTTCTTTGTAGGGATTTGGAAGAACACGATCCTTCTTCCCTGAGTTTCCCCTCTCCCCTCCGATCCAGCCCCCACCCGTGTCTCCCCCCCCCCCACCCATGTCTCTCCCCCCCCCCACCATGTCTCTCCCAGCCTCTCTCTCTCCCCCCCACCTGCATCACTCCCCCCCATCTCTCTCTCCCAGGGTCTCTCTCTCTCCCCAAGCCTCACTCTCTCTCTCCCCAAGCCTCTCTCTCGCTCTCTCCCAGCCTCACTCTCTTTCTCTCTCTCCCACAGCCTCACTCTCTCTCTCTCCCCCAGCCTCTCTCTCCCTCTCCGCCCCCTGCTGCTTCTCTGCTCGCTGCTGCTCACACCCGCCACTCTCGGCCCCAGACCGGCTGCTCTCGGCCCCAGGCCCACCGCTCTCAAGCGGGGTCGAGGTCGGAGCGGGAGAGAGTCGGGGACGGGGACGGGGACTGAGCGGGGGAAGAGTCTGGGCCTCAGGTCCTGCTTCTCGGCAACATGTGGAGGGAATGATTTGGGCCAGGAGGGGGGGAGGGGTGGGGGGGGGTGGTGGTGAGCTTGACAGGGGGCCGGGGCTTGACAGACACATGTCTGTCAAAAAAAGTGCAGTACAAATAGTTACACTGTTACTTTAATGGAGCCTGTGAAGTGCACTCAGCATGTTACACGGCCCAATGAGATGGAGTGGGTCTAGTGATGTCATTCATGCCAGGGACCCTGGCCACATTAAATTTTATGTTTAATCAAATGTAGTGGGTGTTGAATCTTTACTCTACAATAACATAATAAAAGTTATATATGAGTGACAAAGAAATATTTGAATAATATTTAAGTAATTTGATGCCATCTACAAATTTGATCAAGAACATAATTTTCAAAAAGTACAAAACTGGGAAGTCACAAATCTAAAGGGCCAAAATTCACCCATGCTGGAAATGGGTCGCACCTATAGTTTTTCTTGTTGTTTTGGCTGCCGCAATGGATGCGGCAGCCCATCTTGCAAGATTCAGCTCTTTGTCCTTTTTTTTTGAGCGGGATAGAGGTCGATCATAATGGGGGCGGACGTGGGGGCGGGAGTGGAGTGTCCGTCATAAGAGGGGTGGAAGTGAGGGCGGCCGGAGTGTCCGGCGCTGTCAGTCATCAGCATAGCGCTGATGACATCATCACACTGACGTATTACCACGTCTCTCCCCTTCACTTAAAGGGGAGGGCCGCTGTGAGCTCTGCGATTATTTTAATAAGGTTCACTGGGCCACCAGGAGGGTTTCGGCTGGGCCAGTGGCCTGGTACCCAAGAGGGGGTGTCAGGCTGCCTGTTGCTGGCCCGGCCGAACCCGGGGGCACGATTGTCAGGCCGACCTAACAGTCGGCCGAAAAAAAATAAGCTGGAGGCTGTGCGTCCTACCCTTGAATGGCGGTCACACCGCCATTTTGCATACACTGCAAACACAGTGCAACGACAGAAAAAATTGTCAGGAGCACCGAATGGCAGTCGGAAGATTTGTCAAAGGTGAATGCACTTAGGAGGGTTTGGCAGCAGTGGGGCGGAAGTGAGGACTGCTGTAAAAATTACCAAGGAAAATTTCGCAAGTGGCAACCTTTCAACTAAAAATTGTTGGCCATTCGACAGCATTACGTGGCCGCCGCTTTCTGGCGATAACAGGGAGGCTGAATTTCAGCCCCATAGACTTTTGTATCAAGTAAAAGGAGGGAGAGAAAACGGGTAATTATAGACCAGTTAGCCTGACATCAGTAGTAGGGCAAATGTTGGAATCAATTATTAAGGATGAAATAACAGCGCATTTGGAATGCAGTGACAGGATCAGTCCAAGTCAACATGGATTTATGAAAGAAAAATCATGCTTGATAAATCTTCTGAAATTTTTTGAGGATGTAACTAGTAGAGTGGACAAGAGAGAACCAGTGGATGTGGTGTATTTGGAATTCAAAAGGCTTTTGACAAGGTCCCACACAAGAGATTGGTGTGCAAAATTAAAGCACATGAAATTGGGGGTAATGTACTGACGTGGATAGAGAACTGATTGGCAGACAGGAAGCAGAGAGTCGGGATAAATGGGTCCTTTTCAGAATGGCAGGCAGTGACTAGTGGGGTGCCGCAGGGCTCAGTGCTGGACCGGCAGCTATTTACAATATACATTAATGATTTAGATGAAGGAATTGAGTGTAATATCTCCAAGTTTGCAAATGACACTAAACTGGGTGGCGTCGTGAGCTGCGAGGAGGAATCTAAGAGGCTGCAGGGTGACTTGGACAGGTTAGGTGAGTGGGCAAATGCATGGCAGATGCAGTATAATGTGGATAAATGTGAGGTTATCCACTTTGGGGGCAAAAACACGAAGGCAGAATATTATCTGAATGGCGCAGATTAGGAAACGGGGAGGTGCAACGAGACCTGGGTGTCATGGTACATCAGTCATTGAAAGTTGGCATGCAGGTACAGCAGGCGGTGAAGAAGGCAAATGGTATGTTGGCATTCATAGCTAGGGGTTTTGCGTATAGGAGCAGGGAGGTCTTACTGCAGTTGTACAGGGCCTTGGTGAGACCTCACCTGGAATATTGCGTTCAGTTTCGGTCTCCTAATCTGAGGAAGGACGTTCTTGCTATTGAAGGAGTGCAGTGAAAGTTCACCAGACTGATTGTTGGAATGGCTGGTCTGTCATCTGAGGAGAGGCTGGATCAACTGGGCCTATATTCACTGGAGTTTAGAAGGATGAGAGGGGATCTCATAGAAAGATATAAAATTCTGACGGGACTGGACAGGTTCGATGCAGGAAGAATGTTCCCGATGTTGGGGAAGTCCAGAACCAGGGGACACAGTCTAAGGATAAGGGGTAAGCCATTTAGGACTGAGATGAGGAGAAACTTCTTCACTCAGAGAGTTGTTAACCTGTGGAATTCCCTATCGTAGAGAGTTGTTGATGCCAGTTCGTTGGATATATTCAAGAGGGAGTTAGATGTGGCCCTTATGGCTAAAGCGATCAAGGGGTATGGAGAGAAAGGAGGAAAGGGGTACTAAGGTGAAAGATCAGCCATGATCTTATTGAATGGTGGTGCAGGCTCGAAGGGCCAAATGGTCTACTCCTGCACCTATTTTCTATGTTTCTATGTTTCTATGTAACTGGCACAAATAAAAATTGTGTATGTATAGGTAATATATAAAATTAAGCAGATTTTAAACATAATTGTAAAGAGATGGATTTAAAATCTTAGGCAAGTTCAGCAGAAGAGCTGTGGAATCCCTGACAAACAGTGTAAGTGATGATTACAATGTGTTTCTGGGATTTCTGCAACTCTTCCGTTTAATTTAACAATGGACAAGTGAGAGAACCTCTGCAGAAATTCACCCTTGAGGGCTAGAAATTCGCCAGCCTGTCGATATCTGTTTTTTTTTAATGTCATTTTTGTTAAAAAAAAGAATAAAAATTTCGCCATTTTTTAACAGGGCAAATTTGGCCCCAAAATACGCCTGTCGATAAAAATCGGCATTGCTGGAGGATTCATGTTGGAAACCGCTGTCTTCGCTAACTTTACTGTGAGGCCGATATCGCCAAACATATAGGGGAGAAAACACAGTTTTCTTTTTCCAAAAATTAAAAACTTAAAAATCAGAACACATTAACAATACCCTTAAGTAATCAATCGCTGATAAAAAAAAAATTTTAAACTTCAACTTACCTTTTTTGTAGATCTTGCTACTTCCCGACGTTTCTGAGACTGCAAGGCATGCTTTTCTCATGCGTTGTTTTTTCACCTGGGTATGGGTTCGCCGAATGGCCAAATTTAGACGCTCCTATTTTGTACGTATGGCGATCCGCTTTTTGGCGATATTTCAAAACCGCCATTCTTAACCTTTGTGGATTTTTGTTAAGTTTCTTTTAATGACAAAAAACACTTTTAACGCAAAAAAAAATCACATTAAAACATACGTTAGGCTGGCTAATTTCTAGCCCTCAGACTCAAAAATTAAATCAGTCATATTCAGGGACTGAAAGCAAATTGAACCATTGAAATGAGTGATGCCAATAAATTGTTACGGTTGATGACTTGATTTAATGTGTAACTGGACAATCACAGTATACTATGAGTAAAACCTGATCAGAAACAATACAGAAATGTATTTAAATGGTATATATCATTTGTTATAGTGCAGATCAATTCACTGCAATTTCTGTTGAGTTGGAAGGCGACAGCCAAAATGGCCAGTGAAAAATGTATTTCCCTCACGATCCAGGTTAGCACTTGCATCCTTTCAGGAATTTCTGAATCAACATTTAGCAGTAGCTTTTCAAGTAGAACAGACTCTCCATCAATCTGTTAGCTGATGTAATCAATTTGTTTTTAGTTTGTTTTCAATGCTGTCAAGTAATCAGCTGGAGCAATGGTCTCGGAATGCACAGCTCAGGTTGACAGACATGGTTCCCGAGCTGCATGAATCCAGTGGTCACGCAGGAAAATGTAAAAAGTGAAAAATGGCTCTTAAATGCCTGTCAACTACCTGATAATGATCTCAATTGGGTCCCCCGCCACTGCCGATCGGGTCGGCTCCACAATGACAGAGGTGCCTGTGGGAAAGGCGCGTGGGAGCGAGAATACTGCAGGTTCCTGATCTGCTGTCAAAAATATCAGTGCTGGTGAGGAAACTACATGTCCCACAGGCTTTGATTTTCCATCCATTTAAAAAGAAAGAAATGAAGAAATAAATAAATTGCATTTTTGCATTGCCTTTTACGCTCTCAGGATGTCCCGAAGCGCTTTACAGCCAATGAAATACTTTTTGGAGTATAGTCACTGTTGTAATGTAGGAACCACAACAGCCAATTTGCACACAGCAAGCTCCCTCAAACAGCAGTGTGATAATGACCAGATAATCTTTTTTTAGTGATGTTGGTTGAGGGATAAATATTGGCCAGGACACCAGGGAGAACTCCCCTACTCTTCTTCGAATAGTGGCATGGGATATTTTACATCCACCTGAGAGGGCAGATGGGACATTGGTTTAATGTCTCATCCGCAAGATGGCACCTCCAATAATGCAGCACTGCTTCATTACTGTTCTGAAGTGTCAGCCTAGTTTTTCTGCTCAAGTCTCTGGAGTGGGACTTGAACCCACAATCTTCTGACTCAGAGGCTATGAAGGAGGCTATGGGTCCAAAATTTCACAACCAATTCTCCCTTGGGACACCCAAATAAAGGAATCAGCCCTATCCTTTGAATCAACCTATTGATTCTTTTCAATCTAATACTGTACTTCTCCCAAACATGGTGAAACATAATTTAACTTGGAGTTCACTGGGTCTTGTATAGATATTTCACTTGCTGGTATACAAATTTCAATTTTATTCATTTAATTCATTTACAATAACCTTATTTTCCATAAATATTTTCCCACTCTCTCTTGAAGGCATTAGTTCATGCTGGGGTACAATTCTGCAGGAGCTAGTAGTTCCCTGGGGGGATAATTTTGACGACTGATTTTGACGATTCTGACTGCAGGTGACCTACGTTTGTCTTTACTAACCTTTTTCTCTTTACATATCTATAGAAACTTTTGCAATCCGTCTTAATGTTCCCTGCAAGCTTCTTCTCGTACTCCATTTTCCCTGCCCTAATCAAACCCTTTGTCCTCCTCTGCTGAGTTCTAAATTTCTCCCAGTCCCCGGGTTCGCTGCTATTTCTGGCCAATTTGTATGCCGCTTCCTTGGCTTTAATACTATCCCTGATTTCCCTTGATAGCCACGGTTGAGCCACCTTCCCTTTTTTATTTTTACGCCAGACAGGAATATACAATTGTTGTAGTTCATCCATGCGGTCTCTAAATGTCTGCCATTGCCCATCCACAGTCAACCCCTCAAGTATCATTCGCCAATCTATCCTAGCCAATTCACGCCTCATACCTTCAAAGTTACCCTTCTTTAAGTTCTGGACCATGGTCTCTGAATTAACTGTTTATTCTCCATCCTAATGCAGAATTCCACCATATTATGGTCACTCTTCCCCAAGGGGCCTCGCACAATGAGATTGCTAATTAATCCTCTCTCATTACACAACACCCAGTCTAAGATGGCCTCCCCCCTAGTTGGTTCCTCGACATATTGGTCTAGAAAACCATCCCTTATGCACTCCAGGAAATCCTCCGCCACTGTATTGCTTCCAGTTTGGTTAGCCCAATCTATGTGCATATTAAAGTCACCCATTATAACTGCTGCACCTTTATTGCATGCACCCCTAATTTCCTGTTTGATGCCCTCCCCAACATCACTATTACTGTTTGGAGGTCTGTACACAACTCCCACTAACGTTTTTTGGCCTTTGGTGTTCTGCAGCTCTACCCATATAGATTCCACATCATCCAAGCTAATGTCTTTCCTAACTATTGCATTAATCTCCTCTTTAACCAGCAATGCTACCCCACCTCCTTTTCCTTTTGTTCTGTCCTTCCTGAATGTTGAATACCCTTGGGTGTTGAGTTCCCAGCCCTGATCATCCTGGAGCCACGTCTCTGTAATCCCAATCACATTATATTTGTTAACATCTATTTGCACAGTTAATTCATCCACTTTATTACGGATACTCCTTGCATTAAGACACAAAGCCTTCAGGCTTGTTTTTTTAACACCCTTTGTCCTTTTAGAATTTTGCTGTACAGTGGCCCTTTTTGTTCTTTGCCTTGGGTTTCTCTGCCCTCCACTTTTCCTCATCTCCTTTCTGTCTTTTGCTTTTGTTTCCTTTTTGTTTCCCTCTGTCTCCCTGCATTGGTTCCCATCCCCCTGCCATATTAGTTTAACTCCTCCCCAACAGCACTAGCAAACACTCCCCCTAGGACATTGGTTCCGGTCCTGCCCAGGTGCAGACCGTCCGGTTTGTACTGGTTCCACTTCCCCCAGAACCGGTTCCAATGCCCCAGGAATTTGAATCCCTCCCTGCTGCATCACTGCTGAAGCCACGTATTCATCTGCGCTATCCTGCGATTCCTACTCTGACTAGCACGTGGCACTGGTAGCAATCCCGAGATTACTACTTTTGAGGTCCTACTTTTTAATTTAGCTCCTAGCTCCTTAAATTCGTTTCATAGGACCTCATCCCTTTTTTTACCTATGTCGTTGGTACCAATGTGCACCACAACAACTGGCTGTTCTCCCTCCCTTTTTAGAATGTCCTGCACCCGCTCCGAGACACCCTTGACCCTTGCACCAGGGAGGCAACATACCATCCTGGAGTCTCGGTTGCGGCCACAGAAACGCTTATCTATTCCCCTCACAATTGAATCCCCTATCACTATTGCTCTCCCACTCTTTTTCCTGCCCTCCTGTGCAACAGAGCCAGCTATGGTGCCATGAACTTGGCTGCTGCTGCCCTCCCCTGATGAGTCATCCCCCTCAACAGCACTCAAAGCAGTGTATCTGTTTTCCTGATATTTAATTGGAGAAAATTTCTGCTCATTCAGAATTGGATATCGGACAAGCAGTCTAACAATTTAGAGACCGTGGAGGGGTCAAGAGAAGTGGTAGTGAGGTAGAGCTGGTTGTCATCAGCATACATGTGGAAACTGACGCTGTGTTTTTGGTTGATGTCACCAAGGCACAACATGTAGATGAGAAATAGGAGGGGACCAAGGATAGATCCTTGGGGGACACCAGAGGTAACGATGCGGGGGCGGGAAGAGAAGCCATTGCAGACGATTCTCTGGCTACAATTAGATAGATAAGAATGGAACCAGGCGAGTGCAGTCCCACCCAGCTGGATGATGATGGAGAGGCATTAGAGAAGGATAGAGTGGTCAACCACGTCAAAGGCTGCAGACAAGTCAAGAAGGATGAGGAGAGATAGTTTGCCTTTGCTGGTTGTGGGAGCTTGCTGTGCACAAATTGGCTGCTGTGTTTCCTACATTACAATAGTTACGACACTTCAAAAGTACTTAATTGGTTGTAAAGCACTTTTAGACATCCTGAAGTATTGAAGGGTGCCATATAAATGCAAGCTTTCTTTTTAGTTTATCCAGTCATTGCTTTTTACAGTTCTGTAATCTTGTGTTTGAGTCATAGAAGTGAATGGAAAGTAAAATCGGGCGGTGTGTAAAATGGGCGACCAATCTCATCAAGAGTAAGATTAAAATTACCTCCAGAGCAAAGAACCATTTTTCAGTCAAGGACCAGAATCAATGCTGATGTTCCCTCACGGGTGAATAGCTTACATCATCATCATCATAGGCAGTCCCTCGGAATCGAGGAAGACTTGCTTCCACTCCTGAAGTGAATTCTTTGGTGGCTGAACAATCCAATACAAGAGCCACAGACTCAGCCACAGGTGGGACAAATAGTCGTTGAGGAAAGGGGTGGGTGGGACTGGTTTGCTGCACACTCTTTCCGCTATCTGCGCTTGATTTCTGCACACCCTCGGCGTTGAGACTCGAGGTGCTCAGCGCCCTCTCAGATGCACTTTCTCCACTTAGGGCGGTCTTTGGCCAGGATCTCCCAGGTGTCAGTGGGGATGTCGCACTTTATCAGGGAGGCTTTGAGGGTGTCCTTGTAATGTTTCCGCTGCCCACCTTTAGCTTGTTTGCCATGAAGGAGCTCCACATAGAGCACTTGCTTTGGAAGTCTCGTGTCTGGCGAATTATGTGGCCTGCCCAGCGAAGCTGATCGAGTGTGGTCAGTGCTTCAATGCTGGGGCTGTTAGCCTGGACGAGGACACTAATGTTGGTGCGCCTGTCCAACACTTACTGTCAAAGATCATACATGAATAATCTCCATTCAAGTGAGGTATCATATAGCAACCACTGCCCATATGTTTGTGTGTCTGTGTTTGTGTGTCTGTATTTGTGTCTGCGTTTGTGCGTATCTTTGTGTGCATGTGTTTGTGTGCATGTGTGTCGTGTGTGCCTTTGTGTGCATGTGTTTGCGTGCGTATGTGTGTGTTTGTGTGTGTGTGTGCATTTGTGTGTTTGCATGTGTGTGTGTGTGTCTGTGTGTGTGTTTGTGCGTATGTGTCTTTGTGTGTGTGTGTATGTTTGTGAGTTTTTGCCTTTGTGTGTGCGTGCGTGTTTTCTGTGTGTGTGTGTGTGTCTTCATGTGTGTGTGGCTTTGTATTTGTGTGTGTTTCTGTCTTTGTGTGCAAGGTTGTGTGTTTGTCCTTGTGTGTGTGTATTTGTGTGTGTGTGTGTTTTTGTGTTGAGGGAGATGAATGGTCAATCAGAATACCACCAAATGTTTACTGACATAAGCTGCATTCAGTTGTGAACTGCAGAAAGCAATTTTGCCAAAGGACAACATCATTTGAATTCATCTCAGAATGTGGCAAATAATCTTAGCTCATCTTGACATTTTAATGGTTCAATAAAACATTGCAGGGTTAGCACAGGGAAATCAGAAAACACACTGATTCCAAGAGACACCTTCACTCTGGAGCTGATGACTTACAAGACTGCTTTCTACATATTTAATCTACTGATTGTGTCTCCATTAACTTTCATAGTCTTCGTCTGATGTCCCTGATTCACATCAGGCATGTTCGAGACATTTTGAGACTTTAAAAGCTTTTCATGTTGTGTATTTTTATTTGTGAAGTAATAGTTTCTGTTTTTTAACAAGGACTGATCATTCACTTCGTGTCATTTGGTGAAAAAAGAATTGTGCGAAAATTGGTTGCTGCATTTCCCTTCAGCGGTGACTTCACTTCAAATGTACTTAGTTAGCTGTAGAGCGCTTTGGGATCTGCTGAGGTTATGAAAGACGCTGTATAAACGCAAGTCATTATTATAGCGAGTCGGCAGCCTGTTTTACACCATGCCCATTGAAGTCACTGGAACAGAAAATGGGGCGCGGTGTAAAACAGGCGCTGATTCTCGATCAGCCTGTCTTGCATACTTGGCATTGAACAATTTCACTCTCCTGCGATGGTATAACTGTCGTTTGAATGCAGATGCTCAGCTGCAGAGTTAACCACAATTGCCGCGCCAGGTTTGTTAAATGCATGTAGTCAGTTGTGGGAGATCTTTTGTTCGTTGATTTGCTGCTGTACTTTCTTCCTGTCTGTGGGTGCCCACTGCAACCATTAAGATCAATTTCACGAGACGTCTGTCCTTGTTATTGAACTGCCTGGCCTCGGCCCTATGGTTAAACAATCGAATATTTTATTTAAAAACAGGCACAGCCAAGTCTTTTGCATGCAAGTAAAATGGAGGAAATTCGCATGCACTTGCGAATCTTGATCAATCTTTACACAAGAAATTAAGCTTTGACATCCATTTTCAGTTCTGTACTAAGCGAGAGACCTTCAAAGACTCTCCTGCTCCAAATATTGATCATGAGGAGAAAGTTGCTCGTTGAGCCAAGCTGCCCAGTGTATTTGAATTCCTGGTCTGAATTATTGATTTCAGGCTAAAAAGCACCAACTATAACATAGCCGGGGGACCTGAAAACTTCTGGGCATTTTACCTATTGATTACAGCCGAGTGTTCACTGAACTAATGCTGACTGAAAGAAACATAAAGGGGAAAAGTGAGATGAAAAGCTTAACACTCAACCCTGGAGGTACCTTCACATAAGACTGTTCCCAGTGCGGCGGAAGATTTACTCTGTGAGCCAGATGTGATGAAACTGTAAACTCACTCGTGAAAAATGATTTCATAAATCCTTCGGCACAAAGGAGACTTTCATGCCACATCCTTTTACTACATGGGGAAGGGGGAATAGGCTCTTTCAGAGGAAGGGAGAATTAGAACATTTTTTTTCTTACCGAGGATGAAAACGGTGTTTGAATCTAGTTAGAATAAAACTACGGGATATTATAATATGCTGGATCCTCTTTCTCATATATACAAACTGCTTGCTGTTTTTATGAAGGAGTATGTAAGTATTGGTAAAAATAAAGAATAATTCCAACCCCTTCACTCCATCCTGAGGAACAGGTAGTATCTGATTGAAAAACGCATCATTTGGCTGAATTTTCTCACTGTAAAATGAATATATGAATTATATTTCACATGATTTTCTAGTGTAGTTTCAAATGGAAGCAACGGAACTATTCGCTCCTGTTCTCAGCTGTGTTACTTGCCCTTCTGTCCTCTGTCCAGTGCCGCCCCCCCCCCCCCCCCCCCACTCCCCTGACAGTAAGGCTGAGATTGAGAACTCAGTGTGAGGTGCATCACCGGTGAGAAGCCACACCGTAGCATTTTGTGGCAATGCCCTATCCCGGCAGAGCAGGACTGCGGCACATTGGGCTCTATCGGCACCCGCGAGACAAAATCAAAATGATTTCTGCGTGTTTTCACTCTGTCAGCTTGGTTCATTTTGTAGCATCTCTGAGTCAGAAGGTTGTGGGTTCAAGTCCCTCTATCGACTTGAGCACATAATCCAGGCTGCTACTTCAGTGCAGTACTGAGGGAGTGTTACATTGTTGTAGCTGTCAACATTACACCACCAAAACCAGATTATCTCGCTTTACATATCATTGTTATTTGTGGGATCTTGCTGCCACATTTGCCTGCAACAGAGACTACACTTCCACTTTGGAAAGCCCTGAGGAACTAGTAAGATGTTCTGTAAATGCAGTTATTTTCTTTCCTTCTTTCTTTCCCCAGCTTTCTGTAAATGACATGCGAGCATTATGGGATGTAACCTGACAGTCCTTAAGAGCTGCTTGGAAAAATTATAGGAATGCAGACATTTAAAAGTAAAATAGCCGCATGGGTGACATTCTTTTAATTATTTTTAATGCTTTTTAACATCTTTTAATTTTTCTTTTTATCTTTTAATAATTCTCAGCCTTTCTAAAGGCTGCATAAAATGGGAAGCATAAAAGTGGATGGGTGGGGCGGGGGGGGGGGGGGGGGGGGTGAACAGTGAGAAGCCAAAAGCAACCCAATATTGAGGCACAAAATGGATCGTGTGGGCAAGTGATGGAGTGGAACAGGTCCCGTGGTTAACATGGTTATTGGCAGCAGTGCTGAGAAAGGAGCAGCCAGTAAAGGGGTGAGTGAAACCTGGAAGAAACCAACATTTTTTTTCTTTCTTTACTGCTACTATTCGCTTGTCCTATTACTATTTAATCAATTTGGTAAGCAGTTAAAACCTAAAACCAACTATTGTGTACTGTCATTCTACTACAGTCTGTACACAAGGAGGATTGTGTGAAAACACATAATGGAACCAGTAACTAAAATAATCTTAAATAAAGATTATCTGTTTGTTACCCTGGGCATATTGCAAGTTTTGCCTAGATATCAGAACTCGCAAAGGTGGAGGGGTCTAGAGCTCATCCATAACAGTAACCTAATATACAGAATCCAAAAATATCTGGAATAAGAAGGGTTAAAAGAAATCCCCAAAAATAACAATCCCCACTGTAAAATAAAAATCCTTACAGAGGTGAAGAGCGGGTCACCCTTCTGAGGGTGGAAAATACCTAATTGACTGACTCCTCTCATCTTGGAGAGTTAACTTACAACATATAAGCAATCTTAATATCATATTGCTCACAATACATGAAGGCCAAATACGTGTCACTATGAAGACAAATATGGTTTGGCAGGAGCTACTGACAGGAGGAAATTCTGTAAGTGTCATGTCAATTATGTTTTAAAAAACAGTATACACTGCACTGACTTGGAGCTTATTCTGTCTGTTACTGTTTATCTCTTGTGCTGTGCATCGTGTCAGACAGCTGATTCCACAATGCACTCAGATTATTGCACTCACGCCATTTTCTACCATCATTCAGCAGTATAATAGAGCCTAAAATGAACTCTGGCATACATTTGACTAATCTGACAGCCACATATGCACTGTCCGCAGGTTAGCAGCATTATGTGGGCACATAACAAGGGAGAACTCTTTTGTATTGTATTGCTATATTGATAGTGGATATTTAAGCTGATGTTACAAGGAAGCAAATCTTCAGATAGACAATCTGTTCGCTAACCTTTATTTTATTTGGGGGTGGATAGGGAGGGGAGAGAGAGAGAAATGAGATTGCTGATAAAAACTGGAGTTTTTTAAAATTTGTTCATGGGATGTGGGCATTGCTGGCAAGGCCAAAATCTAATGCCCATCCCTAATTGCCCTCGGGAAGGTGGTGGTGAGCTGTTTTCTTGAACTGCTGCAGTCTGTGTGCTGAAGGTACTCCCATAGTGCTTTTAGGTAGGGAGTTCCAGGATTTTGACCCAGGGGTGATGAAGGAATGGCAATATATTTCTAAGTCAGGATGGTATGTGAATTGGAGGGGAAATTGTAGGTTACAATGTTCTCATGTGCCTGCTGCCCTTCTCCTTCTAGGTGGTATAGGTTAAGCATTTGTGGAGTGCTGCTGAAGAAGCCTTGGCGAGTTGCTGCAGTGCATCTTGTAGATGTAGCCATGAAGTGCCGTTAGTGGAGGGAGTGAATGTTTAAGGTGGTGGATAGGGTGCCAATCATGTGAGCTGCCTTGGCCTGGATGGTATTGAGCTTCTTGGAGTGTTGTTGGAGCTGCACTCATCCAGGCAACTGAAGAGTATTCTATCACACTCCTGATTTGTGCCTTGTAGAGGGTGGAAAGGCTTTAGGCATAGTATTTATGTGCTTAGTTCAGTTAAGTTTCTGGTCAATAGTGAACTCTAGGATGTTGATGGTGCTGGAATGGCCATGGTAATGCCGTTGAATGTCAAGGATATGAATGTCGCTTGACACTTATCAGCCCAAGCCTGAATGTCGCCAGTTCTTGCTGCATGCGGGCATGGACTGCTTAATTTTCTGAGGAGTTGCGAATGGAACTGAATACTGTGCAATCATCAGCGAACATCCCCATTTCTGTCCTTATGATGGAGGGAAGTTAAAGATAGTTGGGTCTAGGACACTGCCCTGAGGAACTCTTGCAGTGATGACCTGGGGCGGAAGTGATTGACCTCTAACCACCACAACCATCTTCCTTTGTGCTAGGTATGATTCCAACCAGTAGTGAGGTTGGAGACAGCATCAAACAAGAAATTAGGGATGCGTGCAATAAAGGTACAGCAGTTATCATGGGAAACTTTAATCTACATATTGATTGGACTAACCAAACCAGTAGCAATGCGGTGAAGGAGAATTTCCTGAAGTGTATTAGGGATGGTTTTCTAGACCAATATGTTGAGGAACCAACTAGAGGGCTGGCTATCCTAGACTGGGTGATGTGTAATGAGAAAGGACTAATTAGCAATCTTGTTGTGCGAGCCCACTTGGGAAAGAGTGACCATAATATGGTAGAATTCTTTATTAAGATGGAGAGTGACACAGTTAATTCAGAGACTAGTGTCCTGAACTTAAGGAAAGATAACTTCGATGGTATGAGGCGTGAATTGGCTAGAATAGACTGGCGAGTGATACTTAAAGAGTTGACGGTGGATAGGCAATGGCAAACATTTAAATATCACATGGATGAAATTCAACAATTGTACATCCCTGTCTAGGGTAAAAATAAAACGAGGAAGGTGGCTCAACCGTGGCTAACAAGGGAAATTAAGGATAGTGTTAAATCCAAGGAAGAGGCATATAAATGGGCCAGAAAAAGCAGCAAACCTGAAGACTGGGAGAATTTTATAATACAGAAAAGGAGGACAAAGAATTTAATTAGGAGGGGGAAAATAGAGTATGAGAGGAAGCTTGCTGGGAACATAAAAACTGACTGCAAAAGCTTCTATAGATATGTGGAAAAAAAAAGATTAGTGAAAAAAATGTAGGTCCCTTGCAGTCAGGTTCAGGTGAATTTATAATGGGGAACAAAGAAATGGCGGACCAGTTAAACAACTACTTTGGTTCTGTCTTTATGAAGGAAGACACAAATAACCTTCCAGAAATACTAGGGGACCGAGGGTCTAGTGAGAAGGAGGAACTGAAGGAAATCCTTATTATGGGGGAAATGGTGTTAGGGAAATTGATGGTATTGAAGGCCGATAAATCCCCGGGGCCTGATAGTCTGCATCCCAGAGTACTTAAGGAAGTAGCCCTAGAAATAGTGGATGCATTGGCGATCATTTTCCAACAGTCTATCAACTCTGGATCGGTTCCTATGGACTGGAGGGTAGTTAATGTGACACCACTTTTTAAGAAAGGAGGGAGAGAGAAAACGGGTAATTATAGACAGGTTAGCCTGACATCAGTAGTGGGGAAAATGTTGGAATCAATTATTAAAGATGAAATAGCAGCACATTTGGAAAGCAGTGATGGGACAAATCTTCTAGAATTTTTTGAGGATGCAACTGGTAGAGTGGACAAGGGAGAACCAGTGGATGTGGTGTATTTGGACTTTCAAAAGGCTTTTGACAAGATCCCACACAAGAGATTGGTGTGCAAAATTAAAGCACATGATATTGGGAGTAATGTACTGACGTGGATAGAGAGCTGGTTGGCAGACAGGAAGCAGAGAGACGGGATAAACGGCTCCTTTTCAGAATGGCAGGCAGTGACTAGTGGGGTACCGCAGGGCTCAGTGCTGGGACCGCAGCTATTTACAATATACATTAATGATTTGGATGAGGGAATTGAGTGTAATTTCTCCAAATTTGCAGATGACACTAGGCTGGGTGGCAGTGTGAGCTGTGAGGAGGACACTAAAAAGCTGCAGGGTGACTTGGACAGGTTAGGTGAATGGGCAAACGCGTGGCAGATGTAATATAATGTGGATAAATGTGAGGTTATCCACTTTGGTGGCAAAAACACGAAGGCAGAATCTGAATGGTGGCAGATTAGGAAAAGGGGAGGTGCAACGAGACCTGGGTGTCATAGTACATCAGTCATTGAAAGTTGGCATGCAGGTACAGCAGGTGGTGAGAAGGCAAATGGCATGTTGGCCTTCATAGCTAGGAGATTTGAGTATAGGATCAGGGAGGTTTACTGCAGTTGTACAGGGCCTTAGTGAGGCCTCACCTGGAATATCGTGTTCAGTTTTGGTCTCCTAATCTGAGGAACGACGTTCTTGCTATTGAGGGAGTGCAGCGAAGGTTCACCAGACTGATTCCAGGCTTGGCAGGACTGACTGGAGAGACTGGATCGACTGGGCCTGTATTCACTGGAGTTTAGAAAGATGAGAGAGGATCTCATAGAAACATATAAAATTCTGACGGGACTGGACAGGTTAGATGCGGGAAGAATGTTCCCGATGTTGGGGAAGTCCAGAACCAGGGGATATAGTCGAAGATTAAGGGGTAAGCCATTTAGGACTGAGATGAGGAGAAACTTCTTCACTCAGAAAGTTGTTAACCTGTGGAATTCCCTACCGCAGAGAGTTGTTGATGCCAGTTCATTGGATATATTCAAGGGGGATTTAGATATGGCCCTTACAGCTAAAGGGATCAAGGGGTATGGAGAGAAAGCAGAAAAGGGGTACTGAGGTGAATGATCAGCCATGATCTCATTGAATGGTGGTGCAGGCTCGAAGGGCCGAATGGCCTACTCCTGCATCTATTTTCTATGTTTCTATGTTTCCTCCCCGATACCCATTGACTTCAATTTTACTCGGGCTCCTTGATGCCACTCTTGGTCAAATGTTGCCTTGATATCAAGGGCTGTTACTCTCACCTCAACTCTGAAATTCAGCTCTTTTGTCCATGTTTCGACCAGGGCTGTAATGAGATCTGGAGCCGAGTGGTCCTGGCGGAACCCAAACTGGGCTTCGGTGAGCAGGTTATTGGTGAGTAAGTGGGGCTTGAAAGCACTGTCAACAACACCTTCCATTGCTTTGCTGATAATTGAGAGTAGACTGATGGGGCGTTAATTGGCCGGATTGGATTTGTCTTGCTTTTTGTGGACAGGACGTACCTGGGCAATTTTCCACATTGTCGGCTGTATTGGTTTGTACAAAAATGCTTTTAAAGTCAGCTCAGTTTCATTAAAACAAGATGTGAGAATTCTTCCTAGCTTTAGATGATTAAAGTAAGATTGAAACTGCTACCCTGAGGATTAGCTTTGACCTACTGCTTTTGAGTTTCAGTAAGTATTTACTAGCAGCTTGCCTCAGGGTACGAGGTTTTCAATGCTGAAAGCTACTTGCATGAATTTTGCAAATAGTCCGACCTGTAAAGAATATCTTCAGCAGCATTTTTGCATTACGCTGTACATTTTTCAACCTGCAGACTTTCATTATGGTGTCCTGGCCAACATTCTTCCCTCAACCAACAGCACTAAAAAAGAGGTGAACATGTCATTCCTCTCATCCACTGTTTGAGGCTGCTGCATTTGTCTACATAACCAATGTGATGTTGGCCAGGAAACCAGAAGAAACTCTGCAGGTTGAAAAATTAATGTAAAAATGCTGATAAATATTTTACAGGTCTGACTGCTTTCGAAATTCATGTCAAAAGTTGACTGCAACTAGCAGTCAGCATTGAAACCTCGTATGTATTTCCTACATTACAACAGTGATTACACTTCAAAAGTACTTCATTCCCTGTGAAGTGCTTTGGAGTGCCCCGAGATGATCAAAGGTGCTATATAAATGCAAGTTGATTCTTTTTTTCGTTAACAGTGACTACATTTCAAAAATAATTCATTGGCGGTGAAGCACTGAGAACATGATAAAGTGTCACATAAAGTTCTTGCCTTCAATACTTATTCTGTGCTTATATTATTTATACACAGCTTCTATCCTCAACTCTTTTGTACTGCAGATAACGTGAGTTTGCAGTCAGTTTGTAGACCAGCTGTTTCGTTCAATGCAAACAGAGCCCGAAAAACACAAAAGAGCTAATCATTCCCGTAGCTACATGGTGCACAATCCTTTTCTCCTGCACTACTTCAACACATTCATTACTTTAGTGCTGCTTTCTTCCGGCAGCTCTGTAAAATGCAGGGCTCTCTTTGCTGTTCACACTGGGACACGGATCTCATGGCACTGGCAGCTAGAGAGACACAATTGCGAGTCTGCAAGCTGGCATGCCTGAATGAGTCACTGGCCACTGGGGAGGTACCAGTAGATGGGAAATAGGCAAACTGTGGAGCACATATTCAAAAAGAGGGGGCACAGCAGTCACAGGCAACTAAAGACCAATTAATCTTACTTCTGTGTAAAATTTGTAACTTTTATTTTGTGGCAACGAACCATACCGTACCTCTGATGATGTCCAATGTCCATGTTGCTGGCCTGTACTGGTTGGCCTGCAACCAGCCAATGCTCAAAAAATGAAAATGGCTGCCAGTATCATGTGCAGCAGCTGTTTCCATTTGCTGCTGTCAGCATTGCTGCCTGTCAAGGAACCTTGGACATTCACCTCTTCCGAAGGCACTTCACTCCAGAGCAGCCCCAGCCTTGTACTACAGCACTGCCACGGGCAGCATGACTGAAATACAAAGGGGTATAAAATGGAATAATTTGTAGCTACAATTATTGAAAAACAAGTAGAGAAAAGATATAGCTAATTAGGATTTACCCCTACATTAAAGAGTTCATTTCAGTGCGTTATGTACACCACACTAATCACATTAAGGTTTACAAAAGCATTCCTAGACTCTGTTCCATCTCGAATTTTTCCAGTTCTGACGAAGGGTCATAGACCTGAAAAGTTAACTCTGTTACTCTCCACAGATGCTGCTTGACTTGCTGAGATTTCCAGCATTTTCGGTTTTTACATTAAGGTTTACAATGTGCGGCTTGTCCTAAATAGAATAAGGTTTTCTGGTTTCTTATCTGCTTGCATTAACTGGGGAATTTTGTGAGCAATCTGCTCCAGAGAATGGCAGAAAGCCAAACATAACAGTAAATACTATTTTCTGAGAAGAGAAGAGAATCACAAACAATGCTAAAGGGCTCAAAACTGAGGATGAACACAACACAGTAAATATTCTGAATGATGACTTCCTCTAATTATTCACTAGGGAACGCATGAGCAACGTTCTCTCCCCAACCAGTGCTAACCACAGCAAAATTAATGGTGTTGATATAAAAGAGATGGAAGAACTAGGCAAACTGAGAGGGCTCAAACAAATAAATCCCCTGGGATATACAGTATTTATCCCATAGTGCTGAGAGAGACAGGGACGAAGATTGGTGAAGCATTGACAATCATCATGAAGGAGTCACTGGCCACCGGGGAGGTACCCATAAATTGGGAACAGGCAAATGTGGAGTCCATATTCAAAAAGGGGGACAAAACAGACATGGGAAATTACAGACACATTACTTGTGTAAAATAACAGAATTGCTCAATTTGAAGATATGTGTGCAACAATAATCTAATAAACAGCAGTCAGCATGAGTTCAGAAAGAGCCAACCCTACCTAACCAATCTCCTCAACCTCTTTGACAAAATGACAACTCAAGTGGACTATGGAAACTCCCATGAGGCGGTCAGCCTAGATTTCCAAAAAGGCACTTGACAAAGTTTCACACAAAAGGCTAATTGTTAAATACAGGAACTCAGAGGTAATCTTGGGAATGGATAAGAAGTAGGTTGAAGAGGAGAAAACAATGGGTATTTGTTAGAGGAATTATGGAGAATTATAGGGTTGTACTGGGTGCTCCAGGTCTCACAGTTAGCACTACTCATGTTTCAGATTGACATCAATGAGATAGATTTACAAATTCAATGTAAATTAGTCACATTTTCAGATGAAACCAAACTCAGAAGGTGAGTGGAATTAAATGAGACGGGTCACAAATTATAGAATAAACTGGACAAAATATGTATGCGAGCAAAAAAAATAGCAGATGGCATTCAATGCAGACAAGTGTAAAGTATTGAACAAAGGAAGGAAAAATAGGCAACAAATTTACTCCATGAATGGTATTGAAATAGCTAAGGATGAAGTTGAGACTGACATAGGGGTTTTGGTAGACTCAATGCTCAACATGTCTAAGCAATGCAGAACAGGAATCAACAGAGACAATAAAATGTTGAATTACATAGCTGAAGCAGTAGAAAATAAGTCAAAAGAGTTAGCGATCGCTTTGGTTGGACTGCATTGTGTCTAGTTCTGGTTTCCAAAAAATTAAAGAATTCAAGAATTGGAGGAGCTATAGAAGTGAAGAGTTATGAGGAAGGATTGGAGTAACTTGGACTGTGCTCTGGTATGTGCTTTATTGAACTGCGTTTATCCATGGTTGGTGCATGAATGCCATGAATCATGGCTGCATTGGGTAGCCTTGGTCTCAGTGATGCCATCTTTCCATTCTTCATTGCCCTTCATATAAAGGGGTAATGGATAATATCCTTAAACCGAAGATATCATGAGAGCTATACAGTGTATTGGTGAGACCACACCTAGATTACTGCATACAGTCTTGGTCTCCTTATTTAAGGAGGGATATACTTACATTGGAGGCAGTTCAGAAAAAGGTTCACTAGGTTGATTCCTGAGATGAAGGGACTTATGAAGAAAGCTTGAGCAGGTTGGGCCTACACTCTTTGGAGTTTAGAAGAATGAGAGGTGATTTTATTGAAACATATAAGATACTGAGGAGGCTCGACAATGTAGATGCAGAGAGGATGTTTCCACTCGTGGGGGAATCTAGAACAAGGGGCCATAGTTTAAGAATAAGGGGTTGCCTACTTAGATCTGAGATGAGGAGGAATTTCTTCTCTCTGAGGGTCGTAAATCTGTCGAATTCTCTGTCCCAGATAGCTGTGGAAGCTGGGTCATTGAATATATTTAAGGTGGAGATAGACAGATTTTTGAATGATAAGGGATTAAAGGGTTATGGGGAACGGGTAGGAAGTGAAACTGAACCCAAGATCAGATCAGCCATGATCTTATTAAATGGCAGAGCAGGCTCGAGGGGCCAAATGGTCTACTCCTGCTCCTATTTCTTATGTTCTTCTGGCCAAGAAAGAATTGCATGATTCTGTGTTGGTAACCACATACCATGCCCACATTGAGGTAAAAAAAAAATCTCTTTTAGGTCAATGTAACGAACAATGGGCAGAATTTTCCAGGGTGGTAGCGGGCGTGATCAGATATGGGTCAGGTGAGGAAATTGTTATTTTTGGGTGTGGGTCCGGAATCTACTGTCATCCTGTCCCACACGCCTTTCCCCTAGGTGCGCCTGTCAGCGTGGACCCGACCCGACTGGCAGAGGCGGGTGACCCAATAAAAAAATGTAAAGTATTCATCATCATCATCATCACAGGCAGTCCCTTGAAATCGAGGAAGACTTGCTTCCACTCTAAAAGTGAGTTCTCAGGTGACTGTACAGCCCAATACGAGAATTAGTCTCTGCCACAGGTGGGACAGACAGCCTTTGAAGGAAAGGGTGGGTGGGGAGTCTGGTTTGCCGCACGCTCCTTCCGCTGCCTGTGCTTGGTTTCTGCATGCTCTCAGCGAGGAGACTCGAGGTGCTCAGCGCCCTCCCGGATGCTCTTCCTCCACTTAGGGCGGTCTCAGGCCACGAATTCCCAGGTGCTGGTGGGGATGTTGCACTTTATCACTTTGAGGGTGTCCTTGAAATGTTTCCTCTGCCCACCTCGGGATCGCTTGGCGTGTAGGAGTTCCGAGTAGAGCGCTTGCTTTGGGAGTCTTGTGTCGGGCATACAGACGATGTGGCCCAGCCAATGGAGCTGGTCGAGTGTGGTCAATGCTTTGATGCTGGGGATGTTGGCCTGATCGAGAACACTGACGTTGTTGCGCCTATCCTCCCAGGGGATTTGCAGGATCTTGCGGAGACATCGTTGGTGGTATTTTGCCAGCGATTTGAAGTGTCTACTGTATATGGTCTACGTCTCTGAGCCATATAGGAGGGTGGGTATCACTACAGCCCTGTAGACCATAAGCTTGGTGCCAGATTTGAGGTCCTGATCTTCGAACACTCTCTTTCTCAGGCGCCCGAAGGCTGCGCTGGCACACTGGAGGTGGTGTTGGATCTCGTCGTCGATGTCTGCCCTTGCTGAAAGCAGGCTCCTGAGGTATGGAAAGTGGTTCACATTGTCCAAGGCCGCGTGGTGGATTTTGATGACTGGGGGGCAGTGCTGTGTAGCAGTGTCAGGTTGGTGGAGGACCTTTGTCTTACGGATGTTTCGTATAAGGCTCATGCTTTCGTATGCCTCGGTGAAGGTGTTGACGATGGCTTGGAGTTCAGCCTCTGAATTTGCGCAGACGCAAGTGTTGTCCACTTACTGTAGTTCGAGGACAGAGGATGGGACGGTCTTGGAACTGGCCTCGAGGCAACGAAGGTTGAACAGGTTCCCACTGGTTCAATAGTTTAGTTCCATTCCAGCGGGGTGCTTATTGAGCGTGAGATGGAGCACTGCAGTGAGAACACAAGAGGGAGTGCCAGGCTGCCTGCTGCTGGCCCGGCTGTACCTGGGGGGTATAATTGTCAGCCCAACCTGGCAGTCGGCTGACAAAAAAATACATGGCAGCCGTGGCAGTGCGCCTTCCCCTTGAAGGGTTGCCGCGCCGCCATAGCTCACAGAGTGAAAGCAAGGTGCACCGCCAAAAAAAAGCTGTCGGGGGCACCGTGCGGCATATTAAAGATTTTTGTTGCTAAATTTCACTGGAGGTGCGATGGAGGTGCGGTAGATCAGCGGTGCACCCTTTGATGACACACTTAGGACGGTCAGCAGCAGCGGGGCCGAAGTGGGGACCGCCAGAAAAATCCCCGAGCTGAATTTTGCTGGCGGCGGCCATTGGATCTGAAGTCAGCGGCCACTCGACTCCGCTGCCTGGCCGCCGCTTTCTGCCGGTAAGTGGCCTTTTGGAGGAGCTGACTTTCAGCCCCGTTATGTGTTGTTGAGAGGTCAAATCTCCATCACAGCATAGCTTCCTTAAGCACATCTGCCATTACCAGGTAACTGTGCCTGTTCAGAGGACCTGCTGTGTAATGGAGCAGCGGAACTTGATGGTGTATCATTTGTGCTGCCTTACATCATAGGCAGCCTTTCCTGCTCTTGCTGATCCTCCTCCACCAACTCCATTGCTAATGGAACACTGAATGCAGTTTCCATAGTGATCAAATCCTACATTGTGGAAAGAAAATTTGAATCTGCCTACCTACAAATGAAGACTTTGTCGGTACAGCATTTTCATTACTCCCTGTCCTATTCGGTAACATTAAAGCATCACACAATACTGAGGGGGTGCTGGACTGTCGGAGGTGCCATCTTTCAGATGTGACGTTTGTCATGTATGTACTTTTAGGATCACTAGCCACAAGATGGCATCATAAAAGGTCAGCCATTTTGTATATTAGTCACTTTGGGCCTTAATAAAGCAGACCCAAGGTCATACCTCTTGGAGTTAAACAGTACTCAGTCTAACAGTTATTGCATACAGAACATTTGGCAACGAGGCAACAAGAACCTTTGCATGCAAAAATGAGCACAATTGGATTGTTGGAGTGATTTGTGGAAGGAGAAAATTGGGCAGACTTTGTGAGCCGTTTGAGCCAGTTTTTCATGGCCAACAAAATGGAGGAGGTCGGCGATGCAGATCAGCGCTGGGCGGTGTTCCTCACTGTTTGCGGTCCAAAAATTTATGGTCTGATAAAGAATCTACTCCTGACTGTGAGTCTAACAGAGAAGACCTATGAAGAATTGTGTACACTGGTACAGGACCACCTTAAGCCAGACGAAGGCACATCATCTCGAGATACACGTTTGCTCAGAGGGCCAGAATGCGGCGGAATTCATTGCCGACCTGAGGCGTCTAGCGGGACCGTGTAAGTTCAGGGCTGTGTTGGCAGACATGCTGCTGGATTTCTTTGTAGTCGGCATCAACCATGAGGTGATCCAGCGTAAATTACTGGCGGTGGAGACGTTGGACTTGAACAGGGCCATCACGATCGCTCAGCCATTCATGACGATGGATAGAAGTCTAAAGCAGATATCAGTGAAAAATCGAAACTCAGCAAGTACTGTAAATATGATTGATTCGGCATTCGGCCGAGCGGCACATGACTGCGTACGTGAAACCTGTGGCTGCCCAAAGTCCGCCAGCGGAAATGCATCCGATTTCTCCGTATTGGTGTTGTGGGGAAATCACCGGCACCAGCAGTGCCGATTTAAGCAATATAGTTGCAAAGGCTGTCTGAGAGTGGAGCATCTCCAGCGCAAGTGTCCACAGATGAGCAAGCGTGCTGCAACACACCATGTGGAGGATGATGGTCAGACTAGCGCGGATCCGGATACACAATCCGAAATACCAGAGGAGGAAGTGTATGGACTGTACTCGTTCCTAACTAAGAGCAAACCGACAATGATCAACGTGAAATTTAATGGGGTGCCAGTATCGATGGAACTAGACACGGGGGCGAGTCAATCGATAATGAGCCAGAGGGCATTCGACAAGCTGTGGGATATTAAGGCTGTGAGGCCCAGGCTGAGTACAGTCAATGCTAAGTTGCGCACATACACCAAAGAACTCATAACGGTGATTAGCAGTGCCATAATTAAAGTGTCGTATGATGGTGCAGTTCACGAGTTACCGCTATGGATTGTCGCAGGCTGTTCAGCAGGAACTGGCTTAAAAAATCAAGATGCAATTGGAATGACATCAAGGCATTGTCGTCAGAGAAAGATACATGGGCCCAAGTACTGAGCCAGTTCCCCTCGCTGTTCGAACCAGGCTTCGGCAACTTCACGGGAGCCAAGATGCAGATCCATGTGGATTCGGATGCAAGATCCATCATAAAGCCAGGCAATTCCATATATGATGAGAGAGAAGATCAAAATTGAACTGGACAGACTCCAGTATGAAGGGATCATATCACCAGCTGAATTTAATGAATGGGCCAGCCCCATTGTTCCTGTGCTGAAATGTGATGGCACAGTCAGAATCTGTGGAGACTATAAGGCTACGATCGACAGGGTTTCAAAACAGGATCAGTACCTGTTACCGAAGGCTGATAACTTGTTTGCAATGCTAGCCGGGGGGAAGTCGTTCACCAAACTGGACTTGACGTCGGCCTACATGACACAGGAGCTGGTCGAGACATCGAAGAGACTTACATGCATTAACACGCATAAAGGACTGTTTATTTATCACAGGTGCCCTTTTGGAATTCGCTCGGCTGCAGCAATATTTCAGAGGAACATGGAGAGTCTACTGAAGTCCGTTCCCAGAACTGTCGTGTTTCAAGATGACATCCTGATCACAGGTCGTGACTCCAAGGAACATCTGAACAACCTGGAAGAGGTTCTACATCGTCTGGACAAAGTGGGACTCAGACTGAAATGCTCGAAGTGCATCTTCATGGCACCAGAGGTCAAATTCCTGGAGAGGAAAATTGTTGCTTACGGCATCAGGCCCACGGATGTGAAAACCAAGGCCAACGATGCAACAGAAACGAGTGATGTCTCCTTTGTAAAAGAAATGCTGTTTAGAAATTGTACTAATTGTATATACTGATCTATAAATAGACAATGATTGCTAAGAATGATTGTAATACATAGAGACCACACAGCTCCTGCTTCTTTCATAAGAGCAGTTCATTGCTTGCCTTCAAACAGCAGCTCACTGTTTCAGCATGACCAAAGATGAATCACAGACCATAAAGAATTACCAAGTGATTGGAAACAATGTTTGCAAGCGTATATTACACCTAAGCTGACACGGCCTATTAAATTCAACATCCTGTGTTAGGCAAGGTACTGAAGGATCCCAAAGGAACCGTATCCCCGCAGAGGTCCACGTATAAACGATCAGGAGAGAAAGGGAGAAATCTAGAGGAAGAGTGAGAGAGGGAAGCAAAAATAATCACAAAAATCTACTTGCCGCAGGGCTCAGTTAGTTAAAACAGTCCTGAGGTCCTAGGTTTGATCGCCAGTCAGTATTGAAATGGCTTTGAGAAACTCTCACTTGTCATAACATGTCCTTACTAGGAAGAATGGTGAGTGTGTCTTTGCTTCTTTTTCATGCATCATTGAGTGAATCAGAGACTTGAGAACATTATCCAGATTGACACTTAAGTGCAATACTGTGAGAGTGTTGCACTATTGGAGGTGCCGTCTTTCAGATGAGGGGTTAAACTGAGACCCATTCTGCCCTCTCAGGTGGACTTAAAAGTTCCCATGGCACTTTACAAAGAAGAGCAGGGAAATTCTCCTTGGTGTCCTGGCCAATATTTATCCCTCAACTAACATCACTAGAACAGATTATCTGGTCATTATCACATTGCTGTTTGTGGGAGCTTGCTGTGCACAAATTGGCTGCCATGTTTCCTACATTACAACAGTGACTGCACTTTAAAAAATACTTAAATGACTGTAAAGCACTTTCAGGCATCCTGATGTTGCGATAAGTGCTATTTAAATGCAAATTCATTAATTTTTTTCTTTGTTTGAATCCAAATTGTAATCAAAAAAGAACCTTGACTGTGAGGATTATATCAGAGTGATTATTTGCACCGGGTTTTTGACTCTCTGTGCATGCATGCTCGTTTGGTACTGCGCATGTGCACTCGATCCAGTCATCACTGTGTTTTTCTTGGCTCCGTGCGGATCCAGGAGATTGGAATGGGGGGGTGGGGTGGCGGAGTGAGGGAATTGAAGGAGGGGAAAAAAGAAAGAAAGACTTGGATTTATATAGCACCGTTCATGTCCACCGGACGTCTTAAAGTGTTTTACAAGTCACAATTGTAATATAGGAAATGCAATAGCCAATTTGCATACAAGCAAGCTCCCACAAACATCAATGCGATAATGACCAGATAATCTGTTTCTTTGTTATGTTGATTGAGGGATAAATATTGGCAGAGACACCAAGGATAGTGCCATGGGATCTTTTAAGTCCACTTGAGAGAGCAGACGGGGCCTCGGTTTAACGTCTCATCCAAAAGACGGCACCTCCGACAGTGTAGCACTCCCTCAGCACTGCACTGGAATGTCAGCCTAGATTTTTGGGGCTCAAGTCCCTGTAGTGGAGAGAGAGGAGAGGGGATTGAAGGGGATGGGGAGAGAATCGAAGGGGGAGGGGAGGGAACTTGGGGGGGGGGGGGGAAAGAGTGTCAGGAAACTGTTGGGGTGGGAGGTCAGGAACATGTTGGGTGAGGGGAGGAGAAGGTCCTAACCCAGGAGGGTGAGCCCTGTCTGTTCTCTGAAAGCAGTAGTGTTAGCATTGTGAACTCTCTCTGGAGCCTGGCTGTCACAATGAATAGATCAAATTACACATTGCAAAGATCTTGATTACTCGGGCAGGCAGGATCTAATTACACATTCCAGACAAACTACAAGGTGTGTCTTAACTTCCAAGGAGACCAGTCAGAAATATGATCGTCAACCAATCATAACTTTGGTGTTGCAAATAAATGCTGCCAGATTATATTAGATTAACCGAAGGACAATTCAACAATTTTCTGTTTGACTTCTGAATTAAACGAGTACAGTTGCATCCAAGGTAATCACTGCAACTCTGGTTTTCTCACCTGTTTCTCTCACATTTTTACTCATGTATCCCCATTCTACCATGAGTCAGGATAGTTAAGCCTGGAGACATCTCCTCAGCCACTGCCAATGCTGCCCTGACCAAACAGAAGGGTTGCTCTTCTTGAGCTAAAATATTATTAATTTACTCCTACTCGGCATTGTCCAAAAATGAACTGCCTCCATTTTACAGCTGTTATATTTTAGCAGCCTATGTAGATCAAGAGCTGCAAAGGACTTTCAGTACTTGAAGGCTTAAAGAGTGGAGCTACCTATGTGGGAGATGTCATGTATGTAACCACAATGTAACACCACTGTAATACTGTATACACTCAACCTAGATGCACACCTTGACCACAAGAGGTGAACTTGTGGGAGACACTCCTTATCTGATCACACAGGTATAAAAAGGGAGGTCCCACGCAGGGTCATCGTCTTTGGAGTCCTGTGAATAAAGAGTTAAGGTCACAGAGTGACCTTGTCCCCAGAATGTGCCTCGTGTGGTTTCATACTGTAGAGTAAGGACTTTACAGGAGAAATTTGGGTCGTCTTTGCCTTCCGTTAGTGTCTGGGCGCGACGTGCTAATGACTTCCACTAAATTCAGCGTGAGTTTAGCGGCGGTGCTGCAGCGTTGCGCCCCGATCTCCTGCCCCCAGAGATAGTGAAGTCATTGCTGTGCGCAGTGCTCTATTAAAGTCCCGGACCTTAAAATGGATATTGCCCCCAAAGCTGCACCGGGCGATGACAGCGACAGCTTCCGGGGACGAGGCCGGCCGCTAGTGGGATGGAATTTAAAGGGGAGGTGGCTGAGTGCTCCTAAAAGACACATCCGCTTTTCCTGTCCGCACTGTTGCCACTTTCGAGGCGGAGTCTGTGCCCGCAATCGCTCAGCCTGGCACTCTGCGGAGTATGCAGCTTGGACCCTTCCTTTTAATTCAGGGAAGAACTCCTCCTACGCAGTAGCACTACGCGGCCCAGTGTGTAGCGTTGTTGAGCCGTGCGCCCCTTTCCTGAACCATGTGCCCCGCTGCTGAGCCGTGCAACCCACTGCCATCCCAGAATGTAGGTGGAGCACTTTATTTAGTGCTCCACTTCCTTTCAGGGGCGGTAAACCCAATTTATTGCAAGAGGCGAGACTTCTGCACCTGACGCAAAGTCTCGCGTCTCGCGAGTGTTACCGCCCCCAAATGGGGCGCACCCGAATTTCTAGGCCATTGACTTTTGTTCCAATATCATGTAGGATGCTTGATTGGATGCTGAATAATCCTGCTGAGGTAAAAGGTTACCAGTGAGGTGACTTACTTGTTATAATCTTAAACTCGTTTCACTCAAGAGCAATGATTAATTGAATAATTATGTTCCGTTTCCTTATTCACACTATGTCACAGATAGAAATAAATATTTTATACAACGATAAGACCACATTATTTCTGTTAACTGAGACTGCAGATTAATATTTGCCCTGATATTAAAAAATTGAGCACATTGAGTTGAATAATTCACACCTTCACTGTAATATTGTTGAAGTTAAACAGGTTTTTGTACAAAATGTATTATTCAGTTTGAATTATTTCAAAGTTACCAGGGGATTTTTTGCAATATCTTTGTTATATCAGCTACTAATGCCGGGCTTCACTGTGGAAAGCAGATAAGGGGTAAAGAGATAATCTAGGATTGATTACTGAGAAATATTCGTAATATAATTTTTAATTTGAATTTTTAAGTGGTAGGATAGATTCAGACCTGAATGTACAGGAGTCTTTTCTTTTTAATATATAGTTGATGTTTCCCTTGGCTTTGTTCTCTATTTCCTAGATTTGTACCCACCAGGTAAATATATAGCTGAGATATGGAACAATGCAGACAGACTGTTAAAACCATTACCTGCAAAGAGTGCAGGAAAAGAACAGCTAGCTTCTTCAAAATGCATCACTTTCTTTTCCAGTCTCCACTGAATACACACAAGCTCTCCACAACATATTATTTGTTTCGTCAAAGGAGCCACTAACCCTCGAAAGAGAAAGGCAGGGTTGTCCAGAAGTCTTGTGCCAGGGCCAAGGGTAATTGGCGCCCTAGGCAAACTGTTCACCTGGTGTCCTGCTCAATCCCTTCCACCTCAACTCAAGTTATCCAAGATGTACTGGTCTTCGTCGATGTCTTTCTCGGAGGCGGACAGGCAAAGCAAGCTGCTCGATCGCCGGGACCAGGATCTCTGCAACCTAACTCTGCGCAAGACCTGACCAAACCAAGTGGTCCCAGTGCGCGGGGCCATCAAAACAGCACCTTCTAGGTGAGAGGGAAATGCTTTTTGCTGAGCGATCTGTTCACAAAAGATGCGATCGGGTGCCCAAAAGCAGTGGAGTCCGCGTCAAAGCCGGCTGGAGACAGTGGAGAGACGCTGACGGGGGATGGACCGAATGGGCTTGGCGGATCCCTGATCTGGGTGGGATGCCCACCTAGTTGGGCTGGATGTGATTGTTGGAGAGCGTTGTCTCCTCCGGGGTCCCCTTTCCTCTCTAACCACACCCAGTGGAATCCCAACCACCACCATATCAGGGAGCCTGTTTAGTTATTTATTTTAAGGGCAGGTATTTTCCGATGGCTTTTTATAAGGTAGAGCCCCTGCTAGACGACTGGCTGAGCTCATCTCCATAATTGTACGAAAATGCGCTAAAGGCGGGAATTAAATAACCTGCTAAAGGGGGATTAAGTCGGGTGAATCCGAAGGAGAGGGGCGGGGACAAGCAGAGTGAAAGACCATCAACATGGTACAGGAGTGAAACGGAACCCCAGAAGCGACGCGATATTAACGATTACCCTTTAACTAGATTACCCTTTAACTAAGAGCAGGTCTCCAGTTGTCTTGGTTAATCCCTGCCACTGGACCAAGACCTAGCTCTGTCAAGCCCGTGTGGTGACTAGTGTGCAACGGCCACCACACGATAAAAAAAATCCACACACAGGCATCTTCCACCCTTGAGGATGTAGTTCGGGTTCTTCATTCGAAACACCTGTGAACTCATCCTTTTTTTTGGCATGGAAGCAAGTCATTCTCGTTTCGAGGGACTGCCTCTGATGATAATGATGACTAGAGTAACTGTAGGGAATGGAAACAACCCAGCTTTGGAACGCAAATAAACACCTGCCCGAATAACACAGTAAAGTTAGTGCTCAGAAACCAGATAGAAGAACCCAGCAAGTAAAACAACAGAATCACCTTGTGGTGGCTGGAGACATTCGGGAATGGTCCCCAAGATATTGTACATAATTACTCATAATCTGACTTCAGAATACCATCAACCCATTGCCCCTGTTTCAATGAGTTCCTTGTACCAAGTTGCTTGCTCCATTTAAACGCACAGGGAAGGGATTGTAGTCAACTTAACCTAAAACAACAAGTATTTGAAAAGTGTGATAGATTTTGTGAGAAAAAAATCTCCTTAAGATCCTGTTACATAATGGATAATTCAGTCAAGATTTGGAAGTTATCAATGTTATCTGCCATGCATAGAAATCCGGATTCAAGTGTAATCTTAGTTCAAGCGTAACATTCTTGGGCAATTTAATGATGCCCTTATCAGGATTAAACAGTCGTGTATCTCGAGAATTTGGAGAAATGTATCTGGTGTAAATAGGGATCTGTTTTTGCATTTGATTGTATATTAAATGAGTCATGATTCATGAACAAAGTATGGTCCCAAAATACCGTTGGTTATGTGGGACCGTCGTTGTGAAAAGGTAATTGGTCTAATAATAAAAATCAATAACAATATCATATGAGAAGAAGCCACGTTGCTTTTTTGTTGTTTCTGAACTGTCCTGAAAGGCAGCAGCAGGTACCAACTCCGGGGCAGGGTTTTCCTTCTGTGCGTCATCCACAGGAGAAGAAACTGACATCGTGGGTGAGTTACGTGGCAATAAAGAGATGCAGGAGGAGGGAAGTGAGATAGTCTGTCCAAGTCAGCCTTCTCTCTGCTGAGTCAGCGGCTGCACAATCCCGTTAGCCCGTGAAACTTCAGCCAGGCTTAAACAGCTTCTCCGGGGCTGGAACCATTTAGGACACGTACTGTAGATTAAAATGGATATTTTAAAAGTGTAACTTGTGTTGGAAGCAACCGTTTAGTTTCAGAGTTTGTTCGGCGCAACAACCCGTGAAGCTTCAAGGTAAACTGTTCCGCAAGATCTGATCCACGCCATTTTTTGGCGTCCCTCAAATTTTGCCGCTCTAGGCGAGTGCCTAGTTCGCTTAATGGTTGCGCCGGCCCTGCTGCTCTACTACAACTAAAATGGGCATTATCTTCATGTTTGGTAAAATTGTTTTGCATTGTTTGGAGAGGAAGATCTAGGATTCATTTTGTAATGATGACTTTAACTGCAAGTGATTTGATGGTATGTTTCAAAGTTATTTACATCACTTTTGCAGCAGGCCCGTTACATTAACATACAGGATCAGACACAGTGCAAGTACAAAGAAAGGAAGTTACGGTTTATATCGTGACACCTTGTTCAGTGACTTACATTCGTTACGTTTTGCGGTCGTGCGCCAGGATTGGGTAGATTGCATTCATGGTTCGGTGATGGCAAGTACTGAGGTAGCAGTACAGGTATGCGAGGACGCAGATTCCAGAGCAACCGGACGGGGTCCTAGTCGTCTGATAGCAGCACTGCACCTCCTGCTAGCGGGGTGGGCTTGGTTTGCTCACCTAGCCAGGACTCAGGGCATTTTCCGTTGCCTAGCGGTGGGCAGAGCCACAGATGTGTGTGGCCTCCCTGTCCTCCTTTGAGGGCGGCAGAATTTTCTGCCTGCTCTCTAACGGTGTTGGGAACCTGGCTGTTCCAGGTCTCGTTGATTCTGACCTTTCGCTCCTGGACATGGCCGAGGTAGTGACTGGGTCTGGGGGCTGCGCCGTCTCCACCCGGATGGTGGGCAACGGCAGCCGACTGTGCGTATTGGCACCGTTTTCATTTCCGGGTCCGTGGCAAATAGTGCCATCGGGTGCCTGCAGCGTGGGATAGACCTGGGGCAGGGTATCAGGATCAGTGCCTTCACCCTCCTGAGGTCACTGGCCTATAACTTGTAGGGACACCTGGGGCAGGGCATCAGGATCAGCACCTTTACCCTCCCCAATTCGCTCGCTTGCTACTTTTGGGGACACTCTATTCCCTACATCTCGCACAACATTTTGTTCACAATCTTAATCGGTTCGTTACATTGATTGCCATGCATACAATGTTTCTTTAAGTTCAGTTGGTTGCAAGTCTCCTTTAAGAGAACCCTGCTGGCTTTACCCCAATCAAATCCTTTATTAGACACTACATGTTGGTCCCTCAGCGTTGCACCTCGTGATATGGCAGCGGCCATCTTTTTTTTCAGTCACGCTTCACCTCGCAGCAGCGGGGATGCCATCTTGCCTCTGTCCTCGAGGTCGACTGCCTTGATCCTTTTCTTCCGCGATTATGCCATAAAAGCTGGAAGAGTGCCTGCGAATTCGATCTTGCTACCCAGGAGTCCTGCCACTGGAGCCGGGAAGGTGCTTTTAGGTCGTTCCAGTCGGATCATTGCCACGCAGTCGTGATGGACGGTCTGTGCCTCAGGTGCTGCGCTGGTCTGTTCTCTGGTGCCTGGCCCAAGCGAAGATGAGGTTTTGCTCTGCCTCCGAGCACGGGGGACATTGATTGCTGGAGTGAAGAGGTCTTCCCATTTCCACTGGATCTTCCCCATCCATCTTCTTCCGAGTAGTGTTGGACCTACACCTGTAACAATTCACAGAGGTAACTTGTGCACCACGCCATTATGGATTACACTTACATCCACACTACCAAGGACCGAGATCAGCTCCTTGGTGTTGATGTGCAACTTTTCCTGTACTGGAACCAGCTCGGGTCATTTTTCATTCCATAGCCTCTCAAAGGCATCCTGGCTCATCACTGATTGGCTCGCTCCCGTGTCCACTTCTATGAAGACTGGAATGCCGTTTGTCCTCCAGTGAAGATGGAAGTCGAGATAATCAGTGGTGCAGGTATACACGCCATACACTTCTTCTTGGAGCTGAGCTGCCTTTCTGGCCAAATCATCATACTCCCTGCTAGATTCAAAGTCATCTACCGACTCCTCTGCCAGATGGTGAGTCTTATTTATTTTACACATACGCTGGAGGTGGCACTTCGTGTTGCAGGCTTTGCATACATACTCAGCAACCCGACACTGGTGAGCCCGATGGTTTCCTCCGCAACGCTCGATTAGCACCCCTCGACGGACTCTGAGTTCTGGAACCCTGAGATCTGTGCTCTCTGCCCTGGGCAGAGCCACATTCTACAGTTTTACCTGTGAAAGGCACCATTCTGTCTACAGTACTTGCCGGGTTTGAATCCACAGGATGAATAATTTGCTTGGTGCTGTAGGCCGAGGTCATGAATACCTGACTGATGCTGATGGCCTTCTGCAGGTTGACTGTGGTGTCGGTAGATAATAGCTTGTGAAGGAGGCCCTCGTGGCCAATTCCCATAACAAAGATGTCTCGCAATGCTTCGATGAGGCGCATGCCGAAATCACACGGTGCCGCAAGTCTCGTGAGGTCGGCAGCATATTTTGCAATCTCCTGGCCCTCAGGTCTGCGGTGAGTGTAGAATCTGTGCCTGTCTGTGTGGATGCTCTGTTTTGGTTTTAGTTGGTCGCGAATTAGTTCAGTCAGCTCATCGTATGTCTTATCCTTGGCATTCGAGGGTGCCAGCAAATCCCTGACGAGGCGGTAGACCTCGGGCCCACAACTGGTCAGCTGTATAGCCTTGCGCTTCTCCGCCAATGTGTCCATCTCCCCTGCCAGGTCATTTGCCATGAAATATTGCTCGAGCTTTTCCGTGAAAGCATCCCAATCGTCACGCTCTGCGAAGTCTTTTAGTGTGCCAAAGTTAGCCATAATTGTGTGAAATTCCGTATTCTCATCGCCAGTTGTTATGTCTGTAATGCACTTATGAATGACTCCACAAGGCAATGTGTTGTACACAAACTTTAGTGACCTTGGTCCTTTATTCGTAACTCCAGAGTGAGGCATAAGCATGGTGGGCAGCCTTTTATACTGGGCCCTGCACACCTATGCAGGCGACCCTCAGGTCTCCCACTGCAGTGCCCTCTAGTGGACAGCCTCTGCCACAGAGGCAGGAAACCCCGGTGTCCACCAGTTGCACCCTCTAGTGGTGCCAGCATAGTATATACACAGTGTAAACCTTATTGAAAGTATATCAAGTAACAAGTCTCCATCTTATGCAACAATACAGTGACTACACAGAGAGTATATCTATAGTCTGCATATATAACAATCAGAATGGGTGAAATCAACGCCCATAATATCGCTCAGCATTAATTTCCGCACTAATTTAACGCCGCAATTCAATAATACCGCCTGCTCACATTTTTTTGTCGTAAATAGCATATTTACTGAAACTAGCGACCATGAGATCGGCCAGCGTCACTTTCACCACCTCGCACACATATTGCCCACAATATCGCTCGCCCAAAAAGTCGCCAAGAAAAAGTGGAACTAACCGGAACTAATCACAGTGTTATAGACGCCATGTTCTACATCACGTCGCATCCTTTAAAAGACTGCTGTGCTTAACCTCGGGGGAGTTCGGAAGTACTCTGGAGGTCGTTGGGGTTGATGTGAACATTGCTACAAATATCTTACATAAGAACATAAGAAATAGGAGCAGAAGGCCATACGGCCCTTCGAGCCTGCTCCGGCATTTAATATGATCATGGCTGATCCGATCATGGACTCAGCTCCACTTCCCTGCCCGCACCCCATGACCCCTTATTCCCTTAAAAAACTATCTATTTCTGTCTTAAATTTATTCAATGTCCCAGCTTCCCACAGTTATGTTTACCATGCATGGCTTGCCTGATGCCCTAGTCAGCGACAATGGGCTGTGCTTCACCAGTGCGGAATTCAAAGAATTCATGACCCGCAACGGGATCAAACATGTCACATCTGCCCCATTCAAGCCCACATCCAACGGCCAGACAAAATGGGCAGTTCAGACCATCAAGCAAAGCTTGAAACGCATGTCGGAAGGCTCCCTGTCATGCGATATTGAGATCAATGATCCTGTGTTTGTGCTCAATTATGGACATGGTCCCAAATGGCTCACTGGCACGGTCACAGCCAAAGAGGGGCGTAGAGTATTTCAGGTCAAACTGACCAATGGACAAACGCAGAAAACACTTGGACCAAATCAAATTGCGGTTCACCAACAGCTACGAACCACCTGAAGAGGGCACCACCAACTTTGACCTCCCAACACACACACACAAGTGGCAACTGACATCACTTTTGACCTCGAAACCAAACTCATCATCCTCAGCAGCCCGGCAAGGCCGGCTACCCAACAGCCCAATGAAGGACTGACCAACCCACCCACACCAGCATTTGTACTGCGACGATCGACAAGGAAGCGCAAAGCCCCAGATCGTCTCACCCTGTAAATAAGTGTATTGTTGACTTCACGGGGGAGTGATGTTATGTATTTAACCCCTTGTAACCTGCATCACACCTGACCACCAGAGGGCCTACCTGTTGGAGTCCCAAGGGATCCCAGCATCCCTTGGGAGCACAGTATATAAGCAGGCCACCCATGAGGTACCTGCACTCTGGAACTATAATAAAGGAGCTAAGGTCACACTTGCTCATTACACACAGTACTCAGACTGACCATTTATTATGAGTGTGTCAGCTGGGATGTGAGAAAACAACCTTCTGTTCCTTAACAATTACATGTATGTCCTTGCTGGAGGGCACTTCTTTAGCATGTTCACTAATCTGTCCGACAGCATCTAAAAGATTAGCCTTCTTAAAAACTCTGACTAAAGCACTCTGCAAGTGTTGCTGCAATTACTGATATGAATCAGAAAATCATGACACATCCCTACGTATGGAGCAAGGACATTGAAAAACGTTGCAAATTGAATTGAAATGGCAAGGATGTTGGCATTAACAAGCTCAACAAGACTACTTGTGAATTTAGCGCTGGCATGCCAATGAGCCACTTCATGGCAGAGTCATTTTGTAGTGCACGAAAAATAATTATGTATTTAATAACTAGCAGATCTGTGCGATAATGTTCATAACAAATCATGCACAGGGCAGGCTGTGGAAATAATGTGGAGGGGGAGGGCGGCATTTCACATCTGCAGTGAAAGGATTTTTAAAGCACAGTAAAGGAAATGTTTTTTGATTGGTTCCTGGAAAATAAATAGTATTTTCCAAACATACCTAGATAAAGGCAGAAATCTGTCCCCTCACATATAACTTGTGCATGAAACACAAAAGGTTAGCATGCAGGTACAGCAAGTGATCAGGAAGGCCAATGGAATCTTGGCCTTTATTGCCAAGGGGATGGAGTATAAAAGCAGAGAACTTGTGCATGAAACAGTTATACAGGGTATTGGTGAGGCCACACCCGAAATACAGTGTGCAGTTTTGGTTTCCATATTTACGAAAGGATATACTTGCTTTGGAGGCAGTTCAGAGAAGGTTCACAAGGTTGATTCCGGAGATGAGGGGGTTGACTTATGAGGAAAGGTTGAGTAGATTGTGCCTCTACTCATTGGAATTCACAAGAATGAGAGGTGATCATCAAAACGTATAAGATTATGAGGGGGCTTGACAGAGTGGATGCAGAGAGGATGTGTCGACTGATAGGGGAGACTAGAATTAGAGGGCATGATCTTAGAATAAGGGGCCGCCCATTTAAAACTGAGATGAGGAGGAATTTCTTCTCTCAGAGGGTTGTAAATCTGTGGAATTCGCTGCCTCAGAGAGTTGTGGAAGCTGGGACATTGAATAAATTTAAGACAGAAATAGACAGTTTCTTAAACGATAAGGGGATAAGGAGTTATGGAGAGCGGCCAGGGAAGTGGACCCGAGTCCATGATCAGATCAGCCATGATCGTATTGAATGGCAGAGCAGGCTCGAGGAGCCGTATGACCTACTCCTGCTCCTATTTCTTATGTTCTTATAATATTAACATAGTCTGAGAATGCTCCAGGGAGGTGAAGAAGCTCTTCACTGTTATTGTCCATTTGTTTATGGTGTGGGCTTTCATAACAAAGACTAAGAAATATATAAAACTTAAATGATTAAAATAATTTGAATTTTCCTTCTTTAGTAAATATCTTTACCAGTTACTCAATGTTACCAAAATAAACTTTACATTGAGGATTTTTATTTAGACCATCTCCGAACAAACAATGCTAATATGTTACATAAACATAAATAAAAGTGCACTTGGTATAATCATTTACAATATTCAATATAAAGGTCCACCCGAGTCTTTTCCTACATATCAGCTTTTCCTCAGCTATATCTGTGATTGTTTTTCTCACTGCACTGTCAACTATATTTATAGTATATAAGAATATAACAGGCATCATTTTTGCTTTCAAAATGACTTGAAAAATATAAAAGAGGTTCTTTGCTTTGCGTTGTTTTGATGTCTTGTACAAAAGAAATCTGCTTACAATCACTAGTCTTAAAATTGGTTTCTCAGGGAGTTATCATTCTCAGAAATTATCTATTGATGGGACATTGCTTACAAACAGCAAATCCACCGAAACTCTGTGAAATGCTAGTGTTGCTGTCAATTATAACAACTTCTAAAGATCATAGGCACAAATGCATGCTTGGAGCAGTTGCCCGTTATCTTTTTGATTGTCTTCAGCTGACAGTGAGAGATGAACTCAAAGGATACAGTAGCGTAGTGGGTATGATATGGTAGAGGACATGGTAACATGGCAGTGGACTAGCAACTAGAATTCAATAAAAGCTGGCAATTTGTTGGCTAGCACAAGCAAAATAACCGTGCAAGCCACAGATTGTCTAATGTCTTTCAGGGCAAGGGAAGCTAACTGCCGCCTGGTCTGGCCTACATGTGACTCCAGTCCCTTATATGGTTGATGCTTAGTACTTTTAGGGCAACATGAGACAGGCAATAAACACTGCCTTGCCATTGTCGCCCATATCTCAAAAGCAAATTAAAAAATAAAGTGAAGCGTTCTGTTTTAAGATGCATACATTTTATCATTAGCATTTTACTTCTGGGAATTTTATGGATTTTGGTTCGTGAGTTTGGTAAAAAAAATAATACCATTATCTGAGGAATAAGGAATCGAGGTACAAAATGATTATGGTATGATTAAAGGATGTGTTTATTTGTAATAACTGAATTGCAGCCATTTCTCTGATTAACTCTGCCCGCCGCTCTCCCCCCGCCTCGGCGGTCGGTGGCCCAGCGGGGAGCTCAGGACTCGGTGCAGCTCAGCGGTGAGAACGGCGTGGCTCAGCAGGGAGCTCAGGCTTGGCCCAACTCAGCGGGGAGTTCGGTGGCTGGAGGCTCAGTGGCGAGCTCAGGGCTCGGCGGCCAGCAACGTGGTGACTGGTTCCGACACATGCGCAGAAAAGGGTTAGTGTAAATTGCGCTGGGGGCGGGGGCAGAGTAAGAGACTATTTGTCCTAACTCGCGCTTCTGCGCATGCATCGGGAAACGTATGTGCAGAAATGTGAGTTAGGACAAATAGTCACTGCGAAAATTAAATAGCAGCAATGGGATCTGTGTGCATTGTTCTGGTAAATTAATGACAAGCTGAACGTCTAGTGGACTTGACTTCCAGTCTAATTTCACTCCATTATTTAACAATGTTATGGTGTACAATAGTCTATGTCAAGGAATGTTTCAGATTAATTGTTATCCTTCAACTAAATCCCATGGACCTGTGGGCCTACATCCTAGGATTTTAAAAGAGGTGGTTACAGATATAGTGGATTGTTTTTGATCTGCCAGAAGTTCCTAGATTCTAGAACGATCCCTATGGATTGGAAGGTAGCAAATGTAACCCCGCTGTTAACTAAAGGAGGGAGAGAGAAAACAGTGAACTATAAGCAAGTTAGCCTGACATCAGTAGTAGGGAAAATACTAGAATCTATTATAGGGGACGTGGTAACAGAGCATTTGGAAAATCACTATGTTTAGGCAGAGTCAAGAGTTTTATGAAAGGGAAATCATATTTGACAAATCTATTAGAGTTTTTTGAGGGTGTAACCAGCAAGGTAGATAAGGGGGAACCAGTCGATGTAATATATTTGGATTCTCAGAAGGAATTCAATAAAGTGCCACACAAGAGGTTTTTACACAAGATTATGGCTCATGGGATTGGGGGCAATATATTAGCTTGGATTGGTTAACAGACAGAAAACAGAGAGTAGGATTAAACGGGTAATTTTTGGGATGGCAGGATATAACTAGTGGATTGCAACAAGGATCAATGCTTGGGCCTCAGCTATTTACAATCTCTATCAATGACTTAGATGAGGTGACTGAGTGTAATATAGCCAAGTTTGCTGACGATACAAAGCTAGGTGGAAAAGTAAGCTGTGAGGAGGATGTAATGAGGCTAAAAAGGAATGTAGACTGGGTAATTCTCTACCTCAGAGGGGTGTGGATGCTCAGTCCATGAGTATATTCAAGACTGAGATCGATAGATTTTTGGGCACGAAGCGTTCAAGGGATATGAGGATAGCACAGGAAAGTGGAGTTGCTGTACAAGTTCAGCTATAATCTTCTTGAATGGCAGAGCAGGCGCGAGACGCTGCGTGGCCTACTCCTGCTCCTATTTCTTACCTTATGTTTAATTAAAATCACCTAAGTTATCTGCTCTGGTATGATGAATTTCCACTCTAATTTTGTCCTCTCCTCTCCTGAAGATGTTGATTCTTACTGAGGTATGACTCTACTGGTGTCAACAGCCCTCTGATAGGTCACCTAACAGAGGTCATCTGTGAGCCTAACGATTGTTGATGGTCTTTTTTGACCAAGAGAGGGAGGCAAAGGTCACGGTCAAGCCTAATATGGTTTTCAAACAGGGAAACGGCAGTGTGTGAACACTGACTGAAAGCATAATTGTTGAATAGGGATTAGAAATGTCTGACTTTTCCTCTCTCTAGCCCGAAGACACTGAGGCCAATTGTAGCAGCCCAACTGCTGTCCCAACTAAGATCAGCTAACTTACGATGCAACAGTAAAATGATTTAAACAGCACTATTTCTTTGAGGATGGTCCAGTAGCTAATCTCCTGCCCTTAGAGGAGGTATCATAAACACAAGACTTTACCAGTGCTGATGTACAGTGCTTGGTTTACCCCCTCAAGCAATGCAATGAGTTAAAAGACACAAATAAAACACACTCGGTGCAAATTTTGGATCAGCAGCGCTTGTTTTTTGGGCACTATGAGTGCCCTTTGAGGTCAAAATAGTGTCCGCGATGCACGCATACTTGTGGGGCGAATCGCTTGGACGCCGTATTGGTGAGGGCATTAGCGTGCACTGTGAACGTCGGCTGGAAGCATGCAGAGCAGGCAGATCATGGCATCAATTAGCGTGCATTTTGGAGCTTCACGCTTCAGCTAACGTCATCTCTTAAACTGACACAGCTGAACACTCGTTCAGTAGCAAAAGGACCTCCCCCCCAGCCCTATTTAAGGGGATCATCAACTATTTACAAGTTAGTTTCTGGGTGGTTGCCTCTGGTTGTTTGTACACGCCTACAGATGTTTAGTGCTTTCCATAGTTGTTTAAAGTTGCCAAAGTCTACAGGGAGTGGTGTGGTAGGTGCTGAAGGACTTTTTCCTGACTTCAAGGCTTTTATACAAACCACTTGCTGCCAGATATGAGTGCACTGGTAGGAATTCCCCTTGGAATACAGCATGACTTGGAGAATGGACAGAGTGCCGCAGAACAGGTCAAGCTGCTGGAAGAGGGAGGAGGAGGAAGAGAAGAGCTCTCAGCAGGAGGCCATAACCACCCAGTGTGTTCAAGAAGCAATTCTCCTACCTGAACCTTCGTGAGGAACAATGTGTGAGAGCTCTGTGCTTCCATAAGGATGTCTGCCACCTGCTGCAGCCACAACTGCAACGTCAGATCAGCGCAACGACCACATTGCCGGTGGCTGTGAAGGTGACTGTGGCAATGAACATTTGTGTGTCGGGGTCCTTCCAGGCTGGAGCTGAAGATATTGTAACATCTCGCAGTTTACCATCCACTGTTGCGTAAGGGATGTCACTGTATTCAAAGAGAGCTGATTACATTTCATTCTCTCTTGTCAGAGGGAAACAGGCTGAGTGATCACGTGGCTTTGTTAGGATTGCAAGCTTCCCCATGGTGCCATTGACTGCACACCTATTGTTTTGCGGACGTCATATGTAAACAATGCCATGTATCGGAACCAAAAGGGATTCAACTCCCTCAACATCCGGCTGGTGTGTGACTATAGGCAGTGAATCGTGCAGGTCAACGCCCGGTATCCTGCAGCAGTCATGAAGGCCAGAGGATTGGGAAATTTTTAGAAACCAGCAAAGGACGACTAAAAAAATAATAAAGATTGCAAAGATAGTTTATGAGAGTAAATTAGCAAGAAATATAAAAACAGACAGTAAGAGCTTCTAAAGGCAGATAAAAAGGAAGAGAGTAGCTAAAGTAAACGTTGGTCCCTTAGAGGATGAGTCTAGGGAATAATGGGAAACAGGAAAACGGCAGAGACTTTGAACAAATATTTTGTATGGGTCTTCATGGTAGAAGACACTAAAAGCATCCCAATAATTGATAATCAAGGGGCTATTGAGAGGGAGGAATTTAAAACAATCACTATCACTAGAGAAAAAGTACTAGGCAAACTAATGGGACTAAAGTTGGACAAGTCCCCTTGACCTGATGGCCTGCATCCTAATGTCTTAAAAGAAGTGGCTGCAGAGATAGTGGATGCATTGGTTGTGATCTACCAAAATTCTTTGGATTCTGGAGAGGTCCCAGCGGATTGGAAAGTCGCAAATGTAACGCCCCTATTTAAGAAAGGAGGGAGATGGAAAGCAGAAAACTATAGACCAGTTAGCCTAACATTTGTCATTGGGAAAATGCTGAAGTCCATTATTAAGGAAGTAGTAACAGGACATTTAGAAAATCATAATACAGTCAAGCAGAGTCAGCATGGTTTTATAAAAGGGAAATTACGTTTGACAAACTTGCTAGAGTTCTTCGAGGATGTAACGAGCAGTGTGCATAAAGGGGAACCGGTAGATGTCGAGTATTTGGATTTCCAGAAGGCATTCGATAAGGTGCCACATAAAAGGTTACTGCACAAGATAAGAGCTCACAGCATTAGTGATAATATATTAGCATGGATAGAGGATTGGCTAACTAACAGAAAACAGAGTGTCGAGATAAATGGGTCATTTTCAGGTTAGCAAACTGTAACTAGTGGGCTGCCACAGGGATTAGTGCTGGGGCCTCAACTATTTACAATCTATATTAATGACTTGGATGAAGGGACTGAGTGTAATGTAGCCAAATTTGCTGATGATACAAAGATAGGTGGGAAAGCAAGTTGTGAGGAGGACGCAAAAAATCTGCAAAGGGATATAGATAGGCTAGGTGAGTGGGCAGAAATTTGGCAGAAGGAGTATTATGTGAGATCATGTGAGGTTATCCACTTTGGTAGGAAAAATAAAAAAGCAAATTATTATTTAAGTGGGGAGAGATTACAAAATGCTGAGGTACAGCGGGATCTGGGGGTCCTTGTACATGAAACACAAAAAGTTCACATGCGGGTACAGCAAGTAATTAGCAAGGTAAATGGAATGTTGGCCTTTATTGCAAAGGGGATGGAATATAAAAGTAGGGAAGTCCTGCTACAACTGTACAGGGCACTGGTGAGACCACACGTGGAGTACTGTGTAGTTTTGGTCTCCGTATTTAAGGAGGGATATGCTTGCATTGGAGGCAGTTCAGAGAAGGTTCACAAGGTTGATTCCTGAGATGAAGGGGTTGTCTTATGAAGAAAGGTTGAGCAGGTTAGGCCTATACTCATTGGAGTTTAGAAGAATGAGAGGTGAGCTTATTGAAACGTATAAGATTCTGAGGGGACTTGACGGGATAGATGCAGAGAGGATGTTTCTCCTCGTGGGGGAATCTAGAACTAGGGGGCATAGCTTCAGAATAAGGGGTCGCCCATTTAAAACAGAAATGAGGAGGAATTTCTTCTCTCTGATGGTTGTAAATCTTTGGAATTTTATACGCCAGAGAGCTGTGGAGGCTGGGTCATTGATTATATTTAAAGTGGAGATAGACAGATTTTTGAATGATAAGGGAGTCCAGGGTTATGGGGAGCAGGCAGGGAAGTGGAGTTGAGGCCAAAATCAGATCAGCCATGATCTTATTGAATGTCAGAGCAGGCTCGAGTGACCAAATGGCCTATTCCTGCTCCTATTTCTTATGTTCTAATGTTCTTATGACGCCTTCATTTCACGGCAGTCTGCTGTGCCGTCTGCATTTGAACCACCATGTCAAACCAAAGGGTGGCTACTGGGCGACAAGGGCGATCCACTGATGACATGGCTCATAACTTCAATGCACAACACGTGCACAGCATGCATACAATGAGAGCCATGCTGCCACACAACATATAATAGAGCAGACTATTGGCATGCTAAAGCAATGCTTCTGCTGCCTGGACCACTCTGGAGAAGCCCTGCAGTACTTGGCAGAACAGGTGTCAAGATTCGTGGTTGTGAGACCTTGCCACCAACGGTACGGTGAGCAGCTGAGGAGGAGGAGGAGGAGGAGGAAGCGGAAGAAGAGGAGGAGGAACAAGAGGAAGGAGAAGGGAGGAGGCAACATGGACAGCGCCTTTCTGGCCAGACTGTCCGCGAAGAACTCATCCAAGTGCTTCACACTTGGTAACCGCAACCGCTATTCCCTATTCACCAACAGTGCCACACCTTACTGTCCCTGTGTTACTGACCATCACAGCATCCGCTTGGCCACAATGCAAAAATAAAAGTCTCCATAAAAGAAACATTCCAAATCAAATTATGCTATATATAAACTAATCACTCTTGTGCATTCCCTTAATGCCTGTGCCTGTCCTAGTGCTCCTACACTGTGCTACCTCAAGCTGCAGCATGATTAGTGGAAGGCTGCTGACTTTCAGTGGAGGAGACTGCAGATGGCCTTGGAGGACGACCTTGAGCAGCTCTGGGCCTAGAGGGGCTGCCAGAGGACTGCACCATCTCAGAATGGGCAGAAGCAGTCTGCGCTGGCTGGCTGACGGGCAACAGCAAGGGCACTGATGGAGTCGGAGTGGTGGGAGGACGAAAGCTCTTATCCTGAAAGAGGACAGCAGGTCCATGCTCCATGGAGCCATTGCAACTCCCCTGGGTCGGCGCCTCAGCATTCCTAGTAAACTGTTGGAGGACAGATTGTTGGACTGCTGTGACACCCTGTAAAGTCTCTTGGAAAACTGGAATCGAGTGCCACGATGGCAGATGTCCGAGCTTCCACTGCAGCACGTAGATATTGTGTGGCTGCTGCTTGTGCTGTGATGGAAGCTGAGTCGCCGGCAATCAGTCACTGCATCATGGTTGGGTCCGCAAGTGTGCTAATGGAGTTGGCCACCACTTTCATGCTAGAAAGGATGGGCTCCAAGCTCTGCGAAAAACCCTGTGCTAGGTTGGTGCCGGATTCCATGCTCCTTGACATTGCACACAGGCTTTCTGGCAGGCTTCCCAATGCACCGAGCATTTCATTGTGTTTACCCGCAAGCCGCCTTCTGTAGCCTGCCTCATCAAAGTCCTGATCTGAGTCCTCCGCAGCAGAACTCGTGTGCGACTTCAGCAATTGGTGAGCTGGCATTTGCACTATCTTTGCCCCCTGCCCTGGTTGCAGGTCACTCGTGCCATTGTCTCACCACGTGACGATCCCGCCTCTATACTATCCTCTCAATTATGGAGTGTCAGTTTCTGCGCTGGTGGCTGCGAGTGTTAAATCAAGTGACGGTGTGTCTTCATCTTCAATATCTTCCTGCTCTTCCACCACTGCCTGGCCAGGTTGCAGTTCTTGGGTATTTAAAATGAGAAAGGCACAAAGGTAAGGTTGTAGTGAGGGGAGGGGGAAAAGCAAGAGGTGCATGCTTACACCATCTGCAGCTTGTAAATCAGGAAAGATTGTGGGATGAGGGGGAATTGTGATTTGACAGTAGGGTTAGATATGAGGATACCGCCATCTTGTATGGTTTTAGCCCCGCCACTTGCCACGGCCTCAACAATGGCTATTCCAATAATGGCCAGCACCATCTCCTCCATGCTCCCCTCACCAGAACCTAACCCTTGTGTCTTTTTCATTTTAGGACATACAGTCCTGATTGATAGAGATTGTTGGTAAGTTACTGATGGGGGTGTGATGCATTAAGCAGTGGCTAAGGCTAGTGGTGCAATTGGTAGGATATGACATTTGAAGATGCATTCACTGACCTTCACCACTAGTGTGATGTGCTTGACTTCTTATGGCACTGCATCCAGGTCCTTGGGGGTTGACTCCTGGCAATGACCTCCATGGCTATCTGCCCCCCACTGCCTTATGAGCATGTGGCTGGAGGGCCTCCTGTGGATACAGCATATCTCTCCTCCTTTCCACCTCCTCTGTCAAGACCTCCAGTGCAACACTGGAAAACCTTGGAGCTCACGTTCTCCAATGTTGTGTCATTATTAAGTGATTTCCAGGTCAGAATCATTTGTAGAATGATTTCCACCACATGCTCCAGCCACAATGCACCTCCCCTTCAGGAGGTGCAGGCTTGCTTTAAGCAGTGCAGGCTAACTTTATCTAGTGCTAGCAAATTATGATTTTGGGGCCCCTGGCAATGTGAGCAGCCAATCAACAGTGCGGTTAGCACTGGCTGTGCGCAGAAATCATGTAAATGAGCAAGCAACATGAAGTTGCCATGCTGTTTGCATTAAATTGAACGGGCACAGGTTAATCGCAATCCCCATGCCCATTTTCAGGGGCTATCGAATTTAGCCTCCTCTGAATTATGTTCAGGTTGGCTGAAGGGATGATCCTCTCATCACTTTGGAATGAGACATTTGTTATCCTGACTTCTTTTTGATACTGAGTTTCTCAACGTATGTTCAGGCGAGACTACTTGTAGCTCAGGAAAGTTGGCGGTAATCACCAGTTTCAAATAATTGATTTAATCCAAATAACGACAGTTATTTACTAGCCTACTAATGAGGTGCTGTTTAAGAGTAGGAGATATTTCAATATGTTTGAAAGAACAAAAATACACAATGAAAAAAACAGAAAGACCTTAAAAGTTTTACTTCTGAGAATTACACTTCTAAGGACATCACTCTCCCTGTAAGGTGCATTTCTCCCATTTCATAAGATACTTTCTAAGCATGTTTTGACAGCTGTAAAGAGAATTGTGCTGAGTTTGATAGCAGATGATTAGCCTGCCACTCATAGGACAAGTAGTAGCACTGCAAGATTTGGGTACTTGTTTTTGAAGTATGAGTTACATAGAATTCACAGCACGGAAACATGGCATTCAGCCCAACTGGTCTATGCCATTGTTTATGCTCCACACCAGCCAATCCCACCCTACTCATCTCACACTATCAACGTTTCCTTCTATTCCTTTCGCCCTCATGTACTTATCTAGCCTCCCCTTAAATGCATCTATACTATTCACTTCAACTACTCCAGGTCATAGCGAGTTCCACCTTCTAACCACCCTCCAGATAAAGAAGTTTCTCCTGAATTCCTTATTGAATTTATTAATGATTATTCTTATTGTCATGTATTCAGCCAGCATTGTAACCCATGTATAATCTGACCTAAGTTGTACACTGTGAGAACAATGACCACTAGGTGGGAGACACCCCTAACCTGAACCTTCAGGTATAAAAGGGGAAGCTCCACCCACCTTCATCACTTGAGTGCTAAGGAATAAAGGACAGGTCACAGACATACCTTCTCTCAAGCATGGGCCTTGTGTGCATTTATACTGTATAGTAAGGACGTATCAATGGCGACGAGAAACTGGGATTTAAACCACGCCACCGATAATGATGAAAGTGCTCCTCAATGGCATCCCAGTATCAATGGAGCTAGACACGGGGGCCAGCCAGTCCCGGATGGGTATCAAACAGTTCGAAAAGTTGTGGGCGTCCAAGGTCAGGAGGCCAAAATTATCGCTGATTGACGCACAGCTACGGACTTACACAAAGCAGATCATTCCGGTGCTAGGCAGCGCCACGGTAGTCGTGACCCACAAAGATTCGGAGAACAGGTTGCCACTCTGGATTGTCCCAGGGGACGGTCCCGCACTACTGGGGAGGAGTTGGCTTGCTGTCATGAACTGGAAATGGGGCGATGTCAATGCAATTTCCTCTGTGGAGTGAGTGTCATGCTCACAGATCCTGGACAAATTTGACACATTATTTCAACCTGGCATCGGCACTTTCATGGGGACCAAGGTAGTGATTCACATAAACCCGGACGCTAGACCAGTACACCACAAGGCCAGAGCGGTGCCGTACGTGATGCGAGAAAAGATAGAAGGCGAACTGGACCACCTGCTGAGGGAAGGCATCATCTCGCCAGTCGAATTCAGTGACTGGGCGAGCCCGATCGTGCCAGTGCTCAAGGCGGATGGGTCGGTCAGGATATGTGGTGATTACAAGGCCACCATCAATCGGGTGTCACTCCAAGACCAGTACCCGCTACTGAGAGCGGAGGACCTCTTTGCGACACTATCCGGTGGCAAAGTTTTTTCAAAATTGGACCTGACCTCAGCTTACATGACCCAGGAGCTGGCGAGTGAGTCGAAGAAGCTGACCACCATCACGACACACAAGGGGTTGTTTGAGTACAACAGATGTCCGTTCGGGATTCGCTCGGCCGCCGCAATCTTCCAACGAAATATGGAAAGCCTCCTCAAGTCGATTCCAGGGATGGTGGTTTTTCAGGACGACATCCTCATCACGGGTTACGATACTGAAGAACACCTCCACAACCTGGAGGAGGTGCTACGCAGACTGGACCGGGTAGTGTTGCGACTGAAAAAGGCGAAGTGCGTCTTCCTAGCTCCAGAGGTAGAATTCCTGGGAATGAGGGTAGCAGCAGACGGGATCAGCCCTACTGTGTCCAAGATGGAAGCGATCCAGAGAGCACCCAGACCCCGTAACACGACGGAGCTGCGTTCATTCCTGGGGCTCCTGAACTATTTTGGTAACTTTCTTCCCAAATTGAGCACGCTGCTAGAGCCGCTACATGTGCTCCTACGCAAAGGTCGCGAATGGGTCTGGGGGGACAGCCAGGAAAGGGCTTTTAATAGAGCACGCAATTTGTTATGTTCCAACACTTTGTTAACCCTATACGACCCATGTAAGAAACTTGTGTTAACGTGCGACGCGTCGTCCTATGATGTCGGGTGTGTGTTGTAGCATGTCAATGTCAAGGGTCAGTTACAGCCGATAGCTTATGCCTCCAGGAGTCTGTTCCAGGCAGAAAGGGGTTATGGGATGGTAGAAAAGGAGGCGCTCGCATGTATATATGCTGTAAAGAAAATGCACCAGTACCTGTTTGGCAGGAAATTTGAGCTGGAGACAGATCACAAACCCTTAACGTCCCTTTTGGCCGACAACAAGGCCATAAATGCAAACGCATCGGCCCGCATACAGAGGTGGGCACTCACATTAGCCGCCTATGACTATACAATTCGGCACAGACTGGGCACCGAAAACTGCGCCGATGCACTCAGCAGGCTCCCACTAGCCACCACTGAGGGGGCTACCGAGCATGCTGCTGAGATGGTCATGGCAGTTGAAGCTTTCGGAAGCGAAGGCTCACCCGTGACAGCCCGTCAGATTAAAGTCTGGACAAATAGAGACCCGCTATTGTCTCTAGTCAAGAAATGTGTCCTGAATGGGGACTGGGCAGCCACGTACAGGGCATGCCCTGAGGAATTTAAACCATTTCACAGGCGCAGGGATGAACTCTCGATTCAGGCCGATTGCCTACTGTGGGGAAACCGCGTAGTCATGCCCCAGATGGGCAGAGAGGTGTTCATCAGAGAACTCCACAATGAGCACCCGGGCATTGTCATGATGAAGGCAATTGCTAGGTCACACGTTTGGTGGCCAGGGATAGACGCTTATCTGGAACTTTGTGTTCGCAGGTGCAACACGTGTGCCCAGCTGGGCAATGCGCCCAGGGAAGCCCCCCTTAACCCCTGGCCATGGCCCGCCAAGCCTTGGTCACGCATCCATGTGGATTACGCAGGTCCTTTCATGGGAAAAATGCTTTTGGTTGTAGTAGATGCCTACTCCAAATGGATTGAGTGTGACATTTTAAATTCAAGCACATCCTCTACCACGGTAGAAAGTCTACGGGCAATGTTCGCCGCCCACGGTCTACCGGACGTCTTGGTCAGCGACAATGGCCCGTGCTTCACAAGCACTGAATTCCAGAACTTCATGGCAGGCAATGGAATTAACCATGTCAGAACGGCACTGTTCAAGCCGGCCTCAAACGGCCAGGCAGAACGAGCAGTGCAGATAATCAAACAGGGGATGCTCAGAATCCAAGGGGGTTCCCTACAAAGGCGCTTATCAAGCCTCCTGTTGGCCTATAGATCCCGACCACACTCGCTCACAGGGGTTCCACCCGCAGAGCTGCTAATGAAAAGGACGCTCAAAACCCAGCTATCCCTTATACACCCCATCATGAAAGAAATTGTCAAGAGCAGGCGCCAGCCACAATATGACTACCATGACAGGAATGCGAGGGCGTGATGTATTGATGTAAATGATCCTGTTTTTGTCCTCAACTACGCTGCAGGGCCCAAATGGCTCGCAGGCACTGTAATTGCCAAAGAGGGAAATAGGATTCTGGTAGTTAAACTTACCAATGGACAAATCTGCCGCAAACACGTGGATCAAACAAAAAGGAGGTTCAGCAACCCCATAGAAGAAGCATAGGAAGAACACAATGTAGAGTTCACTCCACCACAGGTGACCGCACACCGGAACCAAAGGGAGGAGAGCCCAGTCACTGTGGGCAGTCTGGATAGGCCTGAGGCATCGCAAACAGCAGACACTCAGGCCAGCGCCCAACAACCGGAGCCCCAACTCAGGCGCTCTACAAGAGAGCATAAACCACCAGAGAGACTCAACCTGTGATCCCAATAAGACTTTGGGAGGGAGGTGATGTCATGTATTCAACCAGCATTGTAACTCATGTATAATCTGACCTAAGTTGTACACTGTGAGAACAATGATCACTAGGTGGAGACACTCCTAACCTGGACCTTCAGGTATAAAAGGGGAAGCTCCATCCACCTTCATCACTTGAGTGCTAAGGAATAAAGGACAGGTCACAGATTGACCTTCTCTCAAGTATGGGCCTCGTGTGCATTTATACTGTATAGTAAGGACGCATCACTTATATTTATGACCCCCTAGTTTTGGTCTCCCCTACAGGTGGAAATATTTTCTCTAAGGCTGAATCAGGAGAAATTCTTTGAAATCTAATTTGTATTCCTGGCTCACTGCTGGTCAGCACATCAGCAATACACTCCACTTAGCTTGTACAGCAAACATCTGGAGCTTGCTCCAGACCACTCAAACTGGCCAACAGCCAACAGTCTGGCACAATCAAAACCAACAGTGCACACTAATACTTATGCCAGTAAATGGAGTCAATCTGCAGGGCCATCCACAACTTATGGCACTCTGTAAAGCTTACCGCAATAGGCCATGTATACCATATTTTAAGAATGTAACATATATTAATGTGCTGTAACTAATAACATAGGAAAATAGGTATGAATGAACATAGGAACAGTGTAGGCCATTCAGCCCCTCAAGCCTGTTCTGCCATTCAATTAGATCATGGCTGATCAGTATCTTAACTCCATCTACCCACCTTGGTTCCTTAACTCTTGCTGAACAAAAATTTATTGATCTCAGTTTCGAAATTTTCAATTGGCCTGGTTGGGAGAGAGTTCCAGATTTCCACTATCTTTTGTGTTAAAAAATGTTTTCTGACATCATCTCTCAATGGTCTAGCTCTAATTTTAGGGTTATGTCCCCTTGTTCTAGATTCTCCCACCAGAGGAAATAGTTTCTCTCGATCTACCCTATCAAATCCTTTAATCATCTTCAACACCTCAATTAGATCACCCTTTAATCTTCTATTCAAGCAAATACATAAGAACATATGAAATAGGAGCAGGAGTAGGTCACATGTCTCCTCAAGCCTGCTCTGCCATTCAATAAAATCATGGCTGATCTTTTATATTAACTCCACTTTCCTGCCCTATCCCCATATCCCTTGATTCCCTTAGTACCCAAAAATCTATCGATCTTAGTGTTGAATGTACTCAACAAGTGAGCATCCACAACTCTCTGTGGTAGAGAATTCCAAAGATTCGCAACTCTCTAAGTGAAAAAATGTCTCATCACAGTCCTAAATTGCCGAGAATTCAGAAAATATAGGCCCATTCTACTCGATCTCTCCTCATCGGACAGCCCTCTCATCCTAGGAATCAATCTAGTGAATCTTTGTTGCACCGCCTCTAAGGCAAGTATATCCTTCCATAGGTAAGGAGACCAAAACCGTACACGGTACTCCAGGTGTGGTATCACCAAAGGCCTATATAATTGCTATATAAAGACTTCCTAACATACCATTTGCCTTCCTAATTGCTTGCTGTACCTGTATGTGAACTTTCTGTGATTCGTATAAAGGAACACTCAAATCCCTCTGAATACCAACATTTACTGGGCTCTCACTTTAAAAAAAATATTCTACTTTACTATTCTTCCTAGCAAACTGGATAATTTAATATTTCCCCACATCTGCCACCTTCTTGTCCAATCACTTAACCGGTCTATATCCCTTTGCATCCTCCTCACAGCTTACTTACCCACCGAGTATTGTCAGCAAACTTTGATATATTACACTCAGTCCCCTCATCGAAGTCATTGATATAGATTGTAAATAGCTGAGGCCCACCACTGATCCTTGTGGCACTCCAGTAGTTACAACCTGCCAACCTGAAAATAACCTGTTTATTCCTACTCTGTTTACTGTCTATTAACCATTTCTCATTCCAAGCTATTGGCCCAGAAATCTCTGTTTCTTCTTCCCGCGAGCATTCGACTAAAAATAAGAGAAAAGATGCGCACCTACCTTTTGGTCGAATGCCCGGCAGAGATCCCGGACTCGAGGCCTCCTCTTCTTGCACAACGGAGCGCGTTCATGTTGGGACGTCCGCAGGAGTCACGTGGGCCTGAACACCCAATCACGGTAAAGTATTTTCTCATTCATAGTAATAGAAGTTTCGTAAATCCGCACAGGACTCTGTGCGCTACGGGCTGTTCCCAGACACACACACCGAGACAGACATCACCTGGAGGGCCATCAACTCGGTGAAAGACGCACTTTGGTCTTGCCGAAACTTGCTGGTCTTCCAGAGCAAGGAGATGTCCACGTCTGCGTGTTGCAGACTGGCGCAATCCAAGATCCAGGACTATGTGCTGAGGGACACACTAAAAATTGGTGCAGCCACCGCAAAGGCACGATGGGGAAGAGCCACAGTTTAAAGCCCTTCCGCCAAGGTAAACCCAGGGGATGGAATCAGTATAAAACTCCCCTCGGGCTGCAACGGTAAACCTTTTGTATACATAGAGCACCATGATCTGCAAACACCTATATAGTGCCATGTAAAATGCAAGTTCTGTTGCGTAATGCATGTTGGAAACAAATGTAACTGTACCCTCACTGTGTCCCGTATAGTGACACATGTAATGTAACTTGATGAACGTACCACAATGTATCCTGGATTGTATGAATTATACCTTGAAATGTAAAGTAAAGAAATGTATTGAACGGAACTGCGGTCAGCATCCAAATGTAATGTATGGAATTGCTGACCGCATCCAAATGTACTGAACTGCTTTCGAATGTATTGTGCAAATTTTTACATGAATAAAGTATATTTTGAAAAAAAAATTTGATGAAATGTCCACCTATAATGCTAAACGTAAAATTGAATGGCTTACCCGTAGCCATGGAACTGGACACAGGCGCTAGCCAATCCATCATGAGTAAAAAGATGTTTGAGAGACTGTGGTGCAACAAGGCATTCAGACCAGCCCTGAGCCCCATCCACACGAAACTGAGAAATGATTAATAGTTATTTTATAATCGCCGCAAATCCTGACCGTGCCATCACTTTTGAGTACTGGAACAATCGGGCTGGCCCACTCGCTGAATTCCACTGGGGAGAGAGCTTATCACTGTCCTGGGCAGCGCCATGGTCAAGGTCACCTACGAGGGCACGATGCATGAACTGCCACTCTGGATTGTCCCGGGCGATGGCCCCATACTGCTTGGAAAGAGCTGGCTGGGCAAAATCCGTTGGAACTGGGATGACATCCGAGCGCTATTACATGTCGATGAGGCCTCATGTACCCAGGTTCTGAACAAATGTCCTTCCTTTTTTGAGCCAGGCATTAGAAACTTTTCCGGGGTGAAGGTGCGGATCCACTTGGTCCCAGAGGCACAAGGCGCGAGTGATACCTCACACGATGAGGGAGAGAGTGGAATTCGAGCTGGACAGGCTGCAACGTGAGGGCATCATCTCCCCAGTGGAATTCAGTGAGTGGGCCAGCCCGATTGTTCCAGTACTCAAAAGTAATGGCACGGTCAGGATTTGCGGCGATTATAAAATAACTATTGATCGTTTTTCGCTACAGGACCAATAACCGCTACCTAAGGCAGACGACTTATTTGCGACGCTGGCAGGAGGCAAGACGTTCACCAAGCTCGACCTGACTTTGGCCTACATGACGCAGGAGCTGGAGGAGTCTTCAAAGAGCCTCACCTGTATCAACACACACAAGGGACTGTTCATCTACAACAGATGCCCGTTTGGAATTCGGTCGGCTGCAGCGATCTTCCAGAGAAACATGGAGAGCCTACTCAAGTCGGTACCACACATGGTGGTCTTTCAGGACGACATATTGGTCACGGGTCGGGACATCGCCGGGCACCTACAAAACCTGGAGGAGGTCCTCCAGCGACTGGATCGTGTAGGGCTTGGCTGAAGAGGTTGAAATGTGTCTTCATGGCAACAGAAGTGGGGAGAAAGATTGGGGCGGACGGCATTCGGCCCACAGACAGAGGTTTTCAGGAATGCGCCCAGGCCACAGAATGTCACGGAGCTGCGGTTGTTCCTGGAACTCCTCAACTATTTTGGTAACTTCCTACCGGGGTTAAGCACCCTTTTAGTGCCCCTACATGTGTTATTGCGCAAAGGTGAGAACTGGGTATGGGGGAAAAAAACAAGTAATTGCTTTTTATGCTCCAACAAGCTGCTTGTATTGTATAACCCGTGTAAAAGACTTGTGCTAGCATGTGACGCGTTGTCGTATGGAGTCGTGTGTGTATTACAACAAGCTAACGTTGCGGGGAAGTTGCAACCTGTCGCCTATGCTTCCAGGAGCTTGTCTAAGGCAGAGAAGGCCTACAGCATGATTGAGAAAGAGACATTAGCGTGTGTGTTCGGGGTAAAGAAAATGCATCAGTACCTGTTTGGCCTCAAATTTGAGCTGGAAACCGATCACAAGCCTCTCACATCCCTGTTTGCTGAAAACAAGGGGATAAATACTAATGCCTCAGCCCGCATACAAAGGTGGGCACTCGCGCTATCAGCGTATAACTATACAATCCGCCACAGACCAGGCACCGAGAACTGTGTGGGTGCTCTCAGTCGGCTACCATTGCCCACTACGGGGGTGGAAATGGCGCAGCCTGCAAACTTGTTGATGATGGCGCAGCCCGCAGACTTGATGGTCATGGAAGTGTTTGAAATGATAAATCACCTGTCACGGCCCGCCAGATTAGGACTTGAACCAGCCAAGATCCTCTGCTGACCCTAGGAGAAAACTGTGTACTGCATGGGAGTTGGGCCAGTATCCCCATTGAAATGCAAGAGCCAATCAAGCCGTTCCAGCGGCGAAAGGACGAGCTGTCCATTCAGGCAGACTGCCTGTTGTGGGGTAACCGTGTACTGCTACCAAAAAAGGGCAGGGAGACGTTCATCTTGGATCCCCACAGCACACACCCAGGTATAGTAATGATGAAAGCGGTAGCCAGATCCCAGTGTGGTGGCCCGGTATCGACTCTGACTTAGAGTCCTGTGTATGGCAGTGCAGCTTATGTGCTCAGTTGAGCAACGTGCCCAGAGAGGCACCACTAAGTTTGTGGCCCTGGCCCTCCAGACCATGGTCGAAGATCCATGTCGACTATGAGGGCCCGTTTCTCGGTAAAATGTTCCTAGTGGTGGTGGATACTTTTTCAAAATGGATTGAATGTGAAATAATGTCGGGAAGCACCGCCACCACCATCATTGAAAGCCTGAGGGCCATGTTTGCCACCCACGGCCTGCCTGACATACTGGTCAGTGACAACGGGCCATGTTTCACCAGTGCCGAATTTAATGAATTCATGACCCGCAATGGGATCAAACATGTCACCTCAGCCCAGTTTAAACCAGCCTCCAATGGGCAGGCAGAGCAGGCAGTACAAACCATCAAACAGAGCCTTAAACGAGTCACAGAAGGCTCACTCCGAACCCGCCTGTCCCGAGTACTGCTCAGCTACCGCACGAGACCCCACTCGCTCACAGGGGTGCCACCGGCTGAGCTACTCATGAAAAAGACACTTAAAACCAGACTCTTGCTGGTTCACACCAACCTGCATGATCAGGTAGAGAGCAGGCGGCAACAACAAAATGTAAACGATGGTCGCGCCACTGTGTCACTGGAAATTGATCTGAATGACCCTGTGTATGTGCTAAACTATGGACATGGTCCCAAGTGAATCGCGGGCACGGTGATAGCTAAAGAAGGGAATAGGGTGCTTGTAGTCAAACTAGACAATGGATAAATTTGCAGAAAGCACCTGGACCAAACAAGGCTGCAGTTCACAGACTGCCCTGAACAACCCACAGCAGACACCACCTTTCTCGAGCCCACAACGCACACCCTAAGGATCAACGACACCATGCCGGACCAGGAAATTGAACCCATCACGCCGAACAGCCCAGCAAGGCCAGGCTCACCTAGCAGCCCTGCAGGCCCAACAACACGCCGTCCCAGCGAGGCCACAGCCAACACACCAGAACAGATATTTGTACCGAGGCGGTCCACCAGGGAAAGAAAGGCTCCCGACCGCCTCACCTTGTAAATAGTTTTCACTTTGACTTTGGCAGGGGGGTGGGGGAGTGATGTTGTGTATGTGTAAAGCATGCACTCCCATGTTCCGCCACCAGGGAGCTCATCCCCTGAAGTCCCAAGGGATCCCAGCATCCCTTGGGAGCACTGTATATAAGCCGGCCCCTAAGGCCTGTTCCTCACTCTGGAGTGTCTTATTAAAGACTGAGGTCACTGTTACTTTAACCTCCCTGTGTGCAGCCTCATCTGTGTTCGGAATACAATAGTGCCCAGTTACTTCATCTATCAATGGCACTTTGCAACTTTCTGCTCCTAGCTACAACATTTACTGTGCCACCTAACTTAGTGTCATTAGATATATGGCTCTCTATTCCTTCGTCCAAGTCATGTATAAATATAGTAAAAAGCTGAGGTCCCAGTACAGATCAATGAGACATGACTAAACACATCCTGCCACATTTGAGCATTACCCATTATTCCTACTCTGTCTCCTAACCAATTCCCTATCCAAGCCAACAGTTGCCTCCAATTGCATGCACTCTCATTTTTGTGAACAGTCTGTTAAGTGGAACCTTTTCAAACGCCTTCTGGAAGTCCATATAAATAACATCCATAGACATTCCCTTATCTACCATGTTGGCTACTTCCTCAAAAAATTCAACTAGGTTTATAGACATGACTTACCCATAACAAATCCATGCTGGCTCCCTCTGATCATCTCATATTTGTCCAAATGCTCAGTCACTCTGTCCTTAAAGAGTGTCTGCTGTGGCTCAGTGGGTAGCAATCTTGCCTCTGATTTAGAAGGTTGTGGGTTCAAGTCCCACTCCAGGGACTTGAGCACAAAAAAAAATCTAGGCTGACACTGCAGTGCTGAGAGAGCACTGCAATGTTGGAGATGTTGTCTTTCAGATGAGATGTTAAATGTCTACTCTCTCAAGTAGACGTAAAAGAACCCATTGCACTATTTTGAAGAAGAGCAGGGGAGTTAACCCTGGTGTCCTGGCCAATATTTATCCCTCAATCAACATTACTAAAAAACAGATTATCTGATCATTATCACATTGCTGTTTATGGAAGCTCGTTTGTGCCCAAATTGGCTGCCGCATTTCCTAAATTACAATCGTGACTACACTCCAAAAGTACTTCATTGTCTGTAAAGCGCTTTGAGATGTCTGGTGGTCGTGAAAGGCACTATATAAATCCAAGTCTTTCTTCTTTAATAGCAGATTCTAGCAACTTTCCAACAACTGACGTTAGACCAATAGGCTAATAATTTCCTAATTTATCTCTTCTACCCTTCTTAAATAATGGAGTGACATTGGCAGTTTTCCAATCCAAGGGGACAATTCCTGCATCAAGAGTTTTGGAAAATCAGGACTAACCCATCAACAATTTCCTCACCGACTTCTTTTAATACCCTGGGGTGGAAATCATCAGTTCCTGGAGATTTGTCCATCTTTAATCTCATTAGTCTCCATCACCATTTAAAAAAAAAACATATTAAATCTAGTTAGTTTTTCCTCCTTGATTTATTTTTATTTTTCCTTGTATGTCTGGTATTTTATCCTCATCCTCCATTAAGACCGATACAAAGTAGCCATTTAGTAAGTCTGCCATCTTCTGATTTCCAATTACTATATTATCAACGTCTGTCATTAAGGTGCCCACATTACTCTTAGCCACCCTCTTTCGCTTAATATATTTGTAAAAACATTTACTGTTGCCCTGGATATCCCTCACAAGCTTTTTCTCATATCCCTTTTTTGCAGCTCTTACAATTATTGACTAATAATTTAAGGCTCATTACTAAATCCAAGGTGGCATGTTATCTTGATGGTTCAAGAACATATTGTTCCAGAAAACTGTCCTGAATATACTCAAGGAATCCGCTGCCTTTGGGCCTCGAGTTGTGCTGATTATCTCATCTATGCAAAAATTAGTTTCCTATTACCTGTATAACTATTCTGTTTTTGCAACAAACTTCTCTGATCTCCACATTTATGTAACTTGTTACTTTATCATGGAAGTCTATAAACAACTCCCGCCAAAGTCTTACATCATTTTCTATTACTCAATTCTATCATGTTTCTACTGCCTGCTCACCCTTACTGATATCCACTCTTTCTAATGCGGCAATAGTGTCCTCCTCTTTTGCCAATTTCACTGTCCTTTCTAAAAACCTTATATCCTGGAATATTTATCTCCCAGTCATGCCCAGCTTGTAGCCAGGTCTAAGTGATGACCACTGTCATACCCTTTAAGCTTAAATTGGGCTTCCAATTCATTTTTATTTCTTATGCTATGTGCATTAGTGCAAAAAACTTTTAATTTGGCAATAGATCTTGTGCCCTTATGTCGTTTTTAAACACATTTTAACTGATCACACTCAATGTTTTTTTAATCACTTCATATATACTCTTAACAATTATTTTTTCCTTAACCTGAAGTATTTATATTACCGTTAACACTATTGATGACCTGGACTTTACTCTCATCCCATTTAATTTTTAGACTATTTTTATTTCTGCCTGAGCCCTCTCCCCCAGCTTTTGTACTCTAAGCCTCTATTTATAAAGTCAAGGATGCCATATAGGATTGGAAAGATTATTCATTCATTGTGCTTGTTCCTTCTGATTTCAATTATTTTAAATAAAAACATGGTTTGTGGGTAGTGATGATCATAGAAGCAAAAATAATCTATAAATCTGAACTTTAGTTTTATACATTTCTATTTTTATGCATTTCAATAAATTTATTAGAGGTAAAATAATGAGATTGAGAGTGTTCTGCAATGTTTGTTTCATTGATTTTTATTTGAGGTACAAACACATGGTTTTCATCTTCTTCAGGTGAGATTGATCCAATATGCTGACAAATTGCAAGCTTAAAGCAGAGCGATAGGATGGCAGAGAGGCCTAGGAGAGACTGTAACAGAAAGGCCTACATAGAAATTACAACATGGAAATGGGCCGTTCAACCCAGCCAGTCTGAGTTGATGTTCAATCTCTTTTCCTTCAAACACCTAACTAACCTATTCTTGAGAGACCTTGTAACAGAGGTGTCAGAGAAGCAGAGCAAACAGGAGGTCTCTATGGGGCAGAGACCATGGGAGACTTGGAGATATTAGTGGGAAGCAGGGGCACCTTAAGGCCATGGAGGAATGGTCTTTCACCTGGAGTCCGTTGTTGGCAATTTTTTTCCTCCATGCAGTGTCGACATATGGAACAGATTCCCAGAGATTGCGATAGACAAGGGAGAAATTAATGCCTTTCAGAATTTGAGATCATGCATCTCATCATGGACTTCTCCCCCACTCTCACCCGTTGCTTTAAGAAACATTTACAGCCAGCAATGAACTTTGAACAAATCATTCCTGAGTTTACTTTACTTTTGGAGGGCAAATTCACACTGGTACCTCCAAAAGCCGATTAGGGATCCTTTGTGCAATTACATCATGACACTACAACATGTGTTAACAGGGAGATTGAAGTTAGTTAACATCACCACTTGTTTCCAGGGGAGCTAGGGGAAAAAAAACTCGGTGCATTCACAAATACTCCCCACTCAGCAGCAATAAGAACGAACGAACGAACTTGTACTTTTATAGCGTCTTTCACAACCTCAGGATGTCCTAAAGCACTTTACAGCCAATGAAGTACTTTTTGAAGTATACTTACTGTTCTAATACAAGAAACACAGCAAGCAATTTGCACACTGCAAGCTTCTGCAAACAGCAATGTGATAATGACCAGAGAATCTGTTTGTGATGTTGATTGAGAGATAAATATTGGCCAGGACACTGGGATAGCTTTGAAATAATACCATGAGATCTTTTGCATCCACCAGATTGGTTTAATGCTCAGCCAAAAAATGGCACCTCTGACTGTATAAGCTACTTTTGAAGATAGTATGTAAATAGCATCAGTCATAGATTGATTCAATTACCAGAACGGATTTCAAAACTTCTCCCCATCTGATTTCAGATCGGAGCTGCATATCTCAGACCAAAATGCAAACTCATTCCAAGTGGTTGCTCCTCTGGAATAACATTAAAATATTTTAATGGTTCAAAAAATTACTTCGATGTTCCAAGCATATGCATTATGCTATCACATCAATGCACAAAAGGAACTCAGATTGCGATTTGAGGCCCTCCAAATTCAAAGTGAATTCCGCTTCGATTATTGGCGTATGACTATGCCATCCCCGTTCTTTCCAGTAGTTATAAGTGGCGGTGAAAGGGTAATCCTTGACAAGGTGCATGGACTCTGGATGGAGCAGTCTTGATTGTCTGAATTGCCTTTGGTGGCTTCAGACTTTGAAAAAACGATTTCACTGCTCTTTCTGGAATGTTCATTTAGTCAATGCTATGTCAAGGGAATTATTCACTTATGCCTGTAACTGTGTGAAGGACTTCTCTCTTTGTTCCTTTTGTAATTTTTGCATATGACTGAGATGCAAAGAATTATACTGCAACTTGGATCAATTAAGGTCAGACGTTCCTTTCAAGTTGACTGCCGTTTTCACAAATAAATGTGGACAAATTGCAAAGAAATCATGTTCTGTTTACCACTGCGAAATTTGTGGTTTGTTTACATGGATGAGAAAATGAGAAAGGATAAAAAGAAAAGCAAGAACCACTTAGGGATCTGAACGGCAGTTGCCATAGAAAATATTTAATCAAGGATGGAAGGCATCATCTAATAAAGTAGGGCAAGATTTGATTAAAGCAGGGCACGTATCTAGCCACGAATGCCAATTTAATTAACTGCAGTTTTGCATTGTTAATTTGCATTCTATGATTGTAACTAGTGTCAAGAGACTGTATCTCCAATCAATCCAATTTATACAGACAGGGTAAGCACAGAGAAGATGGATGAAAACAACTAAACCACAAGATACATATGGATGAAGTAGGGCATTCAGCCCTTATGTCATTTATCCAGAAATAATCTATAATTCCCCCATCACATTATCTGGTTTGTAGTCCAGGGTTTTGTCATCCACTTTCCTACCCAGAAGTCCATTCCATGTGTTGGATCACTCTATGAAGAACTTCCCAACATCAATCCTAAATTTGCCTTTTTCAGGTTTGAATCAGGGTCCTTTTGTCCAAATGGCACGGGTGATAGGGCCTGGTATGAAGACTTAAGAAGCACTACGGAGCAAGGAAAAAGCAGGGACTGGTCTACACAATGATGACCAATGGTAGAGATTTAAAGTCAAAACAGCATCTCCTTTGCCAGCAAACTGTTGGGGATGAAACAGCAAAAGGCAGAACAAAAGTGAATGATGCTGAGAAAATTTGAAAACTGTAAAGCTGATAATGTAGTCCCAGCATGAGGAGTGCAGCACTTTGGGCACTCCTTGTGCCCAGTGCAATGAACTGACCTTGAACTGTAATGCAAAATTCATCGTTTTACTAGATTTACTGAATTTAATTTTACAATTTGCCATAGTGAGATTTTAACTTATAACGTCTGATTTTCTAATTCAGTACCATACATTATACTTCACAAGTACTTCATTGGCTGTAAAATACTTTGGGACATCTTGAGGTCATGAAAAGCACTACATAAATGCAAGTTATTTCTATAACTACTACTCTACTGTACAACAGTATGTAAATAGTGCATATTAATGCCCTATACACCTGACAAATAAACCATTAGCACCATTGCTCATAGCCTTCCATCAGAGCTTGTGCTCAGTTCAAGTTCTACCAAGACTACTTGGTTCCAGATCTTTTCAAAACAGCCTTGATCCAGTTGTGGACACAAGAGCTGAATACCAGAGGAAAGGTGAGAGTAGCTGACTTTGACAGTAAGTGTGCCTGTGACTGAGTAGGGCACCAAGTCCGAGCAAAACTGAGGTCAATAGAAGTCAAGGAGAAAATCCTCCTTGTAGCTGGAGTCATACCTGACAAATAGAAGATAGGGATGGTTGTTGGAAGCTAATCATCTTCAGTCTGTGGTCTTGCTGCAAGAGTTCCTTAGAGAAATGTCCTTGGACCAACCATTTTCAGCTATTTCATCAATGACCCTCCTTTCATCTTAAGATCAGGAATAAGGCTAAAGGCCAACAATTCTACCATGTTCATCTCCATTCACAACTCCACTGATAATGAGGTAACCTATGCCAGCCTATAGCAGGCCCTGAACATCTAGGCTGGGGTTGACAGGTGACAGGTAACATTTTTGGCCAATTAGTGGCATCATTGCCAAGTTCCCTACCATCAACATCCTGCAAGTTAACATTGACCTATTTACCTGGATCAACCATAACATCATGGCTTCAAAAGCAAGGCAGACACTGTGTACCCTGCAATGAATGGTTCACTTCCTGGGCCCTGGCCCTTCATAGCTTTTCCACCATCCACAAGGCTCAAGTCAGAAATGTGATGGAATACGCACCACTCGCCTAGATGGGTGCAGCCACAACACTTGAGTTGATCAACCAGGATAGCGTAGTTCGCTTGATTCACACCACTTCAACTGGACTCAATATTCCCACCACTACCAGAGTACACAATGGCTGTAATATGTATCTACAGGATGCACTGCAGCAACACATTAAGCTTACTTTGATTGTACCCACCAGCTCCACAATCTGTACCATCAAGAATGAGAAGAGCAGGTACACTATCACCTCCAAGTCATAGATCATCCAGATTTGGAAATATATTTTTGTTCCTAATCACAGAGTCAAAATCCCAGAATTCTCTAGCTAACACTATCATGGGTACACCATCAGTAGTGGTTCAAGGAGAAAGCCCACTAGGATCTTCTAAGAGCAACTGGGAATGGGTATAAAGAAAATGAGCTTTACCAGTGTCACCCACATTCTGAGAACAAATTTTAAAATTCCAGGAGTTATTGCCTTGGCCTGGATACAGGAGGAAGTCGTAGCGTTGGGTCCTATTAGATGACACAAGGTGAGTCTCTGTTCCATTATCTTCTTCAGAGCCAGAAAATACAGTGTTGACCAGGGAGATACAAAAGTTCCTATATAGGCATCACATAATATTAATCATATGTAGCCAATGGGATTTCGACTAAGAATTGAATAACTTTAATTTTGGAAACACAGCAAAACAGCATTAAAATAGATGGAAAGAGAGAACCTATAGGCAACAATAGCAAAAATAGGATTTTTAAAGCAGATAACATGGCAACCATGCCTCCCATGATGCATCCATTTAAGATGAGCCGCCATGGATCTTAAGTGCTGTTCAGATGCTCTCCTTGAATTAGAGTTCTGGTCTTATTACCATATTTGTAGAGAGCCTTGATCAGACTCCATCTGGAATGCTAATTTTAGGTAGCAAACCTCAGGAAAGATAGTTTTAGCCCTGGAAGGGGTACAGTGCAGATTCACCAGAATTATACTAGGGTTTAAAGAGTTAAATTATGAGAGCAGGTTGCATAAGTCTGGTCAGTATTGCCTCAAGTTTAGAGGGTTGAGGGGATAATCTAGTTGAGGTATTTAAAATGATAAAACGATTAGATAGTTTCTCTGTATCCACCCTATTTTCTCTGATGGGAAAATCCAGAACAAGGGGGCATAATCTTAAAATTAGAACTAGGCTATTTAGGAGTGAAATCAGGAACGCATTCTTGGTTAAAGAAAGCTATTCTTCTGAGGGGCCGCCCAAGAGTCTTGCCCCTTATGGATTAAAAATAATTATCTGCTAATGCTCTTAATTCCTCTCCCGAAGAATTGAGCTCTTGTTACAATATGGTTTCACAGCGTTGGGTGCCTTGCATTACCTAACCCAAGAGGCTAATATTCAGATATGAACCATGGTAATGAGTGTTGGTTGGCTTTTTGACCGCTGGGTGCGATTTACAGCAAATCCAATCTTATCACCAACACGTATGCTTCCAGCAGGGATTGCTGGAAACTATTCAGAACTCTACCCAATATTTTTCTCTCTCTCACCTAGGAATAGTAAAGCCAATTGCAACACCCCTAACAGCAATTGAGCTTAATCAACAAAGTCACCACAGATTATGGATCAAACCTGAGGCCATACTACTTTATGGCTCAGCTACTGACTAGATAAGTTTGTTGAACCATCAGTTATGTTATGTATCTGGACTTGCATATACTCTGTACAGCCAAAAGAGGGTTCATTCCCTGAAGTCCCAAAGGATCTCATAATCCCTTGGGAGCACAGGTATGTAAGAGTGCTTCACAGGTTGGAGAGGCACTCTGGAGACCTGCAATAAAAGACTAAGGTCACACATTACTTTGAGCTCACAGTGTTCAGTCTGACTCTTTCTCCATACACTACAACTGGTGAGGAGATACAGATAGCGAACCCAAAGATGCAGAGAACAGTGGGCATCCTGGAGAAATTCTCGGAGGGAGATGATTGAGAAACTTTTTTGGAGCGACTTGACCAATACTTCGTGGCCAACGAGCTAGATGGGGAAGAGAGCGCTGCCAAACGTAGAGCGATCCTCCTCACCGTCTGTGGGGTACCAACGTATGGCCTCATGAAGAATCTGCTCACTCCAGCGAAACCCATGGAGAAATCATATGACGATTTGTGCACACTGGTCCGAGAGCATTTGAACCCGAAGGAAAGCGTTCTGATGGCGAGGTACCGGTTCTACACCTACAAAAGATCTAAAGGCCAGGAAGTGGCGAGTTATGTCGCCGAGCTAAGACGCCTTGCAGGACATTGCGAATTTGAAGGACATTTGGAGCACGTGCTCAGAGACTTTTCCGTACTTGGCATTGGCCACGAAACCATACTTCGCAAACTTTTGACTGTAGAGAACCCAACCTTGAGTAAGGCCACAGCGATAGCCCAGGCATTCATTGCCGCCAATACTAAGCAAATCTCTCAGCACACAAGCGCTGCTACAAATATTGTGAACAAAGTGATGTTGTTTTTGAATCGTAATGGACAGGGCAGGTCACACATACCTGCAGCAACACGTCCGCAGATGTCTCAGAGTCCACCATCAAGGGTGATGAATGCAAGGCCATTAACACCTTGTTGGCGCTGCGGGGGTGATCATCGTTTCCATTCATGCCGATTCAAAGGATACATTTGCAAGGGCTGTGGAACAATGGGACACCACTGAGTGTGCAGGCAAGCCTGCTAAACCTGCAAACCACCACGTTGCAGAGGAGGACAGATCCACAGAGGATTACGATGAAACAGAACCTCTGATAGAGGAGGCAGAGGTACATGGGATGCACACATTCACCACGAATTGTCCCCAGATAATGCTGAAGGTTGAACGAAATGGACTCCCGGTGTCAATGGAGCTGGACATGGGCGCGAGCCAGTCCATCATGGGCAAAAAGACTTTCGAAAGTTTGTGGTGCAAGAAGGCCTCAAGGCCAGTTTTAACTCCAGTTCGCACGAAACTAAGAACTTACATGAAATAACTGATTCCTGTAATCGGCAGTGCTACTGGAACTGTGCACAAGCTACCACTCTGGGTGGTACAGGGCGATGGTCCCACGCTGCTCGGCAGGAGCTGGCTGGGAAAGATACGCTGGAACTGGGACGACATCCGAGCACTATCGCCTGCTGACAACACTTCGTGTGTACAGGTCTTAAACAAATTTCCTTCGCTGTTCGAACCAGCATCTGGAAATTCCAAGGAGCAAGAGTGCAGATTCACCTAATTCCGGGGGCGCGACCCATCCATCACGAGGCGAGAGCAGTACCGTACATGATGAAAGAAAGGGTAGAGATCGAGCTCGACCGGCTACAAAGAGGGCATCATCTCACCGATCGAGTTCAGCAAGTGGGCCAGTCCTATTGTCCCAGTCCTCAATAGAGACAGCACCGTCAGAATCTGTGGCGATTACAAAGTAACTATCAATCGTTTCTCCCTGCAGGACCAATACCCACTTCCAAAAGCCAACGACCTCTTTGAAACACTGGCGGAAGGAAAGACGTTCACGAAGCTGAATCTGACCTCAGTCTACATGACGCAGGAACTGGAGGAATCATCGAAGGCCCTCACCTGCAAAAACACGCACAAAGGTCTTTTTGTTTATAACAGATGCCTCTTTGGAATCCGATCAGCGGCGGTGATATTCCAGAGAAACATGGAAAGTTTACTGAAGTCGGTCCTGCACACCGTGGTCTTCTAGGACGACATCTTGGTCACAGGTCGGAACACAGTCGAGCATCTGCAGAATCTGGAGGAAGTTCTTAGTCGACTCAACCACGTGGGGCTCAGGTTAAAAGGCTCAAAGTGCTTTTTCCTGGCGCCTGAAGTGGAGTTCTTGGGAAGGAGGATTGCGGCGGACGGCATCAGGCCCACCAACGCGAAGACGGAGGCAATCGAGAACGCACCAAGGTCACAGAACGTGATAGAGCTGCGGTCGTTCCTGGGACTTTTGAACTACTTAGGTAACTTCTTACCAGGTCTCAGCACCCTGCTAGAACCACTACATGTCTTACTACGAAAAGGCGGCGAATGGGTTTAGGGCAAAAGCCAAGAAAATGCCTTTGTAAAAGTGAGAAAATTGTTAGGCTCAAACAAATTGCTTGTGTTGTATGATCCATGTAAGCGTTTGGTACTAGCATGTGATGCGTTGTCATATGGCGTCGGGTGTGCATTGCAACAAGCCAATGATTTTGGGAAACTGCAACCGGTTGCTTATGCATCCAGTCTGTCTAAGGCCGAGAGAGCCTACAGCATGATTGAAAAAGAAGCGTTAGAGTGTGTCTATGGGGTAAAGAAAATGCATCAATACCTGTTTGGGCTAAAATTCGAATTGGAAACTGACCATAAGCCACTTATATCCCTGTTTTCCAAGAGCAAAGGGATAAATACCAACGCATCGGCCCGCATCCAGAGATGGGCGCTCACATTGTCTGCATACAACTATGCCATCTGCCACAGACCAGGCACAGAAAACTGCACCGATGCTCTCAGTAGGCTGCCATTGCCCACCACAGGGGTGGAAATGGCGCAGCCTGCAGATCTAGCCACGGTTATGGAAGCATTTGAGAGTGAGCAATCACCCGTCACTGCCCGGCAGATCAAAACCTGGACAAGCCAGGACTACTCATTATCTCTAGTCAAAAGCTGTGTGCTTCACGGGAGCTGGTCCAGTGTCCCAGTGGAAATGCAGGAAGAGATAAAGCCGTTCCAGCGGTGCAAAGATGAAATGTCTATACAGGCAGACTGCCTTCTGTGGGGCAATCGAGTAGTGATCCCCAAGAAGGGCAGAGACAACTTCATCAATGACGTCCACAGTATCACCCAGACATCGTAATGATGAAACTAATAGCCAGATCCCATGTGTGGTGGCCCGGCATCGATGCGGACTTAAGAGTCCTGCGTTCACAGATGTAATACATGCTCGTAGTTAAGCAATGTACCCAGGGAGGTGTCGCTAAATTTATGGTCTTGGCCCTCCAAATCGTGGTCCAGAGTACACGTCGACTATGCAGGCCCGTTCTTGGGTAAAATGTTCCTTGTGGTTGTAGACGCGTACTCCAAGTGGATTGAATGTGAGATAATGTCGGCTTACACGTTCGCTGCCACCACTGAAAGCCTGTGGGCCATGGTTGCCACACATGGCTTACCTGATGTTCTGGTGAGCGATAACAGGCCATGTTTTACCAGTGCTGAGTTCAAAGAATTTATGACCCGCAACGAGATCAAACATGTCACATCTGCCCCGTTTAAAACAGCGTCCAATGGTCAGGCAGAGAGAGCAGTGCAAGCCATCAAGCAAGGCTTGAAGAGGGTAACTGAAGGCTCACTGCAGACTCACCTATCCCGAGTCCTGCTTAGCTACCGTACAAGACCACACTCACTCACTAGGATCCCATCTGCTGAACTGCTCATGAATAGAGCACTTAAGACAAGGCTCTCATTAGTTCACCCTGATCTACATGAACAGGTAGAGAGCAGGCGGCTTCAACAAAGTGCATACCATGATAGCGCAAATGTGTCACGCGAGATTGAAGTCAATGATCCTGTATTTGTATTAAATTTGGGCAAGGTCCCAAGTGGCTTCCCGGCACTGTCGTGGCCAAAGAGGGGAGCAGGGTGTTTCGGGTCAAACTTTCAAATGGACTCATTCACCGGAAACACTTGGACCAAATCAAACTCAGATTCACGGACTATCCTGAGCAACCCACCTTGGACCCTACCTTTTTTGATCCCCCAACATACACACCAGTGGCAACCGACACCATGTTGACCACGAAGCAGAACCCATCATCCACCGCAGCCCGGCAGAGCCCAACACACCAGGCAGCCCAGCAAGGCCAGCTGCACAGCAGCCCAGCGAGGGCCCAACAAATGACTCAACAACACCAGCCTTCACACCTAGACGATCAACCAGGGCAAGAAGGGCCCCAGATTGACTCACATTGTAAATAGTTACACTATTGACTTTAGGGGGGAATGTTGTTATGTATCTGGACTTGCATATACTCTGTACAGCCATCAGAGGGCTCATTCCCCGGAGTCCCAAGAGATCTCATAATCCCTTGGGAGCACAGGTATTTAAGAGTGCTTCACAGGTTGGAGAGGCACTCTGGAGACCTGCAATAAAAGACTAAGCTCACACATTACTTTGAGCTCACAGTGTTCAGTCTGACTCTTTCTCCATACACTACAGGATGAACCCCCCATGAAACTTTAAAAACTTTTTTTTAATACTCATTTAAGGCAGCGCAACCAAAATGGAGTGTAAAATGGAAGATCCTTCTTAAAGGTGTACGTGACATAGTTGGAGCAAATGGGAAGGTAAGGGGTTGATAGGTACTATAAGCCCAATAGAAATTAAAAACCTGTATTAGAGAGGATGCTCATCACCAACCTACATTAGATAATCCAACGTACAGAGAATCAAGTGCCCTGTCAAATGAAAGATGATTGTCATTTTTGAAATGGAAGAATAGAAATATTATGTACCTGGAATTTAGCCATAATATCTACACACATTGATCAAGGATATCCACATCTGTCTGAGTACAAACTCCATTCATATGGCTGGACGATGCCACACTTGGTGTCCAACCCATCCATCCTGTGAAAGCGCCGCTGGTCCCTCAAGTATTGAAAGAGGAAGGAGCTGCAGTCAAATCCCAGTTGCTAAAACATTCAAATCAGAAAATCTTAAAAGTTGTACAACGGAGGGAAGAGGAAATATGCCCACACGAGAGCAGTGCAATTCCCTTACTAATGCGATGAATACAGATCACAACACTTGTGCCAATCTGCAAATGATACTCCTTAACAAGGGGATTCTGCTTTCCACTTCTAAAACCAAATTTAAGGCTTTCCCTCCGTTATTTTGATTGATTCATGAGTGGTAGACAAGCAACCATCAGTATTGATACATCGAAACATAGAAAATAGGTGCAGAAGCAGGCCATTCGGCCCTTCGAGCCTGCACCACCATTCAATATGATCATGGCTGATCATGCAACTTCAGTACCCCTTTCCTCCTTTCTCTCCATACCCCTTGATCCCCTTAGCCGTAAGGGTCACACCTAACTCCCCTTTGAATATATCGAACGAACTGGCCTCAACAACTTTCTGTGGTAGAGAATTCCACAGGTTCACAATTCTCTGAGTGAAGAAGTTTCTCTTCATCTCAGTCCTAAATGGCTTACCCCTTATCCTTCGACTATGACCCCTGGTTCTGGACTTCCCCAACAATCGAGAACATTCTTCCTGCATCTAACCTGTCCAATCCCTTCAGAATTTTATATGTTTCTATGAGATCCCCTCTCATTCTTCTAAATTTCAGTGAATATAAGCGTAGTCGATCCAGTCTTTCTTCATATGTCAGTCCTGCCATCCCGGGAATCAGTCTGTGAACCTTAGCTGCACTCCCTCAATAGCAAGAATGTCCTTCCTCAGATTAGGAGACCAAAACTGCACACAATATTCAAGGTGTGGCCTCATCAAGGCCCTGTACAACTGCAGTAAGACCTCCCTGCTCCTATACTCAAATCCTCTATGAAGGCCAACCTGCCATTTGCCTTCTTCACCGCCTGCTGTACCTGCATACCCACTTTCAATGACTGATGTACCATGACACCCAGGTCTCATTGCACCTCCCCTTTTCCAAATTTGTCACCATTCAGATAATATTCTGCCTTCTTGTTTTTGCCACCAAAGTGGATAACTTCACATTTATCCATATTATACTGCATCTGCCATGCATTTGCCCACTCACCTAACCTATCCAAGTCACCCTGCAGCCTCTTAGCATCCTTCGCACAGCTCACACCGCCACCCAGCTTAGTGTCATCTGCAAATTTGGAGATATTACATTCAATTCTTTCATCCAAATGTATACTGTAAATAGCTGGGGTCCCAGCACTGAACCTTGCAGTACTCCACTCGTCACTGCCTGCCATTCTAAAAAGGACCCGTTTATTCCTACTCTTTGCTTCCTGTCTGCCAACCAGTTCTCTATCCACGTCAATATGTTACCCCCAATGCCATGTGTTTTAATTTTGCACACTAATCTCTTGTGTGGGGGCTTGTCAAAAGCCTTTTGAAAGTCCAAATCCACCACATCCGCTGGTTCTCTATTAGTTACACATCCTCAAAAAATTCTAGAAGACTTGTCAAGCATGATTTCCCTTTCATAAATCCATGCTGACTTGGACTGATCCTGTCAGCGCTTTCCAAATGTGCTGCTATTACATCTTTAATAATTGATTCCAACATTTTCCCCACTACCAATGTCAGGCTAACCAGTCTATAATTCCCCGTTTTCTCTCTCCCTCCTTTTTTAAAAAGAGGGCTTACACTAGCTACCCTTCAAACCATAGGAACTGATCCAGAATCTATAGAATGTTGGAAAATGATCACCAATGCATCCACTATTTCTAGGGCCACTTCCTTAAGTACTCTGGGATGCAGATTATCAGGCCCTGGGGATGTATTGGCCTTCAATCCCATCAATTTCCATTACACAATTTCCTGACTAATAAGGATTTCCTTCAGTTCCTCCTTCTCGCTGGACCCTCGGTCCCCTAGTATTTCCGGAAGGTTATTTGTGTCATCCTTAGTGAAGACAGAACCAAAGATTTGTTCAATTGATCTGCCATTTCTTTGTTCCCCATTATAAATTCACCTGATTCTGTCTGCAAGGGACCTACATTTGTCTTCACTAATCTTTTTCTCTTCACATATCTATAGAAGCTTTTGCAGTCAGTTTTTATGTTCCCTGTATGCTTACTCTCATACTCTATTTTCCCCCTCTTAATTAAACCCTTTGTCCTCCTCTGCTGAATTCTAAATTTCTCCTAGTCCTCAGGTTTGCTGCTTTTTCTGGCCAATTTATATCCTCTTCCTTGGATTTAACACTATCCCTAATTTCCTTTGTTAGCCATGGTTGAGCCACCTTCCCCGTTTTATTTTTACGCCAGACAGGAATGTACAAATGTTGAAGTTCATCCATGTGATCTTTAAATGTCTGCCATTGTCAGCCCTTTAAGTATCATTCGCCAGTCCATCCTAGCCAATTCACGTCTCATACCATCATAAGAACATAAGAATTAGGAACAGGAGTAGGCCATCTAGCCCCTCGACCCTGCTCCGCCATTCAAAAAGATCATGGCTGATCTGGCCGTGGACTCAGCTCCACTTACCCGCCCGCTCCCCGTAATCCTTAATTCCCTTATTGGTTAAAAATCTATCTATCTGTGATTTGAATACATTCAATGAGCTAGCCTCAACTGCTTCCTTGGGCAGAGAATTCCAGAGATTCACAACCCTCTGGGAGAAGAAATTCCTCCTCAACTCGGTTTTAAATTGGCTTCCCCGTATTTTGAGTCTGTGCCCCCTAATTCTAGTCTCCCCAACAAGTGGAAACAACCTCGCTGCCTCTATCTTGTCTATCCCTTTCATTATTTTAAATGTTTCTATAAGATCACCCCTCATTCTTCTGAACTCCAACGAGTAAAGACCCAGTCTACTCAATCTATCATCATAAGGTAACCCCCTCATCTCCGGAATCAGCCTAGTGAATTGTCTCTGTACCCACTCCAAGACTAGTATATCCTTCCTTAAGTAAGGTGACCAAAACTGCACGCAGTACTCCAGGTGTGGCCTCACCAATACCCTGAATAGTTGCAGCAGGACCTCCCTGCTTTTGTACTCCATCCCTCTCGCAATGAAGGCCAACATTCCATTCGCCTTCCTGATTACCTGCTGCACCTGCAAACTAATTTTTTGGGATTCATGCACAAGGAGTGTCACCCAGGTCGGGTGGCACCGTTTAATGTCTTTATGTTTTGCAGGTAAACTCAAAAGAGTTTCATGCACAAGGACCCCCAGGGCCCTCTACACCGCAGCATGTTGTAATTTCTCCCCATTCAAATAATATTCCCTTTTACTGTTTTTTTTCCCCAAGGTGGAGGACCTCACATTTTCCGACATTGTATTCCATCTGCCAAACCTTAGCCAATTCGCTTAACCTATCTAAATCTATTTGCAGCCTCTCTGTGTCCTCTACACAACCCGCTTTCCTACTAATCTTTGTGTCATCTGCAAATTTTGTTACACTACACTCTGTCCCCTCTTCCAGGTCATCTATGTATATTGTAAACAGTTGTGGTCCCAGCACCGATCCCTGTGGCACACCATTAACCACCGATTTCCAACCCGAAAAGGACCCATTTATCCCGACTCTCTGCTTTCTGTTAGCCAGCCAATTCTTGATCCATGCTAATACATTTCCTCTGACTCCGCGTACCTTTATCTTCTGCAGTAACCTTTTGTGTGGCAACTTATCGAATGCCTTTTGGAAATCTAAATACACCACATCCATTGGTACACCTCTATCCACCATGCTCGTTATATCCTCAAAGAATTCCAGTAAATTAGTTAAACATGATTTCCCCTTCATGAATCCATGTTGCGTCTGCTTGGTTGCCCTATTCCTATCTAGATGTCCCGCTATTTCTTCCTTAATGATGGCTTCAAGCATTTTCCCCACGACAGATGTTAAACTAACCGGCCTATAGTTACCTGCATTTTGTTTGCTCCCCTTTTTTTAAAAACAGAGGCGTTACATTAGCTGCTTTCAAATCCGCTGGTACCTCCCCAAAGTCCAGAGAATTTTGGTAGATTATAACGAATGCATCTGCTATAACTTCCGCCATCTCTTAATACCCTGGGATGCATTTCATCAGGACCAGGGGACTTGTCTATCTCGAGTCCCATTAGCCTGTCCAGCACTACCTCCATAGTGATAGTGATTGTCCCAAGGTCCTCCCTTCCCACATTCCCATGACCAGCAATTTTTGGCATGGTTTTTGTGTCTTCCACTGTGAAGACCGAAGCAAACTAATTGTTTAAGGTCTCAGCCATTTCCACATTTCCCATTATTAAATCCCCCTTCTCATATTCTAAGGGACCAACATTTACTTTCGTCACTCTCTTCCGTTTTATATATCGGTAAAAGCTTTTACTATCTGTTTTTATGTTTTGCGCAAGTTTACTTTCGTAATCTATCTTTCCTTTCTTTATTGCTTTCTTAGTCATTCTTTGCTGTCGTTTAAAATTTTCCCAATCTTCTAGTTTCCCACTAACCTTGGCCACCTTATACGCATTGATTTTTAATTTGATACTCTCCTTAATTTCCCTGGTTATCCACGGCTGGTTATCCCTTCTCTTACCGCCCTTCTTTTTCACTGGAATATATTTTTGTTGAGCACTATGAAAGAGCTCCTTAAAAGTCCTCCACTGTTCCTCAATTGTGCCACCGTTTAGTCTGTGTTCCCAGTCTACTTTAGCCAACTCTGCCCTCATCCTACTGTAGTCCCCTTTGTTTAAGCATAGTACGCTCGTTTGAGACACTACTTCCTCACTCTCAATCTGTATTACAAATTCAACCATACTGTGATCACTCATTCATCGAAGTTACCTTTCTTTAAGTTCAGGACCCTAGTCTCTGAAGTAACTGTGTCACTTTCCATCTTAATGAAGAATTCTACCATATTATGGTCACACTTCCCCAAGGGGCCTCGCACAATAAGATTGCTCATTATATAACATCCAGTCTAGAATGGCCAGCTCTCTAGTTGGTTCCTCGACATATTGGTCTAGAAAACCATCCCTTATACACTCCAGGAAATCCTCCTCTACCGTATTGCTACCTATTTGGTTAGCCCAATCTATATGTAGATTAAAGTCATCATGATAACTGCATACATCCCTAATTTCCTGTTTGATGCCATTCCCAACCTCACTACTACTGTTTGGTGGTCTGTACACAACTCCCACTAGCGTTTTCTGCCCTTTGGTGTTCCACAGCTCTACCCATACAAATTCCACATCATCCAAGCTAATGTCCTTCCTTACTATTGCGTTAATCTCCTCTTTAACCAGCAACGCTACCCCACCTCCTTTTCCTTTCTGTCTATCCTTCCTGAATATTGAATACTCCTGGATGTTGAGTTTCCAGCCTTGGTCACCCTGGAGCCATGTCTCCGTAATCCTGGAGCCATGTCTCCGTAATCCCAATTACATCATATCCATTAACAGCTGTGGTGATTAGAATCAGAGAATAGAAGAATCATAGAAATTTACAGCACGGAAGGAGGCCATTTCGGGTCATCGTGTCCGCATCGGCCGACCAAGAGCTATCCAGCCTAATCCCACTTTCCAGCTCTTGGTCCGTAGGCCTGCAGGTTACAGCACTAAGTGCACATCCAAGTATCTTTTAAATGTGGTGAGTGTTTCTGCCTCTACCATCTTTTCAGGCAGTGAATTTCAGACCCCCTCCACCTGCTGGGTGAAGAAATTTCCCCTCATATCTCCTCTAAACCTCCCCCTAATTACTTTAAATCTATGTCTCCTGGTTGTTGACCCCTTTGCCAAGGAAAACAGGTCCTTCCTCTCCATTCTATCCAGGCCCCTCATAATTTTATATACCTCAACCACGTGTTCCCTTAGCCTCCTCTGCTCCAAAGAAAACAGACCCAGCATCTCCAATCTTTCCTCGTAGCCAAAATTCTCCAGTCCAGGCAACATTCTTATAAATCTCATCTGCACCCTTTCCAGTGCAATATCAGCTTTCCTGTAATGTGGTGACCAGAACTGCACACAGTACTCCAGCTGCAGCCTAACCAGTGTTTTATACAGTTCAAGCATAACCTCCTTGCTCTTGTATTCCATATGCCTTCTTAACCACCTTATCTACCTGGCCTGCTACCTTCAAAGATCTGTGGACCTGCACTCCAAGGTCCTTTTGTTCCACTGCACTTTTCAAGAGTCGTACCATTAATGTGTATTCCCTTGCCTTGTTAGACCTCCCCAAATGCATTACCTCACACTTATGGTGTGCTTTGGTGAGTACATGGCATTGGACTAGATGCCAAATACTAGACCTACTCCAGTATAATCCCTCTGTACGCAAGGCAAGATCTCAGATGCTGTGGAGATAGAGTCGAAACATTTTAAGCTTTGAGCAGACTCATTCTCAGTTTACAGATTTACTCAGGCATTTGTGTTTATAATTCTGGTTCATGAGGGAGAAATGTATAAACTGAATATCTATTCAGCATCACCTACTAGTATGGACCAGTCACACTTTTTGCCAAATGTAACAGAGTGACAACAGAACCCTTGGGCTGAACATAGGAATTGCTAGATGAAAAAAGACCAAGATCCATCTTGGCAGTCGCATGATACAATAAGAGTTGATTAATCATAGCAATTAATCTCCAACAATTAGTCTACAACAAACTCAGATACGAAGCAAGGAAACCAGTGGTGGAGAGCTTTGCCAATTGTAGATCCAAAGTCACCTGTTCCTCCCAAGTATACGACACTTACCATATTTCATGTCTCAAATTGCTCATATACTGCACAAAGTGCCTTGGGACATTTTACGATGTCAAAAGTGCTATATAAATACAAGTTGTTATAACACAAACTATTAAATCTAATTTGCATTTGAATGAATCAACATTATCTGCTTCCACCATCTCCCTAGAGTGCTTTTTCCATCGATGTATTAATCACTCACTGAAATGTTTCTGCAGATTAATTTTGAATTTACCCCCCTTGAATTCCAGGCAGCGTTCTATGGGTCTGGACAAGGTGAAGCAGCTCGCCGTGGTCTATATTATCAACTTATGGGGTTCTCAACTGGGGGTCCACAACATTTCAAGGGGTCTGCAATAGGATGGGGGGGGGGGGGGGGGCAGGGGGAGGGAGAGAAAAAAAAGTGTCATTTTCACCATTCGCATGCCGTTTACAAAGGCTCCACACCCTGGATCCAGACAGCTTCCTCCTCCTTGCCAGACAGCGATGCCGCTTTAGCCTGGGTCTCTTTCTGCCATGAAGTCAAGTCACAGTAGAAGCCAGCCTGCTCTGCACCTCCCTCACTCACTACAGGATGCCCGTGCCCTTCTGTTGTATCAGGTGTTATGAGGGGAAGCAGCGCCGCTGGGACATCAACAGCGTCCCTCCTGCTTTGGCGGGCGGCGGAATGGATTGAAAATAACACATGTAGAACGGGCTTAGAGTGAAATTAAACTGATTCTGAAACTAAAGCAGTTTTAAATATAAACGGGCCTGGTGCGCACCCCCACCCAGAACCCAAATATATCAGAGGGAGGCGCTGAGAGGTCAGACCTTCCTTTTGATATATAGCAACATTGTCCAATCAGAACACGTATCATTTTGTGATGTGACGCAGAGGCGTACTAGGAGCAATCGAGAACCCAACAAGTGTTGTTGTCGTGCGGATGTCTGCAAAACATTAGCCACACTGGAACTCCCATTAACGCTTCACATTCTGCTGCAAGGACAAGGCAGCAATGCCTTGGGTGGTGCAGGCATTGTCAGAAAAAAAATTGTACTCAGTCGTGCACGCGAGGGTGCTAGTTTTCCAGTGTGCTCACTGATCCAGCAGATTTATTTCAGGCTCTATTTCTTTTATACAGAAAAAAATACTGGTGTTATGTTACAGGGGTTCAGTAAAATTTTTATAACATGGGACCGGGGGGGGGGGGGGGGGCGATGACGACACCTCAGAAGCAAAAAGGTTGAAAAACCTGTCATGTATCTTACATTATTATATATAACTGTATCCCAACATGCTATACATGACTGCAATAAGATATGACCTGTAACCACCAGCATACCTTACCACCGCGGATGCACTTGCAAGAGACAGGTATATAAGGACAGGTCTCAGGCAAGTGCAGCATTCCAGAGCTGTGAAATAAAGGTGCAGGTCCAGAGTGACCTTCACGCAACAACATGCCTCGTGTGATCAGATGAAAACTACAATGCGGGAGACAATTGGGAGGACTTTATAGAAAGGCTCCAGCAAAGCTTTGTAACCAAAGACTGGTTAGGCGACGATACAGCAGACAAGAGAAGAGCCCATCTCTTGACCAGCTGTGGCTCGTAAACATACGCTTTAATGAAGGATCTGTTGGCACCTGAGAAACCAGCAAGCAAGTCATTTGAAGAATTGAGCACACTGGTAAGAGACCACCTGAAGCCAGCGAGCAGCCTACACATGGCCAGACACAGGTTCTACAACTACAACTACAGACGCTATGTGGGCCAGAGTATACCCGACTTCGGAGGTTGTTTATGTGAGTTCTCCGATGAACTGAGGAGAGAAATGCTGAGAGACTTTTTCATTGAAGGAATAGGCCACGCAGGCATATTCCGAAAGCTCATAGAGACCAAGAACCTGACCTTAGAGGCAGCAGCACTGGTTGTACAGACATTCTTGGTAGGGGAAGAAGAAACGAGGTTGATTTACAATGCAGGTACGACAACTAACAAAATAATGGAACAAGGAGTTCACAGCATTAGAAAAGCTGCTACCCCCACACACAGACAAAACCGGCAGAACAGGCTTTCGACAGCAAGCAGTGGCAACAGAAGCCATCAAGGGCCACAGGAACGGCCGTTCACACCTCATCAACCCACAATGAGAGCAATCAACTACAAACTGAGAGAAGCTCAAGAGAGATCAGCCAGACGCAGCTCATTCTTTGCAAGCAGTCTGTGCTGGAGGTGTGGGGGTGGGCACTCGTCAAGGGAATGTCGATTTCAGCAGGCTGTTTGCAGGAACTGTGAATATACAGGGCATTTGGCCCGCATGTGCAAAAAAACCGGCAGCTCGGCTGGTATACGAATCGGATGGGTCGGAAAGCGGACCAGAAGAGGGTGGGGACAGTACCCGGGACACTAATGTACAGTGGGTCAACATGATCAATGGCCGCTGCTCCTACGACAGGACGCCTCCTATAATGATGAGGGTCCTACTCAACGGGATATCTGTCAACATGGAGCTGGATACAGGAGCGAGTCAATCTCTCATGGGCGCTCAACAATTTGAACAACTGTGGCCGCATAAAAGACAGACCAAAACTCACAAGGGTCGACACCAAACTAAGGACTTATACCAAAGAAATCGTACCAGTCCATGGCAGCGCCATGCTCTCTGTCACACACAAAAGGGACAGTGAACCGACTTCCCCTGTGGATTGTCCCTGGAGAACTCCAGCACTGCTGGGGAGAAGCTAGCTGGCAAAACTAAAATCGAAATGGGATGATGTCCATGCCATGTCATTAGCAGAACGGACCTCCTGCTCAACAGTTATAAAGCGATTTGAACATCTCTTTCAGCCAGGTGTGAGCACTTTCAAAAGGGGCCAAAGTCAAAATCTACATCACACAGGATGCTAGACCGGTCCATCACAAGGCCAGAGCTGTACCCTATGTGATGAGGGAAAAGATTGAACACGAACTAGACAGGCTTCTGCGGGAAGGCATTATATCACCTGTGGAATTTAGCGACTGGGCAAGTCCCATTGTCCCAGTCATGAAGCCTGATGGATCCGTACGAATCTGTGGGGACTACAAATCTACCATAAACAGAGTCTCCCTACAGGACCAGTACCCGCTGCCAAGAGCGGAGGACTTATTTGCCACATTGGCTGGAGGTAAACTTTTCTCAAAATTAGACCTCACATCTGCGTATATGACGCAAGAATTGACCGAGGAAACTAAGCTACTCACCACCATCAACACACATCGAGGTCTTTTCATGAGCAATCGATGCTCATTCGGCATCAGGTCGGCAGCTGCCATATTCCAGCGCAACATGGATAGTCTGCTCAAGTCCATCCCGAGGACGGTTGTATTTCAAGACGACATACTTATCACGGGCAGGGACACCGACTCCCATCTCCGTAATTTGGAGGAAGTACTAAAGCGGTTGGATCGGGTAGGGCTGCGAGTCAAGAAATCCAAGTGTCTGTTTCTCGCACCCGAGATTGAATTTTTGGGCAGAAGGATTGCCGCTGATGGAATCCGCCCAACAGAGTCCAAAACAGAAGCAATTCGCCTGGCACCCAGGCCCTGGAATGTCTCAGAACTGCGCGCCTTTCTCGGGCTACTCAATTACTTTGGGAACTTTATGCAGAACTTAAGCACGCTGCTGGAGCCTCTCCACGTGCTACTAAGGAAGGAGTGCGATTGGTTTTGGGGGGACGCCCAGGTACGCGCCTTCAATAAGGCACGCAACCTTCTGTGTTCCAACAGTGTTTTGACTTTCTTTGACCCAGGTAAAAAGCTAGTTCTCACATGCGATGTGTCAGCGTATGGGGTCGGGTGCGTTTTGCAACATGTCAACAGTGCGGGCAAATTACAACCCATAGCTTATGCCTCCAGGTCACTTTCGCGGGCGGAGCACGGGTACGGAATGGTAGAGAAGGAGGCACTCGTGTGCGTGTACGGTGTCAAAAAGATGCACCAATACCTTTCCGGGGCCCAGTTCGCATTAGAAACCGACCACAAGCCCCTCACGTCCCTCCTATCCGAGAGCAAGGCAATAAACGCCAACGCCTCGGCGCGAATTCAACGGTGGGCACTCATGTTGGCGTCCTACGACTATACCATAAGGCACAGACAACTGTGCCGACGCGCTCAGCAGGCTACCCCTGGCGACCACGGAAGGGTCTGACAAACAGGACTGTGAGATAGTCATGGCAATCAATGCCTTTGAGTCCACAGGTTTGCCCATGACGACTCGCCAAATCAGAGCCTGGACGGCCAGCAACCCCACGTTATCCTTAGTAAAAAGATGTGTCCTAACCGGTGACTGGGCAGAGGCTTGCGATGCCTGCCCCGAGGAATTAAAACCCTTTCACAGGCGCATGCATGAGCTATCACTGCAAGCAGACTGCCTGATGTGGGACAGCCGAGTAGTTATACTCTGCGAGGCAGAGAGGCATTTGTCCGGGAGCTCCACCGCGAGCATCCGGGGATTGTTCTCATGAAGGCCATAGCCAGATCCCACGTCTGGTGGCCTGGTATTGACGCAGACTTGGAGCTCTGCGTCCGAAGATGCACCATTTGTGCCCAACTCAGCAATGCCCCCAGGGAGGCTCCACTGAGCCCCTGGCCTACCAAACCGTGGTCGCGGGTGCACGTAGACGATGCGGGCCCATTTATGGGCAAAATGTTTCTCGTAGTTGTAGATGCATTTTCAAAGTGGATCGAATGCACCATTTTAAACTCGAGCACAACCTCCACCACTGTGGAGTGCCTCGCAACCATGTTTGCAACGCACGGAATCCCTGACATATTAGTCAGTGACAATGGTCCGTGCTTCACTAGCGCAGAATTCCAAGACTTTATAATTGACCACGGCATAAATCACGTCAAGACGGCACCGTTCAAGCTGGCCTCCAACGGCCAGGCGGAGAGAGCAGTGCAAATCATTAAACAAGGCATGCTTAAAATCCAAGGTCCCACGCTGCAGGGTCGCCTGTCGCGACTGCTGTTGGCATACAGATCTCGTCCGCATCACTGACTGGGATCCCCCCGCGCAACTATTGATGAAAAGAACTTTAAAAACAAGGCTATCATTAATCCTCCCAGACATGCACGAAATCGTTGAGGCAAAGCGCCGTAAGCTGACTGACTACCATCACAGAAATTCGAGGGGGAGATGGAATGAGATAGGGGACAAAGTGTTTATACTAAACTATGGCAGGGGTCCCAAATGGCTTGCAGGGACAGTAACGGGCAAGGAAGGAAACAGGCTACTGGTAGTACAAATGGACAATGGCAAAACCTACCGGAGGCATGTAGACCAAGTCAAAAGCAGATTTACCAACAGCACTGCGGAACCAGAGGCAGACTACAATGTGGAACTCGCACCACACCTGGTGGACAGACAGTGGGAACAACCTGAGAAAAGGGCAATCCCAACAGACAGCCCAGGCGAGTCAACAACAATCACACCAATCGAAACAGACAGCCCAGGCGACATACCAGCAACCACACCCAAAGAAAAACAGACACCAAGGCAAACAACTGAACCACAACTCAGACGCTCCACGCGAGAGCGTAGACCACCTGAGAGACTGAACCTATAAAGACAATAAGACCTTGGGGGAGGGTGATGTCATGTATCTTACATTATTATATATAACTGTATCCCAACATGCTATACACGACTGTAATAAGATATGACCTGTAACCACCAGTATACCTTACCACCGGGGTGCACTTGCAAGAGACAGGTATATAAGCACAGGTCTCCGGCAAGTGCAGCATTCCAGAGCTGTGAAATAAAAAGGTGCAGGTCCAGTGTGACCTTGACTTCACTACATGCCTCGTGTGAATCTGTACTGAGGGGACAGGACTTTACAAAACCCTCATCTAATCCTTTTAGAATCCCCAAAACAGCAATCATTTCACCTCTTAACCTTCTCTTTTCCAGTGAGAACATGCTCAACTCACGTAATCGGTCCTCATAATCCAATCTCTCCATCCTCTCAATCATTCTGGTTGCTCTCTTCCATATCCTTTCAATAGCTGCAATATTCTTTTTGTACTGTGGCAACCACAACTGTACACTGTATTCTAAGTGCAATTGCACGAATGATTTATAAAGTAACAGGATTACCTCACAATTTTGATGCAGTATTGATCTTTTAGAAACATAGAAACATAGAAAATAGGTGCAGGAGCAGGCCATTCAGCCCTTCTAGCCTGCACCGCCATTCAATGAGTTCATGGCTGAACATGAAACTTCAGTACCCCCTTCCTGCTTTCTCGCCATACCCCTTGATCCCCAGAGTAGTAAGGACTTCATCTAACTCTCTTTTGAATATATTTAGTGAATTGGCCCCAACCACTTTCTGTGGCAGAGAATTCCACAGGTTCACCACTCTCTGGGTGAAGAAGTCTCTCCTCATCTCGGTCCCAAATGGCTAACCCCTTATCCTTAGACTGTGACCCCTGGTTCTGGACTTCCCCAACATTGGGAACATTCTTCCTGCATCTAACCTGTCTAAACCCGTCAGAATTTTAAACGTTTCTGTGAGGTCCCCTCTCATTCTTCTGAACTCCAGTGAATACAAGCCCAGTTGATCCAGTCTTTCTTGATAGGTCAGTCCCACCATCCCGGGAATCAATTTGGTGAATCTTCGCTGCACTCCCTCAATAGCAAGAATGTCCTTCCTCAAGTTAGGAGACCAAAATTGTACACAATACTCCAGGTGTGGCCTCACCAAGGCCCTGTACAACTGTAGCAACACCTCCCTGCCCCTGTACTCAAATCCCCTCGCTATGAAGGTCAACATGCCATTTGCTTTCTTAACCGCCTGCTGTACCTGCATGCCAACCTTCAATGACTGATGTACCATGACACCCAGGTCTCGTTGCACCTTCCTTTTTCCTAATCTGTCACCATTCAGATAATAGTCTGTCTCTCTGTTTTTAACCACCAAAGTGGATAACCTCACATTTATCCACATTATACTTCATCTGCCATGCATTTGCCCACTCACCTAACCTATCCAAGTCACTCTGCAGCCTCATAGCATCCTCCTCGCAGCTCACACTGCCACCCAACTTAGTGTCATCCGCAAATTTGGAGATACTACCTTTAATCCCCTCATCTAAATCATTAATGTACAATGTAAACAGCTGGGGCCCCAGCACAGAACCTTGCGGTACCCCACTAGTCACTGCCTCCATTCTGAAAAGTACCCATTTACTCTTACTCTTTGCTTCCTGTCTGACAACCAGTTCTCAATCCACGTCAGCACACTAACCCCAATCCCATGTGCTTTAACTTTGCACATTAATCTCTTGTGTGGGACCTTGTCGAAAGCCTTCTGAAAGTCCAAATATACCACATCAACTGGTTCTCCTTTGTCCACTTTACTGGAAACATCCTCAAAAAATTCCAGAAGATTTGTCAAGCATGATTTCCCCTTCACAAATCCATGCTGACTTGGACCTATCATGTCACCATTTTCCAAATGCGCTGCTATGACATCCTTAATAATTGATTCCATCATTTTACCCACTACTGAGGTCAGGCTGACCGGTCTATAATTCCCTGTTTTCTTTCTCCCTCCTTTTTTAAAAAGTGGGGTTACATTGGCTACCCTCCACTCCATAGGAACTGATCCAGAGTCAATGGAATGTTAGAAAATGACTGTCAATGCATCCGCTATTTCCAAGGCCACCTCCTTAAGTACTCTGGGATGCAGTCCATCAGGCCCTGGGGATTTATCGGCCTTCAATCCCATCAATTTCCCCAACACAATTTCCCGACTAATAAAGATTTCCCTCAGTTCCTCCTCCCTACTAGACCCTCTGACCCCTTTTATATCCGGAAGGTTGTTTGTGTCCTCCTTAGTGAATACTGAACCAAAGTACTTGTTCAATTGGTCTGCCATTTCTTTGTTCCCCGTTATGACTTCCCCTGATTCTGACTGCAGGGGACCTACGTTTGTCTTTACTTTTTCTCTTTACATATCTATAGAAACTTTTGCAATCCGCCTTAATGTTCCCTGCAAGCTTCTTCTCGTACTCCATTTTCCCTGCCCTAATCAAACCCTTTGTCCTCCTCTGCTGAGTTCTAAATTTCTCCCAGTCCCCAGGTTCGCTGCTATTTCTGGCCAATTTGTATGCCACTTCCTTGGCTTTAATACTATCCCTGATTTCCCTAGATAGCCACGGTTGAGCCACCTTCCCTTTTTTATTTTTACGCTAGACAGGAATGTACAATTGTTGTAATTCATCCATGCGGTCTCTAAATGTCTGCCATTGCCCATCCACAATCAACCCCTCAAGTATCATTCGCCAATCTATCCTATCCAATTCACGCCTCATACCTTCAAAGTTACCCTTCTTTAAGTTCTGGACCATGGTCTCTGAATTAACTGTATCATTCTCCATCCTAATGCAGAATTCCACCATATTATGGTCACTCTTCCCCAAGGGGCCTCACACAATGAGATTGCTAATTAGTCCTCTCTCATTACACAACACCCAGTCTAAGATGGCCTCCCCCCTAGTTGGTTCCTCGACATATTGGTCTAGAAAACCATCCCTTATGCACTCCAGGAAATCCTCCTCCACTGTATTGCTTCCAGTTTGGTTAGCCCAATCTATGTGCATATTAAAGTCACTCATTATAACTGCTGCACCTTTATTGCATGCACCCCTAATTTCCTGTTTGATGCCCTCCCCAACATCACTACTGTTTGGAGGTCTGTACACAATTCCCACTAACGTTTTTTGCCCTTTGGTGTTCTGCAGCTCTACCCATATAGATTCCACATCATCCAAGCTAATGTCTTTCCTAACTATTGCATTAATCTCCTCTTTAACCAGCAATGCTACCCCACCTCCTTTTCCTTTTATTCTATCCTTCCTGAATGTTGAATACCCCTGGATGTTGAGTTCCCAGCCCTGATCATCCTGGAGCCACGTCTCCGTAATCCCAATCACATCATATTTATTAACATCTATTTGCACAGTTAATTCATCCACCTTATTGCGGATACTCCTTGCATTAAGACACAAAGCCTTCAGGCTTGTTTTTTTAACACCCTTTGTCCTTTTAGAATTCTGCCGCACAGTGGCCCTTCCTATTCCCCGCCCCGGGCCTCTCCGCCCCCCACCCCCCCCCCCCCCACCCATCTCCCCTCCGTCTCCTGCCTCTGCCTCCCTTTGTCTCCCTGCATTGGTTCCCATCCCCCTGCCATATTAGTTTAACTCCTCCCCAACAGCACTAGCAAACACTCCCCGTAGACATTGGTTCCGGTCCTGCCCAGGTGCAGACCATCCGGTTTGTACTGGTCCCACCTCCCCCAGAACCGCTTCCAATGCCCCAGGAATTTGAATCCCTCCCTGCTGCACCACTGCTCAAGCCACGTATTCATCTGTGCTATCCTGCGATTCCTACTCTGACTAGCACGTGGCACTGGTAGCAATCCCGAGATTACTACTTTTGAGGTCCTACTTTTTAAATTTAGCTCCTAGCTCCTTAAATTCGTTTCGTAGGACCTCAATCCCTTTTTTTTTTTTACCTATGTCGTTGGTACCAATGTGCACCACGACAACTGGCTGTTCTCCCTCCCATTTCAGAATGTCCTGCACCCGCTCCGAGACATCCTTGACCCTTGCACCAGGGAGGCAACATACCATCCTGGAGTCTCGGTTGCGGCCGCAGAAACGCCTATCTATTCCCCTCACCATTGAATCCCTATCACTATCGCGCTCCCACTCTTTTTCTTGCCCTCCTGTGCAGCAGAGCCAGCCACGGTGCCATGAACTTGGCTGCTGCTGCCCTCCCCTGATGAGTCATCCCCCCCCAACAGTACTCAAAACGGTGTAGCTGTTTTGCAGGCGGATGACCACAGGGGACCCCTGCACTACCTTCCTTGCACTGCTCTTCCTGCTGGTCTTCCATTCCCTATCTGGCTGTGGACCCTTCTCCTGCGGTAAGACCAACTCACTACACGTGATACTCACGTCATTCTCAGCATCGTGGATGCTCCAGAGTGAATCCACCCTCAGCTCCAATTCCGCAACGCGGACCGTCAGGAGCTCGAGGCGGATACACTTCTCACACACGTAGTCGTCAGGGACACTGGAAGTGTCCCCGAGTTCCCACATGGCAGGAGGAGCATATCACGTGACCGAGCTCTCCTGCCATGCCTTAACCCTTAGATACCCTTAAATTGGTAATAATAATGTTACAGTTCACTTACTGATATAAAAAATGAAAAGAAAAGCTACTCACCAATCACCAGCCAATCACTTACCCCATTGGCTGTGACGTCACCTTTTGATTCCTTTCTACTTCTATTTTGCTTTCTCTCCCGCTGTAGCTGCACCGGTACACCTTTTATAGGCCGCTCCGATGCTGCTCCCACCTCTTGCCAACTGCCGCTGGTACTCGAGCTCCCGCTGGGCCTTTTATAGGCCGCTCCGACGCTGCTCCCACCTCTCGCCAACTGTCGCTGGTACTCGAGCTCCCGCTGGGCCTTTTATAGGCTGCTCCGACGCTGCTCCCACCTCTCGCGAACTGCCGCTGGTACTCGAGCTCCCGCTGGGCCTTTTATAGGCCGCTCCGACGCTGCTCCCACCTGTCGCCAACTGCATCTCGATATCTAATTTGCTTTACTCACTTTCAAACTTCATTACGATAGCTTCAGCTGATTGTCAGTCAGAATCCCCAGATCTCTTATTCTTCAAAGTGACTCAACCTGGGCCTTTGGGGGCGACACCAAACTACAAAGAGCTGAACTTGGGCAACTTGCACTAACATGGGATGCTGGGTACACACGGTTTATATTGGCAGGGAAAAAGAACAGATCATTAGCAACGCTGTCGAGCTAGAAATTGGCCAGCTTTGCACACGTTTTTTCGGCGATAATTCGCCTTTTTTGACGGAAAAAGGCGTTCACCTAAATTGGCCAAAGTTTGCGCCAACGGTTTTGAAATACCGCTGAAAAGCGACCGCCGTCGTGCAAGATGAAAAAAGTGCTATCGCTTTAAATTGGCCATTCGCCGTACCCGTATTCTGGGTGAAAAAAAAACCGCCTGAGGAAAGCCTGCGTTGCAGCCCCAGAAACAGCAAGTAGTATGAAGATCTGCAAAAAAGAAACTTAAAGTTTTTATTTTTAAAATTCTTTCAGCGATTTGCTAGTTAAGTGTCACGAATGTTTTGCGATTTAAAAAAATTTTTGTTTTGCAATTTTTGGGGTTGATTTCCCCTTTTTAGCGGTAATCGGCCTCGGACTAAAGTTGGCGAGGTCCGCGGTTTCAACCGCGAATCCTTGTGCAACGCTGATTTTTACCGTCGGCCGCATTTTTTTGGCCAATTTTAGGCCTTTAAAAAAAAAAGTGGTATTTTTAATGAAAAATGCCAAAAAAATACCATCTCCAAAAGACCGATTTCTAATCCATGCATGCATTTTATATGGGCACAACAGCATGTCCAAAAGATCTTAAAAGGGCATTGCTTCTGCAATTCTTACATTGGTCAGATGGGAATAGGACTGCTATGTTAAAAGGGTTAAGTTGGTTTGAAACCAGTTTTCAAAAGAAATTGAATTTAATACAAGTTAAATCAACCCATGAGAATATCATCTTTCAGGTGTTTTTTTATTTTGAAGTTGTTTATTTTTAAACAATGTGCATAATATAATAAAACATTTTAAGAAATGAAACTAGATAAAATGGACAGATTGAAGGAAGACAGGACAAAGATGGGGACAAAAGGAGAAAGTAATCCTACTGGCAATAGAAACAGTACAATAATTTTGCATTTAATACTTTACAAGTTTGTTAGTGTGTCAATACAGTACTTATTTGGCACATACATTTTAATAGCTGTAAAAACTACAGCTGGGGCAATAACTATGATGTGAACCCTTTTCAATACATTCTATGATAGCATCGTGAATTTGGGTTCAAAATCATTGCATGCCAGTTATCAGCATAATCAAAAATTATCCATCTTAAAATTCTTACAACTGGGGTTCACAAATTATTGTAGTACAAAGTAGCTTAATGCACAGAGGGGAAAAAAATCAGGCCTGAACATATTTTAAGTAGGATTAGATTAAATAACTTACAATGATGTTCACAAAAAAAGATACAATTGGCGGTGTTTAATAAATTTCTCAAAAAAGGGTCTGTGCACATCCGTTGACAGTGTAGTATCTTATTAAATTGCTGTTTGCTAAAGTTAAATGTCACAGCCTGCAAGCATCAAGCAGGTAATATATAGCAGCATAATTAAAAATACATTTGAAATATTGCATAGTGTGTTCTGGTACCTCAAAAGATCCAGTACTTCAAACTGCGATTTCGCATTTATCAACGTGATATTTTCTGGAATCAGTCCATGAGCCAGGTCAACAATCTTAGGATTCTTGGAATAATGGCCCAATAGACTGGGTAGTGTGCAGAACTCTTATCCAGAGCTCTCAGTACACAATCCCACTCATTTGTAAGTCAGTTGCCCTTGTGTGCAAATTTTGCTGGTTCTTGGTTGGCCTACTAAATGAGAGTTGCACCCTATGGTGGAGGGGATGGACTGAGACGTAGCCCACCCTTAAAAGCACAGGTTGGCTGATGTGCACCAACATAATTGGTGGTTCTGTTGTCATTCTGGATCCAGCTGGCTCTTAGTCATGGCTGAAGGACATCAGCACAATTAACAATATTTTTTATAGGTATGGTTTATAAATTCAGCTCCTCTCATCAGCAAGTAGTTGCTATCTGCAGTTCCTTAAAAATTACCTCAAAGCTACAAATATTATTTTACGAATAAAGTCCCACCCATGAAAGTTACAGCTGATCTGACTTAAGATCAGTCTTGAGTACTTCGATCTGTGGCATCTTTTTAAATTGTGAAAGAACAGCTGTAACTCTAAGCTCAAGGCAAAGCCGTTTTCTATAAAACATTATATAATATAATCAAGGTTATCCAAAATGATTTATCATCCCTGCTTCACCTAATAATGTTGGATCAATCTATACATCTTTTCTGCTATAAACACATTTTCTTCAGCCACTGCTGTGTATTGGTTTTTGCCAGTGTACTGACTGTTCAGTAACATTTAATGTACAAAATGCCACAAGTATTTGCACTTGCTCAAGCTCAATGTTTCAGTTCCACTTAATGTGTTCCTAAATAGTAAATCAACCTGATTAATAATGGTGTTCAATCTCCTTCAACAGGACATGAGGCCTGTAGCAGGCATCTGGTTGCCAGGTCCGCAGGTCAACTAGGACCCGATTCAACTTCTGCATCCAAAGGTTGCGTTCATCCTTGGTGTCAGCAGACAGCCAGTTCCTGGAGTTGGGGGAAAAATTGTTAAGATTGTGTTAATAAAGTCATAATGAAATATTTAAACTGCACATCATTATTCCATTCTTTTATTGTAATTCAAACAAGTTTACATTCAATCACTTTTAGCTTTGCCTTCGTTTCTCTCAGCAGATCTAGTCAATTTTCCCTCACCCTATCCACTTAGTGCTTTAGCTACCTCCAAATACGAAAATCACCCCCCCCCCCCCAATTTCCGACATAGGGAAAATGCTTAACCAACAGGAGTCATAGTAAATGGATTATGGAAAATATGCTTAATTGTAGCATCAATATAAATATAAAGCAGAGTACGACGGAGTACAAATACAACATGTTAGTAAAGCATATAGCACAATGTTGTTAGCATGATACCTGGAAGTTAATGATTGCAACAGCCTATAAGAACATAAGAATTAGGAGAAGGAGTCGGCAATGCATATTGCCCATCGAGCCTGCTCTGCCATTCAATAAGATTATGGCTGATCTTCAACCCCAACTCTACTTTCCTGCCCTACCACCATATCCCTCGATTCGAGTCCAAAAATCTATCTCAGTCTTGAATATACTCAACAATTCAGCATCCATAGCCCTTTGGGATAGAGAATTACAAGGATTCACAACCCTCAATGAAGAAATTCCTCCTCATCTCAGTCTTAAAAGACCAGGCCCTTATCCTGAGACTATGCCCCCTAGTTCTAGATTCTCCCACCAGGGGAAACAACCTCTCAGCATGTATCCTGTCTTTTGTGTTCCTAACACAGATGAGGCTGCACACAGGGAGGCTAAAATAACAGTGACCTCAGTCTTTAATAAGGAGTGAGGAACAAGCCTTAGAGGCCGGCTTATATACAGTGCTCCCAAGGGGTGCTGGGATCCCTTGGGACTTCAGGGGATGAGCTTCCTGGTGGCGGAACATGGGAGTGCATGCTTTACAGATACACATCACTCTCTCTCTCCTCCCCGCCCCCCACCAAAGTAAAAGTGAAAACTATTTACAAGGTGAGGCAGTCGGGAGCCTTTCTTTCCCTGGGGGACAGCCTTGGTACAAATGACTCTTCTGGTGTGTTGGCTGTGTCCTCGCTGGGCTGGTGTGTTGTTGGCCCTGTAGGGCTGCTAGGTGAGCCTGGCCTTGCTGGGCTGTTGGGCGTGATGGGTTCAATTTTCTGGTCCGACGTGGTCGTTCATACTTTGGGGGTGTGTTGTGGGCTCGAAAAAGGTGGTGTCTGCTGTGGGTTGTTCAGGGCAGTCTGTGAACCGCAGCCTCGTTTGGGCCAGGTGCTTTGTGCAAATTTGTCTATTGTCTAGTTTGACTACAAACATCCTATTCCCTTCTTTAGCTATCACCGTGCCTGCAATCCACTTGGGACCATGTCCATAGTTTAGCACATACACAGGGTAATTCAGATCAATTTCCCGTGACACAGTGGCACGACCATCGTTTACATTTTGATGCTGCCGCCTGCTCTCTACCTGATCATGCAGGTTGGGGTGAACCAGCGAGAGTCTGGTTTTAAGTGTCCTTTTCATGAGTAGCTCAGCCGGGGGCACCCGTGAGCGAGTGGGATCTTGTGCGGTAGCTGAGCAGTACTCGGGACAGGCAGGTTTGGAGTGAGCCTTCTGTGACTCGTTTAAGGCTCTGTTTGATGGTTTGTACTGCCCGCTCTGCCTGCCCATTGGAGGCTGGTTTAAACGGTGCCGAGGTGACATGTTTGATCCCATTGCAGATCATGAATTCTTTAAATTCGGCACTGGTGAAACGTGGCCGTTGTCACTGACCAGTATGTCAGGCAGGCTGTGGGTGGCAAACATGGCCCTCAGGCTTTCAATGGTGGCGGTGGCGGTGCTTCCCGACATTATTTCCCATTCAATCCATTTTGAAAAAGCATCCACCACCACCAGGAACATTTTACCGAGAAACGGGCCCTCATAGTCGACATGGATCTTCGACCATGGTCTGGAGGGCCAGGACCACAAACTTAGTGGTGCCTCTCTGGGCGCGTTGCTCAACTGAGCACATACGCTGCATTGCCATACACAGGACTCTAAGTCAGAGTCGATACCGGGCCACCACACCTGGGATCTGGCTATCGCTTTCATCATTACTATACCCGGGTGTGTGCTGTGAAGATCCGAGATGACAGTCTTCCTGCCCTTTTTTGGTAGCACCACGCGGTTACCCCACAACAGGCAGTCTGCCTGAATGGACAGCTCGTCCTTTCGCCGCTGGAACGGCTTGATTGGCTTTTGCATTTCAACGGGGATGCTGGCCCAGCTCCCATGCAGTACACAGTTTTTTTTACTAGGGACAGCAGAGGATCTTGGCTGGTCCAAATCCTAATCTGGCGGGCCGTGACAGGTGAATTTATCATTTTCAAATGCTTTCATGACCATCAAGTCTGCGGGCTGCGCCACCATCAACAAGTTTGCAGGCTGCACCATTTCTACCCCCGTGGTGGGCAATGGTAGCCGACTTGAGAGAATCCACACAGTTCTCGGTGCCTGGCCTGTGGCAGATGGTTGTACGCTGATAGCACGAGTGCCCACCTTTGTAAGCAGGCTGAGGCATTAGTATTTATCCCCTTGTTTTCAGCGAACAGGTATGTGAGGGGCCTGTGATCGGTTTCCAGCTCAAATTTGAGGCCAAACAGGTACTGATGCATTTTCTTTACCCCGAACACACACGCTAATGCCTCTTTCTCAATCATGCTGTAAGCCCTCTCGGCCTTAGACAAGCTTCTGGAAGCATAGGAGACAGGTTGCAACTTCCCCGTAACGTTAGCTTGTTGTAATACACACCTGACTCCGTACGACAACGTGTCACATGCTAGCACAAGTCTTTTACACGGGTTATACGAGCAGCTTGTTGGAGCATAAAATGTTTCTGGCTTTCTCAAGTGCATGCTTTACAGATACACAACACTGTCAATCCCCCTCAGAATTTTATATGTTTCAATGAGATCTCTTTTCATTCTTCTAAATTCCAAAGAGTGTCGGCCTAATCTACCCAATCTCTCCTCATATGACAACCCTCGCATCCCAGGGATTTGTCTAATGAACCTTCATTGCACTGCCTCTAAGGCAAGTATATCCTTCCTCAGATAAGGAGATCAAAACTATGCACAATACAAGTACAAGTTTAGCAAGCCCGGTCCCCATATCCCTCAATTTCCCTAAGGTCCAAAAATCTATCCATCTCAGCCTTGAATATACTCAACGACTCAGCATCCATAGCCCTTTCGGGTAGAGAATTCCAAAGATTCACAACCCTGAGTGAAGAAATTCCTCCTCATCTCAGTCTTAAATCGATTCCTTATCCTGAGACTCTGCCCCTAGTTCTAAACTCTTTAACCTCTCAGCATCTACCCTGTCAAGCCCTCTAAGAATTTTACATGTTTCAATGAGATCACCTCTTATGCTTCTAAACTCGAGAGTATAAGCCCTATCTACTTAATCTCTTCTCATAGGACAACCCTCTCACCTCAGGGATCAATCTAGTGAACCTTTGTTGAACTGCCTCTAAGGCAAGTATATCCTTCGTTATATAATGAGACCAAAACTGTACACAGTACTCCAGGTGTGGTCTCACCAAAGCCCTGTATAATTGGAGCAAGACTTCCTTACTCTTGTACTCCAACATTCTAGCAATAAAGGCCAACATGCTATTTGCCTTCCTAAGTGCTTGCTGTACCTGCATGCTAACTCTGTGTTTCTTGTACTAGGAGACCCAAGTCTCTCTGAACACCAACATTTAATCGTTGCTCACCATTTAAAAAAATATTGTTTTTATATTCTGCCTATTAAAGTTAATAACCTCACATTTCCCCACATTATAATCCAACTGCGACCTTATTGCCCACTCACTTAACATGCTATATCCCTTTGCAGGCTCTTTGCATCCTCCTGACAGCTTATGGGCTATATAATATTACACAAAACAATGTTATGTAAAACTCAATTTTCTTTGTTGCAAATTTTGCGGTAAGGAATGAGTCCAATTTGAAACCACACACCATCGATACTCAATACTGCTATTTGCTCCACATCTCTTCGACTGTGGCTCACAGCAGATTTGCTGCATCATGTGCATTTGATTTCCCGTCATATACACATAATGTTGGCAGAGCTGGGATCGAGTGATGTTCCCTCTCCTTCTCTTGTTCTCCAGTAAAAGGAAGGGAATAGTATTAAAAGATGGGGTTATCCCAGCTTCCACACTGCAAGTGAAAGGGTTCTATTAAAATAGAAGTATTTAGTAGAACGATTAGTCCTAATTTTTGTTTCCTCTTCCATGGCCCACAGCAGAATGAGTGAACTCAGAAGCTCACTGTTCAAGACAGGACAGACAAATGCAGACCAATGCCCCATCACTCAATGGTGTAGCATTCCTGATAGAAGCCCTGAAGAAAGACAGGTTGGATCGTGACCGGAACAAAAGTTAGTAATAGGACGAGTAGGCCATTCAGCACCTTTAACCTGCTCCGCCATTTAATTAGATCATGGTTGATCTATGCCTCAACTCCATTTATCCACCATAACTTCAGATCACTTGATATGCTTACCTAACAAAAATCTAGCGATCTGTCTTGAAAGCTCTAATTGTCCCAATATCCACAGCCTTTTAGGGAAAGAGATTTCTGGATTTCTACTACTGTGTGAAAAAGTGCTTCCTGATTTGCCTCCTAAATGGCCAAGCTCTAATTTTAAACGTTTATGGGGGAGAAATTGGGCTCCTTTGCGCCTCCCGGGGGCGGCTGGGCATGGCCTTTCAACACGGCAGCACTGCACAGCCCATTGTGCAGCATTGCACAGCTACCGTCCCGCTTGTTGCCTTTTGTGCTCCAGGAAGGAAGTGGAGCGCTTGATTTAGCCCCAAATGGGGCGCTCCCGAATTTCTCCCCCTTTGTCCCTTGTTCTGCATTCTCCCACCAGAGGAAATAATGTCTCTGTAACTTCCCGATTAAATAGCCTTCAACATTTTGAACTTCTTGATTAAATCACCAATCAACTTTCTAAACTGAAAGGAATGCAAACCAGTTTTATGCAACATTTCCTCATAATTTAACCTTTTAAGCCCAGGTATAATTCGGACAATGCAATACCAAGGCACAGAAATTTCATACAGAACTCTGCCCATCAAAATGGTTGACCCTGTTGCTTACTTGGTAACACAGAGTGTGTTCTTGCACTGACTGACGAGAGTCTCTCGGTCATCTTCTCGCTGAGGTCTTACAGTGATGAGTTCCAAAGTGTGGGGTCGAGCACAGAACTCACGGTTAGCTGGCTCTATTTTTCTGCTCGTACAATTAGCCAGGTTTACACGGCCAAGTGGGTGCTGCAAGTAAATAAAGAGCTGCTTAATCACATCTACATATACACATACATTAGTGCTCAATAAATCTTAAAACCAAATCTCCAAGCAAGATCAGTAAAAATCTGGACAGAACTTAAAATTTAAGACACATTTCTGCTCAATACCATATCTGATCAATATTTGAAAATATGTGTTGTAATCTTAAATTACATAAGTAATTTCACTTTTCTAATACATTTCCACACCATAAATGTAATCATATCTTCAAAATTGACCAAGTTAAATTTGTAAATACTCAGGTCAGGCAGCATCTGTGGAGAGAGAAACAGAATGTTTCAGGTCGACGACCTTTCATCAGTTCTGACTAAAGATCATCGACCTGAAACGTTAACTCTGTTTCTCGCTCCACAGACATGGCCTGATCTGCTGAATATTTTCAGCACTTTGTTTTTATTTCAGATTTACAGAATCTGCAGTATTTTGCTCAAGTTAATTTTATTGCACACTGCAATACAATGGTAAGTGTGGCAGTGTTTCATTGGAGCATACACTTCAAATTGCACATTTTATGCAATGCACTAATCTGGGTGTTAGCTAATTCAAACGATTGCGGCAATTTCTGGTGTTTTCTGTTACTATTTACCAGAATATTTAAATTCAATCTAAAATTTACTAAAGATGGAATCAGAAAATGCAAATCAATCTTTTTTTTATAAAGTGAAAGCTTGGAACTTGTAGTTCAGGAGAATTGAAAAAGGAAATGAGAGGCAAAGAGTGTGTATGATCAGGCAATATAAAAGGAATCGCTAAAGTCTTTTATAAAGAGTAAAACTTAAAAGACAAGGAACAATCAAAGGTGAAAATACTCAACTAGAAGAGGGCTAATTTCAGTGAGTTGTAAAGGCCCAGGTGGATTGGAATCAAAGATTGGAAGATAAAACACTAAATGAGCAATGGGAGGCCTTCAAGGAGGAAGATAGTTCGCGTAAAGACTAAACACATTCCTATGAGGGGGAAAGAAAGAGCATCAAAAGCTAGAGTTCCATGGATGACTAAAGATAAGAGATTAAAATGAAACAGAATAAGGAAACTTATGATAAACGTCAGGCTCATAATACAGTAAAGAATCAAGAAGAATGCAGAAGTGCAGAGGAGAATTGAAAAAGGAAATAAGAGAGGCAAAGAGAGTAAAGATTATCAGGTAACATAAAATGAATCACTCAAGTCTTTTATAGAGTGAAAGGGTGGGAAGGAAAATTAGGGACCAAAAAGAAAATCTTCTTATGGAGGTAGGACATGGCTGAGGTACTAAATGAGCACTTTGCATCTGTTTTCAGAAGAGGTTGCTGCCAATGTCACAGTAAAAGGAGAAGATAGAAAAATTGGACACGGTAAAAATAAAAAGATACTTAAAAGGTTGGTATCACCTGGTCCAGATGGGATGCCTCCTAGCTTGCCGAGGGAAGAAAGTAAGGGTGGAAATAGCAGAGGCTCTGGCCACAATCTTACAATCTTCCTTGAAATGGGAGTAGTGCAAGCATTGCACCTATGTTCAAAAAACAGGAAGAGGGATAAATCCGGTAACTACAGGCCCATCAGCTTAATGTCAGTGGTGGGCAAATTTTTAGACAATAATCCAGGACAAAACTAATTGTCACTTGGAAAAACATAGATTAATAAATGACATAGGTGCATGGATTTGTTAAAGGCAAATTGTGTCTGACAAACTTGATTTGAGTTCTTTGATGACATAACAGAGAGGGTTGATGAGGGTAAAGTGGTTGATTGGTGTATATGAACTTTCAAAAAGGCATTTGATAAAGTGCCATATAATAGACTTGTTAGCAAAAGTGAAGCCCGAAGCCCATGGGATTAAAGAGGCAGTGGCAACATGGATACAAAATTGGCTAAGGGACAGAAAGCAAAGAGTAGAGGTGAATGAGTGTACCCCAGGGATCGGCATTAGGACTACTGCTCTTTTTGATATATAATAATGATGTGGGTTTGAGTATACAGGGCATCATTTCAAAGTTTATAGATGAAATAAACCTCATAAATATAGTAAACAGTGTCGAGGAGAACAGACTTCAGGAAGACATAGACTGGTGAAATGGACACATAGCAGAGGTAATTTAATGCTGAGTTGATGCATTTTGTAGGAATAATGAGGGGCAATATAAACTAAATGCTACAATTTTAAAAGGGGTGCAGGAACAGAGACCTGGGGTGTACATACATAAATCTTTGAAGGTGGCAGGACAAGTTGAGAAGGCTGTTAAAGTAGTATATGGAATCCTTGGCTTTTTAAAACTGAGGCAGAGTACAAAAGCAAGGAAGTTATGTTAAACCTTTATAAAACACTGGTTAGGCTTCAGCTGAAGTATTGTATCCAACTCTGGGCACCACACTAAGAAGTTTGTCAAGGCCTTGGAGAAGAGGTAGAGGAGATTTACTAGAATACTATCAGGGATGTGAGACTTCAGTTATGTGAAGAGACTAGAGAAGCTGAGATTGTGCTCCTTAGAGCAGAGAAGGTTAAGGAGAGATTTAATAGAGGTATTCAAAATTAAGAAAGGTTTTGATAGAGTAAATAAGGAGAAACGACATCCACTGGTAGGAGGATCGGTAACAAGAGAACACAGATTTAAAGTCATTGGCAAAAGAACCAGAGAGGAGATTTTTTTTAAAAGACAGCATGTTGCTGTGATCTGTAATGCACTGCTTGAAAGGGTGGTGGAAATAGATTCAATAGTAACCTTCAAAGGGAACTGGATATTTACTTAAAAAGGAAAAATTTGCAGGGCCAGTGAAAGAGCAAGGGAGTGGGACCAATTGGATAGCTCTTTCAAAGAGCCAGCACGGACACGACGACCAAATAGAATCATACAGCAGAGAAGGAATCTATGAATTATTGGTGTACAATTTAGATAGATTTTTGGAGTCTAGGGGAATCAAGGGATATGGAGATAGAACAGGAAAGTGGAGTTGAGGTCGATGATCAGCTATGATCTTACTGAATGGCGGAGCAGGCTCGATGGGCTGTAGGGCCTATTCCTGTTCCTATTTCTTATGTTCTTAATTTAGGCCATCAGTGGAGATGATGGATGGGGGCATTCGTAGACAGTTCAGGGATAACAGGACAATAACGATGGGTGATTTTTAACTAGGTAATGTATTTGGACAAAGTGGGGAACATTTTTTTCCAGTATGCATCCATGACTGCATCCTAGATCAAGAAGAAAATAAGTATTGCTAATTTAGTTTTGCAAAATGAAGTGGGGCAAATGAAAAAGTAGAACAATTGGGAAAGTGACCACAACACAGTTAGATTCAATGCAAAATAGAAAAGTATAATGAAGAGTCAAACATAAAGGTACTAGGTAGAGTTCAATGAGATATGAATTGTTCCACATCCTCCTCCTCTATCACACTTCCACTATCATTTGTAAAAACTGATGAAAAATATTTAATCTCTCTCCATACTTTCAAACTCCACAACTAGATTTCATCCCTAAGCAGTCCTATGATCTCTTTAGCTATCCTTTTAATATGCTTATAAAATTCCTTACATTTCCTTTTACATCATTCCTTTTCAATAATAACTTGCACTTATATAGTGCCTTCCTCAAAGTAAAACATCCCAAGACGCTTCACAGGAGCGTAATCAGATAAAATTTGACACTGAGCCACACAAGGAGATATTCGGACAGGTGACCAAAAGCTTGATCAAAGAGATAGGGCTAGACTTTCCACTTTGCTGTCTATCCAGCCTTACCGATTACTGGCTCATCGCCCATTTTTTGGATGCCGATTTTCCACTCGGCAATAGGCCAGCGATGTCAAATGGGCGATGCAAAAGGTCAGCGAGGTAACGTTCACCCAATGAATGGCCAGCGATGTGGAAGGCAAAAAAGTTTCCCTAGCAACAGCCTTCTGCGCATGCAATTTAAATTTTTTTCCCGGTTGACAGCATTTTGCGCATTTCGGGAGGTCACGGGTCATCCACACATGTGAAGCCCGATTGTTGGGGGTGGGGGGGGAAAGAGAGCGAGGGAGAGAGAGCGCGAGAGATATATATCGAATTCACGTTTTAAAATGAATATGTCAGCATCAACATCGGATGTGGAGGAGGCTCGCAAAAGGGCCAAGCCCGTCTCAGATGAGACAAACGAGGTCCTCATTCAGGAGGTGCACACAAGGTGGGGCGAGTAAACCCGGGGTGGCAGTGGGAAACCCCCACCCTAGAAGTACAGGAAGACATGGGCCGAGATTTCGGACGTCGTCTTGGCGGCGTCTAATGAAGTGAGGGGGTCCGACCAAGCCGCAAGCGTTGGAACAGCCTGGTCGCGTCAGCAAGAGGAAGTACATATTTTATATTGTATATTATTGTAATTTTAATATTAAATCGCCTGCATTGAAATATATTTTGTACACAGCGAGACACTTTTGTACATTAGCTTCTGACATTGAAGACCTCAATGGAGATTGTATTAGAGAGAGAGATGTTTGTCAATCATCACCTCGTATTCCCGATGTGTTATAACTGTTAAATGTCTTTCCACGATAGTACACATACCACACAGCTTATGCTATGCACTTTTCCAATTTTGCAGAAGATATCGAACAACCGAGCCCAGCAGAGGCACACTGGAGGGGGCACAGCTGCCTTATAACCGCTGACCGACATTGAGGAGCATGCTGCGGCTCTGGTGGGGAGCCACAGTCGAGCAGCCACCTCCTGTGGATCTGCCAAGCCCTCTGATGTGTTTCATGACCATATACGAATGTACGACCCTCAGACTAATCCTGCCTCCGCAACTCTGTTATTCAATTCCGTATAGATGTACTACCATATGTACAAACATATGATGCATTATTATGTAACGTCCCCTGGTCTCATTTATTGTAGTAGTGATGCTCCTCTGCAATGTGTACCCCCTCTGCTATAATAAACTCAATAAGCTCAGTTGTGTTTTGCAGGGCCCACAACACAAGTGTGCAGATCAGAGCTGCAGCCTGCGGTTCCATTACAGGTGGTCCTCACCACGGGTTGGGAGGAAGAGGAAGATACCACGGAGCCGGAGGAGGAGGAAGTGGATTCGGAGGAAGATGCCCCTAGCATCCCTCATCATGTGGTGGAATCACCTGTGGGACCTGTGGCCATTATGTCGGCATCTTTGAAGGTAGAAGCAGCGGGACCAAGCGGCGTGCAACTGTCGACGCCAAGGCGCACATTAGTGCCCACGCAGACCCCACGGAGGTTGAGTCAGCGAGTAGAGCACACGCCTACCCTGGCCGATTGCATGGATGGCTTGGCTCAAATGTGCAAGGAGACCATCGTGTTAAGTCGCGACCATCTCCAGGTGTTTCTGGACTTCACGGAGACCTTCTCCCGGATGTCACAACAGACACTCGAGCAGCTGATTCAGCAGACCGTCGCCACAAATGCCTTACGGCGTGCATTGTCGGCGGGACACGGCGCTGCACTTGAACATGACGTGATGTCGTAGACCACAAACACCAGCGCACAAGCAGGTTAGGAGGAAGCAATTCCTTCTGACTCGGAAGGCAATCCCCATGCTTTCGACTTTCCCTCCTACACCTCGCCCCCCCCCCCCCCCACCAAACAGGCGATCACACCAGCAGTTCCCCCACCATGGAAGGAAGTCTTGCCGTTGGCAGTTGCACACGAGTGACATCTCGGTGCCACTCGGGGACTAAATTGGGCGGGTGGGGCTAGAGTACGGGGAGGGAAACATGACTGCAGGTGATGTATGAATATTGTTTGTTCTTTCTATTAATGGTTTACTGCTGGGGTGTTGTTTGGGGAGGTTGGGTGGGTTGTTGGAGTTGCTCCTGTTGCAGTTGAAATTTAAATTTTGTTTGAGTAATACTTTATTACATTTTACAATTTACAATTGTTGTGCATTTTCTTATAACGTAATAACATATTAATGTAAACAATGGCCGACCAGACTGCTCAACGCTAACGCAACCGTTGTTTTGTGATAAACGTCTGACTCTGACTGTCCACTATTAAAGTTCATGCAAAACATTCATTTATGAGCTGCTCACGCAACAGCGTAACTCCCACGGGGTTTTTCCAGTCTTGCGGGTGGGCGTGGGGCCATGAGTTCATCGCCAGGTTGAATGTCCTCCCAGAGGTGCTAATCGGCCTCCTACTGCTCCTCGTTATCTCCCTCTTCAGTCTCCAATCCTTCTTGAGGTGGACCGTCAGCCCTATCATGAGCCAGCTGGCAAGGCCATATCCTTTATCCCCCAGCATACAACCGTGACCTTGTGGCTGATTGGCAAACAGGTCAGAGACAGCACTCTCACGCAGGATGTGTGCATCGTGGATGCTGCTTGGAAAATTAGCATTAACTGCCATGATAATCTAGATTTGGTCGACAACGAGTTGCACATTTAGCGACTGAAATCCCTTTCTGTTACGAAACACCTCCACATTCTGTAAAGGTGATTTAAGGGAAATGTGCGTGCAGACTATTGCTCCCTGCACCTTGGGGAAGTTTGCTATTCGAGAACCCCAAAGCCCTCCTGGTTTGTGCCTCCCTGGTCATAGGGAAGTTTATAAAGTCCATCCTGCGAGAGTTAAGGGCTTGAGTCACCTGTCGAATGGAGCAGTGTGCGGTGTGCTGAGAGATACGGCAGATGTCGCCAGCTGAAGCCTGAAAGGAGCCCGATGCGTAGAAGGATAGTGCCGCAGTAATTTTTACCTCAATGGAAAGTGCGGTCCTGATGGTGCTGGCAGTTTGCAGATCCCCCTCGATGAGCTGACAAATCTCATCGATGACCTCCTTTCGGAAGCGCAACCTCCGAAGGCATGCGTTATCAGACAAGTTCAGGTAAGATTGCTTTTTCTTGCAAGTTCTTCGGCTGTAAGGTCTCTTCATACGTCCACGCATTAGTCTGCGACCTCTACGATTGATCCCTTCACTTAACTCAAGCTCAGATGCCAGCAGTTCTGCACTTACAAGTAATGGCAGAGAAGATGCAGCCCCTATTCTTTCACTGTTTATATAAATGCCTTTTCTACTACTAAACTGACCTTTTTACGAAAATAAATGAAAATATTATAATATAAGTTTAAATTTGACTAGATATATCTGTCAAATACACTTGTAACTCTCAAATTATTAGAGCACTCTTGTTTTTGCAGCCTCCCTCCTTTCCTCCGATATTCAAAATGGCGTCCATAGTGCCCAGCTCCGAGTAAAGCCCGGCAAAAGCAACTATTTCCCGGTAATGTCGTCAGCGAGTGATCAGCCCAGCGATGTGCTGAAAGTTAGACTGGGCGATGTGTGGGCAATCACCTCGGCGATGTGAATCGAAAGTCAGGGGGATAATTTTTCAGCAAGATCCAGCCTGAATTTCCACTTTTTTGTCAAAATGGGTGATGAAAGGCCGTTTTGGGCGATATGTGGTGATGTGAAGTGAAAAGTCGAGCCCATAAGTTTTAAGGAGCTTCTTATGCAGGTACAGCAGGCGGTGAAGGAGGCAAATGGCATGTTGGCCTTCATAGCTAGGGGATTGGAGTATAGGAGCAGGGAGGTCTTACTGCAGTTGTACAGGGCCTTGGTGAGGCCACACCTTGAATATTGTATAGAGTTTTGGTCTCCTAATCTGAGGAAGGACATTCTTGCTATTGAGGGAGTGCAGCGAAGGTTCACCAGACTGATTCCCGGGATGGCAGGATTGACATATGAAGAAAGACTGGATCAACTAGGCTTATATTCACTGGAATTTAGAAGAATGAGAGGGGATCGTATAAAAACAAATAAAATTCTGACGGAATTGGACAGGTTAGATGCAGAAAGAATGTTCCCAATGTTGGGGAAGTCCAGAACCAGGGGTCAGAGTCTAAGGATAAGGGGTAAGCCATTTAGGACAGAGATGAGGAGAAACTTCTTCACTCAGAATTGTGGACCTGTGGAATTTGCTACTGAGGCCAGTTCGTTAGATATATTCAAAAGGGAGTTAGATGTGGCCCTTACGGCTAAAGGAACAAGGGGTATGGAGAGAAAGCAGGATTGGAGTACTGAAGTGCATGATCAGCCATGATCTTATTGAATGGTGGTGCAGGCTCGAAGGGCCGAATGGCCTACTCCTGCACCTATTTTCTCTGTTTAAAAGGAGAAAGAGGTAGAGGTGTAGAAGTTTAGGGAGAGCATTCCAGAACTTAGGACCTAGACAGCTGAAGGCATAGCCACCAATGGTGGAACGGAAGAAATAGGGGATGCACAAAAGACCAGAATTAAAGGAGCGCAGAGATCTGGGAGAGTTGTAGTGCTGGAGGAGATTTCAGAGATGGGGAGGGGCGAGGCCTTGGAGCTATTTGAAAACAAGGTTGGAGAATTTTAAAATTGAGGCATTGCCGAACCTTTCCAATCTCCTTATTGTGATTTACATTATTATTAGTCCTAACTTTATCATGTGCATCCAAATTAATTGGGCAAAAAAGTTAGCAAACAGATTAACTGATTAGCAGTGGGGAATCTTCAAATTTGAAATAGCTCAAGTAGAAATAGATATATTCTTCTGAAAAAGGGCAGCGAAGGATAAATGCAAAGCTTAAAACTAAAGAGATACCTAAAAGGGATATATGTAAAATTTAGTTTGCTGTTGCATTAAATTACCCAACAAGATTAAACTGTACTGAAACAGGAAGGCAAAAAAGCAAAACGATAGTGCTTTTTTATTGCTTATGCATACGTTTACAGCTGCTCACCACCTGTTAGATAAGGTTTTTGCTGGTACTATTTCAGTCTAACCGACAGGCACCCAAGATTCAAATAGTGACATCAGTAGTTTCTGAATTTTGCAGGACTCGAGGAAACTGACAGAGGGATACAAGGGAAGCTGTGGGGAAAAACTGATTTTACAAGGAAGTGGAGCTAAAATTCCAGCCTCACTGGATCCATACGGAATACGTACGGACCTGGTGAGGCCCCGCAAAAGCTGGTTTTCGGCGCGCAATGCGCATGCACCAAAAAGCGGCTTTTCCGATCTGTCCCCTGCAGCAGGGACATTTGTGCGGGTGAGATTGGGCTATTTGCCCAACTATTGCCCACCGAATGTCCTTAAAACTCTTGCGTCGGGTAAAAGCAGGTGCATAGCCTACTTTTACCAGCGTAAGAGTTTTAAAACACATAAAAATTAAAATTAAAAACAGTTTTATGGTAAAAACCCTGTCCACTAAGGAATGTTTATTTTAAACCCTATTAAAACACTAACCAAAAAAAAATCAAAAAAATTGTTTTTTTCCCTCTAGAACCTTTAATTAACTTCAAATTCAATTAATTTTAATTATGTGGTGTGTTTTTTATTTTTTAATATTTTTTTCTCTCAATAGTATAAGAACTCATAGGTACTGAGTTCTCATTGCTATTAATGAGAATACTGTATCTGATTGGCAGTGCAGTCGCATGTGACTGCACCTGCTGCGTCCGAACCTAGAGGACAGGAGCGTGCTCCGAAGATCGGGAAGAGAAGGCCTCCCCACCGGAATCACAGGCACCTCCGGGACCACCAGGTAAATTTGTAAAAAATTCTTGGGTTGGAGGCGTCCATCCGAAGGAAGCCCCCGACCTGAATTTCTGGCCTAATCAATAGTTTCTGAATTTTGCAGGACACGAGGAAACTGACAGAGGGATACAAGGGATGCAGTGGGGAAACACTAATTTTACAAGAAATGTGCATTGATGGTGCTTTGGCCCAATTCTTTTTCCAAAGAAAAGTGTTCAGAAGTTCTTAAATTACACCACTTGGGAATTGAGAGAGAAAATGTTATCTCAACAAATCTTACAAGCAAGCAGGATACGCACTGTGGAACTATATACAAGATAGCGTCATTTATATTCAATACTAATATATAAATCTCTGAAATACTGCTATTTGTCCAAGTGTTACTAGGAACTGGAAGGGGTCATTCAACGCCTTAAGCGTGTTCTCTCATTCAATGAGATCAAAATGGCTGATCTGTAAAGGACTGAATGTCAGAAGTAAAGGATCCAATTCCACTGTGGAATTAGCTGAAAGAAAGGGCACCTCGTATTTGAACGAGATGGACAATTTGCCCCCACTAGTGTCAATGATGTGCTGCGCTATCAAAAAGACTTCTACCTTTACAGATGAGACTCGGCACAAAAGGAGTGTAAAGACTTGGAAATGCCGTGCAGCCAGGCATTTAAGCCTCCTTTGTTTAGAATGTCAAGCTATTAGCCTTCCCATTCCCATTCAACATTTAACACACAAAAAGTTTACCTCCTCCCTTGCTAACAACATCCAGGATCAGAAGCTGTCTCTGATGCTTACGCATTTACAGGTTGGGCATTTCAAGCACAAATAAGATATGTAATGTATGCATTGCAAGAAAACTTAACAAAATTATATTTGGAGATAAGCACCAACAGCAAAAGGATATTTGAATTCCATTGCTGATAATTAACTTCAGTTGTTATTTTATAACATTGCAGTGATAGCTCTTGTATGACTACAAACCTTGCATTTTTCATCATCTGGATAGGTCCAGTACGAGATGCAGTTCCCTGATAAGACACACCAGCGTCGGTGCCAAGCTCCAAAGCCACTGACATCATCAAACATGGTCTGCAAGGAAAAGAAACGCATTCAATTGGTCAGAAGTAAGGAAGTTCTATCACCACCCATGTAACATTGGATAAGCTGTGGAAGCATGCATTTATGACTTTGTCTACATAGAAACATAGAAAATAGGTGCAGGAGTAGGCCATTCGGCCCTTCGAGCCTGCACCACCATTCAATATGATCATGGCTGATCATTCACCTCAATGCCCCTTTCCTGCTTTCTCTCCATACCCCTTGATCCCTTTAGCCATAAGGGCCATATCTAACTCTCTCTTGAATATATCCAATGAACTGGCATCAACGACTCTCTGCGGCAGGGAATTCCACAGGTTAATAACTCTGAGTGAAGAAGTTCCTCCTCATCTCAGTCCTAAATGGCCTACCCCTTATTCTAAGACTGTGTCCCCTGGTTCTGGACTTCCCCAACATCGGGAACATTCTTCCCGCATCTAACCTGTCCCGTCCCGTCAGAATCTTACACGTTTCTGTGAGATCCCCTCTCATCCTTCTAAACTCCACTGTATAAAGGTCCAGTTGATCCAGTCTCTCCTCATATGACAGTCCAGCCATCCCTGGAATCAGCCTGGTGAACCTTCGCTACACTCCCTCAATAGCAAGAACGCCCTTCCTCAGATTAGGAGACCAAAACTGAACACAATATTCCAGTTGAGGCCTCACCAAGGTCCTGTACAATTGCAGTAAGACCTCCCTGCTCCTATACTCAAATCCCCTAGCTATGAAGGCCAACATGCCATTTGCTTTCTTCACCGCCTGCTGCGCCTGCATGCCAACTTTCAATGACTGATGAACCATGACACCCAAGTCTCGTTGCACTTCCCCTTTTCCTAATCTGCCACCATTCAGATAATACTCTGCCCTCGTGTTTCTGCCACCAAAGTGGATAACCTCACATTTATCCATATTGTACTGCATCTACCATGCATTTGCCCACTCACCCAACCTGTCCAAATCACCCTGCAGCCTCTTAGCATCCTCCTCACAGCTCACACCACTACCCAGCTTAGTGTCATCTGCAAACTTGGAGATATTACACTCAATTCCTTCATCCAAATCATTAATGTATAATGTAAAGAGCTGGGGTCCCAGCAGAGCCCTGCGGCACTCCACTAGTCACTGCCTCCCATTCCGAAAAGGACCCATTTATCCCGACTCTCTACTTCCTGTCTGCCAACCAATTCTCTATCCATGTCAGTACATTACCCCCAATACCATGTGCTTTGATTTTGCACACCAATCTCTTATGTGGGACCTTGTCAATGCCTTTTGAAAGTCCAAATACACCACATCCACTGGTTCTCCCTTGTCCACGTTACGTTACATCCTCAAAAAATTCCAGAAGATTTGTCAAGCATGATTTCCCTTTCACAAATCCATGCTGACTTGGACTGATCCTGTCACTGCTCTCCAAATGTGCTGTTATTTTATCTTTAATAATTGATTCCAACATTTTCCCCACTACTGATGTCAGACTAACCGGTCGATAATTACCCGTTTTCTCTCTCTCTCCTTTTTTAAAAAGGGGTGTTACATTTGCTACCCTCCAGTCCATAGGAACTGATCCAGAGTCGATAGACTGTTGGAAAATGATCACCAATGCATCCACTATTTCTAGGGCCACCTCCTTAAGAGCCAGCTACTCAAGGAAAAAGACAACTCTACTATCCAGGTCACTTCCAAAGTCTCCATCTTAATTCTATTCTGATCATTGCATACTTGCATCACACATTTTGCTATTAATATGCTATACTTTACATCTTGGCAGTAAATTTTCATTGGCCATTTGGTTCCCCATTTGTTTTCCAATTTGCATAACAGATCTAAATCCTCCTAGCTACCTTCCTATTTCAGATTCAGGAAGCTTGCAATTGATTTCAGCAACCACGACATTTACGTAAAATGAGTCAGACACAACACTCCCTCCCCCACACTCCAATTTTAACACTACATTTGAACATTTCCAGTCAGCTATCTTTTAACTGATGTTTTATCCAGTCCTGCTTAAGGTGGCACCTTGATTGCCACCTCAGCAGACCTATCCTTGGCAGAGAGTTGGGGGGGCGGCGGGGGGGGGAAAGAGAGGTTAAGCTTTTGGCTTCCTTTCTGTCTATGGGGAAAAAAAGACAGGAACAATAAGACTGACATGGAGGTCTTATTTTCCAGAGGTAGTGCTGGACAATTCAGCGATGCCAACTTGTAAAGTGAGATAAACTCACTTCAAAAAGGAAAAGCTTGTGTAGTTTATTTTAATGTTACAACGAACAGTAGAAAATAGGCAAATCGCGCTGTGAAAATTATGTTCCGTTCATTCATATGTTATATGTTTATAATCGGCTTTGGCTCATTAGAGTGCTCATCAATCCACCTTCTGAAAGATTGGATAAAACCCACGGGTACCTGCAAGATCACAGTACCTTGTACACACAAACGGTCTTATAATTATGATTCCCAGGATACGTTATCGATTTTTAAAATATTAAACAGGACAGGCACACTGCAAATCGTAAGAGACACAAAGTCCACTTATGGGAATGAGCAGTGACACGGAACTTTAAAGAATATCTAGTGCAGACTCGAAATTGGTAATTGGAAGGAAAGAGACTTTCATACATCATTGACAACTCCCCTCAGATATGCTCCAGAGATCGGAAAGGATGACATAATGTTGTTGAATTCTTCAAGAGCTGGAGCAAAAATCTCTATTCTTGGGTCGGGTGGGGGGTCTCCAAACAACTGAAAGGAGCCAGGCCATTCTACAACTGAAAGGATGAAAAATTTGATGGAGGAATTGAGTTTGCATTCAGGGCTAAAGCAGATCATTTCCTCCTCAATCTTCCAGAATGCACTGGCTGAAGAGCCAAGTAAACGATCTTCAAGTTCAAAAGCTTGCAGTGGTACTCAGAGGTAATGGGCATCAAGTATGGTGATCAGATATAAAGGGTCCAAACCTTTATATCTGATTACCTGAACGTTGGCAGCAGTGGGCGGGAGCTCCCAATCTCGGCAGCAAATGCAATTCTCGCCAAAGTGCCGACGAGAATTGAATCGGACCGTGATTGGGGGGGGGGGGGGGGAAAGACACGCATTAAAAATAAAAATTTACACAAAAAAAAACACCGGAAAACCTTCAGGGGACCCCATCCACCTGAATCACTGTAAAAATAAATAAATAAATAAATATATAAATATAAAAGTTTACTAACTTCTTTTTGCAGGTCTTCATACTTACTGTTGGGGTTAGAGCTGCCTCCACACAGCGGTCCTTCCCCCTGCTGCCGCCAACTTTCGCCCGGAGCAACTGGCAGCTCGGCGGGCGGGAGAACACTTACGCATTGCGCGTAAGCGGGCGATTCCCAGCGGTCCTCCCCTCCTGCCGGCGGGAGGCCTTCACGAAACTGGCACCGAGGAGAGACCGCCCAAAAAACCCGGTAGCAGCAGGCAGTGAGTGCACCAAGTTCGGGGCGCCATAGTTTCGAATACATTCAACGCAGTGTTTAAAGCTCAAATCTGACTCAGTTGCCTCCTTTCTAATTAAAAAAAATCTCATACAAACACAAAAGGGAATTCCAATCTTTTCAAATGGTGTGGTAAATGAACAGGGAGTGCACAGTGACGGAGTGGACTGTCTTCAGATTATGTTTTTATATTAAGCAGGAGAAAGATAGTCATGTAGGTGATGTGATTTATATACTGAAAAATAATTCCCACTCCCCAAAATTCATGGGCAACCAAGTTTATTCCTGTGCAATGTAAAGAATAAAGAATATTTGATATTCAGCGTTGGTTGAACTAAATTGGAGGCAATATGAAGACGGTTGAGAATATCAGTGGATTCAGAAGAGCAAATTGTCTCTAAAGTACTATGTGTAGCCATCAGGATAATTACCTGTATTTAATTCCAGGGTTCTCATTGATCTGTAACCACATTATTTAATATTCCACTAGATGGTGCGATTAGATTAATTACAGTATGAAGAATTTTTGAAATTGAAATAAATGATGGGCGATAGTCCAATACTAACACAGAAAAAAAGTCTAAGTCAAATTCTATCCACTAAACAGGACATAAACTATCCAGCCATACCATGCAATGATCATCAGGGAGCTTTTGTAGCAACTTGGCCAATAGGTCAATTTGGCTCAATGGAAACACTCTTTCCTTGGAGTCAGAGGGTCACAGGTACCAGTCCCACTCCAGAGACTGTGCCAGTCCAGTGCATTACTGAGGGGCCGCTGTACTGTTAGAGCTGCCATCTTCTGAATGAGATGTTAAACCGAGCTCCCGTCTGCCTTCTCAGGTGGATGTAAAAGATCCCATGGGATTCTACAAAGAAGAGCAGGACATTCTCCCAGTGTCCTGGCCAAGATGTATCCTTCAACCAAAACCTGTACTACCAAAACAGATTAACTGGTGGATCATTCATCTCACTGTTGTTCGTGACTATACTTCAAAATAAGTAACTGGCTGTGAAACAGTTGTGCTGTCCTAAGGTAACCAAATTCAAGCTCGTTTTTTTAAACTTCCTTTTCAAATAAATCATTAGTTCCTCAAAGCAAAGAGCAATCAGCAGGAATTGTTTCTAATCAGAACCTCTACTGTGATAATCAAAGAAAACTTACCAAAAATCCACGTTCCTCAATTGTGGAATCAACCTGGCACTGCAGTTTTACGTAAATGTGACCTTCAAGAGGAGACAAGAATGGAACCTGCAAAGAACCAAAAGACGTGCATATTACATTTTGGTTATTGCTTTTAATCAGTATTCTCACTTGATTCAGTTTATTATGGATACAAACACAACACATCAGTCTGTTATTTTATTTTCCAGAATAGAATTGCGACCTTACGGCTACCCGAAGGCGATAATGCCGTCTACAAAAACGTGAAGAAAAAGTCAGTAACAAAACACAAAAAATTTACCATTTAGCACGGTTTCATAAATATTAACTTCCCTGAAGGAGGTTAATAGCCACTGACTACCACTAAAATATGCACATATTCCAACACCACTAAGGGCCCATGTGATATTACAAACAAAGACTTCACAAAAAGACAGTACCAAGGCTTCATTCATCCTATGGTTATTATGTTGCACATTTGATGTTCACAAGGCAGAACAGGGATTGAGCTGGTTACGAAAATGGAACAATTCATTTGCAAATCCAGCTGCATCATAGTTATGCCAAACACTCCACATCCGATCATACGAGTTAGCACAGCTGTGTCATTGTATTTATCACAAGATTTCTATTTTGTGGGTTCCCAAGTTACTAACCTCCTTACATGATTCTTTACTTTGATATTTAGACAGTGCACTGCACACTTTGTTAACCTTGCAGAAATTTCTTCTCCAGGTCCTTAAAAAGCAAATTAAAGCTACACAAAAAAGTTGGCAAATTTCTAATTTTCTGGCCAAACAATGAAACAGACTATTTATACCATAATGTTAAAAAGCAACACCAAGTGCAAAGTTCAATGCTAATATGATTTCAGGTAAATCAAACATTGAAACATAGAAAATAGGTGCAGGTGTAGGCCATTTGGCCCTTCGAGCCTGCACCACCATTCAATAAGATCATGGCTGATCTTTCACCTCGGTACCCCTTTCCTGCTTTCTCTCCATACCCCTTGATCCATTTAACCATAAGGGCCGCATCTAACTCCCTCTTGAATATATCCAACGGACTAGCATCAACAACTGTCTGCGGTAGGGGTTATCAAATTTACATTTTGGATCAATTAGGTCAGGTGAAACGAAGGAGATTTGGGGCTTCACAAATAGTATTTGTTATAATGAATCTTGTTTTGATGCTTCAAAGCAGCATTAGTGATCCCTGATTCTGCACTTTCAACAACAAGAATAAATAATTATGCTATCGAGTAAACACAGCCCTGCAAAAAAGTTACTATTGTGCACAGATGGAAACACTTCAATTGAGCACTTGAAGAATCTGTGCTGTGGAAACAGCAGTAGTAAGGCAATTACATAAAATAGAGCAGTGAATCAGGTGACTGATTGTATAACCATTACAAGTACATGGACAGAGTGTAAACTACTCCCAAGTATAGGATATACAATGGTCTTGTCGTATCGAGTATTCATTCAACAATCCCACCCCCACCCCCAGCTTGAAGTTGAAAAAGCTTTTACCACAGTGATTGGCCACCTAATCATATCTGCTATTCTCACTCAGCCTCGATATGCAAAAACTACAGCTTTAAACAAGAGCCCAGATACTTTGTAATTAAATTTTTTCTTCAATTACTCAAGTTTAATGTCATCATACAATGTATTCCTTTTTAGCAAGTCACCTGTTCCAGACATTTAAAAGCATATGCTAAAACTCACTCTTTCATTAAATACATTAAAGCAATAGCATGAGATGCAACAAGCAGTAAAAGCTGCTCTGACCTTCCCCTCTCTGACCCCGAATGATCAATCCTCAGCAAAGGCCTGAGCTTCATCCCTTTACGCCACCACCTCAATGAATTTCTTTTTCCATCGCTTTCATCTCCACGCCCACTTCTTTGGCCAGGACTCCAACCCCACCACAGTAGACCCTTTCTCTCGTTTTCAGAATTATCGTTGTCTGGACTCCTCCCACTGGCCTCTTACCCTCGATCTTTTCATTGGAACTGCCGGCGTGACATCATCCATCTCAATTTCTCTGCTCCTCTCACTCATTCCAACCTACCTCCCTCTGAACTTGCAGCACTCAGTGTAAAGTCCTTACACAATACCACAAATCCACACGAGGCACATTCTATGGACAAGGTCACTCCATGATCTGAACCTTTATTCACAGGCCCAAGAAGTGATGTCCCTGCGTGGTACCTCCCTTTATATACCTGGATGACCAGGTGAGGAGTGTCTCCCACAAGTTCGCCCCGTGGTCAAGGTGTGCATTTCTTACGTATATACAGTATTGCTGTGTTGTTACATAAATGTTACATACATGACATCACCTCCCCCTCAACATCTTATTGGGATCATAGGTTAAGTCTCTCGGGTGGTCTGCGCTCTCTTGTGGAGCGCCGCAGTTGGGGCTCTGGTTGTTGAGCCTTGGTATGCGTGTCTGTCACCTGAGGTGATTCCGGCCCATCTGGGCTGACCGCAGGGACTGTGCATGCTGCTGAATGTTCTTGTTGCTCATTCACTGGCTGTGGCGTGAATACCATCTCATGATCTTCCTCAGGTTCCTCAGTGTCCATGCTGAACCTTTTTTTTTTTACACTTGGTCCAGATGCTTGCGGCGTATCTGCCCATTGTTAAGTTTAACCACTGTGACCCTATTCCCCTCTTTGTCGATTACAGTACCCTCAAGTCATTTGGTCCCCAAAGCGTGATTGAGAACAAATACGGGGTAATCAATTTCTATACATCTCCCCCTTGAATTTTGGTCATGGTACTCGTTTTGGGACTGGCGCTTGCCCTCAACAATGTCGGACAGGATTGGATGAATGAGGGACAGCTGAGTTTTGAGTGTTCGTTTCATGAGTAGCTCCGCGAGCGGGACCCCCGTGAGCTAATGCGGTCGAGACCTATAGGCCAGCAGGAGGCGCGATAGGCGGCATTGAAGGGTGGGTCCTTGAATCCGGAACATGCCTTGTTTTATGATTTGGACCGCACGTTCCGCCTGGCCATTGGAGGCCGGCTTGAACGGTGCTGTCCTGACATGGTTAATGCCATTACCCGACATGAACTCCCGGAATTTGTAGCTTGTGAATCATGGGCCATTATCGCTACCAAGCCGTGGGTCGCAAAGACCGCATGCAGACTCTCCACCGTGGTGGATGTCGTGCACGAATTCAAAATGATGCACTCGATCCATTACGAGTACGCATCAATCACAATGAGAAACATTTTTCCCATGAACGGGCCCACGTAGTCTACATGAATACGTGATCATGGCCTGGTGGGCCAGGGCCACGGGCTGAGCGGGGCCTCCCTGGGCACATGCCATGCACCTGCGAACACAGTTTCCAGGTCTGAATCAATTCCTGGCCACCACACGTAACCGGGCAATGGCCTTCATCAGCACGATGCCTGGGTGCTCGCTGTGGAGTTCCCTGATGAATGCTTCCCTGCCCCTCTGGGGCATGACTACCCGGCTGCCCCATAGCAGGCAGTCGGCTTGGATGGAGAGCTCGTCCATCCGTCTGTGAAACGGTCTGACCTCCTCAGGGCATGCTCAGTGTGCGGGTGCCCAATCCCCAGTCAGGACACATTTCTTAATCAAGGATAGGATGGGATCTCTGTTGGTCCAGATTTTGATCTGGCGGGCTGTGATGGGGGAGCTTGCGCTGTCGGGGGAGCCTGCGCTGTCAAAGGCATCAACGGCCACGACCATCTCAGCGCTTTGCTCCGCTGCCCCCTCAGTGGTGGCCAGTGGAAGCCTGCTGAGCGCGTCAGCGCAGTTTTCGGTGCTGGGCCAGTGCCGGATGGTGCAGTCATACGCAGCGAGCGCGATAGCCCATCGCTGTATGCGAGCGCGAGAGCCCATCACTGTATGCGAGCTGACGCATTGACATTGACAGCCTTGCTGTCTGACAACCCGGTTGATAGTGGCCTTGTATTCGCCACAGATCCTGACCAAGCCATCCGCTTTTTGGATGGGAACGATGGGGCTCGCCCAGTCACTAAATTCAACGGGCGAGATGATGCCCTCTCTCAGCAAACGGTCCAATTCGCTCTCAATTTTCTCCCGCATCACATACGGCACAGCTCTGGCTTTGTGGTGCACTGGTCTGGCGTCCAGGGTGATGCGTATCACTACTTTGGTACCTTTGAACGTCCCGACGCCAGGTTGAAATAGTGATTCAAATTGCTGTAGGACCCGTGAGCGTGAACTTCGCTCCACAGATGACATGGCGAGCATCCCCTCCCATTTCCAGTTCATCTCAGCTAACCAGCTCCTCCCCAACAGTGCGGGACCATTGCCCGGGATAATCCAAAGCGGCAGCCGGTTCACCGATCCATTGTGTGTGACCACCAACATTGCACTGGAATGATTTCTTTGGTGTACGTCCGTAATTGCATCTCAATGCGTTCCAGTTTGGGTCTGCTGGCTTTGAGCGGCCACAGCTTTTCGAATTGTTGAACACTCATGAGTGACTGGCTGGCCCCCGTGTCCAGCTCCATGCGTACAGGGATGCCGTTTAATAGGACTTTCATCATCATGGGTGGCGTTTTGGTATATGAGCTGTGAATGTTTGCCACATGAACCCGCTGACCTTCAGCATCCACTGATTTGCCCAAAGCGTCATCCTGCCTCGCAGACCCCTCATCTGATTCATCCAGGCTTTCTGCACATTCTGGCTATATGGCCAGTGAGGTTACAATTTCTGCAGACGAACTGTTGAAACCTGCAAACCCTGGCAGCATGTCTGCCCCCACACCTCCAGCATGAACTGAGATTCCCATTGTTGTGAACAAAAGAGCTGTTGCAAGGCATTCCTCGCTGATTGTCCCTTTGACTGCTCTTGTGCACCCTGTTAGTGGGTGTCAATGGCCCCATCCTGGGCCGCACTGTCCACTGGAGGGGCGTAAATGTCCGTTCAGCCTGCCATCGTCTCTGTTGGAGACTTACTCTTGGGTCTATTGCTGCCTGGGGTGCGTCGAACTGCCCTTGCCTGCCTGCGGGGTTCTGTGTCGCGTTTATGATCTTGACTCCCTGATCCATCGCCACGTTGGAGGCAGAATTGCGCGCGTATATTATCTCGAGTTCCTCCTCCCACACCATAAAAGTCTGAGCCATCAACGCCGCCGCTTCCAAGGTCAAGTCCTTGGTCTCAATTAGCTTTCTGAAAATCCCAGCATGACCGATGCCCTCAATAAAGAAATCCCTAGCATTCTCCCCCCTGCAGGCGTCTGTGAACTTAGAGGCTGGCCAAGCTCCTGAGGTCCACAATGACATCCGGTGTGCTCTGTTATTCCCAATGGCGGTGGACATAGAATCCGTGTCAGGCCACGTGTACGCTGCTCGCCGGTTTGAAGTGCTCACCGATTAGTTTGCTGAGCTCTTCAAAGGTTTTGTCCGCCGGCTTCTCAGGTGCTAGCAGGTCTTTCATGAGCTCGTAAGTCTTAGGTCCACAGCTGGTCAGCAGATGAGCTCTTCGCTTGTCAGCCGCTGCATCTCCCAGCCAGTCCTTCATTACAAAACTCTGCTGAAGCCTCTCAATGAAATCGTCCCAGTCCTCACCAACACAGTACCGTTCATCTGTGCTGGCGGTGGCCATTCTCGTGGGTCATTGATTCCCGTTTCTCATCGCCAATGTAAAGTCCTTGCACAATACCACAAATCCACATGAGGCACATTCTATGGACAAGGTCTGAACCTTTATTCACAGGACAAGGTCTGAACCTTTATTCACAGGACCAAGAAGTGATGACTCTGCATGGGACCTCCCTTTATATACCTGGATGACCAGGTGAGGAGTGTCTCCCCCACAAGTTCACCCTCTGTGGTCAATGTGTGCATTTCTTACGTATATACAGTATTGTTACATACATGACACTCAGTTCCCTCAGAACCAACCCTAACATTGTCATTAAATCTGCTGACAAGGGCGGCATTGTTGTTTTGTGGGCCGACCTCAACCTTGAGGAGGCTGAACGACAACTCTCGAACACCTCCTCCTACCTCCCTCAGACCATGACCCCACTACCGAACATCAAGCCATCGTTTTCAAGACCGTCACTGACCTCATCTCCTCTAAGATCTTCACCCCATGGCCGCAAACCTCATAGTCCCTCAACCCCACACAGCCCGCTTCTACATCCTTCCCAAGATCCACAAACAGGGAACTACAGACCAGTTAGCCTGACATCAGTAGTAGGGAAAATGCTAAAATCTATTATTAAGGATGTGGTAACATGGCACTCAGAAAAGAAGTAGTAGTTTGGGCAGAGTCAACACAGATTTATGAAAGGGAAATATGTTTGACAAATCTTATTTATTCTACTAGTTACAACCTCAATAAACTAAGAGGGTACCAGTGGATGTGGTATGTTGGGATTTTCAGAAGGCATTCGATAAGGTTATTAAACAAGAGGTTATTAAACAAAATTAGGGCTCATGGGGTTGGGGGTAATATACTAGCATGGATTGAGGATTGGTTAACGGACAGAAAACAGAGAGTAGGAATAAAAGGGTCATTTTCGGGTTGGCAGGCTGTAACTAGAGGGGTACCGCAAGGATCGATGCTTGGGCCTCAGCTATTCACAATATATATCAATGAGTTGGATGAGGGGACCAAATGTAATGGGCTGGAAATTCCAGTCTCCACGGGTGTGTACAGAGTGTCTACGGACCCAGGAAGGCATCGCAAAAGCCGGTTTTCAGCACACAATGCGCAAGCGTTGAAAACCAGCTTTTCTGATCTGTAAAGCTGGAGCTTGACAGATCCAACGCCTATCGGGTGCGAGGACATTTGCAAGGGCAAGATTTATCCATATCTTGCCCAGCAAATGTCCTCAAAATTCTTGCGCCTGATAAAAGCAGACGCATAGCCTACTTTTACAGGCGTAGGAGTTTAAAAACATACAAAGATATAATTAAATTTAAAAAACACATTTTTAAAAACCCTGCTCACTAAGTTACATTTATTTTTAACCATAATTTAAAAAATTTTAAAAACGAGGAAAAAAAATTATAGAAGATATTTATTAACTTTAATTTTAATTATGTGAGACGTGTTTATTTTTTTAAATTTTATGCGTTGTGTTTTTTTTCCCTCATTAATAGCAATGAGAACTTGTAGATACGGAGTTCTCATTGCTATTAATGAGAAAGGTGATTGGCTGAGCAGTCACACGTGACTGCACCTTCTGCATGGGAACCTGGAGGACGGGAGCACACTTCGCAGCACGGGTAGAGAAGGCCTCCCTAATGGAATCCCATGCTCCTTCCAGACTACCAGGTACTTTCGTAGAAATGTTTCAGGTCGGAAGCAATTGCCCGCGGGAAGCCTCCGACCAGAATTTCAGCCCCAATATATTATCCACGTTTGCTGATGACACAAAGCTAGGCGGAAATGCAAGTTGTGAGGAGGATGCAAGAGGCTTCAAGGGGATATGGACAGGCTGAGTCAGCAAGAACATGGCAAATAGAATATAATATGGAGAAATGTGAAGCTATCCACTTTGGTAGGAAAAAATAGAAAAGCAGAGTATTTTATTTAAATGGTGAGAGTTTGGGAAATGTTTTTTTTTTGTCGGCTGACTTTGTAGTCGGCCCAACAATGGCGGCCACTGGCCCGGCCAAAACCCTCTCTGATGGCCCAGTGGGTGCCAGGAAAGCAGCTGCAGAGTTTGAAGTAGAAGGATGTTGGGACACATTAGCGCAACACTGAGCATTGCGCCTCCGTCCCGTGGAGGTGAATTACACCTCTGATACCGCCCCACAGATTTTTTTGATTCAAAGACCCTATCTCTCCGGGCACTAAATTATTTAATTCGAATTTTGCGCCCCAAACCTGGCGCGGGGTGTGGGGGCGCGGGGTGTGGGAGCGCAGTCCCGCATTTCTGAACGCTTTGCTTCGGCTGCGGTCTGGAGATCGAAAGGGTTGAAAGTTGGAAGATTGAAGTTTGGATTAAAAAACCGAAGATTGGAAGTTTGGATCGAAACAGGCTGCCAGATGATATGGTGCCTTTTAGCCATTGAAATGAGTAGCTGGTCATTGTCTGTATGTTAAACGATGTTAAGTATTTGAGTATACCTTGTTACTAGAATAGTAATTCATGACTGTCTGTATTTGAGTACCTTGTTACTATTTGATGACATCTGTATGTTAAATAATCTGTTTTGTGTAAAGTAATTCAGAAAGCAGTTAGCCGTGATTGTCTAAATGCAAAGAAATAAGAGTTCAAAGGCTTTTTAGATATAAAAGAGATGGAACTGGCTTTTGTCACACACACACACACACGGACACCAGTGACATTGGAATCTCGAAAGATGCGTCTCTGCAGCCGCCGCAAAGGCACGGTGGGGAAGAGCCACAGTTTAAAGCCCTTCTGTCACGGTAAACCCAGGGGCTGGTATCAGTATAAAACTCCCCTCAGGCTGCAATGGTAAACCTTTTGTATACATAGAGCACCATGATCTGCAAACACCTATGAAGTGCCATGTATAATGCAAGTTCTGTTGCGTAATGCATGTTGGAAACAAATGTAACTGTACCCTCACTGTGTACCGTATAGTGACACATTTAATGTAACTTGATGAACGTACCACAATGTATCCTGGATTGTATGAATTGTACCTTGAAATGTAAAGTAAAGAAATGTATTGAACGGAACTGCGGTCAGCATCCAAATGTAATGTATGGATTTGCTGACCGCATCCAAATGTACTGAACTGCTTTCGAATGTATTGTGCAAATTTTTATATGAATAAAGTATATTTTGAAATAAAAAAAGTCACTGCAAGCAGAGAGTTTGTTTAGTATGAATGTCTAAATAAAAGACCCGATCCTGCCTTTACTACAACTGAGTGTGTGCGTAATTCAACGTTTAAAGCAACAAAGCGAAAAAGAGCAAGACAGCTGTTACAACTGGTCTCCTTACCTAAGGAAGGATATACTTATCATAGAGGGAGTGCAACAAAGATTCACCAGACTGATTTCTGGGATGGGAGTATTGTTCGAAGAGGAGAAATTGAGTAGACTAAGACTATAGTCTCTAGAGTTTAGAAGAATGAGAGGTGATCTCATTGAAACATACAAAATTCTTACAGGGCTCGACAGGTTAGATGCAGGGAGGATGTTTCCCTTGGCTGGGAAATCTAGAACCAGGGGCCACAGTCTCAGAATAAGGGGTCGGCCATTTAAGACCGAGATGAGGAAAAATTTCACTCAGATGGTTGCGAATCTTTGGAATTCTCTACTCCAGAGTGCTGTGGAGGCTGAGTCGTTGAGTATATTCAAGACAGAGATCGACAGATTTTTGGATATAAAGGGAACCAAGGGATATGGAGATAGTGCAGGCAAGTGGAGTTGAGGTAGAAGATCAACCATGATTTCATTGAATTGCGGAGCAGGCCCAAGGGGCCTACACCTGCTCCGTTTTCTTATGTTCTTATGCAGACTCAAATTTGCAGCCTGTTCTTGCTGCACAGAACTAATTTTTTCCCATTTTGACTCTATTTTTCTCTCCTTGTCCAGTCTCTTCCCACCTACATCCACAACTCTTCCGACTCCCTCCACCACTAACAGTTTCCAGTATCCTTAACCATCTCCATTTCACCATGGACATCTGATCCTTCTATACCATCATCCCCCATCAGCCTGAGGGGGCTCCGCTCTTCATTGAAGAGAGGTCCAACCAGTCCCCATCCACCCCTCCTCCTCCTGGCTGATCTTGTTCTCACATTAAACAACTTCTCCTTTGACTCCATACACTTCCTCCAAAAAGCTGTTACTGTAGGAATATACGTGGGTCCCAGCTGTGCATGCCTTTTCGTGGGATATGTGGAACATTCTTTGTTCCAGTCCTACTCAGGTCCTCTTCCTTGCCTCTTTTTCCGGTACATTGATGACTGAATCGGTGTAGTTTCTTGCTCTCGCCCTGAACTGGAAAATTTCATTCACTTTTGCTTTCAATTTACACTTTTCCCCACCTTCACATGGTCCATTTCAGACTCTTCCCTTCCCTTCCCCGACTGTCTCCATTTCTGGGGAATAGGCTATTGACAAACATCCACTTTAAGCCCAACTCCCTCAGCTAACTTGACTACACCCCACTTCCATTCTCCCAGTTTCTCTGTCTCCGTCGCATCTGTTCTGATGATGCCGCCTTTCATGCTCGTGCTTCCGACATGTCTTCCTTTTTCCTCAGCCGAGGAGTCCCCTCTACCATGGTTGAAAGGGCCCTCGTCCGTTCCATTTCTTGCACTTCTGCTCTCACCCCTTCTCCATCCTCCCAGAACCACCTCAAACTCCACCAGCCTCCACATTCAACAAATCAGCCTCCACCATTTCCAGCATGATCTCACCACTAAACATCTTCACCTCCCCTCCCCTCCCATTTCAGTATTCCGAAGGGACCTTTCCCTCCGTGACACCCTGGTCCACCCCTCATTCATCCCCAACACACTCCCGTGCAAGCACAGGAGATGCAACAGTTGCTCTTTTAGCTCCTCCCTTCCCACCATCCAGAGCCGCAAATACTCCTTCCAGGTGAAACACCGATTTACTTGCATTTCTAATTTAGTATATTGCATTTGCTGCTCATGATGCAGTCTCCTCTACATTGGGGAGACCAAATGCAGATTGGTTGCCCGATTTGCGGAACACCTCCGTTCAGTCTGTAAGCATGATCTTGAGCTTCCAGTCGCCTGTCACTTTAATTCTCTGCTCCACTCCCACTCTGACTTCTCTCCTTGGCCTCTTACACTGTTCCAACTAAGCTCAACATAAGCTCAAGGAACAGCACCTCATTTTTCGATGGGGCACTTTGCATCCTTCTGGACTCAACATAGAGTACAACAATTTCAGATCATAACCTCTGCCCCCACCCCCCTCCATTTTCTTCAGACGGCAGATATTGATGATTCAGCTATTCCCATTTACACCTCTTCTAGACCCATCTTTTGTTTCTTTATTTGTCCCATTACCATCTCCTTTTGCTTTGTACAACCATACCTTTTATCATTTAATCTCTCCTACCTTCCAACCGATCAAACATTCCCTTTTGTTCTTTCCTCCGCTCCTTCTGCATTGGCTTAAAACTTGTTATATCTTGAATTTTTACCAGTCACCACTTACGAACGGTCATTGACCCGAAACATTAACTCTGTTTCTCTCTCTCCCAAGACGCTACCTGACATGGAGTATTTCCAGCACTTTGTTTTTATTTCAGCTTTCCAGCATCCGCAGTATTTTGTTTTGATAAAAGCTGCATTATTGATTAGAAGGAATGAGCCATGCAGCATGCAAATGTCAGCAGACAAATTGACTGTGCTGACAAGTAATGATCCACGAAGACAAGCATAGCAACTTTTTCCTGGAACATATCGCCCAGAAACTACTTGTCCTGGTCATCAAATTTTATCGAGAAAATAGGAATACCAGCATCATTCACAAAAGCGAAAGCTTCTATATGCTGGTTGTGTTATTGTGCATAATAAAAGCAAGAGGTAAAACAAGGCATTGGCAAAACATTGCTCAAGATGTGGCAATATACATATATATTTTTTTTTTTAAATAGAATGCAAAAAGCTTAATTCAATAATTGCAAGTTAGAATAGGCCAATAAGACACTTTGCCAAGACCTATTAGATGGAGTATAATGTGGGAAAATGTAAGGTTATCCACTTTGGTAGGAAAAATAAAAAAGCAAATTATTATTTAAATAGAAAGAGGTTACTAAATGCTGTGGTATAGAGCAATCTGGGGGTTTTTGTACATGAAACACAAAAAGTAGGCATGCAGGTACAGCAAGTAATTAGGAAGGCACATGGAATGTTGGCCTTTATTACAAGGGGGATGGAGTATAAAAGTAGGGAAGTCTTGCTACAACTGTACAGGGCATTGATGGGATCACATCTGGAGTACTGCATACAGTTTTGGTCTCCTTATTTAAGGAGGGATATACTTTCATTGGAGACAGTTCAGAGAAGGTTCACTAGGATGATTCCTGAGATGAACGAGTTGTTTTACGAAGAAAGGTTGAGCAGGTTGGGCCTATACTCATTGGAGTTTAGAAGAATGAGAGGTGATTTTATTGAAACATAAGATTATGAGAGGGCTTGACAGGGTACATGCAGAGAGGATGTATCTAGAACTAGGGGACATCTAGAACTAGGGGACATAGTTTCAGAATAAGGGGTCGCCCATTTAAAAATGGAGATGAGGAATTTCTTCTCTCAGAAGGTCGTGAATCTTTGGAATTCTCTACCCCAGAGAGCTGTGGAGGCTGGGTCATTAAATATATTTAAGGTGTAGATAGACAGATTTTTGAACGATAAGGGAGTCAAGGGTTATGGGGAATGGGCAAGATAGTGGAGTTGAGGCCAAGATCAGATAAGCCATGTTCTTATTGAATGGCGGAGCAGGCTTGAGGGGCCAAATGGCCTACTCCTGCTCCTATTCCTTATGTTCTTCTACTCACCTGCACCTTGAATAATACTAAATGTACAGTTTACATCTAATCTGAGATTGATAGATTTTGTTAGGAAAGGGTAATAAAGGTTATGGAACCAAGATGGATAGATGGTGGCAAGATGCCTAGCAGCCATGATCTAATTGAGGGGCTGAATGGCCTACTCTTGTTCCTCCCTTCATATGTTTCTATGTCATTAGTTATAACACTTTGACGTAGGATACATTCTTAAAATATAGTATACATGGCCCAAATGGAGTTGAGGTACAGATCAGCCATGATCTAACTGAATGGCAGAACAGGTTTGAGGGGCTGAATGCCTACTCCTGTTCCTATATAATCTGTCAAGTCCAGATACTGTTTAGTTTAGACCATGACACCATCGAACAGGATGCCAGTGCTGCCAAAATAAAAACTATATGAAGTAAACACTCATGTTTGAACTTTATAACAATTGCTTAATGAAGCATTATGTTGAGAATGTATCCCGAACACTTATATAGGACAAATCTGGAAGGCATCAGCAAAGCACTTCAGTTCGTGAGGAAGGTGATCCAAGATATTTTAATAAAGTCACCTTTTCCTGGGGCTTTGTACCTCACTTCAGACTCTACAGCTCAGTTACCTCAGCGTAGCTTGTTCTTAAAAAAATAATCCACAAAAATACAAGATTTGTATGGTTGGCAGGTGCATCGGCCAAATATGTCTTGGTAATGGTGTACTGTGATCCCAACCAAATAAATTTGGTGTCAGAACCTATAATGCAGAAATGTTGTGACTGGTAGCATAATGAACTACAATTCAACGAATAATTGAAAACTAAATGAAAAAAATTCCTATCAGTAAGTATCTGCAGAGTGTAAACTGTCTTAATCGTGTAGTTTTAATTAAATATACAAATCATGTCATAACTCTAATCAAATATTGCTTGCAATTATAACCATTTCAGGTTTAATGCTTTTAAACTTAGTTTTATTTTTAGAAAGAGAAATGTGCATCCAAAGACATGCTACTGAACAGAAAATAAACTTCCCTGAACAATGTAATCTCAAATTTAGCTCTCAGAATTAAACACACCAGAGATTCAATAGATAGGAAAAGCATTGAAGGCACCTTTATGATTGAAGCATTTTCACAGAATATCACAAAACATTTTAAACAAAGGTGACACTTGATCTGCTAAAACTATACACGGTCAGACAGAAGATTAATCGGACTAAAGTACTCCAGTCTGCTAACCTTATCTAGTTGAAATTTTGCATTTCCTACAGAAGCGAGTGAGAACTTGTGGGATCCAACCATAGTGAAATTACTGGTGCGCACTGCATTGGGGCCTCCAGGACTTGCCAAAGCTACAAATGAAAACAGAACATTGAGAAATACTGACAGAATTTTTTTTTTCTAGTCACCTTCAGAAAATTACTAGTGAAGGACAGCGGGTGGGCAGGGCAGGGACAATCGTGTGCCCTGGCTCCACATGAATGTAAACAAAAAAAAAAAGACTAAACTTACCTTTTTGGTGGCTGCCCTGGATAGGCCAAATCCACACCTGGAAAACCTGAATGGAGCAAGCTCAATGCATATTCAAAGGGGCTTAACACCTCTTTTAGGCAGCGTCCCCCAGAGACACCTGAATTCGTCCACGGCCAATGTGGTATTGGGTGTTTTTCAGGCGTCCTTGGAGCACAGGGCATAATCCTGTGAAATCGGTAAATTTCTGGAAAACAGGCGCAACGATGACCTATTTCTTCCCTAGTTCAAATGCCTCCCTGCTGATGTCAAAAAAGTATGTGCAGTGACACTCCAAGTTTCAGACAACAGAATAGCTTCAAGTGCATCATTCGTTCATAGGCAGTCCCTCGGAATTGAGGAAGATTTGCTTCTACTCTAAAAGCGAGTTCTCAGGTAGCTGTACAGACAAATGTGGGAACCACAGTCCCTGCCACAGGTGGGGCAGACAGTGGTCGAAGGAAAGGGTGGGTGGGGAGCCTGGCCCGCCGCATGCTCGCTCCGCGCTTGATTTCTGCATGCTCTCGGCGACGAGACTCAAAGTGCTCGGTGCTCTTCCTCCACTTTGGGCGGTCTCTACGAATACAAGCCTATCAAGGCTTAAAAGATGTGAGACTTGCACTGGTACTGATCATGCAAACGCATATTCATACTCAGTTTTTGGATGCATGAACGAAACCAAAACAAAAGTAAATTCCAGAGGAATCAGTCCATCCTACAAGTGAAAATGAACTGCCAACATCATGAATACAAAATTTATTTTTAAGATAAGCCCATCCAAGAGTTCAGATTTTTTTTTTAATAAACATCAACTAAAGTATGCAGGAGCTCATGTGTTCAGTACCAAATTAAA